>NW_006921588.1:4052626-4207894 GCF_000298275.1 Orycteropus afer afer | reverse complement strand
ACTCGATGGCATAAAACAACAACAAACAAACAACATACAGATTACAAATGGTAGATTTTTACATTTAATTACACTGTGTTAGGATAGATATATGTAACATGTATATCCAAGCCTGCTTTTTTATGGTAGCAATTTGTCCTTCTTTAGGACTTTTTTTTAGTTATTTGTAAATAGCTGGTACCTTGGGCACTGAGCCCAGTTTTGCTCTCATTGCCTTTGCAGTATTCCCTTTCTATTTTAGGATACGTTAGAAATTATTGGTTTGTTTTCAAAAAATGAAGTAAATGAACAAATTTGCTTGCAAAACATTTATTATGTGTGACTATCCCATGATAGGAGCTCTGGTAGCATAGTGCCTAAGGCACTTGACTGCTCACCAGAAGGTTGGCGGTTCAAACCCACCAGCCACTCCTTGGAAGTAAGGTTGGGCAATCCTACTTCCGTAGTGATACTGCCTCGGAAACCCAGGAGGGGTCGCTATGAGTCGGGGCCGACTCGACGGCAAACAACAAACAAAACAAAAATGTTCAAAGGAAGGAGTTCTGGTGGTGCAGTGGTTAAACCATTCAGCTACTAACCAGAAGGTCACTGGTTTGAATCCACCTGCTGCTCCATGGGATAACCATAAGGCAGTCTGCTTCTGTAAGGATTTATAGCCTTAGAAACCCCACGGGGCAGTTCTACTCCATCTTTTGGGTTGCTATGAGTGGGAATCAACTCGACAGCAGTGAGTTTTGGTTTGGTTTTATTGTATGTGTGTAAAATTTGTTATAGTGTTATCTTTTATTTTATATGATGATATGATTGAACATGTGACTAATTAACTGAGACAGTGATTAACTCTAATACATGGTTCCAAAGTTGAAGTGGATTAAAACATCAATAAAGATAAAAACTATATAAGACAAAGGAAAGAATCAAATGAAAATGTTAATCAATCACGTTTTATGTTGTTGTTTTATCTGCCATTGAGTTGGACCTGACTCATAGCAACCCCTCCTTGGGTTTCTGAGGTGGTATCACTACAGAAGTAGATTGCCCAACCTTCCTTCCGAGGATAATTTGTTTGCTACCTATTACTTTTTCATTGTCCTTCTCAAAGAGAAGTTAAATTTCATAGTGTACCTTATTTCTTCTAAATGCTGGGAATAATGTGTCTAGTCTTACCATCTCATGGTGGTACTTCAGAAAATAATATCCTATTCTTAGGTTTGCTTTCTGTATTTGTTAAGCATATTACAAAGTATTTAAACCTTTAATATCAGAAAAAAAAATTATAGGAAAATTAGAGAAACTGGGAGGAAAACAACTGAATTTGTCAACAGCTTGGGTGTGGTTGAGAAAACGGAGGTAGTCAAAACTGATATTGGGCAATCTATTTCCGTAGAGATACCACCTCAGAAAGGAGCTCTGGTAGCATAGTGCCTAACGTACTTGACTGCTAACCAGAAGGCTGGCAGTTCAAACCCACCAGCCACTCCTCAGAAGGAAGGTTGGGCAATCCTACTTCCATGATACTGCCTCGGAAACCCAAGGAGGGGTCGCTATGAATCGGGGCTGACTCGATGGCAAATAACAACACCACCATCACCTCAGACCCCAAGGAGGGGTATGCCCACATGATGGCAGTGAGTTTGGCTTGGATTTTGAGAGTGGAGAATAGAAGGGTTTATAAGTCATTGATTAGTAGGCTGAAAAAGTTAAGCAGGGGAAGTAGTTTTTACCTTTCCCACAAAACTCAATGTTCCTTTTTCCTGAATATATCATTAATTTCACTCATCAATATTTTAGAGACAACTAATATTAAATACTGATTAAAGACCCCCAAGTTTGCAGTATTCTTAACAATCTTTTGAAAATGGTGATTTCGATCTTTTCTCATGTTCTTCCAGTTAAAGAGGAAAAAAACCTTAAACATGGCAAGGGCTGTGACATGACAATGGTCACAGATACTGTAGTACAGCCAGGTTCCCTAATTATTAAACTAGTGGAATATTTTCAGATGCATTGGATTACTAAATCTGGCGATCAGTTCATGACACACTCTTCCCAATTTATAAAAATCTTCTCAGTTTCGTGAATCTATCTGTGCATTTAAACCTGATGGTTTCAGTAAATTCGTCTAAAAACATTTTTTGTCCTGGAATGGAATGAATATGTGGGCTCAGACATCTCAGAGTTTATTAGATCCTTGGCTCTTTTTCTACAAGTCCAAAAGGATAAATAAATAGAGTGACACTGGGCTGAAATGATTTAGAAAACCAGTATTTAGATGCTTATATTTTAAAACAATAAGGTAACTTTTTTTTTTTAATAAAGCAGTTTTCCAAATAGAAAATGTATTTGTGGTTTTGACTTCAAGAAAACTATTATTAAATCATTGCTGTTCAAAAATATTTTTGAAGTATCAGTATATTTAAATTTTTTTTTTTTTTTTTAAAAAAGGACACCAGCCTT
This sequence comes from Orycteropus afer afer, assembly GCF_000298275.1. NCBI lineage: Eukaryota > Metazoa > Chordata > Mammalia > Tubulidentata > Orycteropodidae > Orycteropus > Orycteropus afer. Next base: position 4,205,437 of record NW_006921588.1, on the reverse strand, counting down.
ATTCTGGCTTTCATTGCATTCTCCCAATTCAACCCTCCAAATGGCTTAAGTCGCATAGCTAGAAGGATTTTGCTCATTTTTTCCAAAACAGTTCACATCTGGGTAGTAGCCAACAATGGAAAGTTTCAAGCAAAAGTAACATTTGGGAGAGAGAAAAGGCTCGTCTGAGGCAGCCTTTACAGTAAGGCGGCCCTCGGAGGCGTCGCCACCCGCCCTGTCCCCACAGTTGGGGGGCCAGTGCAGGTTTGGACCAGCCTCGCCCCGACGGTCTGGCCAACGCCAACCCGGGTCAGTGCCACTGACCGCCGGCTCCTTGGCTGCTGAGGCTTTCGCCCATCATTTTCCTCTCCCTCCCGCTGCACACCCCCCATAGTTCGAGGCCTCAGCATCCACAGAGTACACCCGCCGTGAAAACGACAAGATCCCTGGGCCAACAGTTCCCAACCAGGTGTCTTAGGACCCGCACGGAGAAAAGGGGCTACACTGGAGGCCAGTCTGGCTCCCCAGTCTCACACGTCAGTGTAACTCCTCTTACCACCCCCCCGCCCGACCCTCCGCGCCGCCGGCGCCGAGAGAAATTTGACTGCTCCAGTAACCAATCAGAAGAGAGGTCGACGGCCTGAGCCAATAGAAGCTGGCTAAGGGGGCAGGCCGTCAGCGTCGTCCAGCCCCTGGGTGGGTGAGCACTGAGTGTCTCCAGCCCTCCCCTGCGCTTCAGCCTCAGTGCGGAGCCTTCGGCGCCGTGTGCAGGAGCGTCAGCGGATAGCTTCGGGAACTACGACAACGGCAGTCGGAGCCAGAGCCGGAGCCTGAGCCACGTCGTTACCCATCTCACCGCCCCGCTGGGAAACCGCGTTTCCCCGAGGAGAGCGGCTGCCCACGCCCGGAGCATCTTCCTCTGTCCACCGGGCGCTGACGGACCCGGCGGCATGATGCGGCTGCGAGGCTCGGCGATGCTGCGGGACCTGCTCTTACGTTCGCCCGCCGTCGCTGGTGCGGCGCTGAGGCGGGCGCAGCCCCTTGCCACCCTGTGCCGGCGCCCCCTGGGCGGGGGCCGGACGGCCGCGGGCCCAGTGTCCGCCGCGCGGCTCTTCCCGTGGTGGGGCGGGGGTGGCCGGCCGGCAGGACCCCTCTCGCGGGGCCTGTCCAGTTCCCCCTCGGAGATCCTGCAGGAGCTGGGCAAGGGGGGCCCGCAGCCTGGGGCGTCGCCGCCCGCGGCCCCTCCGGCGCCCGGCCCCAAGGACAGCCCCGGGGAGACGGATGCGTTCGGCAACAGCGAGGGCAAGGAGCCGGCGGCCGCAGGCGAAAAGTGAGTGTCTCTGCGAGGGCCGGGCGCAGCAGCAGCCTGAGGTGGGGCGGGATGGGAGCAGAGGTTCGAGAAAGAAAGAGATGCGGGCGGCCTGCGCCGTCTGCGCCATGTGATTAGGCCCGGCCCCGCCCGCGCCTTCCCCGGCCGGCTCCACTTCCCTTCCTCCTCCCCGGCGCAGGCCGCCCGGGTGGGACGGCCGAGGGGCTCGTCTGGGCCTCCCCCGCCCCGGAGCGGCCGCTGCGGGCTCCGCGCCGCGTCCTCGGCGGCGCCGTATCCGCGCCCGGCTCGCGGCTGCAGCAGCTGGCCGCCGGCCCAGCCTTTGGGGGATGATGCCTTAGGAACATCTCCACCGACTGACATTTAAGAGTCGATATTGAGCAGATCCCGTGCCTTCCTGACTCGTCGCTTTTCCAGGCTCGAGTTTCCGCTCTGTTTGCCCTTTCTCGGGCTCTGCCACCACCTCTTGGGGAGCCTAATGTGGCGGACTATTCTTAATCTTTCTGCGGTGGCTCTTTGGAGGCATGTGTGGAGCCATCCGGGCCCCGGAAATAATGTTTTAGAATCGAGATTAGGAGAAAGAGGGTCACGTGGCCGAGAGGCTGGGGCAAGCAGTTTAGACCACCTGTTTGCGCTGGGGACCAGCTTTGGCCTGTCTGATGTCTTCCATGTAATGGACGGATTTTTAAAAAGAAATCGAAATGGTCAAGGTGAAACAATGACGTAAAACACTGGGTGATAAATGGGAGTTTAGTAGATTTTTTTAATATAAGTACTTTGTGAATAGGATGTTGAATTATCTAAACATGCAAAGTAGTTGAGTCTCAACAAAATTGGGGATTTTTACATAATATATCTAGCAGTGTCCTGAATACTTTTGTGTAATATAAATGAACACAAACTTTGTTTTCCCAATATAGGTAAAAATTTGCCTGTCTGCTTCCTTTATATCCTACTATTTTTATGACTTGGAATTGACACCACGTGACCCATTGCCACCTTTTTACATCTGTCACTACCGTTTCCCAGCCCCAGAGTATCTCAAATCACGCTGAAATTGTGATTCTTAAAATTTTAATCTCAGGCCTGCTTAATGGTTCCTGTAATTGAAGTTAGCAACTCCCTAGAACATTCCAAGCTATAACTGTTTTCCAGACTGAAAAATTACTTGAAAAAAAATTACTGGTAGTGGGCAGAAATTGTGATATTCTGTGGTAATGATTTTGTGCCACAAAGTAGCCTTGTCACAGAGAGCAGGTCGTTTAACATCTTGGGTTAGATGACTCAAATCTCTAAAAACGTAGACTTTTGTTAAAATGTATGCTTCATCTCATCTGGGACTCACTTTTACTTCAGATGGCATCATCTGGCTCACCAACCATATGACAAGAATTTAAATACATGTGCCCAGAGAGGTACAGAATTGCAACATGCAATTAATTAGTACCATTGAAAAATTACCTTTGAAGACTACAGGTGATAACTGCTTTCCTTTGAAAATATGTCTTTGGGTCTATTTTCGGTATCTCCTTTTTTTTTTCTTTTTTCTTTCCTTTTGTGGAATAGGAACTCGAACAGCTATTGTAATTTACATGTTTCCCAGAAGCCTGGGTTTTTAGTCCTTTTTATAAGAAGGCGTCTCTTAGCAATAAAGGAGTGCTGGTGGCTTAGTGCCTAAGGCATTTGACTGCTAACCAGATGGCTGCCGGTTCAAACCTACCAGTCAAACCTACCAGCCACTCCTCGGCAGGAAAACTGGGCAATGTACTTCTGGAGACATACCACCTCAGAAACCCAAGGAGGGGTCACTGTGAGTTGAATTGATTGGACGGCAGTGCGTTTGGTTTTTTGGTCTTAGCAATAACATTCAAATAGGCAACCCTGCATAAAAACAACTCCCACCTGACTTCCCCCACAAAAAAAGAAAATGAGCCTGGAGGAGGAAGCCCTCAAGATTTGCTCAGAAGTCTTGGGAGTTTGGCCAGTAAAATAACCTTTATTTAGTTCAGGAAGGAAGTTTGATTTTTACCATTATTATTTTACCATTATTATTTGGAATAATAGTAGACTGGTTCAGAAGCAATTTTAGATATATGATCTTGAGAGCTTTCAGTCAGATTTAGGTCAGGAGTGAACCTCGGCTTTCTCCAGTTTAACATAAATATATTGGCTTTAAGTTTGTGAAAAATGCCTGTTAATCCCATGAAAGTTTATTTTCCGAATGTTCTTGCTGCCAAATGTAGCTTTCCTCCTTTGGCTCCTTCCATTTTATCTTTATGTGATGAACATTTATTCTGGGAGGTAAGCTTCCCTTTGATCCTGTTATCCTCTCTAATGCTTAGCTTTCAAAGCGGAGGTCATCCCTCAATCAGCAGGCCACCTGGAATGCCAACACTCACTGGGTCCTTAAAAACCCCCTAGATTTTATGGGGCATTGTTAAATAGCCACATGGAAATTAAATGAGTTAATATTTTATAAGAGGCTTAGAACAGTATTTGGAACATGTTGGATGCTGCATTTGTTTAGTAAATGAGAATAAAATTGTGTCTTCATTTACTGTAAGCCTGTTAAGGACATTGACCACCAGTTTTCAAGCTTACACATGAGAAATGTCTTGTTTTTTATTTCTGGAAAAAAGTCCCTCTTGAGAAAATTTTTGTACTTTTTTCTTAAAATGAAGCTATGATTTGCTCTGTTTACCTTTTTTCCTATCTTACCAGTAAGTTCAGTGTGAATTTCATGCTTAACCCCAGCAGTTTCCTTAGTTCATATGGCTGCTATATTTGCTTTTCCTCTTTTCCTTGGTTTGCATTTTCTTTTTATTGTCTCCTTCAAATAAGTTCAGTCTGATTTAGGTTCCTGGTTTATGTTAGGATTCTGCTTCTAAGATCTTACCTTACAGATAAATGATGTAATGATTTTTGCTCAGTTTTCCCTGCACTTCTTATATTTAATTTTGTTAACGTTACTCCGTCATCTTGAAGCCACTTGCTTGGCTCTATTCATTTCTCAAATTGTTCTCTCAACTTCCTAGCACCTCTTCTTGGGTTTCCTCACTGGGTATACACCCCGAGACTGAGGCCTTTGCTCCTTTTCCACTTCACTGCTTACTCAGCAGCATATCCCTTCTCTTAGCTTTTGCCTCTCATCTTTGGGTAGATAATATTTCAACTCTCATCCAAGCTCTGTTACCTCCGTATGTCTGTGTATCTCCATATAGCTGAAATATTGGCACTTAAAATCTGTACCTCTACTATACATATCCATTTTTCCCTCTAAATCTATTTTGTGCATTTTGCCCAATTAATTTTAGAATTTTAATTTCAAAATATTCTTTACACAGAACCAACACAGACGGGAATGGGCATTATATCAACATCATAAACTGTTGTGGCATTGAAGAACCTTGACTAACCAATATACTTGCCTAACATGGACATTTTTATCAAACCAAACCATACCATGCTTCATTACTGTAAAGCCTAGAAATGTACCATATATATTAGTGAAGGGTTTCAGGGAGGAAGATTATTAAACCATGTATAACCTATTGGTGAAGATGCCATTGATGCATTGTTATTGATATAAAAACACTGATAAATTTGTACATGATCTGTAATTTTCAAAATTCACTGAAGGAGAATAAAGTGGATCCAGAAGCTTAGTCTCCTTTAGTTTTAGCTTGTTTCCAGGCTTTACTGTTTTGCAGAGAAGTCTGCCTCCTTCAAATTCAGCCAACTCAGGAAACGACTACCAAATAGAACTCAACCTTTTTCATGAAGCAGTATGCAGGCCAGAAAAAAAGGAGAGGCACTATTTCGGTTTGAAAAGCGTAAATGTGAGCTTGAAGAGAAAATAAATGCGCAGAAGATTACTTGTATGCTTCTTGTAGTTTTAAAAACTTACAGTATCCTTGTGATGTTGAGGTAGAGAAAAATTATGATTACAGAAACTGAAAGTTGTAGGATTTTCTGTCTTAAAAGGACTCAGTCATATTAGATCCTATATAAACCAAGGTTATTTTATAGTTGCCTCTCTGCTTTTCGACTCTAGCTCATTTGTTAGAGGAATGCTTAAGAAAGCTGAAGATATTTATAAAATAGTTCTAATCATTGATATATCTAAATGAGGTAAATAGGTTTTAGGCACAGACACTGTGACTACAGGTTTACCCTGTAATCTATTCAAGTGTAAAATTGCTTTGGTCATGAAACAATGCATTTTACTGCAGTTGGTGTTTTCTGATCACCTTCAGTGTTGAAGCAGCCATGTCTGGCTTTCTTTGAGAACTATCCCCTGCTTGGTATATATCATTCATTATTGCTTGCTGATTTCTAAGAAGTGCTTATAGTGAAAGCACTAATTCCAGAACATTATAACTGTTGCTATTTTATAATTAAAAAAACTATAAGCTTTTAGGATTTAGAAATACTTTTTTTTTAATTTGCCTATTCTGGTATAGGCCTCTGAAGAAGATTTAAAATTGTCATCATGATTAGGATGGTTTGAATGTCATAGACACTTTCTTAAATTCTTGGTTGACATTTTTAAAAACAGTATAAACGTTGTGAAGAACAATTTTTCTTTTCTAGTTCTTTCATCTCATAGGCTGAAATTCACATGGTCCATTAGTCTTGGATGAAGAAAATTTTTTTTAAATGTGTGGTAAAATGTTTAAAAATTCTTTAAAACTCAAGGAGACTACACTTCAGCATTGAATTAATTCTCTTTCAGTGACCATCATCTAAATATTAATAAAATTCCTTTAAGAATCTAGGCTAAGAAGAACTAAAATGTAATGTTTTTTGGCACAGTGTTAGGCATATTAGCAAAAAACTAGTGTTCAGGTTACTTGGTTAGGTAAATCATGGTATCTCCATATGAGAGTCTCTTATTAAGCCATTTAAAATGTATACAGATTCTGTTTAGCCATGTAGGAAAATACAAGCTTCAGTGAAAAGTTAGAATCAAAAGTTTCTATCAAGTGATCTCCAGCTTTTCCAACAAAAGCTTGGAAAAGGTAAGGGAATGAAATAAGCCAAAATGTTAGCAGTTGGTTGGTTGTGAGATTGGCATTGTTTTTCCTGCTTCTTTATGGTTACTTAAGATTGCCCATTATGAGTATATAACTTAAATGATCAGAAGTACATATTTGTTGAGATTTTAATTTGTGAATCTCTGTACTCTGCTTGTCCTAGTCTGCTGTCCTGATTTTCTTTTTCTGGTACCTGTAAGAAAAATAATCATCGTTACACTGAAAAAAATATGAAACAGTACTATATGTGGATTTATATAAATCTGTTAACATTAATGTTTAACAGTAATTGTTCAACTTCTATTAATTATACAGGAGCTTTACTATACTGTGCTATAATAAAACAATGTTCTAAGAGTTTTTAAGGGTTGACAATTTTTTTTCTGTAAAGTGCCAAACCAAAAACCAAAAGAAAGTCATACTCACTGCTGTCAAGTTGGATCCGATGCATAGCGACCCCTCCTGGGTTTCTGAGGCAGTATCACTGCAGAAGTAGATTGCCCAACCTTCCTTCTGAGGAGTGGCTGGTGGGTTTGAAACTCCAGCCTACTAGTTAGCAGTCAAATGCCGTAGGCACTACACCACCAGAGCACCTGTGGCTTTAGCAGCTATAAACCAAAACCCAAACTCACTGTTAATATTCCAACTCATAGCAACCCTATAGGACATAGTAGAACGGCTCGATAGGGTTTCTGAGGCTATAATCTTATGGAAACGTACTGCCACATCTTTCTCCCATGGAGTGGCTGGTGGGTTTGACTTCCCAACTTTTACCTGAGCTAAACCACTGTACCACCAGGGCTCCTCCTTAGCAGCTATAGACAGTAGGTGAATGGGTAGATGGGACTATGCTCCGATGTAACTATTTACAAAAACAGGTGGTCCTTACCATAGTTTGCCTGCCTCTGCAATACAATGTATTTGGTTGTGCAAGATGTTCTTTCATGCTCTGGCTGTACTTTGAATTATTTTCTTTTATGAATTTTTGTATATCACTTGCTACATCTTGTTCTTGTCCTTCACATCTCCACTTTAGCAGCTCTCCCTTGTTCTCACCTTCTGTGTCCAATTTCCCTTCGTTTTTTGTGAATCCATATAGTCAAGCTTGTTTGCAAAATAAAGGTAGATAGATTGTGAGTGAATAAATATATGATCTTTTGGAGAACATCTATTTTTAGTAACTCAAAAACAAAGAATTAGGGTTGGAAATAACTTCGAAAAACATCTAATTCCATCTCATCTTACATACATTATAAACTGGCCAAATAGATGACCTAACTAATTTTATGTACTATTAAGACATGTCTTACTACTTTTCATCCACTATCCGCAGATCAATAAATTACCTTATTGAATTGATTACTTAAGAGTTTTTTTAGGTTTAGGACTAGCTGAGACCTTCAAAATTTACCTCCCTAGCTGATGTGATACATACTGGGTTATTATTCATCTTGACTTGAATACCTCTGTAACAAGGGAGTTCACTGTCCTAGAAGGCAGCCCATTCCATTTTCAGAGTCTCTTTCATTTTTCCGTATGTAAAACTCAGGCCTGCCTTGCATTCATTTCTACTTACATGTTTTAGTTATTCCAAACAACTTAATCTCCAGTGTGTTATCAAATTGATTGCAGTGACAGAATTTACAAAAATCTGCATTTTTACAATGAGGATGATGTATTAAAAGGATTCTTAGTTGAAGGAGTATGTGGTAGGAAGGACGAACAGAGTTAACATTAAAGAGTTGCTCACCCAGGTCCTGGTCTTCCCTCCTGAGAGAGCCAGGAAGACCCCTTCTATAGCTTTTGCACATATGGACAAATTGCCATCAGTTGCTATGGACAGCCTGACCTTTTCCTCATTTAATCTGGCTTTTGTGCTGGTAGCCTAGTGCCTAAGGCATTTGACTGCTAACCAGAAGGCTGGCGGTTCAAACCCACTAGCCGCTCCTGGGAAGGAAGACTGGGCAGTGTACTTCCCTAGTGATACCTCCTTGGAAACCCAAGGAGGGGTTGCTAGGAGTTGGCAGTGAGTTTGTTTTTTTTTAACCCACCTTGCTTCACCTTGTAGCATTTTAGGATCAATTTGCTGATGTTTATGGAAATTAACTATTTAATCACTGTAGGCTCCTCCAACTGGAATAGATCCCTGTTTGTGCCCATGCCAAAGAATAGTGATCCAACAGAATGGGAAATTACCGACAATATCATTACTATCACATGCAAGTAAAATTTTGCTGAAGATAATTCAAAAATATACAGCAGTATATTGACAGAGAACTACCAGAAATTCAAGACAGATTCAGAAGGCAGAAAAAACCCCAAACCGAACCTACTGCCGTTGACTCAGTTCTGACTCATAGCAACCTCATTGGGTTTCCAAGTCTATAAATCTTTACGGAAATAGATTGCTTCATCTTTCTCCTGTGGAACAGCTGGTGGGTTTTTATTGCTGGCCTTCTGTTTAACAACCAAATGCCTTACCCACTACACCACCAGAGCTCCTTGAGAGGGACATGGAAGGAGGGATATCATTACTGATGTCAGAGGGTCTTGGCTGACAGCAGAAAATACCTGAAAGATGTTTTCCTGTGTTTCATTGACTATGCAAAGGCGTTGGACTATGTGGATCATAATTATGGATGAGGTCGCAAAGAATGGGAATTCCAGAACACTTAATGAGCTCATGCAGAACTTCCACAGAGACCAAAAGGCAGTTGTTCTAACAGAACAAGGGAATATTACATGGAAAGGTGTGCATTAGGGTTGTATCATTTCACTATACTTAATCTATGCTGAGCAAATAATCCAAGAAGCGGTACTATAAATGAAGAAGAACATGACATCGGGATTGGAAGAAAACTCATTAGCAGCCTGATACATGCAGATGACACATCCTTGCTTGCTGAAAGTGAAGAAGGCTTCAAGTGTACTTGGTGATGATACCTCAATAGAGAAAAAAATCCTTAAAACTGGACCAATAAACAGTATCATGATACTTGGAGAAAAGATTGAAGTTTCATGGATTTCATTTTACTTGAATCAATAATCCCAATGCCCATGACAGTAGCGCCTGCAAATCTGCTGCAAAAGATACCTTTAAAGTGTTGAAGAGCAAAGATGTCACTTTGAAGGCAAATGGTGCACCTGACCCAAGCCATTATCTTTGCAGTAGCCTCATATACATGTGAAAGCTGGACAGTGAATAAGGAAGACCAGAGAAGAGTTGATGCCTTTGAATTATGGTGTTGGTGAAGGATACTGAAAGTACCATGGACTGCTGGAAAAACAAACAAATCTACTGGAAGAAGTGCAGTCGGAGTGCTCCTTGGAAGCGAGAATGGCCAGACTTTGTCTCACCTCCTTTGATCATGTGGTGAAAAGAGATCATTCCCTGGAGAAGGATATCATGTTTGTTTAAAGTAGCGGGTCAGAGAGCTCTGGTAGCATAGTGCCTAAAGCACTTGACTGCTAACCAGAAGGCTGGTGGTTCAAACCCACCAGCCACTCCTCAGAAGGAAGGCTGGGCAATCTATTTCCATAGCGATACTGCCTTGGAAACCCAAGGAGGGGTTGCTATAAGTTGGGGCTGACTTGACTGCATAAAACAACAACAACAACAACAGTGGGTCAGTGAAGAAGGGGAAGACCCCCAACGGGATGTATTAACACAGTGGCTGCAACGATGAGCCCAGGCATAGCAAGGATTGTGAGGATGGCACGTGATTGGACAGTGTTTCAATCTGTAGTGCACGTAGGGTCGGTGAGTTGGAGTTGATGCGACGGTACCTAACCATAGCATATGAGAGTGAGAGCTGGACAGTGAACAAAGAAGGACTACTGCAGAAGAATTGATGCATTTGAAGTGTGTTGGTGTGGAATATTGAATGTACCATGGAGTACTGGAAGAACAAACAAATCTATCTTGGAAGAAGTACAGCTGGAATGCTCCTTAGAAGTGAGAATGGTCAGACTTCGTCTCTCATACTTTAGTCATGTTGTCAAAGGGGACCCATCTCCCCAGAAGGTTATCCTGCTTGGTAAAGTAGCAGGTCAGCTAAAAAGGGAAGGCTCTCAATGAAACAGACATGGTGGCTACAGCAATGGGTTCAAGTATAGCAATGATTGTGAGAATGGCGCAGGATCAGGCAGCGTTTTGTTTTGTTGTACATAGGATCACTATGAGTCAGAACCAACTTGATGACACCTAACAACAATGGTCAACTGTTTGGGCGGTAGAGTAAGCAAAAAAAGACAGTGTCTCTTTAAGGTACAGAAGTTGTCTCTGAATTTAAGCTCCATATATCTATGTTTTTGATAAGACTGTAAGCAATACCTAACTTGAAGCCTAAATACCAGTTAAATACTTGGGATTTTTCTTCTTCATTTTATTTTCCCCCTAAGAAATAATTTGTTTTAGGCAACTCTTTTGTAATATGAAGGAATGAGTAAAAGAAGGAATGAAGGAACGATGTAGCAAAAGCCTCTTTTAAAGGTAGAACTTAGAAGGTAAATGAGGGAGAATAAAAATTAGGGAAGGAATAAAAAGGTATGAAATAATTTTTCTTTGGATTCACATCCTATTTTAGTTACTCAGTATCTTAACCATTTTGCTTTTCTCAGGGAATCTGAAGGATTCACTGGGGTTCATCAGTAATTATTGATGCTACAGTTTGAAAACTTGCTGTAATGTATTTATTTGTCACTTAAATATTTCTTAAAGATTTTCCAGTTACTCTTTAGTTTCCAGAAGGAGCTCTGGTGGCATGGTGGGTGAGGCCTTTGGCTGCTAAGCCCAAAAGGAGTGCTGGTGTCACAGTGCCTGAGGCATTTGACTGCTACCAGAAGGTTAGGCTCAAACCCAACAGCCACTCCACAATAGGAAGATGGGGCATTTTACTTCTGTAAAGACTTACTATCTTGGAAACCCAGTGGGGGTTGCTGTGAGTTGGAATCAACTCAATGGCAATGGGTTTGGTTTTTTTGGTATATAGTTACCAAAAACTACAGCTTTTAGCTTTCAAGTTTTAATAGCAAAGTACATTATTTTGGTAGGGTTGCTATAAAGTCATATTAAATAAGAGCAAGAAAGGTCTTTAGAGTAATTTCTACCTTTCTGGAAGTTTGAAGTGAATCTTTGTATTTGCTTGTTCACCAGACCATTTAAGCTAACTAACTCATTCCCAGATCAGAGTCCATGCTATTAAATGCTGAGATAGGTACTAATTTATTTTTTTAAAAATCAATTTTGATCATTTTTTTGTGAGCACATCTTTTAGAGATATCTTAAATTATCTCTCCTGTGGATAAAAATTAGTCTCTGTAAAAGTAAGTAAATATTTATCTTTCCTGCTAACTATGGAATAACATGACCGTTTTAATGTTTTTGTGCTGTGTGCCATAAACTAAAGTGTATATTTTGTTATTTACCTAGCTTTTAGGGAGAGCAAATACCATTTACTTGTGGGATAAATACATAGAAAGCTTATATTGCAGTTTTTTAAAGTGATAAACTACTGCTAACTGAAGTTTACTTGATGAACCATTTTCTGTAAATAATTAGTATGTTATTATCCACTGATACTTTGACAGCTGTTTCAATTTTTCTTTAAATATTAGGTCATGAGTGTTATTGAACTCCGTCATGATATTAGATCAGGATAAGATCTAACAAATGTGTTTGTACGTTATAAAAGTAATAACTAGCAGTAATTTTGAGAGGTAGTACTAAAAAAAAGAAAAAGAAAACGAAATCCACTGCCATTGAGTCAATCTCGACTCTTAGTGATCCTGTAGGACAAAGTAGAACTGCTTCATAGAGTTTCCAAGGCTGTAAATTTTTACCGAAGTAGACTGCTTCATCGTTCTCCCATGGCGGGGCTGGGGGTTTAAACTGCCAACCTTTAGGTTAGCAGCCAAATGCTTTAACCACTCCACCACCAGAGTCCCTTGAGAGCCCGTATAGTGTGGTGGTAAATAGTTTGGATTCTGGATTCAGAGAAACAATTTCTAAAAGGATGTCTACCACTGTGCAATTTTCTTAACTCCTCTGAGCCTCTGTTACTCACATGAAATGGAGATAAAGTTATTTATAAAACAAGTAATAAATTTAATACACTTTCACTGTGTACCAGGAATCATGCTATATTTTGAATGTAATAGTACCTTTCTGTCATAAGATCACTGAAGGGATTAAATTATAATGTGTGTAAAATACTTAGTATTTAAACCATAAGTGATTGATAAATTTTAGGTTATTCTTAAAAAGATCCCAAATATGTACTTTATAGTTGTCTAAGAGCAAAAACTAGTTTCAGGATATAATTATAAATCAGGATTAATTTTTTATGAAACAGAATTGGTATGAAATGCATATATTTTTAGATTGACTTTAAAAATGAAAAGTTGATCTAACAGTTTGGAAAACAAGTGTAAATGATATTAATGCCAATATTAATGTTTCTTTTAAGAGAAATTTGGATGTATAACTGTACATATTCTGTGAATCAACTCTGTATACTATTGTTTTTAAGATAGGAATAAACCTAATACTAGGTTGGAAAATATTAAGTACATATAGTCTTAAAGAAATAGGGAACTTTGATAAAATCTTTGAGTGAGGAAATATTTAGACATCTAGAAAAGCTCCTTTTAATAGTATGAAAGTTCAGTTGTAAACAGAATTGTCAGTTTTTTGTTTTTTCTACAAATTTTGATTTTTCTATGAAAGATGCCATACTTATGGCTAGTCCAGAATTAACTGTATTAAATTCTAAATTTAAGAAAATGAGTGTTTGTTCCCTCCCTCCATCTCTCTCATATTATTCTTTCTTGAAATGCAGGTAGAATCCTTTCACAGTATATAAATAGATGTATAGATATTTAAAACCTGTGAATACTGGAACCTGTGTAAGACAGAAACCTGTGAGAGAAGAAAAACTCTGCTAATGATGATAGGAAAGTGGTAAAACTGCACTCTGTCAGAGATGGAAAACTTGTGAGACCAGGAAAAAAGCAGTTGGTTGTTTTGACTCTCACAGGTTTCACTGTGTATGTGTGTGTATAGATATGTTTTTTCCCTCCCATTTTAATAAATATTCCTTATAATGTCAGTATGATACTTATGTTCAGAGTAATGAAACGATTCAGGCCTGGAATGGAACTCACCTCTGTGGCTTAACTTTCAGACAGTGATAGGCCTGTAAGGTAAACAGTAACACCTGAGAGGTAAGCGCTTCTTAGAACAATCAACTATTTGAGATCAAAAGGGCAGCATTGCCCAGGAATAAAACTCAGAAGACAGGAAGGAATAGGAAAGAAGAACAAATGGAAACAGTAAACACAGGGAGGAAGTGGGAAAGGTGTTGTTACGTTGTGGGAATCAGTGTCACAAAACAAAATGTGTATAAATTGGTGAATGGAAAACCAATTTCCTCTGTAAATTTTTACCGAAATCTCAATAAAAAGTTAACAAAGGAACAAATAGAACTTTCCATTTCAGAGCTTTAAAACAGAAAGTTTAATAGGTTCATTACAGTTTACTTTGAAACCTTTTCAACGGATAGCTAGAAATTTCTTGTTTAAAATTTTGGTTAATCATAGCATTTCATTGTTATACTAGTTTAGTTAATTAAGAACTTAGTATTTTATGGTTACTCTTATGTTCTGACCATCTTTATGATTTGTGGAATTTTATCTGTATATGTGAACCTAGATCACTTAAGAGATAATAAATACTACAGCTAACATCAACTGAGTACTAGCTCTCTGCCAGGTGGTGTTCCGACCCTTATAGCAACACTGTTGTTGTTGTTGTTATGTGCCGTCGAGTCGGCCCCGACTCATAGCGACCCCTCCTTGGGTTTCTGAGGCAGTATCACTACGGAAGTAGGATTGCCCAACCTTCCTTCTGAGGAGTGGCTGGTGGGTTTGAACTGCCAGCCTTCTGGTGAGCAGTCAAGTGCCTTAGGCACTATGCTACCAGAGCTCCCAGGATTCAGCATATGTGTTTTTAATCTTCACTACTTTCCAATACTCAATAGTCTCTTCCATATTTTACAATTAGGTTAACTATTTGAATAATATAAATATAGTCATCATATATGAAAAAAAATGTGGTTGATAATGAGTGATTTTGGTGGTACAAATTTGATTTTGGTGAAGATAGTCTTGATGAGTAGAGTAGCTTAAGTTTTGTCTGGTTCTGTGATTATCTAAAAATGGATTTAGTCAAAATTTATTAGAATGTTCACATAAGGATTAACTTTATCTTCTTTCTCATCCTTTAGTAAAATAAAACAGGGTCTGTTACCCAGCTTGGAAGACTTGCTGTTCTATACGATTGCAGAGGGACAAGAGAAAATACCTGTTCATAAATTTATTACAGTAAGTTTTTATAGTTTTTTAACATTTTAAAAAATCAGTAATACTGAATAATACAGTATCATTCAAATGTAGTGTTAAAGGTCTTCTGGCATGTAGACTCTGACTGACACTGTTTCTCTCATGTTTTCAAATTTTTATCATGCTCATTTCAAGGTAATCTGTGAAAGAAAATGAAAGAAACAATGAGAAACTTGTCCAGAAATTGGGTAATAGTGACACTAAAGTAGCATATAAGTATTCAAGTCTTGGGTAGAAGTTTTTATATACAGGAATGAAAACTTATAGTTGGAATAAGCATATACATTATTTGCACTATATATTTACAAACTCTTATTTTTTCAAAAACAGGCACTCAAATCTACAGGATTGCGAACGTCTGATCCCAGGTTGAAAGAGTGTATGGATATGTTAAGATTAACTCTTCAAACAACATCAGATGGTGTCATGCTAGACAAAGATCTTTTTAAAAAGTAAAAATTTCTGCCAAACCTCTAATGGTGATTTGCTTTGCTCTGTGATGGTTTTACTTTTAAAACAAAATTGCATCTTTGAAGTCTAATGCCTCCTGTGTAACTGGGGAAAAAAAGAGATTTATAAACAACTTGGTGCTCATTGAAGTTTTACAGTATACTGGCGCTAAGAGTACACATTCTTTAAAATCTACTTGTTTTGGTTACCTAGTGCCGCTCTGACAGGAATGTACCACAAATAGGATGGCTTAAATAAACAGGAGTTTATTCTTACAATTTGGAGGCTTTAAGTCCAAGTTCATAGTGCCAGGCTCTAGGGGCTGGGTGAAAGTCCCTCAACCTAGGGGTCCAGCTCTGCCTTCTGCTCCTGGCCCACTGGAGCTAGAGGCATTTCTTCACTCAGACAGCTTCTGGCTGGCTGCTGAGACTGAGAAACCCCAAGGTTGACAAGTGAAAAGGCATAGTTCCAGTGTTACCAATCCACACGGCAGGCCATTAATGTCCATTGTAAGTCCCAAGGTTGGCAGAATGGAGCAGGCTGCTGAGCAACGACACAGCTACATGCAGGCTCCAAGCATGCCAAAGGCTAGAGACCATTCCCAATGCTCCTGCTTATATACGGGAAGCAGACCACATACCCAAAGACACACATACTCATTGCTCACAGTAGATTCCACCATGGGGTTGATTACCAGTCTCGTCATGGGGAATACTACATCCAGCTGCCCAGCCGCTCAACCAGGCCTAGCAAAGTTGACATTTAGCCACAGATGTTTCCAGTTTACAGTACCTGGGAGCTTGCTTTCACTCTGAATAGAGCACATCCTTTGCCTGTCATTGCTTATGTTGATCCTCAGTTCATCTGCATGCCTTGCAGGCTTTCTCAGCATGGTCTCTAGTTCTTTCCCATAAGGTCATTTAGATGGCTTCCTAAAGTGAGAAGGCTTCAGACAGCCCTGTGTTCCTCAAAATTTCCTATCTGTGTTGTCTGCTTCTCTCCTGTCTCCAGATATATCAGTACATAGGTTTTTGCCTATTTTCTTTACCCTCAAAACAATTAAAAACTAAAAAAGAACCTTTGAGATTAATGTCTTGATTTAGTTGAATGAGAATATTTTGACATTGCTGTATTTGCATTTCTGTTGATTACTGATCTTTGTTAATGTGTTCCTGTTAGTTCAATTTGATTACCTGATGATTAAAAGGACATGATGTCTGTTATAGATCCCAGAGTTAAATGGTATTTTAAACTACTAATAGTTAAATGAAACTAGTTTAAAACTGTAAACACTACTATAGGATATTGACTTTTTCCAGACCATAGCCCTTGGTTGAGGTGGTCCCAAAGAAGTTTCTTATCTACCTTGAAAGTTTGTGTTTTTTGTGGTAGTGGTGGGGTTGGGGGGTGGGGAGGGGTTGGGGTTGTTTGATAATTTGTTATACATATCTCCTGGAAATATCCTGCAGTATTAAGTCATCTGAAGATTGAAGTATTAACTAATGTCTATCGATGTTTCCTGGCATGCTGTCATGCTGTGAAGCACTGTGTACAGTTTTGGATTCTTACCTTGCATCTTGAGGTTTTTGGTTCTGTTAACTCAACTGCCCTTATTGTAGATTTCAGGTCTCTATGGGAATTGTTAGGAATTTTGAGACTCCAGAAACTATTTCTTTGTGTAGAGAAGGAAATAACTTCTAGAGTAAATAAGGGTTAGTGTATCCTAGAATGAAATTGCCAGAGAGATGGAAGGTAGATCTGATGAATAGATATGAGGAATTGCTTTGGAATTTGAGTAGAAGCACTATTGTAGACATTTTTAGCACTTTTTTAAAAAAAAATTTTGTGCTTTAGAAACCTGTTGCTGTGTTTACATATGAGATCAAAAATATTTACTCACTGTCTCTCCTAGATTTTATATTATTTATGAAGCAAGGAAATTCATTCATAAAATTTCCTACGTGTAATTATGTTCAAAAATAATAATCACTATTACTTTAAACATTTTTAAGAAATATTGATGATTATAATACAGGCAGTTCCCAGTTTGACAAATACTTAGTGGTGTATATGAGCAGGCAGTGGAAAGTGAGTCTTGTAGCTAAAATAATTTCTCTTCTCAACCCTAGAATGAGGTAATTCAGAACCTCTGACTCTTGAGTCACCTGTCAAGGTGATTACTTCAGAGAAGTTCCTTTCTCTTTTAAATATCAGAAGTTATCTAGGTAGTATTGTCAGAAAAAATAAAATCTCACCTCCATGTAGCTTGGGAGGAAAGAAACATTAAAATATGCCATTATTTTCCTATACAATAACTTAGAAAGGTGGGTTGGTTAGGTTGAGCTCAAAGTGTTAATATTATATCTAAAATATATTGTGAGTAATATATTTTGCCTTTGGGGCTAATCTGTGAAACAACTATTATATATGATTTTTTTTAAAAAAATGGGAAAATGAATTGTAAGCATTCTTTTTGGAGCATAATCTATTTGAAAGTTGGAGATTGCCTGTACCCATCTATATAGTCACTTGTTTTTAATGCTAGTAATTCTGAAGACTAATAGAAGTAGAAAATTTATGTTGAAAACTAATGTTTTCTATTTTTATGCTTTTTTGTAAGTTCCTTACATTTGTGTAGTGTTTGATTTTTCTAAATAATTTCATATCCATTATGTTTTACTAATGAGAAAATATAAGAAACATTTTGTGAAAGTTACATGCTTTAGAATTGTCAGTCATAAGCACTTAATATACTTAAGAAGGAAAGAAAATTATTACTATTCTCAGTTTATAGATAGGAAAATGAAGCAAAGCACAGATAAAGTTATAACTTACTGAAAGACATAAGAGCCTCCTCCTGAGAGTTCTTTTTTTTTTCCCCCCTCTAATTTTCTAGTTAGTATCATGACCCCTGTATTAAAATAACTTCCAAGAAAAACGTTACTATTTAGATCACTCCTCAGTTTAGAGCTTAAAACTCTTGAGTGATAAGGCTGTTTTTGTCAGCCCACAGTAACTCATCAGGTAAGACTGGGTTGCCATGAGTTTTACCATCACCTTTTGAAAGAACTAAAAAAAGATCCAGAGCTTCCTTGGCTGTACAATATTGTTAACTATAAACCCTCTTTTAAAAAGTGCTGATTAATTTTAAATAGAGTTAGTAGTGGTTAATAATTTAAATTTACTTGGTGTTTCTCTTTTTTAACTTCTTTGAAAATGAGGAAAATGGATTTTATATAGATATAAATAATGATTTAAGATCAGGAATTATTGTCTTGGTATTTCTCCTCAGAAATGTGTTTTAGTATATATTTTTTGCAACTCCGATAAGTGTAAGTTGAATTTTGATAGCTATGTGAAAATTGTCATATTAAATATATAAAGCAGTGGCAAAACTTAATATTTTTCAGATTAACTTAAAACACTACCAGAAAATAATTGACCAGCTTTCTGAAAGGTCGATTATTTATGTTTACAGATTAATTATGGAAATTTGGACTAATTTTTTTCATGTTGAAATAGGGAGACATCCTTATCACTGGATGTTAATCTTTTTTTATTAGGAATTTTTAAAATCAGCGTGCCTATTTTGTTATTCAAATGAATATACTAAATTTTTATTGATAGTTAAAATGTGGGAGCTCTGGTAGTGTAGTGCCTAAGGCACTTGACTGCTAACCAGAAGGCTGGCGGTTCAAACCCACCAGCCACTCCTTCGAAAGAAGTTGGGGCAATCTACTTCCATAGTGACACTGCCTCGGAAACCCAAGGAGGGGTCGCTATAAGTCGGGTCCGACTCGATGGCACATAACAACAGCAACAACAGTTAAAATGTAGAATCTGTTTTTAAATTTTTATTTGATGTTTCCTGTAGAGCAACTTGAATTATAATAGTGACATTTAGGAAAAAATTACAGATTAAAAAAGAAATTCCAAAAGTGTGTTTTTGTTTGTTTTTCCATTTATGATTAGTGCAAGTTTTACTTACCTAAATTTCTTATCTGTAGAGTGGGAAAATCATCCTTCTCAAAGTGTTGATGTTTTGAGGATTAAACAGGGTGAATATTACTTGAAATTTAGTGTCTGTACCTTAAAAAATGCCATTTTATTTCCCTCTTCCCTAAAGAAGCTGCTGATATATACAGTATCACATCACTTACCTGTGGGGAATCTAGTTACCATATATGAAAACCTTCCCATGGTTTACTGGTCCAGCTTTTAAGACTTCAACTGTGAACATTTGGTTTTTGTCTTTGAAGGGCTTAGCTTTGAGATTTATTATTTGCTGATATTATGGTTGGATCCCCATGTCATAGCAGATCATCCTTTATCAGTTGAGTGTTCTAGATAGTTACTGAGACTCTTGATAAACTCAGATCATACGATTGTTGTAACCAATTTATAGAACTCTTCTTTAAAGTTATATTAATACATTGATTTTTCTAGCTGGAATCTTTTTAGACCAAAGCAGAGTATTGATTCAAATCATTAGACTTCATGCCCTCCCATCTGCATTCTGTTGTGTTTTGTTTACTGTGTCCTCTAAAGAATTTTTAGCAGTGAAACATTTTTATTCCAGAATGTATTGCATATCTTACATTAAACTGAATAATATAATTTAATATTTTTGATGACTCAAGTAATATTATACTATTTTATAATGTTTTATATAAAGCTATACAGTATTACTTTTATAAGCATTTTAACAAATATAATTTCAGATAAATTAATCTGACTAAACTAAGTTGATTTTTTTTTCCTCCATTTTTAGTTTAGAAATGTAAGTTTTTCAGGAAAAATACATTAAAAATATAGAATGATTGGTTTGTATTTTTAAATACTAGTAGTATTATTTCTGAGGCTACTTAATTGAAAACTAAAGGTGCTCTCAACCATGACATATTGAAACCTAATTTTTGCTTACCAAATGTCATGCTGAATGCTTATCAGCCATGGTAGGCTAAGTAACTTGTTTCATATGGGCCTAATACTTAACCTGGTGGAATGCTTTGTCATTTTTAATCTTTGACATAACTTGTATGCACATTTTAATTTATGTCTTTAACTTCAACAGCTTATAAGAAGCTCATCAAAGGCTGCTGAGAGGAAAGAAAATAATGTGGAAGGAGTACTGTTTATAGAATTTAGTTATATAAAATAATGACTTACTGTTTAAATATAGGGTTATGTCTTCCTAATTAATACTGTTTCTTACTATCAAATATTAATATTTGAAGTATACCTAGTCTATTCATTTTTTTCCTCACATTTCACAGATGTGTTCAAAGCAACATTGTTTTATTGACACAAGCCTTTAGAAGAAAGTTTGTCATTCCTGATTTTATGTCTTTTACCTCACACATCGATGAGTTATTTGAAAGTGCTAAAAAGCAGTCTGGAGGAAAGGTAACTTTTGATGTACATATCTTCCTAACCCATGCACTTAATATGTTAAGCTCAGCTTGAGGTACTTAGAGTAAAATTAAGTATTTTTCTTGTGTTTTGCTCATTGAAAAATTTAAGTTAAATGAAGCCTAATTTAATGTTTTTGAAATATTTTCAATATTTGTTAATCTTGCGAAACGGAAATCTAATTTTTATGACTTCTTTTTTATTCAAATGACTGTGATGACTTTTAAAATTTTAATTAATTTATTGAAAATTTTTTCAGATCTGATATCCTTGAATGTTAAATGTTTCCATTAAAAAAAAAAAAAAAGCTCTTAAATGATACTAGGGAAGTATATCATTAATTTCCACATTTAATTTTTGTTTTAGCTTTGGGTACAATACTTAGCTTCAGTAACATATTATCTCTTGATAATTATTTTAGTGTGTATATTTATTACTTGTTTTTAGGCATTTGGTTTCTGTGCGAACCTGCCAGCACCCCTGCAAGACCTGATTGATTAAAGAAGTTTTTTACTCTTACCATTAAAGAAGAGAACAAAATCTGTCCAAATTCACGTTTCAGATTCTGCTTTTTAGGAAGAGAGAATGTGTTGGGAAAGCTAAAGGATAATGGAGGCTGAAAGAAGTCGCTTAGATCTCACCCATTCCTTAATTATGTATGCCCTTAGTTTTTGAGGGGCATTGATATAAATGATAGACGGCAGAGTTACTGAGTGTAAAATAGCTAGTTAATGGTAGAAGCCAAATGGAGATAAAAACAATTTTTGGTAGGAGAAAATATTATTTGCCTATTATCTGTTCTTTTTTTTCCCAATGTTTTGGATAGGTTGCAGATTATATTCCTCAACTGGCCAAGTTCAGTCCTGATTTGTGGGGTGTATCAGTTTGTACAGTAGATGGACAGAGGTAAGTTTAAGCCCCTAAAATCTAACTCTAAGCCTTAAATTTGCATACCAGTAAGAATGGGATAAAGAAGAGCATCACCTATAATGGAAATTAGTCCTAACATGACATAACTTCAAGAAGGTAAATGCATTTTAATTATTTTATTTTGATTTGGGTGAAGATTTACAGAGCAAATTCATTTTCCATAGAGCAGTTCACATATACATTGTCACATGTTACTGACCACAGGTAAATGCATTTTAATTTAATTTTTTTATAAAAACTCACCTGACACAGTAACTATATAAACTTAAAGTTTTATGAGGGATTTCATCATATCCATAGTTTTAGTCTTGCTGTTCAACTGTGTATTTAAATACCTGTAGTTAGGAGTTTGTTTAGGAAAAGCAGACTAGTTAGAACATGACATTATTCAGTAATGAAATAAAATTAGTTCCACTTCTCAGCTTACCATTGGTTACCTTTCCTGTTAGTGTCTTCATTATGCCCTTGATATGATTAGGATGATGTTTAGACAATGCAGCATAATGTGCTCTGTTGTCCATCTGTCATTTGCAGAGTAAAAGGTCTGATACTGTAAAACATGCAGAATTTCATGAAGTCAATGAAAATGATATTTGGGAAATGATCACATTGCAAGTATAGCCATTGACAAATGAGAATTTGACAGAGTTACAAAAAGGATAATAATGTGAGGGCACTTCAAAGATAATAAATTAATTTAAAAATCAAGAGAGCCCCTTGAAAAATTGATAAAAGTTGCAGAGTATTTTTTTAGGAGTTTTGTTGTTGGGTGCCATTGAGTCAGCTCCAACTCATTAGTGACCCTTTGTAAACAGGGAGACACTGCCGTGTCTGTCGATGCCATCCTCCCGGTCACTCCCATGTTGAATCCAATGGTTGCCGCACCTTTGTCAGTCCATCTCATTGAGAGTCAAAATAACACTTGTTGTGCTAGAAGTCAGACAGAAAGATTTATTTTCATGTTACATTTTGGGGTTTTTTTGGGGGGGAAGTATGCCCAAAGAATAGTCGATAATCTTTGTTTTTTAATCCATAATTTTAGGTTTTACTTTTCAAGATAACATCCTAATTAAGGCCTTTAACCCCCATCTATGAAATTTTGATCTCTTCATTCTAAGTGATCATTTTATTTTTTACTAGTAATGCTCCTGCATTATTTACAATAAAAAAAATAATGTAGCTTAGCTCATTCATTTTGAATATGAGGCCCTGATTTTGTGTAACATTGGCAAAGGTGAAACTAGCATATAGGTCTCTGAACTTCTAGTCTGTTACTCTTTCTGTTATGACAGACTTTCTTTTTTTTTTTTAATTGTGATTTGGGTGAAGATTTACAGAGCAAATTCACTTTCCATACAGCAGTTCACATATACTTTGTCTCATGACATTGACCACAGTTTACCACAATGCAACAGCTCCCCTCCCACTTCCTCCCCATAGTTACCTCTTCCTAGTGTCCATCCCTCCATACACTCCAGCCCCCTGAGCTGTCTCCCTGTGCATAAGCAGCCCTTCTTTCTCCCATGATTGTTCTCTCCAAGGCGTATCTACTTGAAGTAAATGTTTTACTCACATGCCAGTATTTTGTTTGGCTGGAAACCACAGGTGTGGGTTCAATTCCAGACCTGAAGGGCAGCTAGGGGCCATAGTCTCAGTGGTTCCACCAGGCTCTATCGGATCAGCAAACCTGGTCCCCACCTTTTTTTTTTTCTCCAAATGATTTTGAGTTTTGTTCCACATTGTTCTCCCTCTCTATCCAGGATCTCCTACATAGATCCCCTTCCAAGTGGATGACATGGTAGCTGGGCACCATCTAGTTCTTCTGGTCTCGTAGTTGTATAGGCTGCAGATCGGATAGTGTACCAGTTGCTAGGACTAATTGTGTATGACAGACTTTCATCATCATCTGAACTCGTAGTACAAAACATTCACTTGTGCAGAAGTATATGGTGGGTGCTAGGGAAGGACACAAAGTAATTAGAAGACAACAGTAGGCAGTGAGATTACTCTTTTTTGTACTAGGAGGAAATGGTTTCTTGTCATATAATACTTTCACATGGTTTTCCTGTTGAACACTGCCTATGTGTAGACATGATTCTTTTAGTTTTTTTTAGTGTTGTTGTTGTTGTTATTTGCCATTGAGTCAGCCTCGACTCATAGCGATCCCTCCTTGGGTTTCCGAGGCAGTATCACTACGGAAGTAGGATTGCCCAACCTTCCTTCCGAGGAGTGGCTGGTGGGTTTGAACCGCCAGCCTTCTGGTGAGCAGTCAAGTGCCTTAGGCACTATGCTACCAGAGCTCCCAGGTACTAGAACATAGATATTTTTAATTCCAAATATAATAAGATACCATTTTATAGAATGATTATCAAGTTGAAGTTATAGTCTTAATTAAATTATGTATAGATTTCATAGAAAAAGTATTATATGAATATATGCATATATAGGCATTTATATTCTATAATACACTTAAGAAGTGAGGTGGCCATGGATTCCTGTTTGTCTTAGGACACTCACTGTTAACCTCTTTACATCTCATAGTTTTTAACAGTTTCCAGTTTCACTTCAAAAGTATCCCAGTTTGGTCAATAAACATACATGGTCACCCACCTTAGAGGAATTAGCAAGTCGAAAATGTCCAGAAGCTTTTTGTAAAATACAGTATTCTCAGTTATATCATTAAACTATATATTATTGCTTGACTTAAATGTATATATTTGTTTATGCTTTTGCATACATTGTAGTTAGAACCATGAATTAAAAATATGTATTTTTTTTAATCATTCATTGTACTATGTTTATTATTCTTACAAAACCTTTTGGCAGAGTTTCTGTAATTGTTCCATAAACTTTTTTGATAAAGACTTTGTTCATTCATTTATTGGTGCAGGACTGGGCATCTTTTCATTCTGTTACACACTTGGTTACTGTGAGTTGCAGCCAACTCAAAGGCAGATAATGACAATGTTTATTTACTAATTCTTTCCATATTTGTCGATTGCTTATAAAATGTTAGACATTGGAGTACCTAGGTTACATTAGTGAATAAAGCTCAGATCCCTGCCCTGTGGAAATTATAGTGGAGTTGGTCAGAATTTTTTAATTCCCAACTCTGTTCTCTTCCTCATGTTACCTCCAAGTTTGATAATAGATAAGTCTTTCATTTTGTTGTCTTGTCTCTTACATGGTGATGATGACTACCAAATGTAATTTTGGTACTGGTTCTATCAGGTTAATAAAATTGGATGTTATTTCTTTTAATGGAATTGTGAATGGTGGCTCATAAGATGAGACATTTATAGGCAGGCTCTTAGACAATGGTACTGAATCTAAACTGACCTTCTTTCAGCTCTTCAGCTAATCATGGCTTAGCCATGTCTTAGGGTTGAGTGAAAAAATGCATGATTTCTGTTTCTAAGAGGGCTACTTTATTTTATATGATTGAATATGGGTGTAGCATATGAAATGAAAGAGAATATAGGGTATAGAATGAAAGAAGGGGGTACCTTCTTACACTTAAGAGGCAAATTTTCACAAGTTAATTATTGTTGCACCAAGTTAGAATCATTACTTCGTTACCTGAATGCTTTTAGGCTTTTTTTGTGTGTGTCATTGCTCTTAAATTTATTTCTTATACTTATTATTTAATATCGAAGTAAACTTTTTTGGTTGAACTGGGGGTAGCCTGTGTAAATTAGAATTAATGTGTAAAAACACCAGCTCTAATCATGCAGTTGCATATTTTTCTCAGAGATCTTAATTATTTTAAATCTACTTTTACATAGGCATTCTATCGGAGATACCAAAGTTCCCTTTTGTCTTCAGTCCTGTGTAAAACCTTTGAAGTATGCCATTGCTGTTAATGATCTTGGAACAGAGTATGTGCATCGATATGTTGGTAAAGAGCCGAGTGGATTGAGATTCAACAAACTATTTTTAAATGAGGATGGTAAGAATTACATAAGTTGGTTAGAGAAAGATTTTTCTCATTTTCTTATGTAAATCTAAGTATTTTTTCTTTTATTTTTGAAGAAAATTAGAAGATTTTCATTTGCTATTTGATTTCTGTGAAATCTAGGAAGACAATTTAATCACCTTCTTTTAAAAATTATTGTTTTAGGTATCTTGTCCCACTGGGAAGTAGACTGATGTGGAGAGCAGGGAGTAAGAGTTTCACTTTATAACCACCTATAGGTCTCTGGGTGGTCAAATGGTTTTAACTTGACTTCTAATGTAAAGGTTGGTGGTTTGAACCCACCTAACAGTATTGCAGAAAAAAGGCTTGGTACTGATTATACCTAGAAAACCTTGTGGAAAATAGAAATATCATATCACCTAGCAATCCCACTGTTGTTGTTGTTGTTGTTATGTGCCATCAAGTCGGACCCAACTCATAGCGATCCCTCCTTGGGTTTCCGAGGCAGTATCATTGCGGAAGTAGATTGCCCAACCTTGCTTCTGAGGAGTGGGTGGGTTTAAACTGTCAGCCTCCTGGTTAGCAGTCAAGTGCCTTAGGCACTATGCTACCAGAGCTCCTAGCAGTCCCACTACTAGGTACAAAATATGAGAAATCATATTCATTCCAGCACTATTCACAATAGCAAAAAAGATGGAAACAACCTAAAGGCCCATCAGCAGAGGAATGGATCCAATGACTATGGTGCACACACACAATGGAATACTACACAATGTTAAAGAACAATGATGAGTCTGCAAAACATCTCGCAACATGGATGAACTTAGGAGTACATTATGCTGATTGAAGTTAGCCAATCACAAAAGTATTGTATGAGACCACTATTATAAAAAGTCAAGAAAAGGGTTTCATCCAAGTGATATTCTTTGAATAGTTATCAGTGGTGGGTAGGGCAGGGAAGGTAAACCACTAACTAGAAGGCAGACAAATAGTAACTTGGGTGAAGAAAAAATAAACAGCAATCTGATAATAAAAACAGTGAAAAAAAAAAACAGAGGAGACATTTGACAACAAACGGTAGCATTACATTTAAAAAAAAAAAAAGTAAACAGGGCTTACACATACATGAAAAACATAGCAAGTGATTTAGGAAATCCGGAAAGATTTCAGCTCAGCATCAATGTCAGTTTATACTATTAAAAAACTGAATTTGTATTTAAAAAAAAAACAACCCTAAGGAGCAGTTTTAGGAGCTCTGGTAGCATAGTGCCTAAGGCACTTGACTACTCACCAGAAGGCTGACGGTTCAAACCCACCAGCCACTCCTCGGAAGGAAGGTTGGGCAGTCCTACTTCCGTAGTGATACTGTCTCGGAAACCCAAGGAGGGGTCACTATGAGTCGGGGCCGACTCGACAGCAAACAACAACAAGGAGCAGTTTTACTTCCAAGTACATGGTGTTGCCATGAATCAGGATTGACTCAGTGGCAGTGGGTTTGGGGTTTTATATGTGTGTGTTTGTGTGTATTATGGGGAATCTCACATTGTCTAGGATTTGCTTTAGAATAATTTAATGGAGGAAACCTGGGAGTGTAGTGCATAGTTGAGCTAGTAATTATTTTTTGCCTATTTTTGTCCTTAAGCATATTTAAGATTTGAAAGAATTGTCTGGCATTAAAAAGTAGAGTAACAGATACTACTTTACAAGAATCTGAAAACATAGAGGAGGACAAAAGTAGTTAGAACTTTTGATTTTATACGTGTTTTAAATCTAGATACTAGCTAAAGGAAGATTGGGTTGAGATTCACATAGGTTGGTTTCTGTTTTAAGTTATTTCAAGCATGTTTGATTTGAGATTATGATAAATAAAATTAAAACAAAAACCAAACCAAACCAAACTCATCGGGTCAATTCCAACTCATAGTGACCCTATAAAACAGAGTAGAACTACTCCTTAGGGTTTCCAAGGCTGTAATTCTTTGAGGAAGCATTGCTGCCTCATCTTTCTTCCGAGAAGCGGCTGGCTGGTTGGTTCAAACCATTGACCTTTTGTTAGCAGCCATATACGTCAACAAGTTTGCCACCCAGAGCTACTTTGAAGAAAACAATCATGAAAGAATTCAGTGGTTGCAATAATAGTTGTAAGAAATAAACTTTTGTATTTTTTCCTTTCTACTAGATAAAACAAAATGTGCTTTGTACTTATTTTTTTTAGTATTTTTATGAAGTTATGGGACTGGTATTTTTTAATGCTTTTTTTTCCTATTTGTATTGAGAGCAATTACATTTTCTTACTTACTACCATAATTTTTCTGTTCTAATGCCAAATTTGATTATATGAAGATTGCCATTAACCAGCAACTTGAATAAGAACAAGATTTGCAAAAGCACTTTATTAAATTGTTCATTGGCACCCAGATTTAGTATGGAAAGAATCAATACTTTTATTTCAACAAGACTAAATATTTTACAAGAAAAATTAATGCTTTTCCTATTGTAATGTAGCATAATGAAATGTCTAAATTTAAGAGGGATAAGATTCAGGATCAGAACAAACCTGGTTCCTGTGAGTTGGAGGTCTGGTATATCTCTGCTTTCCCACTTCTCCATTACAGGCATATTTTGGAGGATATTGCGGGTTTGGTTCCAGACCACTGCTATAAAGCAAATACTGCAGTAACGCAATTCACACATTTTTTTAGTTTTCAAGTGCATATAAAAGTTACATTTACATTATACTGTAGTCTATTAAAGTGTGTAATAGCATTAGGAAAAATTTGAAATGTTGTGAGAATTACCGAAGTGTGAAACAGAGACATGAAGTGAACACTTGCTTTTGGAAGGTGGCACTGATAGACTTGCTTGACATGGTTGCCACCAACCTTCAATTTGTTTTTTTGTTTTGTTTTGTTTTTTTTAAAAAAGCAGTATCTTTGAAGTGCAAGAAAGAAAGGGGGAGCACAATAAACTGAGATATGCCTGTATGTCTTACACCAGCCACTTCCTCCACTACTTCTCTGACAGGTTTCATAAATTATTGCAATTGGTGCACAGAACGCATAGTTCATACTCACAGTTATGTGGTTTATTAGGGAAGTAACATACTGCAACTCAGGATCAACTTGAAGTAACAGGAACAACTTGGGATCATCAGGAAGTGCACAGGCAGGTCTAGAACGTTCCCTGAAGTGGAGAGCACATCCCTCCCTTCTTCAGTGTAAGATAGATTCTGACCAGGATAGTTCTCAAGGCTCATGAAGCATGTAAGCTCTCTGCTTGAATAGCTCTGTAACTCTCAGGTAGTGCCACTATACTACTCCTCACTGATCAGCTGGTGTGACTTCTCTGGTGGGCAGCTCCTTGTCTGCCTTGCAGGCCTCTCTGCCTTTGGGCTCTCTGCTGAGGAGCTTTCTGTTGTTGGCCTTTCTGCCAGTAGCCTCTTCACCGCTAGCTGGTTTAGTTCATAACTATTGTAGCAACTGTCTCAGCTTTTTCCTACCAGCAGGGCTATTACGCCATCATGCGCTCTGCCATCAGACTGTCTGCCATTGACCTCTCTACCACTAATTGCCCCAGCTCATAGCCAGTATAGCAGCTTCAGGACTGCTCTGTTCACTCTTAGTTCCACTTCTCTGCCATCCCAGGTCTCAGACTTTTTTTTTCTTTTTTTTTTTGGTCACCAGGCCTAGCATCTCAAAAGACATGTTTCTCTCACTACTCCTGTCAACCAAAAAAAAAAAAAAACTTTGCCACACAGTCATTCCAACTCATAGTCACCCCATAGGACAGACTAGACTGCCCCATAGGGTTTCCAAGGTTATAATCTTCCTTATTGAAGCAGACTCTATGTCTTTCTCCCACGGGGCAGCTAGGGGGTTCAAACCATTAACCTTTTGTTTAGAAGCCAAACAGTTTAACCACTGTGTCACCAGGGCTCCTGTCAGTCATGAGTTCTTTAAATCCTCTGTGTTTTAGCCATTTATATATCCCAAGTTACAAGGCGGGGCTTCTCTCAGGAAACCAGAGCTTAGCCAAACTGCAATTACCCATGAGATGTCAGTCAACTCACGTCTTGTACAAAAGTAACATTTTCTGCTGGCAGAGGCCAAGCTCTACCCTTGACAAAAGAAACAAACCCTCTGGAAGATATCCCCAAAGTTGCTTCTCCAAAGAACTAGGGCAAAGGTAACAATTCTTCAGGGTATAGAGGAGCAATCTCCGGAGCTGTTTTTCTGAAGATCCAAAGGCAAAAGACCACATGAAGAAACTAATTGCACCATGCCCGTGAAGGGGACAATAGAGGCATCTAGGTAGTTCTGATGGATTTGCTGGTTTTTGAAGCTGGTATTTAAATAATGGAGGATAACAAATACAGATATTTTAAAAAACAAAACCCCAGTGCCATCAAGTTGATTCCAACTCATCATGACCCTACAGAACGGGGTAGAACTGTCCTGTAGGGTATTTTAGACTATAATCTTTACCTACTTCCATGGAGTGCCTGGGGGATATTTCAGAAGCAAATAAAATGAGCTTAAGGTAAATGAAGTTAGTATTTCAAATAATAAATATTTTTGCTGTGTACATTCATGTGAATGATCTTTAAAATATGATTTGTTGACATTATAGTTGATAAGAAAAAACCATTAGAACTGGGCTTTATTTAGCACTGGTTTACAATAAAAATGCAATAAAGTTTAACTAAAGAGGTTTTGCCTTTGTATTCTTTGACTTTTTCCAAGCCTGAGTCAGCACCAGGAATCTTGAGAACAATGGTAAAATGAAGGCCTCAAGGTGACATGCTTTCCTGAGTTCTAAATAGATTCTATGGTCCATAGCCTTGGTTTTAGGCTAACCCTAGCAAAAATAATTTGTGTATCCTTTTCATATTTGAAGTTTTAAGGGTAGGTTTATGGTGAAACTATACACTTTGTGTATATCTACTTCTGTAATGATACTGCCTCAGAAACCCAAGGGGGGGTCGCTATGAGTCGGCTGACTTGACATATAACAACAACAATGTAATATTTTTCTTAAATGAATGTATTCATATTGTCCTAACTTTATAAGATTGATAAGTATGGATATAATATGAATATATCATGAGTATAAGGAATAATAAAGGAATTATAACTGTTAATTAATAAATAGTAATTTTAAAATGCTTGATAAGTTAAAAAGTTTTGATCCTAGGGTGGGAAGTTGGCTGATGTTTTTAATCATAGATTAAGAAATAAGTTACTTTATATATATATCAGTTTTGGACACCCCCAACTACTTGTGAGGTCTTTTTCTACCTTTCTACCTTATGCTGATATGGCAATCAGTAAATATATAATCACCTTCCCCTTCACCAGTCTCTCATTGTTAGGAGCTATGGAGGGTACAGGGTCCTTGGTTCTTAGAGTAACTTGTCTAATTAGTACTATAGGATATAGAGAATAATTATATACCGCCTCTAATAGTTGGAAAAGAAGACCTGGTAGTTCATGGTTAGACATTCAGCTGTTAACCAAGACTTGACAGTGGCTCCAGGGAGAAAGGACCTGGTGAACTTGGCTCCTGTAAAGATTTCAGCCTAGGAAACCCTGAGGGGCAGTTAGTGCTACAGTATCCATAAGGTTACTGTGAGTCAGGATCGACTCCATGGCACACAACAACATCAGCAAATACCTGGAAAGAGAAGACAAACTTAAAAGCATTAAATACTGCTGATTATTTTATCTTATAAATATGTAATTAGCAAATGCCCAAATGTATCTGTTGGTTATATAATTAGACCATTTGCAAAATAAGGAGTTGAATTAATTTACATAAGGAAGGCAAGATGCAGTTACATAGAAAGACATTTTCATGGTTCGGAAGAAGGCGAGTTGGTACTCCAGGATTATACCATATGTAGAATGCATTACAAATGTGTATGTAATGTGAGGTAATTAAAAAAAACACGAGCCCACTGCCATCAAGTTGTTTGTGATTGTGCTGTCATGCCATGAAATTGAGTCATTGAGTCAGCGCTTTACATGTTCTTTGAAAGATTGTTTTGAAAGTCATTTTTGCAGAATATTTATGATTTTATATAAATGGAATCAATATTTGCTCTTTTGTGACTGAATTTAGCGTAATGCTAAATTACCCTGTAGCATGTATTACATCATTCCTTTTTGTTGTCAATTGATGAGATTATTAGTCACATAACAGAACATTTTGTTTATCCATTTAGCCATTCATCAACTGTTGAACATTTGGGTTATTTCTACTTTTTGGCTATTATGAATAATGCTGTTACAAAAATACATATACATGTTTTTGTGTAAACATGCTTTCATTTCTCTTGCAGAATGGCTGAGTCGTATGGTAACTGTGTTTAACAATTTGAGGAATTGTCAAACTGTTTTCCAAAGCTCAGAGTTTATTCTGGAGAATCATCTCACAGAATATAGCTTGGTTACAATTTTAAAGAGACCAGTGGTGTAGCAGTAACTTAATGCACTCTGCTGGATTTGTCAAGTTAGATAAGAACTTGCTCACAAAGAAATAGATACAGCAAACAGATAAATTAAGAAATAAACTGACAAATATTTTCACTCCCTTAACAATTTTGTGTTTGGTGTTTGTTTCAGTGCAGTGAATGTAATCAATTGCTGTTTGAAATTCTATTTATTTTAAAAACTAGGAGAGGAGGTAGGATTTTGGTTGAACTTAAAATTTCAAGTAACTTTTAAAATGACATAAATAATATATCCTTATTGTCAGAAAATGTGGAAAGCATTGCCAATACCACTTAAATCCCTATAGTCATAATATCCTATGAGTATCACTTGTTAGTATTTGTATGTTTTCTTTGTCTGTGTATATGTGTGTATATACACAAACAGGAAAAGTAATAAACTTAAAAAAATAAAATTGAGTTTACAGTAGATGTGTTTTACGAAAGGTCATTATTATTATTCAGTACTTAGTATACTTTCTAGGAGCTCTGGTAGTGTAGTGCCTAAGGCACTTGACTGCTAACAGAAGGCTGGCTGGTCAAACCCACTAGCCACTCCTCGGAAGGATGGTTGGGCAATCTACTTCCATAGTGATACCGCCTCAGAAACCCAAGGAGGGATCGTTATGAGTCGGGTCTGACTTGACGGCACATAACAACAACAACAAGTATACTTTCTAAGCACTTCATATGTTTAATTTATTCAATCATTATTACTCAATGAGGTGTAGGTACTATTATTTCCCCTATTTTGCAGATGGAAAAATTGAGCCATAGTAAAATTTAGTTACTTGCCCAGGACACGTAGCTATAAGTGGAAGAGCCAGGAAATTTAGATGTGCTCTTACACTACTCTCTCTGTATAAATCTTTCCCCATATTGATAATTAGAGCAGATCCTAGAAGTGACGTTGTTGTTGTTGTTATGTGCCCTCGAGTCAGACCCAACTCGTAGCGACCCCTGCTTGGGTTTCCAAGGCAGTATCACTACAGAAGTAGATTGTACTAATGTGATATGCAACTGACTTAAACTGCCACCTCCCCCGAAAAAATCTCTTAAATGTCTGATATAGAAAATTTATTTGAAATATCTATGCACTGAAGAAAATAGTATCATTTTTAAATAATGCCACTGCTGTTATATTTTACAGATAAGCCCCACAATCCTATGGTAAATGCCGGAGCAATTGTTGTGACTTCATTAATAAAGGTAAAGTGTTGACATTTCCTTTTAACCTAGCAAAATTTTTAATAACTAAGGCATAATGGTGAATCTTGAATTTTTCATTTATGTAGAATTGTGGAACATTTTTTCTGGGTCTTAGAAATAATTAATCTTATTGAATATTTTGATTTATTTCAAAATAAATGATGTAATAATTCCAAAGGCAAGATTAAAAACAGATGACTATAAATTCCAAGTTAGTTTCTCTTGACTTGAAGATCTGGCAGAAATTCAAAAAGAAGTCTGCTGAATAGTAGGCATAGGAATGTTTCTTAAAGTTTTGATTTGTTTTCCCTCTTCTTTTGGTTCTTCTAGAACAAATGGATCTAAACCAAATTTGATGCATTTATTGTATGATTTTGGTCATCGTATGTAGAAACATGTTCTAATACTTTAAGACGAAGTATATTTACCCTTGCTTAGTCTCAAGTCTTTTATACTCTAATGAGCTGAAATCACAATTTTCATTTGAACTTGTTTTACTTAAATAATGCCATAGCTAAAATAAATAAGGCTTATTGCAATTTTTAAACTGTATTATTTTCCTTATGCTTTGAAGTTTGCATTATATTTAGTGTTTGGTTTTCCTTAATAATTGGAAGTTTTAATGTTTTGAAATAACCATTTGAAAATGGTTCTTTTGTCAGATACTTAGATTTTAATTTTAACTATAATTTCCATTTATATAAATTTAATTTGTGTTAGAATAAAGCATAATCATGTAGCTTTATAGCTATATTACTAAGGATGGGGTACTCTGCTACACAAAGGGTATGAATTACACCCTTAGCCCAATTCATAAAAATCCATCTAATTTGTATACCAGAAGTCCTCTCTTAATTCTTGTTGAATTTCATATTCATTGTCAAAACCTTTAAGGTAGACTATTGCCTTAGAATATACATACATACACATAGATAACATACATACACACATACATATTTAGTTGTTATTTTGGGGCAAATGCTGCATGCATAATCAATCCTTACAGCCCCCGTGAAATGTTTTAAAGTAACTTATTTTAATAGGCTATGGAAATTTTTATTTTGTCCATTATAAAATCTGGTTATTTATGGCTATTTTACATAAGAAAAAAAGTTTTTTGCTAAAGGCAAAAGAAACATTATTATAGAAATCTTTGTTTATTGTAGAAAATTACAGTATGAATGAATATGTGTTTGATACAGTCCCATCTTTGGCTAGCTTATATTGTAGTGTGGGATATACATGAGTAAATAGGCCTTTATAATGAGATCAGGAAATGTTCAGTGAGAGAAGTGTCATTAATAATTGTTCAGATTTGAACAGTAATTTAAATTAAGGTCTTGAGAATTATGATGATAGAATGTATATGTTAATGTTTGATGACCACTGGAATGGTTTTGAGCCTTTTTTGGGTCTTCTCAGAAAATACAGTGATTTTACATACAACTTAAGGAGATTCACAGGCCTTTGAAGCTGATTCATAGACCCCAGTTTAAAAATTTTTACACGGGAAAAAGATTAACATGGTAACCAAAAGTATTCTCAAGAAAGGACATGTGTAAATGACTAATCCATGACTTCTTAACTGCATGCAGTTAAAAAATCTTTTGGTTAATGATTCATGGGTATAGTACACTGCCCATCCTGTATATATGGGAATTGCATGTTTGGTCATCTCACACATTACTTCATTAGTTTCTCTTACCATAGTCACAAGCTATAAACTGTACAACTGAGTTATGTTAGTATGAGCACTTAGAAACTGAATTGAAAAAAGAAACCAAAAACCCAGAACATAAGTGTCATTTAATATGAAGCAATGCAGAAATTTAACTGAGTCATTTTGTATTTACAAATTTGATCAGTGATTTTAACTTTCTTAAAATTTTAAGTAGCCCAGGTGGCACAGAGGTTTAGTGCTTGGCTGCTAACCGAAGGTGGCAGCTCAATCTGGTAAATTTGTATATAATATTTTGGGGTATCATTCATATTTAAGGTAACTTACTTTGAGTTTTTGTTTTTCAAAAGTATCTCACAAGTGATTTTTTTCTAAGTGAAGTTCATACAAATCTTGTATGGGGAATTTCAAATAAACCTTTATAAAACTGACTGCCCCAGAATGTCATAGTTTTCTTAAGATCTTT
This sequence comes from Orycteropus afer afer, assembly GCF_000298275.1. Taxonomy (NCBI): domain Eukaryota; kingdom Metazoa; phylum Chordata; class Mammalia; order Tubulidentata; family Orycteropodidae; genus Orycteropus; species Orycteropus afer. The sequence continues at coordinate 4,170,144 of NW_006921588.1, read as the reverse complement.
TTAACAAAGGATTAATAAATATCTGTATGCAATCTCTGGAAGTTATATGATTATGTAATATTTATGAATTAGTAATAGGTTTGAAATTTAGAAAATATTAAAACTATAGCCAAAAGGGACTTTAGATGTTGTCAAGCCCAACTCTCTTTATATAATTGAGGAAACTGAGACCAAATAACTTGTGACGTAGAATCAAGCCTAAGCTAATTCTCATGATACAGATTTTTTTTTCTGTTTGCTGTTTATTAGATTTCACTCTGTCATATTTAATGCAGGTGTGATAATATCTTTGACTTTAACTTGTATAGCTATATTGTCTGGAAAGGAGAAATGTTATTTTCTTAAAAAGTTATGTGTATTTTTTAGTAGGTCTACATAGTTATTCTTTGGGTATCAGTCAGTGCCTACTATCTGTAAGGAACCAGGTCCCTCCCAGTGAGCTTGAGTTTGAGTACCAAAGCTTGGGTATTTTACCATTGTTACTGAATGGAAAGGCGCCCTGCTGGTGCAGTGGTTAAGCTATTGGCTGCTAACAGAAAGACTGAACACACTAGCCACTCCATAGGAGAGAGATGTGACAGTCTGCTTCCCTAAAGAAAATAGCCTTGGAAACCCTGTGGAGTTAGTTCTACTCTGCCCTGTAGGGTTGCTGTCAGTCAGCATCGATTAGACAGCAGTGGGTACTAGGTATGAATTCTGGTTTTTTAGCTCTTCTTTTATCTGATGAACTCTTAAAGCCTATTTGTGATTTTTTTTTTTTTTTTTAATTCAGGACTTTATAATGATGCTATTAACACATTCTCCTCATATTACTTCATACCCTGGGGCAAAAAAATAAAATAAAATAAGCAGAGTCTTTATTAAGACTCTTTATTGCATAATTTTGTAGTATTGATATTTTTTCCTTGTAGGATTGGTGGTGATCCTCAGGAAATGGGGGAAGAGGCAAAGCAAATGTTCAAAAGGATTAGCAGATTGTGGAAAAAAGGAGGATTTGGACAGAAGGAACCTGTTGCATAAATTCTTAACTACTAAACTTATAGAAAAACTCCAATATTTAAAATTTTAACCAAAGCTATATAGGTAAATACCTTTTTAAAAACAAATGTCATTTTATACTTAAAATGCACATAAATTTTTGAAAAAAAAATATAAGGGGTACTATACTTGATTTCTTTATGGTAGCTACTAACTTTAAAGGATTACTATTTGATGCAGTCTGTTTTATTTGATGATGATAATATGTGATTGCTTGATTGAGAAAAGAATAAAAATAAATTTGAAAGGAGCAGTATTTCTGAATAAAATAGCTCTAGCCTATGTACTTTTTTTTCTTCGGTGGTAGCAATTTCACCTGGTGTCAATTTAAAAGTTGAGGTCTGGGGATAACTTGAGGGATTGGGTGGCAAAGTGAGGGCAGCATACTGCAAAATAATTGCCACACTTCTGCTTTTTTTGTGTTAGGGGTAAAGAGTAAGTTACATTGTCTTCTGTATGTACGTCTCTCTTTATTCTAGTTGTGGTTGCCAGTTTTTGTCATTTGAAGAAGCTTGCTCTTTTTCATGAAAACTATTTTTGAAAATTGAGAGTTTAAATTGGAGCTATTTTTTTTCTCTTTTCTTTTTTCTTACACTGCTATCTCCAGGGATAGTAGTGGATAATGATGCTCCATGGAAATCAAGTCAAGTTTAATTACATAATGATCAGTTTGACCATATTGAAAATAACCTGTTAGACATGCTTATCAGCTGCCTAACTCCGGAAGGTTTTGGCTGTAGAGAGCAGTGCCTTAGACTGGGTAGCATTCAGAACATAGGACTGTGTTAGTTTATGGACTTGCATAACAATTGGAATATTGGAGGGTTTTGTTTTGTTTTGATTTTATGAAAGGCATATAATTTATTGCCAAAAGAATTCATTTTTCTGTTTTATTGTAGGGTATTAATCTATGAAATAGTATTTTTTTTTCTTCTTTTCCTAACCTACTCTTCTCCCCTCATGAAATAATATTGATCTATGAAAATACTAGATCTAGAACATTTTTTTGTATCTGTAATACCTACTTTAATTCTGCTTTTAATATTAAGGCATTTCTGGGATAAGATGAAACTAAAAGTATTTTATAAGATCATTTTCACTTATCTCTTTTGCCTCTTGTATTAATTTCAAACTTTTAATTGGCTTTTATACCTCTATATTAACATAATCAAATGCTTTATATACAAAATAACTGATTATGTTCATTTTAAATGTGCCATTTTAATATTAAATTTGTTTGTATGTCTCATTTCAATAGTTTTAATAATGTTTTAATCTGTATTATATGTATAAATCCATGAATCAATTCATGAATACATTGTAAAATACTTTAAGATAGTGACATTAATTTCTTTTAATAACCAGTGTTAAAACTCAGGTGGCTCTATATTACGTCTTCATAAAATTTTCTTCAAAAGAATGTAAATGCTATATCATGATAGAGGAGATACTTATAGGAAAATAAATCTATTTCTAGTACTGGGATCTGATTACTCTTTTCAAATAAACCAGTTAGTTTGCTTTTAAAAGTCATTTCAGTGATTAACTTAAAAATGTCAATAAATACATTTTTCCAGTTTAATCTCTCTTAAAGATTTGCTACTATATTTATTGCAAATTACTGCTAACTTATTCAAAATTAAAATAATACATTTAGTAATGCTTATGGAATGATCTTCAGTTTGGGATACACATATTCCTTGGGGGCATGAAGTCTTTCCAGAGTGTGAAAAGAAATTGATAATTTTAAGGTAATCAGTTGCCATATTTCCAGTTTCCTATAGTGCTCTTTCTTATAATTGATTTTCCTTTGGTTCACATATCCTTCCATTTTCCAAAAGCTACCATACTTTTGCATCCTAAATTTTTATGTGGTGCACTGTTTCTGGTTGTAAAAACCTCTTGGGCACCAACAAAAGAAAGCAATTTTGAGGGTATGAATGACTGTAATGATTGGATAACTAATCTTTTTTATATCAGATTGTTTTTAGTTTCAACAAAACTGAAGAGAATTAAGTTGTCAGTTAAGAACATTAAGTCAATTTTTGAGGGAGGATCTCTCTGTGACTTCTGACATATAATGAGACATTTAAAGAACAGAGTGGCAATGCTGTAACAAAACTTTATCTTCATCTACTTACACATTATAAGCAAGGTTTCTCAGCTTATACATCTGTAAAAATTAAAAATAGGAAGAAAAACTGAGTTTCATTCTAGCAATAGAAAATATCCACTGGTAAAACATGAGCTAAGTAAAAATCACTGTTTGGAAGGGAAAAGAAAACACTATAAATGAAAACTTTATACATTAAAGTGGTAAATTACTGATAAATATTTTTCCTTCAATTTTGTATTATGAAATACATAATTTTGTATGTATTTCAAACATAGATGTCTTAGAGTGTGTTCTCTAGAGGAGAAAAATCAATGAAGCATGTAGATGGATGGATGGATAGATTGATTTCCAGGAAGTGGCTCACCAGTAGTGAGACTGGCAAGTCTCAAATCCATGGATGAAATAGCAAGCTGGAGGCTTCTCCTGGCTCATGAGCTAGAGCTCAGAGGATGACAGGTCGGTTGCAGGAGTCAGAGAGAGTGAGCTTTGCCAGAACATGCTATATTGGATGCAAGCCTCATCCGCAAGGAAATCATTGGTTTTCCAGACGATTGGCTACACACATCAGATCACAAAATGGAGGATGATTATACAACATTACATTTTGAAAGAGCAAATTACTCTTTGTCCAGTGTCTGCCAAACCATCATAGCCAAATTGACACATAAATTCATCACCACAATATACGAATAATTCACCACCACAGTATACAAAATAAGAAAAGTTAGTATAACCAGCCTCTATGTACCTTTTGCCACTAGATGATAAAGATTTTATAGTTTTTGTTTTTTTTGGGGGAGGGGAATTCTGTTTATTCATACGTGTGTATGCTTTGCAAGTAAACTTTTTACTGTAAATTTTTCAAAATTAAAATTAGACAATATTTAAAACTGGTAATTAGATCTCATATATCTTTGTGGTACATGAAATCTTTTAAAGAGGCAAAAACACTTTATTAAGTGCCACTTCTAAGATAGATTATAAGAATGAATGTTAATCAAGTGCCATCACTTGTAAACAAGTTAAATTTGGGGAGAGGCTTTCTTAAGACACAGTAATTCAAATATTTTATTTTGTCCCATAATCTGCCTAGGGCATTTTGAGTTACATAATGGCAAACATTGGTGTAAATACCAGTTGTTTCTTAAAAACAAAACAGAAGCATAAGTTAATTTTGCTGTAGTTCAGTAAGCAACAAAAAAATAGACGAAGTTTGTGACCATAGCCTAGAATTGAAATAGCTTTTGCTTTTTTTATTATTCATATTGTACATGATGGCTAAATAAGGAAAATTACTATTAGTTTTACAGGGAACAGTTTCGGTCAGCGAATGAAAGTTTAATGTAACTTGCTTATTTTGCATTGATTAACTGTATAATCTGTAATTAATCCATGGGACATCCCAATGCAAATGCTGACATCCTTTTCCGGAAGAGTTGGCTTTTGGTTTTTATGCGTTTTCAAAGGTTAAAAAGGTTTTTGTGGTTTAAATGTTGTTACATATTTTACAGCATTAGGATCTATGGAATATTTTGACAACTGCAACAGTTCAATGAAGTTGGTAATTTCTTCTTTTAATTATTTTTCATTGAACAGCTTTGGAGTTACATTTCTACCTTTTTATTTCTGGTGTATTATAAGGAAAGAAAAGTTAAAATATGTCAACAGATGCTCTAGGGAAAATATATAGATTGTGATTACACTATAGTGGAAGCTAAATTAACCTTACATTGTTTAAGCTTTGTTAATGCCTGATTTTGCTGATGTAGTATAGTTTCTTTCAGTTATTGATTGTATATGTGTGACTACACATCCTTTCTCCAATAAATTGATTTATAGGGTTTCATAGATTATTAGACACAACTTGTAAAGGGGAGAATGAACCTGGCTTAATATAATTAAATAGTCTAGTTACAGGTTCCACTCCCCTACCCACATAATAAAAATCTAAAGTGTAAATGTTTTGGATATTTTGAGGGTGAAGTTAAAAATTAACACTTTATTTGCCAAATTATTTTATCTTAAATCTTTTTAAAAAATTAGAGATGTATTGTTTCTATTGGGTGCATATCACCAATTAATACGTTTGATTTCAGATCTACAACTTACTGCTTTGTAAACTTCGCCGAGGTAAAATGAAACCATTTGGTTACTTGAACTGATCATAGATTGAACATAGATTGTTCTTATTGACAATTGCAGTAGCTAACGTGTCAGAAATAGAAGTGTTGAAACAATACATCTTCCATGATTTGAATTGGCATAATGCTGGTAGCATAGTGCCTAAGGCACTTGACTGCTAACCAGAAGGCTGGCGGTTCAAACCCACCAGCCATTTCTCGGAAGGAAGGTTGGGCAATCCTACTTCCGTAGTGGTACCGCCTCGGAAACCCAAGGAGGGGTCGCTATGAGTCGGGGTTGACTCGATGGCATATAACAACAACAACAAGAAGTATAATTGTAGCTAATGTTTTAGAGACTATAAAATATAAATTTTAATTCTTTAGTGCAAATATCATTGTAACAAGTGAGCGATACTAAGGGTAGTCTTTTCTGTACTAGTTAAATATGCCCAGAATGTTTGTGTATATTAGAATGGTAAAAGATTAGTTAGTTTTACAGCATAACTCATTTTTCTAACACTAATAATGGCATAACTTTGTGTGTATATATATATATATATGTATATATATATCGGTAGATTGTTCTTAATTGAAAATTATAATGTATGTGTACTTTATTCTTTTCTAAGGGTGAAACTTTATTTTAAGTTTTTAAAATAAGAAATTAAATAAAAGTGTACATTCTAGCAGATCATATACTGTTATGAAAGATGAGCAGACTGGGGTAACTTATACTTCAAATTCTGTAACTTCGGGTTGGGTAAAGATATACTTAAAATAAAGCATTCCCTTTGTAAGTCAGATCCATTCTCAACATTGGTGTTAATGAAAGAACATTTAAGAGTTTATGTAAATACTAAATTACTTTTAGAATTATTTCCTAGATTTAAAAGTACTAATGCAGTGTGTCAATTATAATGGTAGTAGTTTGATATTATACTAGCTTAAAATTTTAACTATAGTGGTACCTATACTAATATATTTATATCTCATTTCTCTGCAGCAAGGAGTAAATAATGCTGAGAAATTTGACTACGTAAGTAGAATATAGAATTGAATTTTTATGCCACAGTCTTTGTATATTTGTCTTTTGATTACTGATACTTCCTACTTTTTGTTTTATAGGTGATGCAGTTTTTGAATAAGATGGCTGGTAATGAATATGTTGGATTCAGTAATGCAACGTAAGTCTGATTTGTGACTCAGTTTTTAATAGTGGAACAGGACAACTCAAATTAATGGAGAACATTTACATGAATAGAATTTCATTTTTGATGCTGTTTTACTCCTTCATATATACTGTATTTAGAATTAATCTGCTTGTTAGTCCTAGGACTTCAGTGAATAAATAATAATTATTTAAAATTTGATCATTAGAGTAAAATAGTTACTTAATTACCTGAGGGAAACATTTTAAAAATGCTTAATTCTTGTGGGTAATCATAGAAAGGACCTCAGTTGTACCTGAAATTACTGACATTTATCAATTTTTCCTTTGCTTATAATACTTGTCTTACTTCTCTTATCCCTTTTGGTGTTTACCCCAGTTGTAACTTTTATTCCAACTTTTTTATTGTGAAACTTGCAAGTTTACAGAAGAGTTAAAGAATAAATAATGAATGTTTATATAGCTTTGACTTATATAACCTGCTTAATATTTAGTCTCATTTGCTTCTCTCTCTCTCTCTTTAAAAGATAAATATGAGTATCTCTACATAAACATTAAGTATGTACATATAAACGTACTCATTTATACTGGTTATGGTCTAGTAAAATCCAACACAGAGTGACCCTATGGGACAGAGTAGAACTGCCCTTAGATTTCAAAGGCTGCAATATTTCAGGAAACAGACTGCCACATCTTTCTTGCAGGGAGTGGCTGGTGGGCTCAAACCACCAAACATTCCATTAGCAGCCAAGCTACTTAACCACTCTGCCACCTTACATAAATATACACGTACATATATGATTTTCTTGTCAAAATACTTGAAGTTGTGGACATCATGACACTAACCCCTAAATAATTCAGCACATATGTCCTAAGAATAAGGACATTCTCTTATATAGCCATTAATACCATTAATTCATTTAAGAAAATTAGCATTGATTTAAAAATATAATAGTAATCAATATTTTATTGTCCCAAACTGTCCTCTTTTATTAAATAATTTACTTTTTATTGTTGTTGAAAATACACACAGCAAAACATACACCATTTCAGCAATTTCTACATGTAAACTTCAGTAACATGAATTACATTCTTTTAAGTTTGCAACCATTCTGAACCTCTTTTACCAAATTGTTCCTCCATCATTGACATAAACTGGCTGCTCCCTAAGCTTCCTGTCTAACCTTTCCAGTTGCTGTTGTCAATTTGATCCCGTATAGACAGTTTTTTAAAAGAGTGTAATGGTGGTTCAAACCCACCAGCCACTCCTTGGAAGAAAGGTTGGGCAATCTATTTCCGTAGTGATACCGCCTCAGAAACCCAAGGAGGGGTCGCTATGAGTCAAATCCGACTTGATGGCACATAACAACAACAACAACAGTGAAACTAAATTGTTGTTTGGTTTAAAGAAGACTATTCCTTCATACCACTTGTCTTGCTCATCCTATCCACTGACAAGGATCCCAACTAATGATGTAAACAAGATAGACATTTATTCCTCTTTCACATAAAAGTCTGTACTGTCCTGGCAGCCCTGCTTTATAAAGATGACCAGGGCCCAGGCTACGCTTTGAGAGGAGTCTCTGGTTGGTACAACTAGACATCTTTTATACTTTTATTTTTTTTTTAATTCAGGAACAAATCAGGAGTCATGGATTGCATTATTGATCGTCTCTTCAGTCTCTTTAAACTAGAACAATGTCCCCTGCCCTACATCCCTGCTTTTAACTTTTTAAATGGCCTTTTTTTTGAAGCATGCAGTCCAGTTGTCTCATAGAAACTTTATGTGAAGGGCCAGATAGTGAATATTTTAAGGTTTTATGAACCATGTGGTCTCATTGCAAGTACTCAATTTTGCTGTTAGAGTACAAAAGCAATCACAGACTACATGAGACTGTGTTCCAATAAAACTTAATAAAAACAGGTGGGAGGCCAGATGTGGGCAGTGGGTGCATATTACTCATTCTGGATTTGTCTAATGATTTGCAAAGGAGCCTTGGTGGCACAGTGGTTAAACACTGGGCTGCTAATTAAATAGTTGGTGGCTTGAACCCACTAGTCATTCTGCAGTTACATAAAGATTTCAACCTTGGAAACCTTATGGGATAATTCTGCTCGGTTCTGTAAGATTGCAGTAGGTCAGAATCAACTTTAGCAGTGAGTTTGTATTTCCTTGTGGTTAGACAAAGGTTAAATGCTTTCGACACGAATGTGGACTAAGATAGGTTTTGTCTTTATTGCTTCAAGTTTCAAGAAACAGAATATTTCAGGTTATTTGCTTGACCAATTTATTTTCATCAGCTTAAGTATTTTTTCTAAGATATTCTCCTTTAATCTCATCCTGTGTCTTCGGTGCTCTCAGATTACTATATTTTATTGAATCTATTCTATTTCTTTGCCCAGTCACCACCATTAATATGTTGACCTGCTTAGGACCTGGACAGAGTGTCTCCTTTCTGTATGTATCCTTGTTATTTGGCAGATAATAAGCACTTCATGTAGTGTTTGGTCAACTGAACTAAGTGCCAGGCACTGTCATGAGTAGTTAGTCCTTTTTCTATACTGTGTTAATAATGTGTGAAACAAAATATGGCAGACTGACACATTTCCAAGGACTTTTCCGTTTCTGACATTGTTTTCTGACCATGTTATTGTTATGTACTGTCAACTCCAACTCCTAGCAGCCCTGTAGGGCAGAGCAGAACTTCCCCATAGGGTTTCCTAGACTGAAATCTTTTTGGGAGCAGATTGCCAGGTCTTTCCTCCCATGGATACGTTGGGTGAGTTTGAACCAAGCCCAGTGCTTAACTGTTGTACCACAAGGACTCCTTTTTCTGACCATAGAAATATTGAAATGTAAAGTTCAAATGGACTTTGATGGTCTGGTATTGTGGTCAGTATACAGAGTGTCACCTACACTTCTGCCCACACCTTTTGGCCACTTGTATGTTGATACGTCATGGATACCACTAACTTACATCTGTCTAAATCAAAACTCAGTGTCTTTCTTTCCAAACTGCTCTTAGCTCCAGGGATCCTCTTCGTAGGTTTGTACCAGACTTCACCCTTTTTCTTCTCTTTCCAGTCAGATTGGAAAACTTACCCAGCTGCTCTCATGTTTAACGATATCTCTCCATCATTTCTGCCACCAATGCCTGAATTCAGGCTTTCTGCAGCTGTCATTATAGTAATCTCCTAATACTTCACTCATCCTTTCTTTATCCTCTTTCCCAAACTGATGTCAGAGTATCCTTCTAAGATAAAAATCTGTTTGGAAGCCATCTGGCTTTTATTTTGTAGGCAGTCTGCTGCCATGTATACTCTTTGGTATTTATCAGTTTTGATGATTTGGTTCCAGTCTCCTCTTTTACTTTCATGTCTGCCCTGTCTTCTCTGGGAATCTTATGTTCCAGGTACATCAGAATATTTGTTACTCTTCAATGAAGTGTTTTGTCTTTTATGCCTTTATAATTTCATTCTGGCTACTTGGAATTTGCTGCTTCAGTGACTCTCTCTTGCCTAAAATCTGTAAATCCAGTGGGTCCTGAAAGTCTAATTCGTGTGCCCCTGTCTGGATGAATTTGCATGGATTCCCTCAGTTGGGACTGATTGTTTATTATACTTTTGGGGGATTCTGAGGATTTTGCAGTTTTTCGAGTATTTTAAAGGTGGTATGTTTGATAATTTTTAAATTAGCTTCTTTATTCATAAAATATGAAGACTAGAAAGGTCTAGATTGTGTTCATTTCAGTCCTTTGACAGCTGAGAAAAATTAAGGCTGAAAGAATTGTCAAGTAAATACTTGCCTAAGGCCATATAAGTAGCGTTTTGACAGATCTGGACCAAGAACCCAGCACTTCTGACCAGTTTAGTATTCTTTATATTGTACTGTGCTATACAAATTAAACTGCAGAATAATTACGTTTTTACAGAAAGTAAATAATAAAAAGAACAATTTATTTTTCCTCCCCAGGTTTCAGTCTGAAAGAGAAAGTGGAGATCGGAATTTTGCAATAGGATATTACTTAAAAGAAAAAAAGGTTTTAATATTTTTATTTCTATTTCAAGTTATTCTCTTACTTAATAAAATGTATAAGTGTATATGCTGAGAACTCAACAAAAGCCGTTATAAGCACCTACTTGTTACTATTATAGTGCAGAAGTTTTTATAAAACAATCTTGAATTAGCATTATCAAATCGTTAATGTTTCATTAAATTGATTTTTATGTAACAGTACTTCAAATATTTGACTAGCCTTATTAGTGCAAATTCTGCTTGATGTTTAATGCTTTTTTCCAAATGTATCATGCCTATCTATTGTTGATTACTTGATTTTTTTGAAGTGTCTGGTCCAATAAATAACATGATATATGACGTAAGCATCCATTTATCATTGTCATTTAAACGACAGTTTATATGATGTGATACAATTTTACTTTGTTTTTCTTAGTTATTTCAAGGTTATACCCTTTTATATAGGTTACATGCTATTTTACTCTCAGTGAAAGTGAAACAGTTGTATACATTTTCTATTTAATCTTCACTTTTGCTTTTACTTATGTGCATATATTTTTTCCTCCAGTGTTCCTGTATTTTTAACTGCCTTTTTTATTTTTTCAGTGTTTTCCAGAAGGAACAGACATGGTTGGTATATTAGACTTTTATTTTCAGGTAATTTACTTTAACTATATGAACTGAGTATATAAATGGGTATGTCACATTTTGCAGAATATAGATGTCTCTGAAACCTTGACTCTAGGACAAGAGAAAATACATTCCCCCATAGACTTTCAAAATGATACCCTCATGAGAAACAGTCCAGTAACCATGTCTCCTAAAAGTTCATGTCATGGAATGTAATAAGGAAACATTTTTCTGAAACACTGTATTTGAAATGTCAAAAGTAATGTATAGTCCCAGAAATTAGTTTCCTCTAAGCTATGTTGTATTGGGAAAAGCTGTTTGCTGCTTTATCAGAGGGCTTATTTTCAGCTTTGGAAAGTGGCATTTTCTTAGCCAACTTGTTATCTTTTGTAAATTGGTTATTAATATTATATCTTGGCTTAACTGGTATTAAGAAAATTGTTTAGTTCATTTCTGCACAATAGGTTTTCTTCTCGGGTAGAGTAGCTCTCCATATTGCTGGAGGGTGGACACTCACATAATTACCTTCTATGGTATTGAACTCAATTTAAGATAGCCTTTCTGAACACTTCTACCCCCATGTTTTCCATTCAATTCATTTTTGTAGAATTCATATAGTTGGTGACACTACAATGATATGTCTCTATTATAATGCTATAGTAGGCTACATTATTGCTACTTTCTAGTTTACCTTACGTTTACCTATCTCCTTTTATATTTAAGGTGCTTTAATCTTACAGAAGATGAAAGGGAGGTTGATAACTAAATTTCAATAGAAATCAGGTCACAGTTTGTCACCTTCCCAAATAAGGGATGAACTAGAAATATACCAGATATATCTATCTCCTCATCCAGTGCTCTTTCAGATTATTTTAAATAGTAAAAGTGTGAGCAAACAAAATAGTGTGTAAATCTACTCATGCTCTCAGTGTAAAGAACCGTGAATGTGAATTCAAAGATCATCAATATAAAATTTCAGTGTCCAGCTTGGCCACTTATTATCCATGTGACCTAATTTTAATTAGTGAGGCATAGCTTCATTATCTGTGGCATACACCTGACCTAATACCTTGGATTACATTTAGATAACACAAGGTGAAATTACTTTGTAAACTGTAAAGTACTGTTTGAAGTATAGTATCACTTTCATTCTTTTTATCCAGTAGTTGTTTTTCCCCTAACCCACAATTTTTTTTTTCATATGTTACAGTTTCTTTCATTTTTGTATATTTATTTAAATTTGCTATAGCTTAATCCACTATCATCAAGCTGATTATGATTCGTAACAACCCTGTATAATGGAGTAGAATTGCCTCACAGGGCTTCCAAGGCTATAAATCTTTATAGACATGACTGCTACATCGTTCTCCCACTGAGCAGCTGTTGGGTTCAAACCACCACCCTTTTGGTTAGCAGCTAAATACTTAATTGCTGCACCACTAGGGCTTTTCTATTACAGCTTACATTCTACCAATCTATTATGAAATTTTCATACTTCAGAGCAAAAGTGAAGAGACAGCCATAGAAGCCATACTTTACTTTTTGGTGAAGGGTGTTTCTAACTGAACATTATCATATCAAGAAAGTACCACTAAAGGTGGGATTTGTCAGATTCATTGTATGTCACCTTATGAAAAACCATTTCTGAAGCTGAAAGAACTGAAGAAAAAATTGAACCCTTGAGTTGCAGTATTGAAGGATTTTATTGGTAAAATATTGAACAATGCAGGAAGCATCAAAAGAAGATAGAAGGAATATACAATCACTGTACCAAAAAGAATTGGTCAGCATTCAGCCATTTTAGGAGGTAGCATATGATCAAGAAAGAACCAATGGTATTGAAGTCCAAGCTGCACTGAAGCCAATGGTGTAAAACAAGGCTTTAGGAATTGATGGGATAGCCATTGAGGTGTTTCAACAAATGGATGGAATGCTGGAAGCCCTTGCTGATCTACTCCGAAAGATTTCAAAAACCTACCTGGCCAACTGACTGGAAGAGAGCCATATGTGTAGCCATTCAACAGAAAGGTGATCAACAGAATGTGGGTGTTATTAAACAATATTAATATTACACACAAGTAAAATATTGCTGAAGATAATTCAAAAATAGTTGCAGCAGTACACTGACAGGTAACTGCCAGAAATTCAAGCCAGATTCAGATGCCAGATTCAGATGGGTACGATTACTGATGTCAGATGGATCTTGATTGAAAGGAGAGCATACCAGAAAGATGTTTATTTGTATTTTATTACTATACTAAGACATTTGATTCTGTTGATTATAACAAATTATGGATAGCACTGCAAAGAATAGGAATTCTGGAACACTTACTTGTGCACTTGTGGAACCTCTGAACAAAGACCAGGAGACAGTTGTTTGAACAGAACACTGGGGCTACTGTGTGGTTTAAAATCAGGAAAGATGTGCGTTGGGGTTGCATCCTTTCACCAAACTTAATCAGTCTGTATGCTGAACGAATAGTCCAAGAAGCTGGACTATCATGTTTTTACACAAATAACCTGCATATTATTTGAGTTTGTTTTGCTTTGTTTTTTGCCAACTGTGCCCTTCCACCAAAGTATTTTTGTTAGCATACTATGCTAATTTTTTTATGCAAGTAATTTTTTTTTTAACATGGCTTAAAGTGAAGATGCAAGTAACAATAATTTATATGGGAGAATATGTGAATGTTCCCGGGCCCAACCTACCAAATAATAACATATAAACTAAAAAGCCTTAAATAACACTAACATACAGTGTTCAGACACAGTTCAAATCTGTGGTAGTTTGATGCTGAGTGTAGTTTGTGGAAAGCAGTGCCACTCATGCTGCTCAGTGTGTGTGCTGCCTCTCTAATACTTACTGCAAAACAAATGCCCAACAGGATTTTTACTTTTCACCTTTTTTTTTTTTAAAAGTGAAAATGCTCTTCAAATTTCTTTTTATTAGCAAAAACATGTACTTATGTAGGTCTTTGAGAAGAACATCATGCTTGGTGAAGTTGAAGGTCAGCAAAAAGGAAGACTCTCAATGAGATGGATTAGCACGGTGGCTGAAACAGTGGTCTCAAACATAGCAACAGCTGTGAGGATGGGCACAGAACCAAGCTGTGTTTCGTTCTGTTGTACATAGGGTTGCTGTGAGTCAGAACTGACCTGATGGCACCTAACAACAGTAAATTAGGAAATGATCTTTGAAATTTAAATGGTGTTTCTCTTTTGTGATTAAATTAACCTTTGGGCCAATCAGGATAATGAAGGAGCTAGAACTTTGGCCGGTTGAGATCTTTGGAATCTCTTTAAATTATATAAAATCCCTTTGGAGTAAAGATTTCAGATTTGTGTGAAATAGCAGATAAAGTATATTATTTTAGGTGTAAATTTTAATACTAACAGTAACATGGACCTAAATATTTAGAATTCACATTTCTTTGTTTTAGCTATGCTCCATTGAAGTGACTTGTGAATCAGCCAGTGTGCTGGCTGCGACACTGGCTAATGGTGGCTTCTGCCCAATTACTGGTGAAAGAGTATTGAGCCCTGAAGCAGTTCGAAATACACTGAGTTTGATGCATTCTTGTGGCATGTATGATTTTTCAGGGCAGTTTGCTTTCCATGTAAGTAATTGTTCAATCTTAATTTTCTCTGTCAAGAAACTAGTCTGCACTCATTCTATTAAAAATGCAATTTGAACTTTGTTCTTAAGACTATACATTAATTTTTGAAAGAGACTGTTTTTAAGGTTAATTTGTTACACAATTATTAGATAACATAGTTAAGCAGTCTCCCAGATATTCTTAAGAACTTGAGATTTAAATTATAGACCCTCATCACTACTATCTTTATGGCATTACAATGTATATAAAGTTAATACAGACAGTATTTTCAATTGTTAATCTTTTGTATTGTAGTAATTACATACCTCAGGAATTCCTTAAGTGAAGTAAGAGTTCATAGATGTAATTTTTTTTTTTATTAGGATTTGGGTGAAGATTTACAGAGTAAATTCACTTTTCATACAGCAGTTCACATATACTTTGTCTCATGACATTGACCAAAATTTACAATGCAGCAGCTCCCCTCCCACTTCCTCCCCATAGTTACCTCCTCCCAGTGTCCATCCCTTCATACTCTTTTGCACCCTGAGCTATCTCCCTGTGCATAAGCAGCCCTTCCTTCTCCCATGATTGTTCTCTCCAGGGCGTGTGTCTACTTGAGGTAAATGTTTAACTCACATGCCTGTACTTTGTTTGGCTGGAAACCACAGTTGTGGGTTCAATTCCAGACCTGAAGGGCAGCTAGGGGCCATAGTCTCACTGGTTCCACCAGGCTCCATTGGACCAGCAAACCTGGTCCCCACCTTCTTTTTTTTTTTTTTGCCTCCAAATGATTTTGAGTTTTGTACCACATTGTTCTCCCTCTTTATGCAGGATCTCCTACATCCCTTCCAAGTGGATGGCAGTGGTAGCTGGGCACCATCTAGTTCTTCTGGTCTCATGGTTGTATAGGTTGCAGATCGGATGGTGTACCAGTCTCTAGGACTGGTTGTTTCCATTAATTTTGGTTTTCTTCTTTCTTCTTGACGAGGAGAGACACGTTGTTGCATCTAGATGGCAGCTTCCTAGCTTTTAAGGTCCCAGTAGCTACTCGCCAAAGTAGTAGGTGGAACAATGTTTTGTATAGTATGTTATGCCAATTGAGCTTGATGTCCCCTGCGACTATGGTCCCAAGCCCGCAGGATCAACTACTCGGTCCCTCTGGGTAGCTGGCTGTGACCAAGTAATGACCATAACCTTGCCCCTTGTCAGCTCTACTACACACCTAGGAATTCTGATCATTCACATGAACTTATAGGCCCATTGTTTGCCAGCCCTATATATGATCTTGGCATAGATGTAATTTTTAACATCTTGGGTACAACCAGAGATGTTTTAAAGGACTTAAAGTATATTAAAGCTGAAACTTAACAAAAAATGTACTTCTTTAATCTCTGTCATACTTTCATCATCTGTGAAGTGTATAACCCCTTACCACAAGTCTGTTCCAACTATAGTGACCCCATAGGACAGTAAAACTGCCACGTAGGTTTTCTAAAACTGTTATCTTTATGCATTACAGATTGCCACATTTTTTCCCCATGGAGCAGCTGGTGGGTTGGAACCATCAGCTATTAGGTTTGCAGCCGAGCTCTTTAACCACTGTGCTATGATGGGCTTTTTGTGAAATGTGTAGACTTTGTTTTGCTTAATGTCAAGTTATAATACACTTCCAAAACTTTTCTTTTAATTTGGAAATTTTCACACATACAAAAATAGATTCATTAAACAAATCCAATGCATCCTTTACTGAGCTTCATTAGTTATCGTTACATGGCCAATCTTATTTCGTCTATGTGCACACCTGCTTCTCTCCTTGACTCATTGTATTTCAGTATGTAATTCTAAATGAAAGGGTCTTTTTTAAAAAAATAATTGCAACACTGTTACTGCATATTTCAAAAACTCTAAAATGAAAATTAAGCTTTTATGTCTTCAAAATGTAATGTTTATATTTCTTAATTTGTCTTACATTTTATAATTTGTTTGACTTGTACAAAAAAAAAGGCCATCCATTGTCATTGGTTTTCTTTTAATCCAGTAGCTCTTACTTGACTTTTTTTTTTTTTTCTCTTGTATTTTTGATTGAAAAAACTAGGTCATTTATCCTGTTTACCACAGTCTAGATTTTGCTAATTACATCCATTCTATTGTCCTTTGTATGTCCTGTAAATTGAAAAATCCTATTCAGGTTTTTTTTTTTTTTTTTTTTTTTAAGTTTTATGCAAGATTGCCTCATAGGTGTACTTCTGTTGAGAGGTACTCAGTGTGTAAATGTTAGTGATCCATTAATGAACACTTCCCTGGTGATATAAATTTTGTCTTTTATCATAATTGTTACATAATGTAACAGATGTTTTGAATAATGTAACCTTATGATTTTTTTGTGAAGGATTCATTTGAATAGCCATTTTATCTTTGTTCCTTAGATGTTTCTCTGGCACTGTACCACAAATAACCTTTTGGGAAGGAATAATTTCTCATTCTTTTCTATTTATTTTATTAAAATAACTTTATATTTAAAACCAATGAATGTTTATTTTAGAACAATTAGAAAATATAGTCAAGAAGAATAAAATAACAATCATAGCCTTTTAATTTAGATATAATCTATTTTAACTTGTTGGAGTGTATCTTTCAAATTATATTTCTATACTTTAAATATATCAAACTGTTTTTATAACTTTTTCATTTACAATATTTATCTCCAACATTATTTTTAATGTTGGAATGCTGTTATTTGGTGTATATCATAATTTATTAGCTAATTCCCCTATTTTGGGGCGTGCCTTTTTTTATTTTCAAATATTGACATGAATGTCCTTTTTATCCCCTCCCCAAATTATTTTTAGGTTGGTCTTCCTGCAAAATCTGGAGTTGCTGGGGGCATTCTTTTAGTTGTCCCCAATGTCATGGGCATGATGTGCTGGTCCCCTCCTCTGGACAAAATGGGCAACAGTGTTAAGGGAATTCATTTCTGTCACGTAAGCATATTTTCTTAATGAAAATAATGATCAAATAAGTTGAGCCATCTATTGATTCTATTTTTTACCATTTTTGTGGTTGCTTCATTCTTGGAGCGCTGCCTGTCTTCCAGTTACTAGGTGGTCACAGGGCTCTCAGGAGCACCTGGTTGGCCTGTACCAGAAAGCTCTCGTACAACCCTTCTCATAGAAAAGTATTTGTTTGATGTTTTAAATTTCATTGTTGTAGTTTGGAAAAGCATAACAATAGATTCTAAACTTGGAGAAGTAATTATTTTTAAGAATTACTACAGTCTATTCTATCACTTTTAATCTGGTTGAATATTTTTATTTATATTATATATTATTTTTACTCTTGTATATATATTTGGAGGAAATAGGCACTGCCATTATACACATTGCTGGACTTTAATTCTAAATATTAATTACAGGTAGAGGTGAGGTGTAATCAAAAGGAACTGATTTAGTTTTTTAATTGTTTTTTTGGATGAAAGTTTACAGAGCAGATTTTTTCCATACAGCATTTCACACACATTTTATTTCATGACCTTGACTTCAGTTCTCCACAGTGTAATAAATCTCTTCCTACTTCCTCCCCAGGGAGCTCTGGTAGCATAGTGGTAGCACTTGCCTGCTAACCAGACGGCTGGCGGTTCAAACCCACCAGCCACTCCTCGGAAGGAAGGTTGGGCAATCCTACTTCGTAGTGATACTGCCTCGGAAACCCAAGGAGGGGTCGCTATGAGTCGGGTTTGACTCGACGGCACATAACAACAACAACAACTTCCTCCCCATAGTTACTTTTTCTCTGTGTCCTTTTCTCCCATGCATTCCTGCCCCTCTCTGTTCTCCCACGATTGATTGCTGCAAAGAGTGTATTTACTTGGTGTAAGTGTTCACACCATATGCATGTTTTTTGTTTTGGTAGAAACCACAAGAATGAGTTCAGTTCCAGACCTGAAGGGTAATTAGGGGCCGTAGTCTCTGGGATCTAACCAGGCTCTATCAGAACAGTAAACCTGGTTTTCTGTTTTGTTTTGTTTTTTATGATTTTGAGTTTTGTTCTACACTGTTCTCCCACTCTATCCAGGATCTCCTGCACTGATCCCTTTCCAAGTGGTTGACAGTGAAAGCAAGGCACCATCTAGTTCTTCTGGTCTCATGGTTATATATGCTGAGGACTGTATGTTCCACTAGTCCCTTGGATTAATTGTTTCTGTGTATCTTTGGTTTTCTTCATTTCTCTTTACTCTGAATGAGGAGAGACCCATCTAGGTGGCCACTTTTAAAACCCCAGTTGTTATTCATGAAAATAGGATGTAGAACAATGTTTTTTTGTAGTATATTATGCCGATTGAGCTTGATATCCCCTGTGACCATGGTCCTGAGCCCACAGGTCCAACTACTTGCTCCCTCAAGGATCACTGGTTGTGGCCAAGAACTTTACCCCTTGTTAGCTCTACTGTACACCCGGAAATTCTTACAGCACATACAAATATGCATGTAGAAACATCATCTGCCAAACCTATACATGGTCATGGACACACTCTTCCCCCCTGCCACTATACACGTTGCTGGAATTTAATTGTAAATATTAATTACAAGTGGAAGGGAGGTGTAATCAAAAGGAATGGATTGTTTTTAAAAATGTTGGTGGTGTAGTGCCTAAGGCACTTGACTGCTAACCAGAAGGCTAGCAGTTCAAACCCATCAACCACTCCTCAGAAGGAAGGTTGGGCAGTCTACTTCCGCAGTGATACTTACTGCTTCAGAAACCCAAGGAGGGGTTGCTGAGTTGGGTCCAACTCAACAGCACATAACAACAACAACAAAACCCAGCAGAAAGACTTACGTGCAGAATACCCAACTCAGGGCGATGCACCCACCGTGGGGCACCAGAGGGGCAGCGTTCACATGGAGGGAAAGGTGGACTGACAGGAGTGCATAGTTAAGAAAGGCACAGGGAGGGGCGGTCAGAGGGAAGGGAGGGAGGGGAGGAGAGTTGGGTTTGGTAATTGGGGTGTGAAATCAAATGTACATGAACTGTTGAATGTAAAATAAATTCTGCTCTGTAAATTTGCACCCAAAGCACAATTAAAAAAAAATTATATAGTCTTCATAGATAAAAAAAAAAATAGAAATGTTGCTACTCTTGATTAGTTCTTTATTTTATGTTGTCAGTCATTCTTGCTAATATTTCAGTATCTGGCTTAGTTTATATTTAGTGCTCTCTAGAGTCTGTCTGGGAGCTCTGATAGCATAGTGCCTAAGGCACTTGACTGCTAACCAGAAGGCTGGCGGTTCAAACCCACCAGCCACTTCTCGTAAGGAAGATGGGGCAATCTACTTCTGTAGTGATAACTGCCTCCGAAACTCAAGGAGGGGTTGCTATGAGTCTGTCTAGGAGCTCTGGTAGCACAGTGCCTAAGGCATCTGACTGCTGACCGGGAGGTTTGGTGGTTCAAACCCACAAGCCACTCCACAGAAGCAAGACTGGCCGGTTCTACTTCTGTAAAGATTTATTGCTTCGAAAACCCAATGGGGATTGTTGTGAGTCAGAATCGACTCAATGGCAATGTGTTTAGTTTGGTTTGATCTAGAGTCTGTACTGAATACCATAATCTTTCCTCAGACTTTTTCAATGCAAATTCAAATTTATTTTTCAGTTTTCTAAAAGTTTACGAATTAGAGAGTAACATTGGATTGCATATATAGTAGATTGTAACCAGAATATTATATTGTTAGGAAGCTTTACAGTTATTGGGCAGATAGATATATTTTAATAGAAGAATTCTTTTATTTGGTTTATTATTATAATCACATTTTATAGAATATGAAAGTTAAACAATGTGAGTGGCTGAGGTCTAGGTTAAGTGGTATTTTCAAAACTAGTATGTGTCTTATACTCATTTCAGATCTCTTGTCAATCAATGCACCATGCTGCTTTCTGACATACAGCAGTGGTTTCCATGAGACAGTTAACCCGGACAGTATTAGCACAATTTTTTAAAATATAAATAAATAATAGCTGATGAATAGCGAACTTCTCATACTTGTTTTGTTTAATTGTTTACAGGATCTTGTTTCTCTGTGCAATTTCCATAATTATGATAATTTGAGACACTTTGCAAAAAAACTTGATCCTCGAAGAGAAGGTGGTGATCAAAGGGTAAGTAAAATTCTTACTTAGAAATATTATGTAATACTTTTTTAACAGAGAGAAAATGAGATTTGACTGCTTAAATAAAGCTTAGCTTAATTGTTTAGTGTTCTCATATGTATCTTTGCTGATCACAAATGAGGATAACCAAATTTTTTACCTTTGGTTCTAGACTAGTATAAGTACATAGATATTAAATATTGCTGCTTTAGTATTTAAATTAGAGCTGGTTAGCCTAGCAGCATGGTCCTCTTTTCCTTGTTTTCTGTTATTTTAATCAATATTTTTACAAGTAATTCTATGTAAAAAAAAAGTTGTGTTGAATAGTGCTAAAGCTGTAAATCTAGCTAAACAAAAAGTCTTGTTTTTACTTTTAATATTTGTCAGTTATAGTTCTGAATTGAAGTTTGACTCCTTATCTCCTGTGTGTGTGTATATATGTAAATGGAGAGAGGGATTATTTTACTATATTATAGTAGTAGTTTATAGTGAGAGACCGTATGAAGCCTCATCAATACATTTTGTAGGCCACTGTAGATAAAGTAACTTTCCTGTCAAAAGTATTTAATGCAATACTCCTGATGCTCTTACTTTAAAATCATATTTGTTTATTGTAAGTAGTTTTAGCTTCATGTTGCTGTACTTATGTACTCCTTTTTTTGTTTGTTTGTTTGTTTGGAATTAATATTAAGAGTCAGGACTTAAATTTCAGGGACAAGAGTTTGTGGACTTACAGTTCATTGGACCAGGGGACTTGTATTGAGAGTTTTAATTCAGTTCCTTTGCTTCCTATATAGAAAAATATAGTAAAATTATCTAATTAATTTGAAGCTAACATGAGGCACTTGTAACTAGAAAATATTCTTAATACATGCTAAGTAAAGTTTTCTGTCAATAATTCCAATCTAAGTAACTTCTGATAACATATGAGAATTACACAAAGCCCATCAGAATAGAAACTTCCATGTAAGTCTATATGAGTAACATGGAACAAAATTCAAATGGGTGGTGGGTCAAAGTGTTAACGTATTTTAATAACATTCATTGAAAAATACAGTTTTGTAGTTTGAACCTTTCTTCACTCAAGTGCACTAATAAATTATGTATGTTGCTTGAACAACTAGCATTCCTTTGGACCATTGGACTATGAAAGTCTCCAACAAGAACTTGCTTTAAAAGAGACAGTATGGAAAAAAGTGTCACCTGAGTCAAATGAGGACATCTCCACAACTGTAGTATATAGAATGGAAAATCTGGGAGAGAAAAGCTAAAGAAAGGAGTTCTAGTTTCAGAGTATTCTTCATTTAAGCTTGCAAAGGTCTTTAGCTTTTTTTGCATACAATAAATATTTATTTGAGTTTTTTTGTGTTCTCAACCTTGAGTGCTGGAGCCATAAAGTTTTTTGTCCTTTTAATCTTTGTGTGAAGATAATAGTTTAAAAAGTGGATTTGTTGGTCTTTAAAAAACTATGTACAAATAAATAAAGCAAATTGCTTTATTTTAAAGAAAAAATACGGAAAGGAAAAATTTTCATTTTTTCTCAGCTCAATTAAAATGTTAGACTGTAGTCAGATAATCTCATTTAAAAATAGAAATAGAAATTATGATTTCTTAGATTTAAAACACATTAACTCAGAAGTTTTATTAGTTTTCTTTATCCTTTTCCAGTTTTAAAATTGACATGTCTATAATGGCAATAGAAAGTAATGCTATGCTAAATATATAACTAAAGAAGAGAAAATGATGAATCCCAAATTAAGTTACTTAAAATAGCACTAAATTTTAAAATTAGGGCAAATTTACATTTATACCATTTTTAATCATTAGTTTAAATTTTTTAACATTCATTTAAAATTTTACCAAGCAGTGTTTGGTTATTTAACCCTGTAAGTATAATTCATATTCTTGCTTTTTTTACTTTGCAACTTCTTTGTTTATGTGTTCTGTCAGAATTGCCATGTACAGGAGTATTTTACATTATTGACATTCCAGCCAAAGAATTTCAGATGTGACATTGTTACAAAGCTATACTGGTTAGTTAGAAGGAAAAGACAGTGTCTTCAAGTGAAAATTTCACCTGAACAATTTTATTTTCATATTATCCACTTAACCTTTTCTATGTTATATTTAAGAATGAATGACAAGTCTTGATTTTTAGCTTTTAATAATTTTAGTATCCTAATAATTTCTTAAATGCTAGTAATAGTTCTTTTATAATAACTTATAACATCTCTAAGTTTGCTCTAATTGAATTCTTTTAGAGTACTTAAGAAATGAATGAAATCAGTCTGAAGGTAGTAAGTGTATGACTCAAATCTGTTAGATTTGAATCTTTTTGTTTGCTTACAAGGATGCAATATTGAGAATCAAAGCTTGTTCTTAAAAGAAGAACTTTGGGTTCTACACAACACAGTTTCAAATAATAATTCACAGCATTTAAAGTCTGTCCTGGCAAAATGGTTTAAAAATTCTGTAGGAACTATTCACACTTCCTCCCTCCATGTACCTCTCTGGTTTTCCCCGTAGTTCTTTCAAAGTTTTTTTGTTTGTTTGTTTTTTAATTCATTTCTGAACTTGTAAATTTTTTATTTGTGGAGTGGGGATTAGAAGGAAAACGTGATAGTTTCTTAGGATCATGGCATGTGTAGGTAGAGCAAAGTCTGTAAAAGTAAATACAGTGTGGCCAAAAAGATTTCCCTAGTAATCTAGATACTAGTGTAAATATACATAGAGAAAATCCTGATCATATTGATATCTTGAGTTTGGGGACTATGATGTTAAAAACAGAAGTTCTCTCCCAAAGGTGCAGATAAAAAGCCTTTGGGGCTAACTTTAAGTATTAAATTTATATATTTAAATAATTAGGTGTTTTAGAGCATCTTACCAAGGTTTTCATGGTTACTTGAATGTTCTGATGTGCAGATATACATCCTAACTGGATTATTTGGTTGGGTCATCGACAGTAGAATGATGCTTCTTTGTGGCCTTGACACTGCTGTAGCTTTGGACAGTGTCACATTTGTATTAGTTCCATCATAGCCATTTGTGGTTTGGGCAAGCGAATGCCTAAATAATTTAGAAAGGAAGCTTTTCATTTTCCCCCTATGCTCTGAATTCTAGCTATTTGTTATTTTATTTAAAGGTTAGTTTTACTTTATAAAATGAAAATGTGCTTAAATGACTATTATTAAGACAATAAAGCAAATTGTCTTCTGAATAAGTTATATATTTAATGTTTCATATTGTGTGCATATTTGCTTAGATTTCAAAGTTAGGTTGTTAATTTATAGTACTGCTAAATGCTTAAACACATGCTTATAAATACTGTGTTCATAGAATGTTAGAATGTAGAAATTAAAAAAAAAAGGACTTTTATTAGTTTTCATTGGAGGAAGGTATAAATGGAAGGAGGAAGGCATTGTGAATAGGTTCCAAATATTAAAAGAAAAGAAAGAAAAATTTTGCCAGATTTAAGGACTTTAACTCGAGTCCTTCAGTATTTTTAATACCTTTTCAAATAAACTTCCTGAAAAGTACTCAGTATTGTCCGATTTAATAATCTCTTTTATGCCATTACTGATTCTTGATATTCAAGCATTTAGAAGTTAGCATGTGTTTTTCTTTCTTTTTTTTTTTTTTTTGCATCATTAACATTTCATTTGAAATGCAAATTATTCCTGAAATACTTTGTTTTCAGCATAAATGTTGTACATTTTATCTTAGTGTTTGGATTAAAACATTTGTGTTACTCAGCTTTCTTTCATTTGCTTTGTATATTTAATAATGTACTTGTTTTCTAGTCTGCCTATTTTTTGTATTGTACAATAAATTTATTTTAAGCTGATTTTATTGTTTTTTTTTTTTTTTTTTTTTGGTGAAACTCGTAACACTTTAAGTACAACAAGCAAGCAATTGGAATTTTAACTTTAGAAAAGATGATCATTTATGAAGATACTATTAAAATGTTTAATATGTTTAATGACTTCTGAGGCTATCGTGAAAAGAAACTAGACACTGAAGGACTTCTTTTGATATATATAATTTTAAAAATACAGAATAGTGTTGATGGGGCTCTTGGAGGACAGCATTTTTTATTGAACTATAGAAGCACTTAAATAAAGACTTTTCTCCAATTTTTTGTTGTTTTTCCATTTGATAAATTTTGTTTTGTTTATTTTAAAATAACCCTATTTGCAGGTTCTTTCTGAGGAAGAATGTTAATTGATGTTATTCACTATATAACCTTGTTTTATCTGTTGTTGCTAAAACGTAGAAAACAACACATTGCTAAATCAAATGAATATTGTAATATTGCTTTAGACTAGAACTGTGTGTGCCAGTAGAATTTATACTGAGTAGAATGAGTATACTAGAAATTCACCTGTACTGTCTTCTTAAGGGATTTAGTTTCAGAAGGAACTTAGTGTAAACTACTAAGGGATTTGTTTTATATTTAAAACATAGTTCAGTCTTTCTAGATCATTGATGTACTTTCATTCATCATGTATCTTGTATTTTTGTAGACTCATAGAATTGAGCTGGAAAGTAATCTCAAAGGTTTTCTGGTACAAACTCCCCATCCTCTCCGTTTTTGTTTTAAAGGCA
This sequence comes from Orycteropus afer afer, assembly GCF_000298275.1. Taxonomy (NCBI): domain Eukaryota; kingdom Metazoa; phylum Chordata; class Mammalia; order Tubulidentata; family Orycteropodidae; genus Orycteropus; species Orycteropus afer. The sequence continues at coordinate 4,144,709 of NW_006921588.1, read as the reverse complement.
AGAAAACTTCCCTTCTTAACAATTTAGTTTTAGACAAAGGACTCTTCTTCTCCAAGTTACTTAGTTCCATGCTTTCTCTATTCTTAATATTTACAGTTGGTTTTTTTTTTTTTTTTCCCTTTTCTATTTGATGAGGTTAGTCTGGTTTGTGTTTTTGTTTGGAGAAACTTGTGTATTTTTTTTTTTTTTTATGAGAAGCATTGGCAGTAGTTAATAATGCAAGTTATTTGGCACACTGATTGTCTGATGAGCATTTAAAACTTCTTAATTGCATCTTTCTACTAAGTAACCATATGGGAGCTCTGGTGGCATAGTGCCTAAGACTGTGCCATTTGACTGCTAACCAGAAGATTGAGGTTCAGACTCACCAGTCACTCCTTCGAAAGAAGAGTGGGCCATCTACTTCCACAGAGATGGTGCCTTGGAAACCCAAGGAGGGGTTGCCATGAGTCAAATTGACTCGACGGCAGTGAGTTTGGTTTTGGTTCCTAACCATATGCCACAGTTATTAAAAACTAGTGAAGTTAAAAGTCAATTTTGCAGTTATATAGTAGCCCTAAAAATACCCTGGAACCTTTGAAAGAAAGTAAGTGTAAATTATATGTGTTAACTTTCCCCATACATCCATACACATAATCTGTGCAAAATATGTAGCTATTGTCCTTGTTTTTGTTTGTTTGTTTCTAGATATTTGGCTCTATGAATGGCCCCAGAATAAGATCTTTGATTTGTCTGCCTGTATTGTGTGTGTTCTCTTCAGTATCAGTCTCTGCTTCACGATTTGGGACTTTTATTTTTTTACTTTTTGGCCTTGTTAACTTTTTGAACCAAGGTTTGGAAGGAAACATGTATGTTGCTATTTCTAAAATGGGTTTTAATTTTTCAAAATCTTTGTTGATTTTACTGGTGGCACAGTAGTGAAACTCTCGACTGCTAACCAAGAAGGTTGGCATTTCAAACCCACCACACCCACTTCTTGGGAGAAAGATGTGTTAGTCTTCTTCTATGAAGATTACAGCCTTGCAAACCCTATGGGGCAGTTTTATTCTGTCCTACAGAGCTGCTGTGAGTCAGAATCAACTCAGTAACAATAGGATTTTTTTGTTTTTATTTTTTGTTTTTAAAATTTTAAGGTTTAAATATCATTACTCCCAAAGAGTTGATTTCTAAGTTCTCCGAAATTAAACTTACTTAGATAGCTCTTCTCATAAGTTTATAAAGGTGAGAACCTAAGCTTCTAGGAGATTGGCTTTTAAAATGTGTTTGATTTCACATTATACATATACTGAAATTAAAATGATGCTGAAACATTCATATTTGGACCATTCTATTATAAAATTCAAATTACAGTCATGGTCTTAGCCTCTTGTTAAACATCTCTTTAGTCCTAAATTAGAATAGAATGACCAGTTTTCATTATTTTTTATGTACCTTTTCATAGTTCATTCACTCCGGAGCAATTTATAAAGTGTCTTTTGAGCAAAAGCATCAAACTTAATCTTTAAGTCTTGATTCTTCCATTCAGTGAGGTTAAATGATGATATATAAAACCATGGTATAAATTATTCATTGAACGCCATCCATAATTTATTTTATGTCTCATGGTCACTCGGAAGGAGACCTAGTAGTGCAACGGTTAAATGCAGGTGGCTAGTCAGCTGTTGGGCCCTTTCAGCCCATCTGTGCCAGAAGAGACCTGGCGACCTGTCCCTAAAGATTATAGCCCAGGAAGCCCTGTGGGATTGCCGTGAGTCTGAATTGACAGCACACAAAAACAATTGAAAAGTCCTCAAAGTACCATTTTAATTATCTTTTTCATCCTTTCAGTATCAGTTTATTTTGGGATAGAAAGTAGATAATTTATTAACTAAAATTATCATTAGTCATATTATTCACTTATAATTCTGTTAAACACTATTGACATTTCACAATCAAGATTTTTTAAATAAGTTTCAAAAATGCAGTGTTAAAATCCAAACTTACTTTCTTCAGTATAACATCTTACTATTGGTATTTATTATTTTACATTGAGTCTTCAGATCATTCACCTATTAAACCAGGTCTATATATAAGATGTGTAATTTCAGTAAAGAACTAATTAATCCTGTTTCTACTTTGAATTGAGATAAATAAACAACTTTTTCTGCATAATGGAACTTCATTGACATGTCTTGATTGACATCACAGGACACGTGTTGATTTTGTTAAAATTCTGTGGTAACTAATCCTATTAACATACCAATAAAATATTAACACTCTTTAATCATACCAATAAAATATTCCTTCTTTAATGTCTCTCTCTTTTTTTTTTTAACCTGAGCTACTTTGGGGACTGGTTTTTAAAGGTACTATTTACTCAGACAATGGAGGACTTTATTTTTTCACCTGAAAGAGAAACAAAGGAGAAAGAAAATTAGTTTTTTGCTGTGTTTTTAGCTAAGTAAAAAAAACCTGACATTTTCATTTTAATTCAGTTTATGTTGTGCTATTTTATTTTAAATCAAGTGTATTTGTCACAGGATCAGCACTGAGTACATGTTGGGCTGTGTCATGTAGTGGTTTACTTACTCATGTGTCAGCACATTTACCTTGTACTTGGGGGTTCTAGATAGGAAGCTGCTACTCTGTAAATTGTGTTCTGTAATTTTTGCTTTGAAAAAAAGCTTTTTCAGTGGTTTGTGGGAGGGGTGGATAATTGTGTTATTAGTTAAGAATTTGAGATCTTCTGCAGGAGTCCTTGATAATAGTTTCGAGTTAACCTGGTACTCTTCAGAAATAAGTAAAGTTGCATCAGTGAGTGCTGGGTGTGGGTATAGGATCTGGGTGGGCAGTCAAGTGTGGCAGACCATGAGCATGAACTTTTGAGTCCTATTTTATACCTTCATAAATCCATAGGAATTTTGTTTTGCTTCATTATAGCAACTTGATATTCTAAAAAACAGAATTTAGTAGTTCTGTGACTAAACTTTTCCAGAGTCTTTGAGTAAATTTGACATCAGGAAGATGTACCATATTTGTTACGATGCTTCTCATCCATCTTGACATAGGATAGTAAACCATAACAGTTAATCCATAAACTATCCAGATTTAGTGACCAAGATTATGTCTGAAATAACCATACATACCTAAAATTGGGTGATTTAAAAGGGAAAGGAACGTCGCTTCCATGCCTACTGCCTGTGCCAAAGACCTTGAAAGGCTGGAGTTTACTTGCATTCATTTATCATAGGAAGCTTAGCAGTGTGCAGACTGATACTGACAGTGGTCAGTTTTCAAAGGGATACCCCTAAACCCAGTTAAACTGGATGAGTGCAGTTTCAACTAGAGTAGCTCCAGCTGTCCGGTTTGCTAACACAGACAGTGTTGTGCTTTTCGGTGTCGTTTCTTTCTTGCTTCAACTTTAGCAACAAGATGCATACAGTACAGTACTAGCAGCAACTTACAGTCAAAATTTGAATAGCATGATTTTGAGAGAAATTATAATAATTGTATTTAATATGGATCAGTCTCCAGTGCACAGCATGTTTTGATAATTCTTTAATACTCAAGAAAGTAGGTGTTACTATTTTTGTAGATACAGATTTGCCACTTAAGTTCACAATGGTCACACAACTTTTAGGTATATAGAACCAGGATTTGAACCCCAAGCTTTTTGATCCCAGAGCACATCCTCTTGACTGTAGACCATAATATTTCCCTTTTTCACTGTGTCTCATTAATAAAATTGGGACATTGCATCAAAATAAAGGATAGTAACAATATTAAAGTGAGTGGATAGATCAAGAATTCAGGATACTTTCATAGTAAACAAGGTTATTCATTTTTAACAAGAACAGTTGTATTTTATACTTTAGAAACAAACCTGTGTCGAGTTGGTTCTGACTCATACCAACCCCTCCTTGGGTTTCTGAGGCAGTATCTCTACGGAAGTAGATTGCCTCATCAATAGTTACATAATGTGGATATCATCGGTATGCCATATCACTAAATAATCCTGTGATTTTATTATACTCACTATTTAATGCATAGGAAAGGAACACCTTTATCCCCAGATATTTTTACCTACAGAAAAATAAGTGTGAAGGGAAACCGTTGGGAAGAGTTTTCAGGACACAAAATCATATATCATTGGACATGATCAGATTCATATTCTAAAGTGTTGATCTCGGTAGGAAAATTAACTCCAATATTACTTAACTATAGAAGGTAAAAAGCCCTAAATCCTGCCATTGAAATCATTCCTTTTGTAAAAGGAAGTGTATTGAAATGGTTTTTACTACTAAAAATTTTTTCCTTATATATCCCTAAAAATATAAATTAGTATGTTAGCACTAAAAGCTGATGTGTATTGTAACTCTTTATGTTCTATAATACATGGTATTTTCTATAGTAAATCTTACAAGATACATTTAAAAATCCTGTTGTTTGCCTCCTCTAAATGTCTGTCGGCTACTCGCAATTTATTAAATCTTCATGAACCCTGACTCCTTATAGCTTCTCAGAGAGCTAAAAGTGGGAGTTTCCATACACAACAGTTCTTGGTTATGGTTCATAAATCATTATCCAAAATTGAAAGGATCTTTGTACAATTCTTACTTGTTTTCAGGATAAAACATTTTTAAAAACCTCCTGGAAACATGGTTGTCCTTGTATATATTTTTGATACTGACTTAATAATAATTATATGTGAAATTACAATAGAAGGATATGTCAGTATACTAGACTATGAAGAAACAATTTTGCTGTTAAGTGTAAAAAATAACATCTATCAAAGTTCACATAGTGGACAGATTGCTCTAGCAAGTTGGCAGTTTTATTGGAAATATACTGTTTTCATTTAAATGTCCTTTCAGTATTTCTTTCATAATAATAATCTATGGTAGAATGGTCAAGTATCTCATGCCTTTTAAGAAGTTGTATTCCCACCTTAGTGGAGATAAGCAAGTTGACTGAAGACCAGGACTCTTCTGTTTCCATTTCAGTATTTTCCATTCCTGTTTTACATCATTACCAATTTTTCATTTTTGATACTGTAAGTCCTTCACCAAGGTAAAGATCAGATTTCTCTGTATAAATGAAAATAATCAACTTTTAAAGCTTATTTTATTTCCTTTTATTTAAGGTTTGCTTTCTACTAAGTAAGAACCAAAAGATTATTATCCCTCTCACCATTTCATTTGTTTAGTTTAAACAAAACACATACAGAATGAGTTCAAGATATTTAGCTAATTTAATTTAATAGTCAGATTCGAGTAATAATCAGACAGGATTTCACTGCTATTCATAAGTTTTTCGGTGACCAGTTTTTTTCAGAAGTGAATGGCCCTGTCCTCTTTCCCAGTTTGTCTTTGTGTGGAAAGGACTGAGCAGTATTCTGTTCTGCTGTACATAGGGTCTCTATGAGTCGGAGCTGACTGGATGGCAGCAGTTAATTATATCTAAATTAAATACATAAAATTGTTCTATGATTAGTTTGTCATTTAACCAATACTTATTGGGTGTGCCAGACTCAAACCAGAACCAAACCCAAACTCACTGCCATTGAGTCGGATCCAACTCATAGCAACCCCTTCTTGGATTTCTGAGGCAGTATCACTATGAAAGTAGATTGCCCCATCTTCCTTCCAAGGAATGGCTGGTGAGTTTGAACCACCAGTCTTCTGGTTAGCAGTCAGATGCCTTAGGCATTACACCACCAGAGCTCCTGCCACACTCAAGCCATGGTTTGAAATTTTCAAACTCATGCATGAAAAGGTGGGACAATGAATAGGGAAGACAAAAGAAGAATTGATGATTTTGAATTCTGTTGTCAGTGAATATTAAATATTCCATGGAGTACTAGAAGAATGAATAAATCTGTCATGGAAGAAGAACAGCCAGAATGCTTCTTAGAAGCAAGAATGTTGAAACTTCTCCTGTACTTTGGACATGTTATCAAGAGGAACCAGTTCCTGTAGAAGTGCATCATGTTTGGTAGAGAGCAAAAAAGAGGAAGACTCAACAAGATAGATTGACACTGGCTGCAATAATGGACTCAAACATAACGATTATGAGGATGGTGCGGGACGGCAGTATTTCATTCTGTTGTACGAAGGGTCATTATGAGTCAGAATTGACAACTGTATTGCCTATTGATGTCAGAAACTAAGGAGTTCAGGGTATGCAGTGGTGAGACAAATTTGATCCAGCTCATAGAAGAGGATGCAGATATTAAATAATTACTAAACAAATTAAAAATGGTTATGTGATTCACTCATACTGATAATGTGTAGCTCTAGTTCATTTTAACTGCTATAAAGGAGGTGATACATACTATATGATGTCATTTTTATACATTTATAACAGACTTTATATGAAATGGAAATACAGAGTGTAGTTTAAGTGTGAGAACATACACTCCAGTCTTCACATGAACCTTAATTCTGAAATGTGGAGGGGAATGAATACAAAGGTGAGCGGTTAGTTGTATCTTTAATGTTTTATTTATTTTCTTAAGAAAATACTTGAGCAAATAAAATAAATGACAGAAAACTATAGACTGTAAGAGTATAATGAGAAGATCTCATTTAATCTGGGTTGTGTGGTGGTGGTTTTCTCTGAAAGGTGAGAAAGTTTTGCAGGAGTTAAGGGAAGGGTGGAATAGGGTTGATTAAAATAACTTGGCTTAAAGGCTCCAGATCAGGAAAAGATTTAGCGCATTTGAGAAAGAGAAGGCAAATGTGATGAAGGAAGAGTGAGGAACGTTTAGAGTTTGGGACTTAAAATGCAAAATGAAACGAAGGCTTAAAGTGAGAGGTGCGTGGAATGATTTGGTTTTAAAAATTGATTGTGGAGAATGGATTAGGGTGGCAAAAGTTGAAGTCATGAGCTTGAGATAGAAATGAGATGGTGGGCAGGACTAGGATAATAGAGGTGAGATGTGTTTTGGAGATGGGGATAGCAGCAGTTGGTGATAATTTTGATTGGTGGGCAAGAATCAGATGATACCAAGTTGATTTCTGGATCTGTAGTATGAGCACAGGTCAGAGGCTGCTGCATTTATTAAGATGGAGAATACTAGATAAGGAAAGATTTGGAATATGGGAAGAAGTAAGTTTAATTTTGGTCATTGTAACAAGAATCTGTTTGGCTCCAGATATCAGAAAGTTGATTAAAATGGTTTAAAGAAATAGGTGGTTAGATTTTTAATAACAGAGTCTAGCAGTAGACAATCCATGACTCATGCCATCAGTAATGTAAGGTACTCCACCAACTTTAGACTGTTAGCTTTAGAATGTAACTTTCTAGTCTCAAGATGAGTGTTCTTCTCTAGCCTTGCTTATAAGTTGAAGAGTGATATCTAACGAGGAAAACAGGCTTTCCTGGAAACCCATTTGGTACTGCCATAGTAGCTTCAAGGACATGTGAGGAAGTATTTTTGGTCGGATATACCACCACTAACAAAGTAAGAGATTCTGTAAGTATGGAAGAGGTGGAATGTGAGATATAGGCAACTAGCAGTGTGAGAGAGCTAACTTGTTTATCTACATATTTGTGAATGATTGAAACAGTGATGTTGAGTAAGCAGTCAGGCACAGGTCTAAAACTTAGGAGAGTTGTCTGAGCTGGAGATGTTTCGTTTTGGAGATATTACGGTGCTTGAGATTGCTCAGAGAGAGAGTAGAGAGAAGGAAAGGGGACCTAAAGACAGTCCTAAAGAACTACCTTTATAAAGATAGGACAGAGTAGAGGGGGCCCCACTAGAAAAGTGTCCAGAGAGGAGAAAATTCAGGGTAGTGTATCAGGAGCCAAGGGACGGCGTTGGGAGCAGCCAACTTAGTGATGCAGGTAAGAGCTACCCATCTGTATCATGCCCATCCTAGGTTTGGGTTTTTTTTTTGTGGGTGGGGGGAGTTAAAATACTCTATTTAGTAAATGATAGTAGTAGACAATAGGACTGCTTTTAATCTTTATTCTTGGGGCAGGGGATTAGCAGCCCATGTTGCTAACACCTCTCCCACACGTTTATACTTTTTATTATTATTTTTAAGCTGGCTTTGCGGTCTAAAGATCAAGAAACTTGGACTAGAGCAGAATTGACTGCTGATAGAAAATATCCAGTAAAGAATGAGAGCCTGAAGATACAAGAGAGAGGCAATAGCCAATTAAGTGATGTCCCTGAAAAGAGATTGTGTCATCAACACAAGCTAAGAAGTAGCTCTGGAGGGATAAAGAGCACCTCTTCCAATAACATAAGATGTAGGCTGTTAGCTTTACAGATATGATGGGGCAAGTTGAGAGTTTCTGTCCTTTGGCTTCCATGTCCTTGAAGAGTGTGAAGCGGGGATTTTTGCTGAGGATGAATTGTAGCATTTTCAGTGGCATGGAGGAGATAAATAATGATGATTGTTCTGCAGAGTGGGAGAGGGAGCTGAGTAGGAAAACACGGCAGTGTTTACCACAGAACAGAATACCACTGAGGCTGGCGATGGCTGTCTGCTCCACTGTGTTTTCCCCTGGATCTGATGGCTGCATGCAAAGTTTGGGTTTATGGTGAACAGGAGCTGTGTAACAGCTGGGCAGGGGATTTTACTGATGGATTTTGGAATCTACTTTAGGTCTCCTTATTTGACTGTTAACCATAAAGCTGGTAGTTCGATTCCACCAGCCACTCCTCAGAGGTAAGGTTAGGCAATCTAATTCCTTAGTGATACTGCCTCAGAAACCCAAGGGGAAGAGTCTCTATGAGTTGGATACGACTCGACTGAAGTGGGTTTGGTTTGGTTTGGTATGTAGAAGACATGCTTTTCTTTTTTTTTTTTTTCCCCATTTAGAATTTGGTTCTACTTAATTTTTTTTCAACTCATGTAGATTACACTAAAGTGATTTCTGTGTATAATTGTGCCATGTTCAACTTGCTTACCAAAATAAAATTACTGATAACAAAAATTTTAAACACCCAAATGAAGTTAGGTGCCAAACAGTTTCATGGTAAAGCTTTTGAGAATTGTGCCCAAGTGTTAAGGAGTTTTTGTTTGTTTGTTTTTGCTTTTGCTTATTTATATTTTTCTCAAATTTTGCTTTGATTGATTTTTGAGGGTCTTAAAAATACCTTTCCCAGCAGCTCCCTGAACCATATGCTTGTGACAACTTTTCTGAATTTGAATAGTAAACAAATTATAATGAAAGCGATTTGAAAAGTGTAACAGTATAGAAACATCAGTTATTGTCACTGAACCTCTCCTGTGTGTGATCCATAAATCACACAGATTGGGTTCTTCACAATTGAACTGTGAGATCGACATTAAAGATTATAGAGACTTAATTACAGCTCTCTGGAGACCAGTGAACATGAGGGGTTTCTTTAAAGCCGAAGCAGTCAGTTAGGATGTATTGTAGTTGGAATAGCTGTAGAGTACTCACGTCCATGTGTCTTACTGTAGGAGTAGTATCTAGGGCATGGATTAAAACCACAATTCTATATTACGTCCAAAACTTTAATGCCTTTTAAGGTTTCTTTAATTTATACCAGGCTGTCTTTGTAAGAATCTTTTCATTTCAATGGACCTAACTTTTTTTGGGGGGGGCGGGGGCTCTGGTAGCGTAGTGCCTAAAGCACTTGACTGCTAACCAGGAGGCTGGTGGTTCAAACCCACCAGCCACTCCTCGGAAGGAAGATGGGGCAATCTACTTCTGTAGTGATACTGTCTCAGAAACCCAAGGAGGGTCTATGAGTCAGGTCCGACTCGACGGCACATAACAACTTTTTTTTAAGTAGTACAAATGAGTATCTCATGACCAATTCCTTCTCTTTCTATTTTATTCATCTTTGCTATTAGGTTTGTTGATTTTTGGCATTCTGATGTACTTTTTTTGTTGTCGTTATAATAAAAATTGTGAAAAAACATGACATTTATCATGCTGAAAGTGTGGCACTATTTCCTCTATGTAAATGCACTAAAGTAATGAAAACTGATCTTCATGGAATTTTATAAGTATTTGTATAAAAGAGGAAGAAGACCAGGAAGATACGGATGAGAAACTTTGATAGTTGTCAGTAAACTACAGATAAGCTTGGATTTACCACGTGGAAAATGCAGTTTTGTTCTTTGAGGGAATAACTGCCATTGTCCTTGCTTGCTTCTGTTTTTTCATTTGCTGCTGCTTAATTAGGGATGCTGTTTGTTAGAGCACATAAAGATAGTCTTAACCCTTTTTATAATAAGATCATGAAGGAGGGATGCTTATGAAGCCACTGGTATCCTTTCAGGCCACTCATTGGAATTTAGTGGAGTATGAGCCACTGAGTTGTGAAGTTGTTTATTTGCTGCCAATGTTGTGGTAGTCTGCTCGTTTTCACGTTAGCCTAGAACTTTTAGAGATTTAAATGCAAAAAATAAAGGTAGTATCTTTAGTATTTTTCCATTTGGTGTTCGTATTGATGATACAGGAACTTGTCTATTTTGTTCCCTATTTTCTCTTCCTTAAATATAACCAACAAAAAAAGGTTGAGTTAGTTCCTCAATAGAAAATTAGTATCTCTGGTTTCCCTACAAACAGTTCTAGAACTGCTTTTTTCTGCTTTCCCATAACATACTTTCACATTGGCATTGAATTGTTGAGGAAGTCTCAGATGTTTTCTTAGGAAATTTCTTGGCCTAACAGATACCTATTAGTGGTTGAGAGCATTGACCCCAGTGTCAGGCTGACGGGGCTTGAGTCATCACTCCTCTACTTACTCTTCCACTTTCTAGCTTTGCTGCCTTATGCAAGTTATTTAAATACTCTAGACTAGATTGTGAAGAGCTCTGAAGGCACAGTGCCTGAGCATTTGACTGCTAACCAGAAAGTTGGCAGTTCAAACCTACCAGCCGCTCCGTGGAAGGAAGATGAGGCAATCTACTTCCATAAAGATTTACCACCTCCGAAACCCAATGGGGATCACTATGAGTTGGAATTAACTTGATAGCAGTGAGTTCCGTTTTTGGTTTTAGACTAGTTGCTTATCCTTTGAATGACTGCAAGGCTGATGATGCTTAACACACTTAGCTCAGTCTGGGAAGAGTAGGTGCTCAAGGAAAACTACTGTTGTTATGTGCTGTCAAGTCGGACCCAACTCATAGCGACCCCCTCCTTGGATTTCCAAGGTGGTATCACTACGGAAGTAAATTGCCCAACCTTCCTTCCAAAGAGTGGATAATAATACATAATTCTAATTTTTTGTCTTCATGGGTTGTCAGATGTCTTTGATTTGATTGTGACATCTTTTAAAATAATAGTAGTTATTTCAGAATAATCTACTTGAGAAATTTTGAAAATGTTACACTTTAGAGATTTGATTAAGGAGCTCTGGTAGCATAGTGGCTAAAGCACTTGACTGCTAGCCAGAAGGCTGGTGGTTCAAACCCACCAGCCACTCCTCGGAAGGAAGGTTGGGCAATCCTACTTCCGTAGTGATACTGCCTCGGAAACCCAAGGAGGGGTCGCTATGAGTCGGGGGCCGACTCGACGGCACATAACAACAACAACAACAGCCCCTCAAGAGCAGAATGCAAAGTTGGGAGCTTCTTTTTTGAGGTGGTATATTATTTAAGTGAAATCTGTAAGATAAAAAGTTCTCTCTTTCAGAGTAAAATTTACTGTTTGATTTATTCCTCTCTATTAAAATTACCATATGAGGACCTTCTGCATTTATGATCATGAAATTTCTGAATTGTTATTCCCATAAAGGATTTTCTCTAATTCTCTAATAGTCAGTTTGGATTTGTTTTGTCTATATATAGAATATTAATAACTATCTGATTAAGTCATTGGAAAGCTTATGAACATGTGGCTACATTCTCATCTTAGACTATCTCATCATAGAAGTAGTATAATTTTACATATTCATACGAATATGAATTAAGCTCAGATGTAAAGGAAAGATGAAATATCTTTGATCCCATACACAGTGTACAGGTTTATTTTTCTAGCCTTGTTAACTGCTGAGGTGGTTCATTTACATTTGCTGACAACTTGCAGCTTTTCTTTAGCTGCATAGTTCATAAGTTCGTATTTTTAAGCTTAACCTAAAAAGATATTTAAGAAAGAAGGCTGGGTGCTTATTTTCATTTAAAGACTATAGAAGTCAAAGTTGGAATGAAACTTTTAAAACACAGTTGGATCTGGAGTCATGATGGTTTGTTTAGCAGACGCAGAAGGATGTGCATTCCAGGGCAACCAGTACCGCAGTGAGCTAGAAACAGTGAGCTAGAAACAAGAGCAGCTTATGTAAAATGAGGCGGTGGAAGAAGAAGGGTGGTTACTCAGTTAACAGCATTTTGTTTTTTTCCATTAAAGGCCTTCCCACGAGGCCTGAATTAGTCTTTGAAGACAAGAACTAAGGATGAGAAACAAGGGAAAAACCATAGTTTTGCAGTTGGATATAGAGTTGGGAATAAAATAGTTGTAAAATGGAATTAAAACCAGTGGTCTCTCCCCTCTTCTTCCCTCCCTTTCTCCTCCTTTCATTCCTTTAAATATTTAGCCAAGGACTTTTATGAGTAGAGCAAAATTGCTGTATAATCCTTTGATTTCTTTTTATCCTTTGTGTAACAATCTGAGATCTGTTAACGATTTGCAGCTTTGTGGTATAGTTGTACAGAACTGGGAATCCAGATACTCAAGTTCTATTCCAGCTACATCACTAATTCATAACATTATGTGACCTTGAGCTGAAGCCCTTAATTGCAGTGAAAGTAATAAATAAAGTATATCTATAAATGTATTTTACTAACAGCCTATCAGGGATGTTTAAAAGCAATTATAACTTTAAAATGTTGAATTTTTTCAGTTATCCACTATGTAAATATTAAGCAATATGATTATTTTGGAGCTCTGGTGGTGCAGTGCCTAAGGCATTTGACTGCTAACCAAAAGGCTGGTGGTTCAAACCCACCAGCCACTCCTTGGAAGGAAGATTGGGCAATCTACTTCCGTAGTGATACCACCTTGGAAACCCAAGGAGGGGTTGCTGTGAGTTGGATCTGACTCAATGGCAGTGGGTGGGTTTATGATTATTTTATTCTAATTGCTACTTTTACAGAATTATCAGGGCATTTGAGAGGAGGAGACAGAAGAGAAGTTGTATAATTCAACTTTTATGCACTCCAAAAGGAGAATGCTAGGAGACTTGGGCATGTCAGGTTTTAGACTTACAAAACTCATAGATGTCCAGCTCCTTCTAGCTGTTTTAGGAAAAAGTGAAATTTTGATACGCTAAGCATGGACTCAACAGTGTTTACTGAACTTATGTGAACTGTAACATTTTTATCTCACTGTTAAGACCTTGTACAAATAAACTAAGATGAGGTATCTGGTGTAGCGAGTTCTGCCAAAGAGATTTGATAAAGAAAATGTGTTACTGGGCAATCTACAATATGAAGTGAACACTTCCAACATTTGACCTAGGAATTTTAGTGACTTCCTGATCACATTAAGTTTTTCCTTACTGTGGAGGCATACACTAAACATCAGAGTCCTTAATTTATGTAGGCTACTGGTCTTGGGCTACTGTTACTTTGTACCGAGGAAAGATTCATTGCAAGTGATTAATCAAAATACAAATTCCATGCTTGTTGCAGTCACTGCTGACTCATTGTTTTCAGACCTTGCCCTTTTTGACAGGTATTTCAAAATTAATGTAACTCAAGTATCCATTGATCAGGGGGTTAGCACACCTACATCTTGGCAGGGGATGACTTGGGGTTGGCTGGGCCATTTTACAAGGGGTCCCTCTCCTTTAGTCTGTTTGCCGCAGTACTCATTTCGGAGGGCTTGTCAATTTAGTTGAGAACATTTGTGGCACTCTTTCAATAGAGCAGGAAGTGGACTATCCCCAAAGGAAATAAAATTTCATCTGCTGTCTCAAACTATTAAATCAGTTTCATTTTCTTTCTTGGCATTCTACCCCTACATAGCTCATTTCATGATTTATACAACGTTTAGAAATACAGGTAGCTTATTTGCTAAGTAAAGAAGCATTTCTAATTTTAATTTTAAATGTTGCACTTGTATGTGCTAAAGAGCCCTTGTAGCAGAGTGGTTAAGTGCTTGTCTGCCAACTGAAAGGGAGGCGGTTTGAACCCATGAGCTGTTCTCTGGGAGAAAGATAAGGCAGTCTGCTTCTCTGAAGATTTCAGCCTTGGAAACCCTATGGGGCAGTTCTGCTGTCCCATATGGCCACTATGAGTCAGAATCCACATAACAGCAACATGTTTGGGTTTTTGGTGCACATTCTGCCTCCTAGTGTTTCTTTGACTTGAAAAGGGGAATGATAGTCATTTTGTGAACAAGCTCCCATCTTTTGACTTGGACTAAATTCATCCCTGGAGGCAGTCTTTTGTTTTCATGGGAGGAATATGGAGCTTCCATGTTATGCTTCTGTAACTTTCTAAAGGCACGTTCATGTTTTATCCCTCTGATTAATAACAAAGCCTTTATACAAGTTTTCTGATTGATTCTCATTTTATATATACCTGTGAGCAAAAACATGCTTAGTAAAATATTAGTATACTTTGAATAAACTGATTATATTCTAATATCAGCCTTTCTTGGGCTTTAGTTGTCATTAATAAAAAAATTTTCTTATGGAACTTTGGATATATTGGACAATTAAGTGATTTATATACCCACATATAAATTAAATCTCTTTTCAAGTAGCTTGGTCTAATTCAGAATTTAAAAAAGAAATGTGGTTCGTGGAGTCACTGAAACAAGGGTAAGGATTTATTGCTTACAAGGATGAATATACAAGAAAGAATAAGAACTGTGTGTATTAACATCAATGGGATGTAACATTCTGGATTTCTCTTGAGTAGTGAGCAGATAAGATACACATAAGTATGTATACCATGTGAGTATGTTTGTAGATAATGCCATATATGAGGCAACCATAGGAAAAAGATTATTTCTAGGCTAAGAGATTGGAGTAGAGCTCACAGAAGGAGGAACAAGAATAACATTTTAATGAGAAATGGGTGCAGAAAAGGTATTTTCAGGCAATAAATAGTCCATACTGTAGCTTAGAAACAGCAGAAGGGACATTCAGGGTTGTAGTGGGTGTCTGACTGAGGACTCCTTTCCTGGCTTATGCTGCCCCAAGGCATTATTATGTGGGCAGTTGGCAACAAGCTACATGGATGATGAATGCTGTGATGGGATGGGAAAGCATGGTAGCAAGGTAGGGGCTTTGTAGCTAGGGCTTGAAGCAAGGGAAGAATTTGATTAGGAATTTGGGTGTTCTCAAAAGGAAAGAAAGCAGAGTAAACACCTAAGACAAAAACAAGGGCAGTAAGAACAATTTGCTCTATTGAGGTTGAGAGAGAAAGAAAAGTTAGCCAGAATGAAGAACCTTGAATACAAGCCTAAAAAATTTAAATTTTATCAGAATGATTTTGAAATTTCATAAAAGGTTTCCTTTCATGATTAATGTTTTGAGAAGATGGTTAGAAATATGTGGAAAAATTTTAGAATGTAGAAGAAAGACTAGAAACAGGCACCAGTTAGGAGAATTGAGTAAATTTGGTAATGATATTTGAAAACATAAGAGTTAAGGGAGGTCGAAGAATTTATGATGATTACAATTTAAGCCCCAAACAGTGTAAGAAGCTTTTGGGTAGAATATTCAATTAGTCAACAGATACTTAATGAGCACCTATTATGGGTGCTAGACTGTGATTACAGTGGGAATGCAAAAGACAAGGACTCCGCCCTCATGGAGTTTATAAGTAAGGGGTAGAGAGACCTGGGGGGTGGGGGTGGGGGGGTGGGAAAGAGATGTATATGATGATAAGTGTCCTGAAGAGAAATAAAGCAAAGGGCTAAGAAATGATAAAAGAGCGAGTGTTCTAGACTCTGTGAGATAACATTTGAGCAGAGGCCTGAAGGAAGCAAGGAAGAGAGATTCTCCTCACTGCCTGGGGAAAGAGTATCATCGCAGTAGAAAAGCACAGTCAAGGCTCTGTGTGGGAATGCGCTTCCTGCATGAAGATGGGGAAGAAGGCTTATGGCTGGTATAGAACGCCACGGGGAGGAGTGGTGTGGAATGAGATGCAAAATGTCATCAGGGCAAAGCATTTAGGGTTCCGACAGCTGTGGTAAAGAGTTTGAATTTTATTCTAGGTATGATGCAATCACTGGAGGACATGATTTAAACTTTTTAAAAGTTCCCTGTGGCAGCAGAGCATGAGGATTAGTTAGGTGGCCATTGCAGTCCTCCAGGTGAGGGAAGGTGGGAGCTTGGTGAGGTCTGTGGTGGGGATGTTAGGTGCTGTCAGGTCGGCCCTGACGCGTGGTGACCCCGTGCAGCACAGGGGCAGAGTGGTGTGCTCCATAGGGTTTCACCGCTTGATTTTCAGCAGTGAATCTCTCATGCTCTCTTTCTAGTCTGTCTTAATGTGATGCTGAAACCTGTTCACCATCTTAGCAGCCCACTAGCCTCCACTGACGAAGGCAGTGGCTGTGCGTGAGGTGCACTGACCAGGACTCAAAGTTAGTCTCCCACAAGGAAGGTGAGAATTCTCCCACTGACCCACCAGGTGAGGCCTAGAGCAGTAGGGATGGAGGTTGGGCAAAGTGGTGAGATTGCAAATATATTTTGGAGATAGAGCTAAAAGAATTCGTTGATGAGCTAGATGTGGGCTGTGCAAGAAAGAAGAGAATCAAGTACTACCAACAGGGTCTGTATGGTGGCTTTGTGTGAATAAGAAAAAGCTAATTCCCCCTCTGCGGGCAGGCACATCTCAGCACCTTTGTGCTGCTCTTTCCTCTCAGCAAACGCACAGGTTGGAGAGCGGGGCTGGAGCTGAGCATCCGTGGGCAGGGCTCGAACTTGTGAAATACGGCAGCCCTGGATGACTCTTGACCTGGGCAACTGGAGGAATTGTCGTGTCATCCCAAAATGGGGACACTGAAAGAGAAGTTCATGAGGTGTGGGGAAAGGTAGTGGAAATCAAGTTTGACATGATGAGATCTCTGCTAAAAATCCTGGAGGTGATGTCAAGTAGGCAGAGGGACTTGGATGTGTGGAGTTGCGGTGGGGAGTGGTCAGGGCTGCAGAGAAATGTGCTGTTTTTTGAGTCTGAAATAATAGCTTGACAGTCAAACAGTGCTGTAGCCTTAAGATTTGGGAATGGGATTTAGATTAAAAATGTGTATTGGGTAGTCATCCTGCCCAGAGGAATGTGTGAAACCCTTGGGGAAATTATATTGGAACACAAGAAAGAAGAAAACTGGTGATGGAAAATGGGAATGAATATGCAAAGCGATGTAAACGGGATGAAGTGAATACAGCTTGGTGGAAGACGAGGCTGGAGAGGGTGGAGAGGCTGGAGAGGGTGGAGAGGGTGGAGAGGCTGGAGAGGCTGCAGAGGGTGGAGAGGCTGGAGAGGCTGGAGAGGGTGGAGAGGCTGGAGAGGGTGGAGAGGCTGGAGAGGCTGGAGAGGCTGGAGAGGGTGGAGAGGTCAGATAATCAAGGTTCAGAACGGGTACTGCATTTTCGTTTTTACAGAGTTGTAGGTGTTTGAGTAATGAATCTGAAGGTAACTTGCAGAGAATTAAAAATAAAAACTTTTAAAAAATAAGCGCTAAAAGAGGGAATGGATCAGATGTTGTTTTTTCAAAATGGGACCAAGTTGTCTGTATTAAAGCAGAGATGAGGGAACCAGTGAGGGAAATCGGAGGTGTTAAAAACAGAGGGTGAGTGAGGGAGTGAAGGTAAGGGATCTGAAGAGATGTTGGAGGAACAGGCAAAGAAGCTAATCTCAAGAATGAGGAAGGATAGGTAATTCCTTGCTTTGAGGAGGGAAGGAAGAGAATAGAGGTATTAAATGGAGTTATTTTGCAGATGAGTACAGGGAGAGAGAAGAATCCATTTTATCATTTGAGTAGTGATTCATAACCCAGAAGGGTGCATCTTAAAATCACCTTGGGAATTTTTTCCAATTATTATATATGTTTGCCGTTTCTCTGTAAAATGTACCAAACCCTGAGGAGTGGAAGAAAAACTAGGAGTGGGAGGATGCACACACACACATTTTTAGAACATTCTAGATAATTGGGGTCATGCACTTCTCCACCTCCACTGAGAAAACTGCTTTGGATTGTTAAAGAGTTTGCAGGCTGCGGACTACAGAGTGCAGGCTGGGCAGGAGTAATAAAGGGTAGCTGGAAGGGCAGCTGATGGATTGAAGAGGGCTTTGTTTTTGTTTTTGTTTTTTTGATTTGGGTTTATAGAGCAAATTCACATTCCGTACAGCAGTTCACAGACACGTTGTCTCATGATATTGACTACAATTTACCACAATGCAACAGCTCCCCTCCCACTTCCTCCTGATATTTACTTCTTCCCTGTGTCCATCCCTCCATGCACTCCTGCCCCCTGAGCTGTCTCCCTGTGCATACACAGCCCTTCTTTCTCCCATGATTGTTCTCTCCAAGGAGTGTGTATCTACCTCAGGTACATGTTCCACTCCTACGCCTGTCTTTTGTTTGGCCGGGAGCCACAGGTGTGGGTTCAGTTCCAGACCTGAAGGGCAGTCTCAGTGGTCCCACCCAGCTAAGAAGAGGTTTTTTGAAGTGTGATCTGTGGCATATAGCTAGTGTCACCAATAATAATAGTAAGGTTTTATTTAGGGATGTGCTCAGCTAGTTCAACAAGTTCCTGTACTGCAAAACTTTACAGAGTGTTTCACGAATCTTCAGGAAAAGGATTTAGTATTTTACAAAATAAAAACACCTGACCACAGGACCTTTTTTTCATGAAATGTGTTTTTTTCAGAAACGTGTTTTTGCAGAACACATTTTTGAAAACGCTCAATTAGAGTGGTGCAGCAGTGTGGTCAGTTGCAGAGACTTAAAAAGTTCACAGGCTGTGTGGGAAAAGACAAACTACAGTGGGAAGGGGAATGTCCAGTTTAAGGTCTTGAAAGCATAGCCCCAGTGGAATAGCTGTGTTTGTGGGCAGCTGGATTACTTTCCATCCCTCCAATGAAACTTTATTTCTAACCCTGAGTTCTGAATCAATTAGATCATCATCATTTGTTGTTGTTGTTATGTGCCCTCGAGTCGGCCCCGACTCATAGCGACCCCTCCTTGGGTTTCCAAGGCAGTATCACTACGGAAGTAGGATTGCCCAACCTTCCTTCCGAGGAGTGGCTGGTGGGTTTGAACCGCCGGCGGTCTGGTTAGCAGGCAAGTGTCTTAGCATCATAAATGTTGAATTTGCAAAGTATGAGGCAGAAGTGGGAATCTGTGAAGTATTTACAAACGTATGATCAATAGGTTAGTTTCTCATTAACAGTTGGATAAAGTCTTTATGAAAATAGACAAAAATCCAGTGATTTTTGGAAAACTATCCTTTTGCTTAGAAAGATATAGAACAGGAAAAAAGAAACATAGGTAATTGTCAGATGTAGTTATACTTTGAAGCCTTTGAGCATTCAATCAGTGGCAGTGACTTTAACGTTTTGGGAGTTTACCCACCTGTTGAATAGAGGTAGTAATAGGGTGTGAAAATGCCCTGATTTGTATATCATGATCCTTGAAACAAAGATCATCTTTCTAGTGAATCACAGCCATATTCTTATATTTAAGCTGATAATTAATTCTGCAGATTTTCTCAAGATTTCCAAAGCAATGAATGATGAGTGCAGTGAATGCAGGCAGGCATTAATGTACCGTGATTTATGTTTTAATGATCTGAGTTTGTATCAGTATGTGAACCTGCTCTCACTATTGAGATGCTAAGGAGGAAAGGCTCCAATTTTCAATTTCCCCAACTATGTGAGTTTCACAAGCCTCAAATTTCCATTCTTTTGTCCCAACTGACATTCCATTTCTTCCTTCATGAATCTTATCCTTGTTGTTGGATTTTCCCTCAGAACCTCTATTAAAGAAGGGAAAGTATTTTCACACATGTGCATCCTTTGGTTACAGGAGTGTATGCATGCCTTTATCTGCACGGTCTGGCTGAAGTATTCAAAGCACATGGGAGACCACTTACCAGTGACAGTTGTACATTCTATGTATCTATTTTCCCCTGTGGATGCCTGAACTTTCTTTTCTTCACAGGTAAAGTCGGTGATAAACCTTTTGTTTGCAGCGTACACTGGAGATGTGTCTGCGCTCCGAAGGTATGTTAGCAAGGTGGAGTAGCATGTGGTTTACAGATGTTGATAAAGTGGCTTCTGGGCAGCCGGCCATTTTCAGGCTATCCGAGGTCTCACTTCCATTTCCCTTGAATAAAAATGACCGAAAACAAGCCTGCTGTATCCAGTCTTGTCCTTTTCTTCTTATAAAAAGCTTCTCCAAATGGTTGTTTAGTCAGGCTAGTAAGTAGTCATGTTTTACTGGAATTGGACGATGCCTTCTCAGTCCCTCCCCACCCTGACCTGCCTCACATTCTGCGGGGAGAGGAACAGGGGCAAGTGGTGTCCCGCAGATTACAAGGTTTGTTGTTGTTGTTGTTGTTATGTGCCGTCGAGTGAAACCCCACTCATAGCGACCCCTCCTTGGGTTTCCGAGGCAGTATCACTACAGAAATAGGATTGCCCAACCTTCCTTCCGAGGAGTGGCTGGTGAGTTTAGAAGGGCCATATAAAACTATATGTTAAACTTAAGGTCTCTGGTATAGACAAGACTTGTAACTCATCTTTAAAGTGGAAAAATGTGTTAAGCCCCACCTTTGTTTTAAAATCTGACTTTTAGTTCTTGTAAACAGTAGACTATAAAATGTTAAAAGAATGGCAGTTTGTGAAAGCATGCAACTTCGGTGTTAGTATCTTGCTCCTCTGAGACACAAGTAATCTTGGGTCCCCCTGTGCCACTATTCTTGAGACAATAACATAATGAAGCTTAAGAGATGATTAATGTTTCACCCCTTACCTAAAAAAGCAAAGTTAAATAAGAGAGGTGGAATGGCATTTTCCCTGGGTAAATACTCAAAATTATGTGTTGCAGGGGCTTGATGTGTATGATCAGGAGTACGGATTTGGTATTTGAAGACTAGATTAAGTCTGGAGCCTGTGTCAGTGAGCCTTATGAAAGACGGCACCTGTCCCACAGGCCCTTAGATTGATCTGATGGCGTAAAGGTCTCAAGTGTTAATTATTTGATACATAATGAATAACTTAAAATTTGTTTTTCAGGTTTGCGTTGTCAGCCATGGACATGGAACAGCGAGACTATGATTCCAGAACAGCGCTCCACGTAGCTGCTGCCGAGGGTAACGCAGGGACCATTCACCTGTACCGCCCCACCCCACCCCACCGCCGCCCCAAACTTTGCTTGCCAATACTGAAATCTGCGTGGTTTTGTTTTGGGTATAGGTCATGTTGAAGTTGTTAAATTTTTGCTGGAAGCCTGCAAAGTAAATCCTTTCCCCAAGGATAGGTGAGTACTTACATTACCTTCCAACATATAATTGACAATTAACTCTTATTTTCAATAGAGTTGTAACTGTCAAGTGATGGGTTACTTAAATCCATTATGTGTGTATCAGAGAACATTTTTAAAGTTGTGATGGTGACTTAACTAAGGCCACAAACAAAATCTTCTTTCCACTGGGTAGATCATTCACTCCCATATGCTGTTTCTTATCTAAGAATGGTCACTTATTTAGAATTTGTCAGTCTTGACTGTCAGTAAGTATAATGAATGAAGAAAATAATGCTTTATGCGTAGAAAGAGAAAATATTTGTCCTCATGGAGCTTTTAGCCATACAGGATAGACAAGGTAAACGCTTACAGGCCCATGTAGAAAATGAGTAGAAGAATTATTGGTACTGAACTCTAAATTGAGTATGTCGGAATTCCTGGATTTGGGTGGAATCGGTCTTTAAAGAAGTTGAATTTTAATCAGTGCTTTGGGAAAAAGAAGGTTTGAAGTCACAGAAGAAAAGGGTTTTTTCTATCTATAATGGGAGAAATCTGTCTTGAATATATTCTGCTCCTCTCCTCTCCATGCTGGTCCACATGTCACACTGCTGTTCATCCTGCAGAAATGCTTTTGACGGAGTGAACAGTCAAGGCAGGACTAAGAATATGGTTTACTTATATATGTTCTTAGGTAAACCTATACTCATATATTCATGTTATATAACTAGCAGAATGGATGACTCAGTGAGTAAGGAGAAATAAAGCTTTAGAAAGACGAAATACTTGGTATGTATGTTTAGAAATTTGGATTCCGTATGTGAAGACTACAAACTGTATTACGTTTGGAGAAAGTTAGTTACTGTCTAGCAATTAGACCTTTGTTTACTGAACCACACCAGTTGTCTTGGAGTTGATGCCACTCTTGGCGACCTCATGTGCCTGTGTAGACCTGTGCTCCATAGGGTCTCCAGGGGCAGATTTGTCAGAAGTAGATCACCATGTCCTCCTTCTGGGCGCCTCTCAGCAGACCGGAAACCTCCAACCTTTCAGTTAGCAGCCAAGTGTCCGCTTAATTTTCCATCACATAGGGACTCCTTCTGTTTACTAAGCTTGCTTGCTTTTTTTTTTTAATCAGTTTTATAAGTTAGCTTAGAAGAAATGCAAAAAAAATTATGTCAGTGTCTGAAAGCTGTTAGCAATTTTCTAAGTAGGATAACTTTATTCCTAGTGGTTTAAAAGCATCATAATCAAAATGATCTTTACTGGCAGTATTCTAAAACTACACATTAGGTTGACAGTTCTTCCTTTTGTCCTTAAAATGCCCATACCAGTTCTTTCTAGAACAAGGAACTGAATGTTTTATTTTTTCATCCTAGATTCTAATCCCAGCTAAAACACTATTTAAAACATGCTGGAAATATATACTGTGCTTTGTTTATCTAATGTTTGATTTTCCCCTTTAAATTGGCTTCTAAGAATGTGGAGATAAGAGATAGGTACTAGCTGAGATGCAAAAGTTAGCAAAGTAACTAACCTGGTAACTGGGTATTCGAGAATGATAGAATGGAAGCTAAAAACCCAAGACAACCCTTTTCTCTATTTCATGGAATCAGTGTCTCCTGAAATTATGAAATAGGATTCAGCAAAATTACTGTTTTCTTTAAAGCTAACATTTTACATTATTTTATAGAATTGTAACAAAAAAATGTAATTTGCAGTTAACATTCAATTTTTCCATAATTACACGCTAAAAACGATTGAAAAGTATCCCTTCCTATCTCCACTTAAAAGTCACTGACACCCCATAGTATGAAGCCCTATATAACAGTAAAAAACAACTTAATTAGCTGCTTTCGAGAAGCACAGAGATACATGTAAAGTGCTACTTACCTGATTTTAAAAATTAAATACTTGCTACCAAAATTTATCTAAAAATATTTTTTAAATGAAACTATTTAAAAAAATTTTCCAGTTCCACATTGTGACCCCAGTTAAGAGGGTAGCAGGTTAAGGACAGAGGTGGAAAAGACTAATGTTCAGAAATAGAAAGAGGGAAAAAAACAAAAGATGTGTGGCACATGAAAAAAAATGGAATAAGGAAGTCTGGCAACTGAGAAGTTAAATATAAGTAGAGAGAGAATGGAAGAAAGGCTTAAAGTTTGTCAAATATGATGATCTAATTCTCATACCCTGCCATTTATTTTGGGAGTTCTGGTGGCGTAGTGCCTAAGACATTTCACTGCTAACCAGGAGGCTGGCGGTTCAAACCCATCAACCACTCCTCGGAAGAAAGATTGGGCAATCTACTTCTGTAGAGATATCTTCTTGGAAACCCAAGGAGGAGTCGCTATCAGTCCAATCCAACTTGATGGCAATGAGTTTGGTTTTTGGTTTTGATTGTCATTTATTTTAGCTGTAAATTTTAAGGTGCTTTCTTCTCTTAGTGATGTCTTGCAAAAAGCTGATTAGCTAATTAACCACTGTTGACAACTTAATTTCTTCTTTATCCTTAAATGTTCAGCTATATCACTGTGACTAGCACAGCCCCAGAAACACACTATGGAAAAAAGGTGGGTTCTCCTCCGGTTGTGCAGTGGTCCAACCAAGCTCGCAGGTTCCAGTCCTTACCAAACATGATTACAACATGAGTTCCTCTGTGGCCAGTCTTGTTCTTCCAGTGTGTGTCTGAGCCCCGATAAGGTCATGGTTATTTCTAGACTCCCGAGATTGATTCTGAATTGACAGCAGCACAGTTTTTTTTTGTAAAAGGCTAGGCTGATGAATGTTACATACCTGAATTTTCATTGAACATTTTATTTAAAGAGAGAGACTGAGTGTTTTTTCTGAAGTTAAAACTGAACACGAGACGAGTCTGTCAACACTAGACTTCCCTTCCAAAGGTCCTCACCATAAATGCTTAGACATTAAAACAGGGTCCTTCCTTTGAAGATTTTTTCTTTTTCTCCCCAAATCCCAACCTGTCTATGAGACCACTTTTTGAATGATAAATCCCTTTCAATATTTCTGCTGTTCACTTTTGTTACAGTGCTAAAAGGACTATGTTTTGAATGGACATTTAACTCGCATTTAAAATCTACTATTTAAAATGTACTATGCTGGATTAAGGAGCTCTGGTGGCCTAGTGCCTGAGGTATTTGACTGCTAACCAGAAGGCTGGCGGTTCAAATGCACCAGCCACTCCTCAGAAGGAAGGTTGGGCAATCTACTTCCGTAGAGATACTGCCTCGGAAAACCCAAGGGGGGGTCGCTGTGAGTCGGATCATGGCAGTGTGCTGTTGTTTGTTACGCTGGATTGTCTTCTTTGAACGGAACTTACCTAATGACCCACTCCATGCTGTGCTGCTTGTTTAGGTGGAATAACACTCCCATGGATGAAGCCCTGCACTTTGGACACCATGATGTATTTAAAATCCTCCAGGAATATCAAGCCCAATACACACCTCAAGGAGATTCCGACAATGGAAAGGAAAATCAAACCGTCCATAAGAATCTTGATGGATTGTTGTAACAGTCTTCATCCCAATGTTTAAATCACTTACCTATTTAATTGTGGATAATGATTATGAAGAATGAACATGTACATTTCTATCTGGTAGTGATGTATATTTTACATTTGTCATTTCAGTGTTATTGGTGTTTTCTTCATTGTATGCACAGGACAAATTTGATCTCTTCGGAAAAAAAATAGAAATAAAAACAATCACCCTCCATAATGTGAGCAATATTTACCTCGTGCATTGTACCATTTGATGTAAAAGAAATAGTTACCAATGCTAGCTTAACTGTGTGGTCTTCATGATTTTCTGTGTGTGTTTTATGAATTTTCAACTTATAGTGATGATCTGCTGATACGCATTTACAAATTAAGCTCTGTTGTGCAGTCTGTCCAAATGGATCAAGGCTGCCTTCTGAAGCAAATAGTGTGATTTTCAAAACTTCAAATACAGATTTAGTTTGAGTGTTTGAACAATACACATTTAGGGTTGTGTGTTTAAAATGTCTCCTTTCACCCGAACTTCATGACATAACTCTTTCAGGATTGTATTAGTTAACAACTGTTAGTACAATAGACCAGTTATGATTAGACTTTATCAGGGAATCTGTTTGGTGACCAAAACACGTGTAAATGTAGTTATAATACTTTTGAAATTTTTTCTGTTTTCTATATCCCCTTAGTCCAGCCTCTCTTCCTATTTAGCTACTCGCCTCTTTCCTCTAGCCAGGAAAGTGGGTGCTGGCATACTATGCAGTTTTCATGTTTTCCACAGTAAGTCAGAAATGCCTCATATCTCTGGCATCTGTCTTCAGCAGATGAAGCAGAGACAGATTACTAAGTTAAGTACAAATCGGTCAGATTCATCAGTCTGTATAGTCAAAGGATGTACCACTTCAAGAAGGTAGTCTTCAGCTTCTAGAATAAATCCTGAAATGCTCTGAGCTACCAAACTTATCAATAGTATGGGAACTGCTACAAGTAACAATTGTTTTGAAATCTGTCATTAAATTCTACATCAAGGTTCTCTTTAGGGGACCACTAGATCACTCCAGTTTCTTCTAATCCTCTATTGTGTAATTTTTGATGGACTCTCTAGTTTAATGGAGCTCCCCTGGTGCAGTGCCTAAGGCATTCCCCCAGCCACTCTGCAGAAGGAAAACTGGGCAATCTATTTCCGTAAAGATTGACCACCTTGGAAACCCAATGGGAATCGCTATGAGTTGGAATCAACTCGATGGCAGTGAGTTTGGTTTTATAGTTTAATACTAAAGAAGAGGCCATTTCATGTTAAATGGAGACCCGTCATGTCTTTGTGCATGAATAATTTGGAAAGTACAGGTGGAAAGGGACTCCAAAAATGAAAGAACACAATTTGCTAGGAATTGTACATACACTTTATCCTAGCATACCTCAAAGAGAGAGAGGTTTGAGGATTTCTAGCTTTTCTTGGGGAACAAGGAGTGTTTTTGCTGTTTCTCAGATCAAAACTATTTCATAAAATCTTTGTGGTTTAGTTCATGGACCCTCATTTACCTGGTGTTATTTTATGACTGCTGATTTCTGCTCTGGCTGTTTGCTGTTGGCTGGCAATAGCAAGTGCATTTGGTTTAAATGCTTGTTGACTGTGCTGTTACATGCTGCCATCAATATAATACTCCAAAGATCTTTTTGTTTTGGTTTTAGAATCACATGTACTTTGTTATGTATCATGCGGACTCTATATGGTGAGGTTAATTTAAAGCTTTGTATACACTTGTTTTTGCTGGTCTTGGTTCTAATGAACTCATCTTTGGGTGTGACGTGCTGCACCCCACTACTGCCCGCCCCCCACTGCCCTTTAGCTGCAGAGCTTGATTAGCAGTCGGGCATCTGACCCTGTTGTCTGTCTGGCAGTGACTGAATGACCTGATGTTGGGATTCTTCCTGGGGATTACACAGCTTGAATGTATTTGCTTCTAGAATCTTCCATAAGTGAAATCTTAAAACTGTAAGTTGTAAGTATTCTGAAATTGGGAAATATTTATTTTAAATGAAATCAGGTAGTGTTGCTTTTTACAGCACAATAAATACATGTATCAAAAAAACTGTGTCAAAGCTAATTTCCTTAATATTAACTAAAGCTTTCTCCTCTTTGCATGGGATGGGAACTCCTTGGGCCAATACCTACTTGGTTCAAATCAAGAAACCATTTCTAATGCCTGTTATGAGCCAGGTACTATGTAAGGTGTCAAGTGGAGGTGCCACAATGATTAAGATTCCTGTAAGTTCACCCTTGAAGGAGAGAGGACAGGCAGGCCATATTTCCAGTCCTCCAGAAGCTAGCATTCTCCTCTTACAGTTAGGAAGTGCTCAGTTAATGCTGAATTGAATCATTAACTCTGTCCTTCCTTCCACAGGAGTGGTTCTAACTCCTCAATGAGAGGAGAGGTTATATACACAAAGCCAAGTCTATTTGGGGCATTGAACTTAGTGCTGCCACACTAGGATCAGAGTTGGACCAGCTGGTAAACCCCACCTGCTTCATTTGTGTGGGAACGGCACTCATTTCCAGTGCCAGAAATCCTTGGCTCTCAGAGCACTTGACACTTTCACTGCAGGCTTAGGGTTAGTGTACACCGATGAGGTACATAAATACCATGGCTATCAAAGTTGGTTGTCACCAGTAATCTGCTTTGCTATGGAAGTCAACTAGTGTTACGTCACTTGTATTACTAACATTTTAGAACTGGAAGAGACCTTACAAATTCTCTAATCTCACTCATTTTTATAGATGGAGCCAAGACACAACAGTGAGCTGCGGTACAGAACTCTCAGTCCCACATTCTCTGCCTACATCCTACAACATCTTGTGCCCCCTATGGATGGAATATCTGGCTACATGGCAATTAGCTAAGGCCTCACTTCTGCAGGGCTTTAGAGATATAAATGCTAAAATGTGAGTCCCCAAATAGTCAAGTTCAGCCATACATACACACACACACCCGCAGATACAAGCATGACATCAGCGCAGGGGAAATAGAATGTATGAATAATCCTATGCAATGAAAGATGAAATTCTATTCATTCCTGATACGACGTGATCATTCTGTTGTGGCGGGCCTTTTTTTTTTTAAGGGAGTGGGGTAATCTTCCTCCTTTCATGTACAACAATGAGCTCAAACATAGCACTGTTTGTGAGGGTGGCACAGGACTGGCAGTGCTTCATTCTGTTTTGTACATGGGTCTCCATGTCCGAACCAACTCGACAGCACTTAACAACAACAATCTTTATGGCAAAATGAATAAATTCATAAATCACAAACCAGCCAGCAGAAGGAAACAGTCCACGAGTGTGTGATGTGGCAATTAAAAAAGGCTTTTAGGGAAAGGGGGGTTTTAGAGTTAAATATGGAAAGGATGTGATTTCCTAGAGAAGATAGGTGTGTTTTGGTAGGGGAAGGGTTAGAAAATTAAAGCTGTTGTGAAAAAAGGAGATAAAGAGCTGTACAGAAGGCATTAAAGGCAAGATTAGGAATTGTACTGCTGTTCTGAAGTCTAATGGCACAGCCCCAACCGGACTCTGGACACTGTGTGCCCCATCCCTGAGGCTTCCTGCTGCTCCTAAGAGTCAACAAAGAGCCTGCTAGGAGGTAAGCCGGACAAGCAGTCACAATAGCAAAACAGTATCAAAACTGCTTCATTCAAGGGAAAGGCTAAAAACATACCAACAACCAGGTATTAAAGTAGTGTAATACCGCTATGAAATAGAATTCATAGTTTGCTGATAGGTATGCGACAGCTTTCTACCTTCTAGGTACCTAAAAAAAAACTTAACTCACTGCCACTGAGTCAATTCTGACCCTTCTGGGTTTCTGAGGCAGTAAATCTTTGTGGAACTAGATTGCCCAGTCTTCTGCAGAGTGGCTGGTGGGTCTGAACCGCCAACCTTCTGGTTAGCAGTCAAATGCCTTAGGCACTGTGCATCAGAGCTCTAGGTAACTATAACCCAAAAAACCCACTGCCACTGAGTCAATTCCTACTCATAGGGACTGGACAGATGGGAACTACTCCACAGGGTTTCCAAGGCTATAAACCCTTACGGAAGCAAACTGCCGTATCTTTCTCCTGTGGAGTGGCTGATGGGTTCAAACTGAAGCCTTTCGGTTTGCAGCCAGGCATTTAACCGCTGTGCCACCAAGGCTCTATTTTTCAATGATTACAGCAAAGACATAATCCTAAATTCACCAAAACTTGGAAGCTGAGTATTACTGAGTCCGTATCATGTAAGAACTATATAAAGTAGTCTTAGAAGGCCCTAAAAACAATATTCTCTGTTGTTGTTGTTGTTGTTGTTTGCCGTCGAGTCGGCCCCGACTCATAGCGACCCCTCCTTGGGTTTCCGAGGCAGTATCACTACGGAAGTAGGATTGCCCAACCTTAGAAGGCCCTAAAAACAATATTCTCTGTAGTGTTTCTAAAATTGATTTAAGGGCAATTTTTTTGAAATTTGTGTATTTTTATATAGTGTTTAAATTATGTCTAGCTTTTGGCTATGTATGCTTTACAAAACCAAGTTTTAATAAGTAAGATAGTGCACTAGAACACGTTTGTGTTAAGTGCCGTTTAGTCTGTTCCAACTCATAACAACCTTACAAACAACAGAACCAAACCCTGCCCAGTCCTGTGCCACCCTCACAATCCCTGCTGTGTTTGAGCCCACTGCCGTGGCCGCTGTGTTAATGCCCCCTGTTGAGGGCCTTCATTTCTCTCACTGACCCTTTACCTTACCAAGGGTGACGTCCTTCTCCAGGGACTGGTCCCTCCCGATAACACGCCCAAAGTAGGTGAGATGAATTCTTGTCATCCTCACTTTTGAGTAGCACTCTGGCTGTACTTTTTCCAACACATATTTGTTTATTCTTCATTAAGTTGTTGTTGTGCCATTAAGTCGTCTCTGACCCTTAGTGACCCTATGCACAGCTGAACAAAACACTGCCTGGTCCCGGGCCAGCCTCACGATCCTTGCTATACCTGAACCCATTGTTGCAGCCACTGTGTCAATCCATCTCGTTGAGGGCAGTCCATGGTGTATTCAATATTCTTCCCAACACCATAATCCAAAAGCATCAATTATTCTTTGGTCTTCCTCACTCATTGCTCATCTTTTGCAAGCATATGAGGTGAATGAAAATACTATGGCTTGGTATTGGACACCTTAAGTAGTCAAAATGACATCTGCTTTTGAACACTTTAAAGAGGTCTTTTGCAGCAGATTTGCCCAATGCAATAATTTGATTCCTTGACTGCTGCTTCCATGGGTGTCGACTGCAAATACAAGTGAAATGAAATCTTTGACAACTTCTATCTTCTAATTATCATGATGTTGCTTATTGGTCCAGTTGTGAGGATTTTTTTTTTTTTTTTTTTCATGTTGAAGTATAATCCATACTGAGACTGTAGTCTTTGATTTTCATCAGTAAGTGCTTCAAGTCCTCCTTGCTTTCAGAAAGCAAGTTTGTGTCATCTGCATATTACATGTTGTTAATGAGTCTTCCTACAATCCTGATGCCACAGTCATCATATAGTCCAGCTTCTTGGATTATTTGCTCAGCATACAGACTGAATATAGTGAAAGGCTATAACCCCAATACACACCTTTCCTGATTATAAGCCATGCAGTAGCCCCTTGTTCTGTTCAAATGCCTGACTCTTGATCTATACATAGGTTGCTCATGAGCATTACGTATGTGCACTTGATTGTGCATGAGAACATACAATCCGGTAGCTCGGAACATCTTGCTAGAATGTAAGTTCCATGAGAGCTGAGATCTTTGCCTATTTTTGTTTACCAGTGTTTTCCAAATATCTAGAATAGTGCCTGGCTCATAGCACATATATAAACATATATCTTAACTAAAAGAAGCCACTCGAGGAAATACTTTGGAAACAACATCTCAGTTCAAAAGGTAGGTCCAAAACAATTGGTAGCCTTTTCCTACCCTTTCTCTGAAGTAGTCACACGTAACAACATGACTGCTTTGTTCATGAAGTCTTATCTCATATTTCATATTTAGCTTACAGGCAATAAATAAACTGCTGCCACTTAACACCACCTCAGAAAGCTGAGATTTGTCCCAAGACATGCACATAAGCTCTCTGCTTGTGGATGGAACACCCTATAAACCTGGTTCCACCAGGCTCAATCAGTAATCCTTTTAAAACACACAAGCATTCCTAAGGCAGGATCCTTTTAGTTACTTCTTGTAATGATCAACTACACAGAATCTAATACATGACACACTTTACTTTCTGGAGAAATACAGCTCTCAGTGTTCGCTATGAAGAAACTGTGTTCCCGAGATGCACATGCTGCAGCTGTGAGAGGAGAATGATTGGCTGGATGCAAGAATTCAAGCCTATACCACTGTTCCCTGAGACTTCTTTTGTCTAACTTGTTCACTGCCTTTTGGTGTTATGTCTTTTATTATTATCTTTCATCACAATGTTTCTCACTTTAAGAAGGGAAAAGCTTTCTACACTCAAATCACAATAAATTTTTTTTTTTTTTTTAAAGAAGAAGGGCAGAGCTTTCTAGCTTATAATGTCTTTGGAGAGAAATGGCACTGCTTTTAAAGTGTGAGCGTGCTAACTTCTCAGTAACAACTCACCCATTCGTGGAGGGATGGATCTCAGGTGACTGCTTTGGAGACCGGCCAGAGTTCCACTTAACAAATACTTAAAAGTAGACTTTTTTTTTTTTTTTTTAAATATGGGCAATCCCTCAATTAAATTCAAAGCAAATGCCAAATTATTTGTGCATCTGGAGGTAACCGTGGTCACCAAGACCAAAGTAGTTTTTTTGGTTTACTTCTCAGGGCACCCCTCACAGCTTGCTCTAATAATGTTTCTTCTGGGATCTCTTCCACTGATCTTTTTTAGTCTCATATAGCAATTCTGATTATAATAAGCAGGGTATCAAAGGGCAATACTGTTGATCTTTTAAAATGAGAACTGATATATTTCTATATTTAATCATAAATAAGGGAAGCATTAAACCAGCAACCTTCAAAATCTTTACAGCAAATAGGAGACTAACATTAGAATGTTAACACTTCCTAAAAATGAAGCTTCTTGGCTAGTACAGTGAAGTAAAACCATATGTCTTTCTCAAAGGGCAACAACATAACAAACAGTTAAATGCCAGTAATTAGAAACAATGTATTTTTTAAATGTTACCTTCTGTTTCTTCATCACTTCAATTTAAAACATCAACCTGAATCTTGTCATATTCATGCCATTTTTCATAAAAACTGAGAGAAGGCTTTACTTTGTATATAGAAACAAGGAAAGTACCATGTGCATATTACATTTAATACAACACATATACTTTAGCTTCAATTTTAAAACAGATTTAAAGAAAACTCTATCCCCACTAAAGAAAAATACAGCATACATATTATAGTTGTGGTGCTGACAACAGAAAACTACGATGCATCCACACAGAAGACAGTCTCTGAACGTTACCTAAGGAGAACACGTCAAACCCAGCCTCCACACCATGTTTATACGTCACTGCTAAGCAAGGAAGAGGGGAAGTAACACAATACACTTGATCTGGAAAAAGCACAGGAGAGATAATGGAACCATTTGCAAATGTATTTGTGAGAGAAACACATCTATCAGTGAAAAACATGCAGTTCTCAAAGCCATTACACAGGACATGAATTTTAAAATGATTAGATTTGTGTATTACTTCTGGTTAATGATTTGGGCTGTCAATTACTATTTTTTTCTTCTGAATTCAGCAATGACAAAATTGTATTTTATGTCTAAGAAATAAAGTATCAGCTAATAACAATAAAGGCTACTCCATTTAAAAATCCTGAGTTAAATCTCAGAGTTTATCTGTATCTATTATTAATTTTTCGACTTGTAATGACCCTAGAGGACAGTGTTGAGGGTTTCCAAGGCTGTAATCTAATGGAAGCAGAGTGCCAATCTAACAGAAGCAGACTGCCACATCTCTCTCCCGCACAGCGACCAGTGGGTTAGAATCATAGACCTCTCGGTTAGCAGCTGAGCATTTAACCACCGTGCTACCAATCGACTCCGCAGAAACGGGTTTTTATTACTAAGTTTAGCTTCTTGAAAAACAATGTGTTTTGCTTTGAGAGAGCTGCACTTAATGGTCTGGCCCTCTTGTTAGAGGACCAGTGACCATGATGAAGCAAGAGTGTACTCAGCTCTGGATACTAAAGTGTAAACAGAAACACTACTCGTCAATCTGGAAAATGTACTTGCTTCTATTAAAACGAATCAGTATCTTATAACCGTAATAAATACAATCCTCCCAACAAAGCTAATTCTGGGATACAATTTGTCTTTAATTTTAAATGGGCAGTGTAGAAGATTCAATAAAATAAATAACACAATTTTTTCCTTCTATAGGGAGCTCTGGTGGCATAGTGCCTAAGGCATTTGACTGCTAACCAGAAGGCTGGTGGTTCAAACCCACCAGCTACTCCTCAGAAGGCAGGTTGGGCAATCTATTTCCGTAGTGATACCGCTTCGGAAACCCAAGGAGGGGCTGCTATGAGTCGGATCTGACTCGACGGCAGTGGGTATGATATATGGCAACCAGAACGTAACATCTTCCTTACATGTAGGATGAATGTCTTTGATAAACAGTTTATATGATTTTTTATACACTGGCTTTGAACTCTTTTATAGGTATACCAGTGGAAAACTTCCAGCCATTTTATGACAGAGAGCAGTTTTGATTCCATAAAATAAAAATTCTTCAAAATAGAAATATATACCATTTCTAAGTAACCATATGATCTCGCCAACGACCTTTAACAGCTAGGTGCTGACTTTATGCATAGCATTTGCTTGAGGCTGATAAACCTCAGGCCTTTTCCGAAGCCTCTCATTCTAGTTCTGATGCTTTGGGTTTATTTGGTTGTTTTCCATCTGCAAAACACACTCTGGGGAGAGTGTCTTTTAAATTTTACCTTCATTAAGATTCAGGAAGGCTTTCAGAGTAACAGACGTTTCTGACTTAGGGAAAAATCCACTCGCTATCAACAAGTTGCAGCAAATTTGTTGGCCTTTCTTTCATTTCCCTAAGAAACACAGGATGTGAAGAAACAGAGAAGCAGGAGGGAACCACAGACGAGAAGGGAAAACGTCGCCAGAGAAGATGAGAAAAATCCATGCTCTATACTGCGTTCATCTGAAAAAAGATAAAACACAGTTAAGTTTATTACACTAACTTTGTCAAGTGCAGATTCACATATTTAACATTACTGTCCATTCAAATGACTGAGCAGTACAAAAGCACTTCTAACAGCAACAAACAGACTTAGAGGGCCGCCAGCCTGTACTGACCATTTAAAATCCCTGGGCTAATCCATGACCTTTTATACCAGCAATGCTGACAGATTATTACTGGGCAGCCTGCTGGCTTAATTTTGTGAACTCATCCAGGCTCTATAAAGCTTTTTGCTGTTATGCAAGTTGGGGGACAGAGCAATGTGACAAATCTGCTCATGCAAAACCAGGAAGAAGCAACTCTTAACTGCATGTCAGAGGGAGAGAGAGTAAAAGGGGAAATGAATTTCCCTTAAAGGTCACTCAGCAGGTACAACAAATGAGTGTGTTCAGGTATAGGCTTGAGAAATAGAAAAAGGGTATTAAGAACTCCTTTTGCCCTCTCCCAGCATTCCTGCTGCTCAGTTTCCAGTGCCCTTGGGGTCATGCAGACTCATGGTGACCCCATGTGTATCAGAGTAGAATTGTACTCCATAGGGTTTTATTTATTTTTTTATTGTGATTTGAATGAAAATTTACAGAGCAAATTCACTTTCCATTCAGCAGGTCACATACACTTTGTCTCATGACACTGACTACAATTTACCACAATGCAACAGCTCCCCTCCCACTTCCTCCTGATAGTTACCTCTTCCCTGTGTCCATCCCTCCATGCACTCCTGCCCCCTGAGATGTCTCTCTCTGCATAACCAGCCCTTCTTTCCCCCATAATCGTTCTCTCCAAGGAGTGTATCTACCCCAGGTACATGTTCAACTCATATGCCTGCCTTTTGTTTGGCTGGAAGCCACAGGTGTGGGTTCAGTTCCAGACCTGAAGGGCAGCTAGGGACCATAGTCTCAGTGGTTCCACCAGGCTCAATCAGACCAGTAAACCTGGTCCCTTTTTTTTTTTTCTTTTCCCAAATGATTTTGAGTTTTGTTCCACATTGTTCTCCCTCTCTATGCAGGATCTCCTACATAGATCTCCCTCTGGATGGCTGACAGCAGGAGCTAGGCACCATCAACTTCTACTGGTCTCATAGTCATACAGGCTGCAGATCGTGTGGTGTACCAGTCATCAGGACTAATTGTTTCCATGAATCTTTGGTTTTCTTCATTCTTCTTTGCTCTGGACGAGGAGAGACTCATCATTGCATCTAGATGGCTGCTTGCAAGCTTTTAAGATCCCAGTCGCTACTCACCGAAGTAGGAGGTGGAACAATGTTTTGTGTAGTATGTGATGTCAATTGAGCGTGCTGTCCCCTGTGACACCATGGGGTTTTCAATGGCTGACTTTCAGACGCAGACCACATGCCTTTCCTCCTAGTCCATCTTAGTCTAGAAGCTCTGCTGAAACCCGCTCAGCATCATCACTCACTGCAGTGGAGTCGGACCCGACATGGCAACCCCTCCTTGGGTTTCCAAGGTGGTATCTCTACAGAAGTAGACTGCCCAACCCTCCTTCCGAGGAGTGGCTGGTGGGTTTGAACCGCCAGCCTTCTGGTTAGCAGTCAAGTGCCTCCTAGCCCCACACAAGTCTTCACGGACAGATGAGTGGTGGCTGTGCATGAGTGGCTGGGAATCAGACCCAGGTCTCCCACTGAACCACCACTGCCCCGTGTTCCTGTTAGTAATTATTCT
Organism: Orycteropus afer afer; assembly: GCF_000298275.1. Lineage (NCBI taxonomy): Eukaryota > Metazoa > Chordata > Mammalia > Tubulidentata > Orycteropodidae > Orycteropus > Orycteropus afer. Next base: position 4,108,867 of record NW_006921588.1, on the reverse strand, counting down.
TTATGAGCTTTGGTCAAAGGCCTCTAGGATAGTAGGCTAGTTCTCATTTACTCCTAGAAGAGAAAGTTTATTGTACGGGAGGCCCAGACTACCTTTTTTTCCAAGTCATGATGTAGGATAAAAGTACGTGAAATATGGCTCTCTTGGACAATTTTCCTCGGGAGCACTGGGTTCATCCTCTTGCTCCGGAGGCAGCATCAGGCACTGGCCCTCTGTCCTATCCCTAGTCCAGAGCTGCAACCTCCAGACTTAACTGAAACCAGCCAACTCCAAGAGAGGTCATTCCATGCATGCATGCTAAGTGGAAGTCATACCAAGGCTGGAGACAGCAATCACACAATTTACAAAGTACTCAGATTTTTATTTTGTTTAACCAGTGCCAGAAGGAGCCCCAGTGGCACAGTGAGTAAGTGCTCAGCTGCTAACCAAAAGATTGGCAGTTCCAACCCACATGCCGGTTCATAGAAGAAAACATGGCAGTCTGCTTTTATAAAGATTAAATACAACCAAACCAAATCCACTGCCATCAAGATGATTCTGACTTAGAGCAACCCTGTAAGACAGAGTAGAACTGCCTCATACGGTTTCCAAGACTAAATCTTTATAGAAGCAGATTGCTGTGTCTTTCTTCTACAGAGTGGCTGGTGGGCTTGAACTGCTCACTTTTCGGTTAGAGGCCAAGCACTTTCAGGGCTCTTCAGCTTTATTTATAAGCTGCATATTAAAAAGTTCACTTTATATCTGCCAATACGAAGTGATCTATTTTGTGACTACACTGTCCATGCATTTTTCTAAGCTTTTTTCATCCTCAGCAATCAGGAAAGTATGGTCTCTACCGATGTCAGCCAGCACTTCTAAAGGTGAGGAAAAGGATGAAGAAAGTTACACACCAGAAAGTGAATCTAAGTGGACATCACTCATGCAATGGAAATGCAAACATGGCTGGGAATGCTTGACAAGGGCACCTCTCCCCCTCTCTCATCTTTTCCCATCCCTTCCTCCCTCCCTCCCTCCCCCTAACTGAGCACATAGTCTGCCAGGGACCAGCTACACAGTGATGAAGTTATTGAAATGTAATTTATGTACAGTGAAATACACAAAACTAAAGTGACATGGGTCAATGCATTTTTTTTTTTTTTTTGGCAGTGTTCCTTCCCCTCCCCTCCCACCCCTGGAAACCAACAAAGAAAATTCCTTTCCATATATAAACCTTTCCTTGACTTTTTACAATGAACTAATACTGTATTTGTCCTCCTGTGATTGACTTATTAACTCAGCATAATGTCCTCCAAGTTCATCGATGCTATGTGGTGTTTTGAAGATTCTACATTATTCTTTAGGGTTGCATAGTATTCCATTGTGTGTATGTACCACAGTTTGGTTATCCATTCTTCTGTTGATGTCCATGTAGGTTGTTTCCATCTTTTTGCTATTGTAAATAGTGCTGCAATGAACATGGATGTGCATATATCTGTTCTTGTCCTGGCTCTCACTTCTTTAGGATATATACCTAGTAATGGGATTGCTGGGTCAAACGGTGTTTCTAATTCCAGCTTTTTAAGGAATTGCCATACTATTTTCTGCAGTGGTTGTATCATTTGACAGTCCCACCAGCGGAGGATGACAGTCTCAATCTCTCTACATCCTCACTAGCATCTGCCATTTTCTGTCTTGTTGAACTTTGCCATTAGTGCTCGGTGAGATGGTATCTCATTGTTGTTTTGATTTGCATCTCTCTGATGGCTAATGATCATGAGCATTTCTTCATGTATTTGCTGGCCACCCGAATATCCTCGTTGGTGAAGTGTCCATTCATGTCTTCTGCCCATTTTTTAATTGGATTGTTAATCTTTTTGTTGTTGAGGTGTCAAGAGTTTCCTATAAATTTTAGAGATAAGTCCCTTGTCAGATACATAATTATCAACACGTATGAGTTTGTTGCTGTCATGTTTGTTATGTGGTTTTTCATGGTGTTGCTTTGTTTGTTCCATATAATTTTCTGTGCTGTGCTCGTTTTGTTTATGAATCACGTCATCACTTCCTTTGTTGCTATTGTTTTGGCATTTGCTAAATATTTGTGCTGGTCCTCTTTTTTATGTTGATGTGAAGGTTTATCACTTTTCTTTGAGTTACCCTGTGATTTATAATTCCTTCCCAAGTTTAGAACACTATGTTCTATCTTGTAGCTGTCTTGATTTACTTACCATCTAGAAGTTCTGTACCTACACAGTTTTTTCCCTCCGTTGGTTTGAAGTTGTTTTCATTTGTCAATTGATGTCTCTGGTTCCCTGTTGACAATCTTGTAGGCTTATTTACTTTGAATACTTCTATAACTGGGCTGGTTTCTGGGTTATGTCATCATGTGTGTTAATGGTCAGTTGTTGTTTGCTGTTGTTGCTTCTCTGTCCAAAGGACTCCCTTTACCATCTCTTGTTAAGGTTTTAACAATTCCCTTATTTCTGCTTATCCAGACATGTCCTAATTCCACCATTGTATTTGAGGGACAATTTTGCTGGGTATGTAATTCTTGGTTGGAAATTTTTCTCTTACAGGGTTTTATATATACCATCCCATTGTCTTCTCGCCTGCATGGTTTCTGCCAAGAAACCCAAGCTTATTCTTATTGGTTGCCCACTGTAGGTAACTTTTCATTTTTCTCATGCTGCTTTTAGGATTCGTCTTTGGTTTTGATCGAGTTTGATGATGATATGTCTTGGTGATTTTCTTTTAGGGTCTATCCTGTTTGGGGTTCGCTGGACTTCTTGAATGGATATATTCTCATCTTTCATCATACCAGGAAAATTCTCTTCCAACAAATCTTTGACAATTTTTTCTGTGGTTATATTTGTCTCTTGTTCTGGAATTCCGATTACACGTAGGTTATTCCTTTTGATGCTATCCTTTTCCAAAGAAGTATTGAGGTATTTGCCTTCAATCTCACTCATTCTGTCTTCCATTGATTCAGTTCTACTCCTCTGCCCGTTCAATATCTTATCTATTTCTGAAGATTTAGTATTAATCTTCTGGATTTTTTTCTGTAGGTTCTGTATCATTTCTAATTTTTCATTTTGTCATTTTTTTTGTATTGGCTTTCTAAATTGTTCTAGGGTTTTGTCTGTGTTTTCCTCAGTTTTGTCAGTGTTTTCTTTGCTCTGTCTCTCAATTTGTTGAAGGTACCTAAATTCTAATACATAATTCTTTTGAATTCCTTATCAGGGAGTTCCAATCCTGTACCTTCCTCAGGGATGTGTTTTGGGTCTGTATCCTGCTCCCTTGTTTCAAACGCTTTATCTTCCTTCTTTGTGTGGACTGTGATGCTCTGTTGTCTCCAATGCATTGTGACATTTTTGTGTTTATATTTAATTGGTGATAATATGTTGAAGTTGCCCATGATTTTCATTTTCTTTGTTTTGTTTATATGTTATCTACATATGCAGGGTACTGTGCTGTGCTCCTCTATTCGCTAGCTGGCAGCACTGACACGCTTATTACCACCTGTCTTCTTTCCTGTTGTCAGCCTCCCATATAGTCCCTGCTATCTTTGGTGAAAGGAACCTATTCTTAGGTCTCTGGAATCTTAATGAGAATGCTGTTACTTTACATACTCAGTTTGTAAACAATCAAAATGGCTGCACCCTCAGTCACTTTAAATATCCAAAATGGCTGCCATGTGTCAACGATCAAAATGGATGTGCTCTCCGGACAGCCAGAAGTCCACAGCTCAGGCTGTCTCCCTCCTTGCTATTTCCCTTCCTAGTCATAGGCCACTAGTGCAGTTGTCCCTGCAGCCCTTGGTGACCACATCTGATCTTCAGGTCAATTATCAGGTCCCAACACCACTTGGAAACATTCAGACTGTTGGTCCTGTCAGAGTAACCAAGGGTCCACTGCTCTGATCATCTCCGTACTCACTGTTTTCATTCAGATTTTTCCACTAGTTTGTGCCTAATCCACTTCTGTATAGTTCCTTTCAAAGCTCAGGGTTCCAGGATTATCTTCTGTATCTCTGTCAGTTGGTTCTTCTTTGTTGAAGAAGAGTCTGTAGAGCTTGTCTGTGTATTCCACCATCTTACTGGAAGTCTTTGGGATTTTTTTTTAAAGTGTTAAACATATTTTAAAAAATAAACTTTTAAATACCGTGGTGGTTAAGTTTGTGTGTCAACTTGGCTGGGCCTGGTTGAGTGGCTGGGCAGCTGGTAGTAGTTATTCCCCATGATGAGACTGGCAATCAACTCCATGGTGGGACCTGCCACAAGCAGCTGAGTAGCTGCTTTAGGGACGTGGTCTGCTTCCCATATATAAGATACAGCTTATGGCATGCTTGGACCCTGCATGTGTCATTGTTCAGCAATCTGCCATGCTCTGCCGACCTTGGGACCTAAAATGGACTTGAATTAATGGCCTGTAGTGTGGTCTGGTAACATTGGGACTGTGCCATTTTATTTGTTGACCTTGGGCTTGTTAGCCTCAGCAGCCAGTAGCTGCCTGAATGAAGAAAAGGCTCTAGCTTCAGTGGACCGGGAGCAAGAGGCAGAGCTGAAGCCCAAGGTCGAAGGGCTTTCACACAGCCCCTAGAGCCTGGCAGTTTTAACCAGGACTTAAAGCCTCCAAACTGTAAGAGAATAAACTCCTGTTTGTTAAGGCCATCCCATCTGTGGTATATTCTTCTCAGAGCGGCACTAGGTAACCAGAACAAATACTATCAGCAAAAATCTAGCAAACCAAGCAAAATTTTTAAGAGAAAGGATTTCAGGCTGAAAGGCAAACAACACTACTGAATACACTGGAAAACACTCTCCCAAAGGAACCTGGCTCTTTTGTGGATCATATTTTTATTCTCATGATACTTGTTAATTGTTTCACTAAGTGTTTTTTTTGATTCTTGGCAATCCTTCACAGCCATATACTGCTGGCAGGTCTCAGATGCAAAGCAGGTGAAAGTGTTTCACTGCTGCTAGCTAAGTGCAAGTCCCCACAATGACTGTCACTCTCATACCCCTGCTCCCTCCCCAGAAATAACACATCTTCATAGACACAGGCCAAAGCTCCTTATCGTATGAAATTTCTACATAGACAACTTCAAAAGGCAGAGGAGGAACTTTAAAATGTTTGAAATATCTCTCAGTTTTCGGAAGGTTCTGATTGCCAGGAAGAAACATCCTGGTGGTGATGGAGCTTGCTGAAGTGCAGCAGGCCCTAACTTGTCATAGCTTATTTTGTCAGGGCCCGTTTCTGGGCTCCACTGGAGGATCCTTCTGATACCTTGCACAGGCCCAGAATTGGCGACAGCAGCCTGGCTCCCTCAGAGGGCACACGCTCCCAGAGAGTGAGAACATCCCTGCCCCGACACTTACCACAGAGTCGAATTCTACATTCCCCACTATCCGCGACACCTCATCAAACTCCTCAGGAGACATGGGGAGAAGGTTGTCCGTAGTCTGAAGTCTAGAAGGGTGACTAAAATGGGGAGAAAGGAAAACAAATTTTAACATCCAAATTAGGAAAGCAGTGGTACACATTTAGACGTTTTATCTTTGGCCTAAGCATGAATGATCACTTTTAAATCAGTTGTCGCTGTTGATTCAACTCATGGTGACCCCATGAGTGTCCCAGTAGAAACGGGCTCCAGAGTTTCAGGGGCTGATTTTTCGGAAGTAGATTGCCAGGCCTTTCTTCCAAGGCAACTCTGTGGACTCGAACCTCCAACCTTCCTGTTAGCAGCCAAACACATTATCCATTGGCATCACCCGAGGACTCTGAATTAGCACTTTTTTTTTTTTTTTCTGGTAAATAAATACACTTGTAAAATACAATTGGAAAAGAACGGAAAATGGGAGGTTTGTGTCCCCAACCCTGCCCCTTGGGTAGCGTATAGGACTCTAGAAATATAAGTAAGAAAGCAGTAGCCAGACTGGAACCTGTGACGCTTCTGCCTGGTAAAACCTGTGTGAGCATGTGTGGTCGTGTCACCCTGAGATGACGATGCCTCTCGGCTCACCCTGGACAGAGAAGCACCAGAGAGTGTCTGGGGAGTCCCTCATCCCTACCTTGAGGTTTGTATGCAGATAAAGCTGCTCCACAGAGTGTTTTTACATGATGGCTACATCCATTCACCCCAAGACAGTGCTGCAGGCCAAATAACTGACAATGACTTTTCCAAATTTTTTTTTCTACCTTTTATAAAATGAAACAACAAAATAAAAGCAAACGGACAAAATGTATCTCAATCACTTCTTTGGCCTTTTCCAGATTGAAAAGAACTACTTTCCCACTCTGATCAATTTCTGTTTATTTTATTTACACTTTTTCACAGTATCAGCTTTTGGAGAATTGATATACCTTAAATACAACTTTGTTTTGTTTTTAAAAGCAGCAGGATGCTGATTGGCAGTGACACCGGGATGTCTAATTATGATCTTTCAACATGTTCAGCTGTGGCAGCGGCAGCAATTGCAGTGGAAAAGCAAGATACAAGCATCTTCAACAGGCCCCAGCAAGGCTGGGGTGAGGTGTTTAAACATGGCCCTCTTCAGTGCTCACTTACACTTCAGACACAGAAATCAATTCAGTCTTGATGTATCCAGTTCCTTTAGGACCATCGAGTTCCATTGGTTCTGGTGCTGAAAGCAAACACACGGGGAACACTGTCCATTAGCAGAGGTTACCCACAAAACAATCAACTTTCTCATTGGTCAAAATTAATTTTTCTTTAGAGTCAGGTTGGAGTCCAGTAACTTTAAGACTATCCTGCCTCAGTCACCTGAGATTCTGCTGAGAATGCAGAAGCAACTAGAAAAAAGGGGGTGGGGATTGCTGTACAGAAGTCAAGCTGAGAGCTTTCTCCTTCCAGGGCTTGGAATTCTACAAGAAGTTGGAACCCAAGATAAGCAGTTTAGTGGTATTAGTCCACTAGTACTAAAAAGTCTAACTTGAACTTTTTCACAATTCAGTGAAGACTGAGAGGCAGAAGACCCATGTTCTAAGCCTAGGGCTGCTCTTCACAGCAATTGCTAAAACCAGTATAAAAACCGAGTTGCTTTCGATAGCCACTTGACTTCTCCTAGGTCTCAGTTTCTCAATTTTACTACTAGCAAAATCAGCTGCCATCAATTTGACTCCTGCTCACAGGACCGTGTCAGAGCAGAACTATGCTCCACAAGGTTTTAAGGGCTGATTTTTTGGAAGTAGATCACCAAGCCTTTCTTCCAAGGTGGACCTGAACTTAACCTTCTGTTAGCAGCTGAACGTTTAACCATTCGTACTATCCAAGGGCTCCTTACCACAAGCAGGCTAGCGTAAATCAGCTGGCTAAGGTGTTATCCCTTTCCATGTGCGAAACATAACGATGTTTAACAAACACACAAAACCACAAAAGGACTTTTCCAACACCCCTAAATATAGAGTTATTTGTTCACTTCTTACTGGCTGTGTCAGGTCAAGAACATGTTATACCTCACCTGTGCTGTGGTTTGTAACATCTTTTGCAAGCCTGCTAGTCCCAGCTCCGCAGAAAGCGGTGGGCAGCAGGCATGGGATCTTTGCAGGCGCTCCTGCACTTACAAGGCGCAAGTTTGTGCTATGAACCCCTACCTCTTTGGACCACGATAAAATAAGAACTCTCACACCCCAGGAATGACTGGGATACACTATTATCTTCAGGGTAATGACTGCTCTCTCTCCCCACATACCTTCCTTCGGCCTGGAGTAATACTTTCCAAAGGCATGGTCTTTATCAATATTTGGATACAGATACTTCAGGGGGTTCTCGGGGATATTCTCAGCAGCCATGACTTTGTAATTGCGAATGATATCAGGAAAAGTAACAGCAGAAAGTTCTTTCTTCGTGTAGGGTTCAACTGCATGGAAATAAGGTTCTAAAAAGAAGAAAAGCTGAGTAAGTCCATGGAATACCCCAAAATGAAAGAGAAGGGGGGGTGGATGACAAAACATTATAGAGTTTATGGGTTTGAGTGACCCTGTTAAGAACTATTATCGAGGAGTTACAACAGATATAGCATGCTGCTTTGTTTCTAAATAAATGATAATCCTTTCTTTAAAAGAGAAAAATAAAGGCAACTATTACTTTCAGTAACATTGAAATTTTTATTACATTTATATTTACTTATATTTACTACATTTATATATATATAAATTTATATAATATTTGCAAACTTGGCCACAAAGGTGTATTAGACATCTTTACAAGCCTGCCTCTTCAACAACATGCTACCCACAGGTAGATAAATAATTAATTGCTAGCTAGGTCATCTTGGCTCAAGCGACAGATGAAATTACTAACAGGTAAACTCACTTTCTGTTTTACTTTTCACATTCAAAAATCAATTTGTTTGTTAAAACAAGTGATAATAGCTGGAAAACAACTGTTTAAACAAAAAAAAAAAAATCCTATTTGCGACCTTTCCTTCTAATCCTTAATGTAATAAATCACAGGTTAATTCACTGCTGGTCTTAAATTGGCCTTAAGTAGACTGCTTTTCCTAATTTATCCAGAATCCTCACTCTTGGGTGCCCACAGTCCAGAGACTGCTGTTCAGGTTCTCTGGGGACCATGCCATAGAAAAGCAGGCCACACTGGCATCCTAAGTCTTTGCAGCTAGTGCCAACCTGCTCCAGCTTTCCTGCTTACCAAAGGTTTTATTCACCTTTGACTGGTTTTTGTTAGCACACTCCCTCCAACTCTCAGCTACTTCTACCAGGAGAGAAGAGGGAAGCAGCAGGCTTTAATATCTACTGCCTTCAACAGGCTCTCTCACTCTTTCAGAAGAAAAAATAAACAGAACAAGTACAGTGCCCCATATTTTTGCATCTTCCTGATGAAAGCACGGAAGCCACTGGACATACAAATCAGTTTGGTTGTCAGTCCTTCAAACAGAGTAAGAGTGAAAGGTCAGCAGTTTCTCATTATTGCTTCCTCATCTCTGCCGTTCAGCCTCATCCCAAGAAACTTCTTTTACAATGCCATTGTTTTCAAAGTTTTTTAGCCATAGACTCAAGTGGTCAAGTAGAAACCCAGTATATAACATGGGTAACTTCTCAACCACTCTGTTTGAAGGCAGGGTGGAGGGCCGCAGCTCATGCCAACAGCCCCTGCAGGAGGAAAGCAGAGCTGTATGATGAGGGGGACAAACTTATTTTTAAGAAACTTAAGAGAAAAACACAATGAATAATTTAACATATTTCCACCCAGAATTAAAACCATTAAAAGGCTTTTTAGTACTTTTAATGAAGACGACAGATGTATTTACATCGAGGAAAAACCAGAGCTTTTAAAGCAGGGGTTTTAAGGTTGGTGGCTCATAAGGGTTACCTGGAGAGCTTCTGAAATCCTACTGTCCAGGCCAGATCCTACACTAATTAGATCCGAATCTCTACAGGTGGAGTCCAGGCATCAGTGTTTGTTGAAGCTCACCTCTGAAAGCTGAAAGTGAGACCTACTGTCTTCAAGGGTCCGTGAAGGTCAAAATGTCAAAAAGTGTTCAAATCTCAAAAGAATTAACCTTTTAATGATGGAATTTCACAACTGCAGAGGGAGACATCTGGGCCAGAGAGGGCCTTCCAGATCCCCGCTAGCCCACCCAGACCCCGAGGCCCTCTTTGCAACTGATGCACAAAGCAGCCTCAGACTTCCTCCAGCCAGCTATTGAACACTGACTAGCAAAAGAAGGGTCCCTAAGCAGCCCACAGTGGTTCAGTCTTCAGTTGCCAGCTTAAGCTCATACCAGAACACAGGCAATGACTTCAGAAAGAAAATCATTTCAGCTCATTCCCTTAAAGCAACATACCTGTCTGCTTTAATGTGGGATTACCCTAAGTGAATCTGAAAGTTTATGCCTGTTTGGGCCAGTCCCTTCCAAGAACTGTCTGCAGATTACACTAACTCAAATCTTTAATCTACAGATAACTGGCCTAACAAAACAGAAGGATGGATTTGGCCTTGTCTTTTAAAAAAGCCACCATCCTCACCGTGCAAGAATTCACAAATATTTATGCTGACTTATTAAGCCCTCTCTGGGAATCTCAGTTGAGGGTAAACAGAATTTTATATCATATACTCTTCTGTCGAGGCTGATTTCTAAGGAGGAAGGATTTTCACAAACAGGCGAGGAATGTGCATGTGTGCAAGCGCATGCGTGCTCGCACTCTCGCGCAGCATCCTCACGTACCGCCTCCGTTCTGGGATCGCTCCACCCACGTGAACGTGATGGCGCCCTCCCGGCAGCTCTCGCTGAATCGCAGCAGAAAGGTCCCGGGCTGCTGATCCTTCAGCAGGGCGCGTTCTCGCTCCTTGCTGATGAAGCCAATGATACACCTGCACGTTGAAAGAGGATTGGCGGAGGCACTTTGTTCAGTCAGGATTCTAATTTTCATGCTAACTTAAAAATCAAGACAACAAGTGGCACTAAACAAAACAAATGTATGATAAAAGTATGTAAATCATTTAACATGTTTCCACATCCGATGCTCCAGGAACCATTTTACTGATAAAACCAAAAAAACAAACTCACTGACGTGGAGTCAATCCTGACTCAACAGCAACCCCTTCTTGGGTTTCTGAGGTGGTATACCTACCGAAGTAGATCACCCAACATTCCTTCCAAGGAGTGGCTGGTGGGTTTGAACCACCAGCCTTCTGGTTAGCAGTCAATGCCTTAGGCACTACACCACCAGAGCTCAGAAGAAACTGTAAGATGGTACCCATAGGATGCTCTAGATAGATGGGCATTAAACACTCGCTAGATAAATGAGTTCTTCATTTTTACATCCTGATTTTAAGGTCATGAAAATGTCTGATTTTCATGCCTCTTTTTTGCACTGGAGAGGAGGGCTCAGACCATTTATTTTCATATTCTAGCACCTCTCATCAAGTTAAAGTCTTTGTTGAAATACCAATGGACCTTGAGAAAAAGTTAGAAATAATTTACCCAATTAAAAAGTTTATTTTTCTTCCTTCCTAAGGACAATATAATAGGTGCCTTTTGTAGAATGAATGAATTAATTCAGGAATGGCTCTTAGTTATTATTTTTTTTAAAATGTAGTTTTGCATTTACCTGAGGTAGATACATCCCTTGGAGAGAACGATCATGAGAGAAGGAAGGGCTGTTTATGCACAGGGAGACAGCTCGGGGGGCAGGAGTGCATGGAGGGGTGGACACAAGGAAGAGGGAGTGGGAGGGGAGCTGTTGCATTGTGGTAAATAGTAGTCAATGTCATGAGACAAAGTGTGTGTGAACTGCTGTACGGAGAGTGAATTTGCTCTGTAAATTTTCACCTAAATCACAATTAAAAAAAAAAAAAAAAAAAAAAAAAAAAAAAATGTAGTTTTGACTCAAAATCACAAAAAAAGGTTTGCTGGTCTGATAGAGCCTGGTGGAACCATTAAGACTATGGCCCCTAGCTGCCCTTCAGTGGAACTGAACCTACTCCTGTGGCTTCTAGCCAAACAAAAGACAGGCATATGAGCTGAACATTTATCTTAGGTAGATACACTCCTTAGAGAGATCATGGGAGAACAGAAGGGCTGTGTATGCACAGGGATACAGCTCGGGGGGCTGGAAGGCATGGGAGGGAAAGACACAGGGAAGAGGTAACTATGGGGAGAAGTAGGAGGGGAGCTGTTGCCTCGTGGGAAATTACAGTCAATGTCATGAGACAAAGTGTATGTGAGCTGCTATATGGGAAGTGAATTTGCTCTGTAAATTCCACCCAAATCACAATAAAATTTTTTTTTTTAAATTTAGTTTGGAAAATACTTGTATTTTTAGTGAGAACCTCAGCCAATATGGCCCTGAGACCAGAAGAATTAGATGGTGCCCGGCTACCCAATGCCAACCACTGAGAAAGGGACCAAAATTAGAGATCCTGGATAGAATGGGAAGGCGCTCTGGTGGCACACTGCCTAAGACATCTGACTGCTAACCAGAAGACTAGCAGTTCAAACCCACCAGCCACTCCGTGGAAAGAAGATGGGGCGATGTACTTCTGCAAAGATTTACCACCTTAGTAACTCAATGGGGGTCACTATGAGTTGGAATCAACTTGATGGCAGTAGATTTTTTGTTTTTTTGACAAAACAAAACTCAGTATTTTAAGAAAAACCAAGATTACTGGTCTGAATAGACTAGTGCAACCCTCAAGATCATGGCCCCAAGTCACCCTTTGGGCCTAGAATTAGATTCATTCCTATGGCTCAACTCTCAGCCAAACAAGAGACAGGGTTACAAGCTGAACCAGGGAGATGTACTCCTTAGAACAATCAATCATGGGAGATCAGGAGGGCAGCATTTGCACAGGGAGATATGTAGGGAGGCAGGAATGCACAGGCAAGAAGGACATAGGGAAAGGGTAACCACAGGGAGGAAGTGGGAGGAGAACTGTTACACTGCAGGGAATGTAACCAGTGTCACAAAACAAAGTGTGTATGAACTGCTGAATGTAAAATGAATCTGCTTTGTAAAATTTCACCCAAATCACAAGAAGTTTAAAAAAATAAAATGAAAAATCATTTCAGAGATTTAAAAGAAAGAAAGAAAATGGATGTATGCTATGAAAGTAAATACATCTATCAATGACCCTTACCCATCATTCCAGAGAGAGAGCAGGTGTTTTTTAATAAGTTCAAGGATGCTTTCAATCCAAAGCCAGAATGGAAAATTTTTATCATTGATATTTTCCTGAAAGTATACAAATGCATTTATTAGGAAAAAACGAAATCCAAGGTAGTGACTAATCATGCCCACCCCCTCCCACCATCAGATTTTTTTTTTTTTAAATTTTTATTGTGATTTGGGTGAAAGTTTACACCACCATCAGATTTTGATTTGCAAAGGTTCCTCTGCTGCCAAAGGCAGAACTGTCTGGTACAGAGCTGTGGCAAGCAGAGGTGAGGAACAGCATCACACAGAACGGAATGACAGTTCCTCCCAGCTTATGGGTACTCAGACACTGAGCCTTCCATTTCCCTGGGCCAGGCTCTGCTTCCTTCTCCAAACAGTAGGAGACCAGCCGGGGAATGACCTCCAGGTGAACCATGAAAACAAAAGCTCCCTCACAGCAGTAAACTCCAAGCAGAGTGAGCTCTCTGCACTGTCTGTTGACCCCAAATCAGTTGACCTCTAGTCAACTGTGACTCATGGCACAGTGTGCAGAGTAGAAATGCACCCCACCGGGTTTTCACGGCTGTCACCTTTTGGAAGATCACTGGGGCTTTCTTCTGAGTTACCACTGGGTAGGACTGAACTGCCAACCTTGTAGTTAGTAGCTGAGTGCTTAACCATTTGCATCACCCAGAGATTCCTCTAGTGACCCTGTAAGGGTCTAATTATTCCCTCCAACTGGTCCCTCTGCTTGAACAGGCCCCCAGAACCTCCTCTGGTCAGTTAGGATGCCCCTCTGGCACAGAGAACATATTTCATATGGATGTGGTTAAATCATGCCAGGCAAAGGGCCAATGTGAGCAAACAGAAGACATATTTTGGACATGAAAGAATGTTATCACCCAGCCAGGTGCTTCCTGTCAGACTCACACTTACATTTCAACCTTCCACCCTGAAGCAAAGGAAACAACTTGCCCTAGGGGCCCCTTGGGGAAGAGACAAACATGCCAAAGTAAGCAAATAATCTAAGTTACGTATAAAACCCAGACAGTACCCACCTTACAGAACCTCGTCCATGGAATAAGACCATCAGGACCAGCATTAGGACCTAAACAAATAAATACAAGATGTTTCAGAAACAGAAATCGATTCTGAAGCTTTGGTTGAACTGATGGCTCTCAAAGAACAGAGCACCCAGCAAAGGAAGGTCGTATGTGCATGGCTGATAGTCTCAGATATGTTCATGCTAAACTGAGCCATCACTATAGGTGCTATAAAAAGGTATTATTAAAGTAGTCTAAAAATGTGTACCTTGGTTTGATTTTAATGGTACAAATGGACAGATGGCATGTTAGTGGGCACCATGATATGGGAGTTGTTAGAGAAAGAGGACGAGGTGCCCTCTTTCAAAGTCTCATTATCTGCTCTCTCCCGCTCTAGCTCCTTTGTCTCTTCCTCTGAAAAGAGTTCAGTCTTCTCAAAATCCCCCTTCATGTTACACTCCTCACCAAGGCCACCAGCTGACTTTGCCTTCTACATTAAATCAAAGCCTATCCTGCTAGGCTTGCTAGAGAAGCCTCAATTTGGTTCCTTCCTAACCAATATCGATTCCTTCTGCCTCCCTTTACTTCCTCGATAAAGTCCTCTTTCCCAATGACCCTGAACAGTTTCTTTTCCAAGTTCAAGCTAAGACTAAAATCAACCCTAAACCAAAACCAAAAACCCAGCCATCAAGTCGATTCCAACCCACAGCAACCCTAGAAAGACAGAGCAGAACTGCTTCACAAGGTCTCCAGGGCTGTCATCTTCACAGAAGCAGATTTCTCATCTTTCTCCTGCTGAGTGGCTGCTGGGTTCAAATTGCCAACTTCTCGCCTTGTAGCCAAGTGCTTAACAACTTACCAGCAGGGCTCCCTAGATAAACCCTAGTCCCACAACTAAATAAGACTTTACAAGCTTATTGTGGACATTAATTAGGCGCTTCCCTTTGCTCTCTTCTAAGCAGGGCATGGGCATGTGAGGGAGTGGCTGATCCAAAGCAAAAGCAAAGCAAAAGGTGAAGAAATGAAAGAAGATGAAGCATGGGTGTTCCTGGCTATGAAAACTAAAGTAGCCTGGGTTGGGAGAGGCACTAGGCCTATTCTCTTCTCTTGAATAGAACCACAAGTAAGCCATCCCAGCAGAAGAGATACAAACCTATTTGTTCAGAGGAATTTTTTTAATGTACCAAATAAGGGAACCGAGTAAGGGGATTTTCTACTTTTTATCAAACAGCACAAAACTCCCACCATGGCAGCTATGTGGCCTAGAGGACTGCTGAGAACCCTCTGGTTTGGGATAGTCTGTATATGGGTGTCTGAGGTACAAACTTCATTGTCTGTGGATTTCTATTTGCCAATTCTCTTCCTCAGTAAAATATTTATAATCCCAAAAGCGGCACTTTTTTTTTTTTTTTTTTATTGTGATTTGGGTGAAAATTTAGAGAGCAAATTCACTTTCCATACAACAGTTCACATACACTTTGTCTCATGACATTGACTACAATTTCCCACAATGCAACAGCTCTGCTCCTACTTCCTCTCCATAGTTACCTCTTCCCTGTGTCCTTCCCTCCATGCACTCCTGCCCCCTGAGCTGTCTCCCTGTGTACACAAAGCCCTTCTTTCTCCCATGATTGTTCTCTCCAAGCATTGTATCTACCTAATATAAATGTTCACCTCATATGCCTGTCTTTTGTTTGGCTGGAAGCCACAGGTGTGAGTTCAATTCCAGACCTGAAGGGCAGCTAGGGGCCATATTTTCAGGGGTTCCACCAGGCTCTATCAGATCAGCAAACCTGGTCCCTCCTCCAAAAGTGGCACTTTTGTCTTCTGCAGACACGTGCAGAGCGCTGAAAAGTGTGAGTCATCCAATATGACCTTCCTTTGTGAAGCTGAACAAAACTCTTCCTTCTTGTTTCAGTTCTCATACCATAAGCAAGCTTCTTTTCCATCAGTCTATTTACTGATGTTGTTAGGTGTCACTGATTCCGACTCACAGGGACCCTGGGTGACAGAGTAGAACTGCTCCATAGAGTTTTCCTGGCTGTAATCTTTATGGGAGCAGACTGCCAGTTCTTTCTCCCACCGAGCCACTAGTGGGTTTGAACTGCTGACTTTTTGATTAGTAGCGAAGCCCTTAACTGTTGTGCCACCAGCACTCCTTGCAGTCTATTTAGTGCCACTTTCTCCCCCAACTCCCCATTTTTGTTGGTGATTCTGACATTTAAAATGGCCCCCAAGCCCAGTGATGAAGTGCTGACTACAGTTTCTAAGCACAAGAATGCTATGAGGTGTCTTATGGAGAAAAATACATGTGTTAGATAAGCTTCATTCAGGAATGATTTATTGTGCTATTGCCCATACCTTCAACGTGAATCAGTAATATATAGTAAATAAGGTGTCTTTAAACAGAAACATACGTAAAACAAAGTTATGTATTGATTGGTTGACAAAAATATTATGACCAGAGGCTTGCAGGAACCTAACTCTGTATTTTCCCAAGGTGCAATGGTTCAGTGTTCACTAATTCAATATTTGTGCTGACTCTACAGAACATAACTACTGTGAATAACAAGAACTGACATTATATACAGTTCTGCTGTACAGAAAGCAACTGGATAAAAGTTGTCCATGGCCTTTTAAAGAAACAGTTCAAATACTCCCTTTCACTGAAGAGCTAACATGGAGATCAGTGGGCCTCTGATGTGCTTAGTGTGGGGGACCTTATAGAAGAGCCTATTTGCTCTGCATTAGACAGGCCCTGGGCTTTATTCTTACCATGAAGGGGACTTTCTTTTTACTCCCTAAGGTTAGTAAGACCTCAACTTCCTTGCCAATTTTAGCCACAATTATCTATTTTACTTAGTTAAAAATACTTGCCCCTAAGAACTCTTCTCAGCAAAGTGTATGTGAACTGCTGTATGGAAATTTGCTCTGTAAATCTTCACCCAAATCACAATTAAAAAAAAAAAAAGAAAGAAAGAACTCTTCTCAGAAGTGTTAATATTAGGCAATGGGAAATGGGTCATTTAAGTCATTCATAACAGGTGAGGTATAATTCTCAGCTAAAATAAAGCGCAGCTTGAAAGGCCAACAGATTCTAACATTATTATTATTATTTTGCTGTTAACAGAACAGAGAGCTAGGAGGGAAAAAGAACAAGTAGAGCTAGTTTTATGAATTTCTTTATATATGCATGAAAAAGTTAATACATTCATACCAAGAAGCTTCTCTCCCAACATATTCAGCTGGTCCACACTGAGGCCTCTTTTGGTGACAGAAGAAAACTGCCAACTTAGCACCTCTGAAAGCTGAGCCCATCTGGCACATGGTGGGTTCAGGAAGAAGGACAGATTCTAAACAGAAAACATACAGAAGCTAAGGGCCACTGAAGAGCCATCAGTCATGTTAGGCACTAAAACATGGGCTGTTCCAAAGTTCATCCTAGTTTATATGACACACAGAAGTTCTCACAATAGGGGAAGAGAAATGATTAATCAAGAGGAATGTTTTTACAGGTTTATTGGTAGCTAACTATCCAAATTCTAAGAATAGAGCATGTTTGTTTAGTAGATTTATTCATTAAAAAAAAAAGAAGAATGGCAATAAAGAGTCTTCCACAATAAGTTACAAGAAATCATCCATTGCTTGGATCTTACTCATACAGAAAAAACCCAAATTCTCATCTCTAACAAACACACACGCTCAACTTTTCCAGAGTTATTCAAGACCTTTAGCACCACCACATGAGTCACCTCATTTGTCTCTCAACATTGACCTTCAGGGGCTATTTCAGACATGTGGGAGCCAGAGCAGGGGCCTCTGGGTAATTCTGATAGGAAAGCAGATGTGTTTTGCATACCCTGGGTTCTGACACCAGCATGTTGTACCACAGGATGGAGGCCCAGCCACTCGGGAGCTGGCTGACATTGGAGATCACCACAATAGGCAGAGAGGTCGTCTGAAATAGGACAGAGACCTTGAAAGCATCTGAACCACAGAAATATGACCTTCAGAGAAATGCTCAGCCTCAAAACTAAGCAGGAGAGTGTTTGTAAATTTACATGTATTTTATACTTGAAAATGAAAAATGAAGAGTTACATTCTTTTGCACATCGTTCAATTTAACTTTGCTATACCTTTTAGATAAAAATTACATATTATTGTCTAATACAAAACATTAACACAGGATATCTTATCTGAGCTTATAGAATCTGAAGGTTAATTCAATTCTCTAGCTTCCTGAACCATCAAATTAGTGCAAAGATAGATAATACTACCTGTGAAAAAAATCATTTTTTTTTTAGCAATTAGGTAAATATCACTAACATAAAAATTGAGAAAAATATATGAAGCAGTTATAAGGAAAAAAATAAAGTTTTCTATTTCTGACCCATGTTAAGTCTTACCTCCAGGTCAATGACCAAGCCTGGCTGGCACAGCTGGGTTTCAAAGCTAAGGGAGTGAAGTTCTTCAGTAACAATGAGAGGGCCCTTACAACAGAAATGAAAAAAGAGAATGAAACAATTCACTCACTGATCCTGCAACTCTCAAGGGCTCGTAGAGATCCTTAACCCCATTAGCTTCTGCTCAGAAGACTCTTTTTTTTTTTTTGCTGTCTACAAGAGACATTATTTATTTACTTATTTAAAATGATTTTGATTTGGGTGAAAAGTTTACAGAGCAAATTCATTTTCCATACAGCAGTCATACACATTTCATCTCAAGACACTGACATTTTCTCTGTGGTTTTATTTGTCTCTTCCTGTTCTGGAATTCCAATGACACACAGGTTATTCCTTTTGATGGTATCCCAAATAAACCTTAGGCTTTCTTCATTTTGTCTTGACCTCTTTTCTGACTGATCCCTTTCCAAAGAAGTGTTCAGGTATTTGCCTTCAATCTCCCTAATTCTGTCTTCCATTGATTCAATTCTGTTCCTTTGTCCATTCAATGTCTCATCTATTGCTGAAAATTTAGAATTAATTTTCTGGGTTTCTGTGTGTAGATTTTGTATCATTTCTAATTTTTCATTTATTTTGTCATTTGGTCCTTGTATTGTCTTTTGAAATTGTTCAAGGGTTTTCTCTGTGTTTTCCTTGATCTGTCTCTCAATTCGTTGAAGATATCTAAATATAATTCTTTTGAATTCCTTATCAGGGAGTTCCAATGCTGCGTCTTCCTCAGGGATGTGTTTTGGGTCTGTTTCCTGGTCCCTTGTTTCTCCAGCTTTATCTTGTTTCTTTGTATGGACTGTGATGCTCTGTTGTCTCTGAAGCATTGTGACGTTTTTGTGCTTATATTTAATTGGTGATTGTATGTTGGAGTGACTTGCACATGATTTTCGTTTTCTTTGTATGTTATCTACGCCAGCAGGGTATTATGCTGTGCTCCCCTAGTCACTAGTTGACAGCACTTATACTCACCACCTGTCTCCTTTCCTGTTGTCAGTCTCTCATATGTCCCTGCCAAACTTGGCAAACAAAGCCTATTCTTGTTGTTAGTTGTTGTTAGGTACTGTCGAGTCATTTCCGACTCATAGCGACCCCATGCACAGCAGAACGAAGCACTGCCCGATCCCATTCCAGCTCCATGATCCCTGCTATACTTGAGCCCATCTTATACTTGAGCCTATTTTTAGGTCCCTAGAATCCAAATGAGAATGTTGTCACTTCAAAATCCAAAATGGTTGCCACTTGTAAAGGTTCAAAATGGCTGCACCCTTGGTCACTTTAGACATCCAAAATGGCCACCGCTTGTAAACATTCAAAATCACTGCCCTCTCGGTCACTTTAGATATCCAAAATGGCCACCGCTCGTAAACATTCAAAATGGCTGCCCCCTCAGTCACTTCAAATATCCGAAACAACTGTCATGTGTAAATAATCAAAACGGCTGTGCCCTTGGTCACTTTAAATATCCAAAATGGCTGCCTCATGTAAACAATCCAGATGGCTGCACGCTCTGGACAGCAGAAAGTCAACAGCTCAGGTTTTCTCCCTCCTTGCTGTTTCCCTTCCTAGTCATAGGCCACCAGCACAGTCATCTCTGCAGCCCTTGGTGACCAGGGCTGATCTTTAGGTCAATTCTCAGGTCCCAACTCCTCTTGGAAATATTCAGGCTATTGGTCCTGTCATGGTAGCTGACAGTCCGCAGCTCCGACTGCCTCTGTACTCACTGTTTTCGTTCACATTTTTCCACTAGTTGGTGCCTAATCCACTTCTGTATAGTTCCTTTCAAAGCTCAGGACTCCAGGATTATCTTCTGTATCTCTGTCGGTTAGTTTTTCTTTTCTTTGTTAAAGAGAGTCTGTCACTTTTCTGCCTATTCCTCCATCTTACTGGAAGTCAATCCACGTTTAATTTTTTAATACATCACAAACATTACCTCTGTATAAAGGATCAGGCTATCTAAAGAAATGTGGAAGAAAGAAGGTGCCACTGAGTAGGAAAATGCTCTCAGTGCATGCAGTCGCCACACCAAAGGTGGGGAGGAGGAACAAAAACAAAAACATTGTCTTTAAGTTGATTCTGACTCCTGATGACCCCATGTGTTACAAAGAATAACTGCTCCATAGGGTACTCTTAGCTAAACCCTGCAATGTTTGACTCCATT
Source organism: Orycteropus afer afer (assembly GCF_000298275.1). Taxonomy (NCBI): domain Eukaryota; kingdom Metazoa; phylum Chordata; class Mammalia; order Tubulidentata; family Orycteropodidae; genus Orycteropus; species Orycteropus afer. The sequence continues at coordinate 4,088,597 of NW_006921588.1, read as the reverse complement.
TCTTCACCTGCAGAACATGAAGAAGACAAAGCCTGCCTAATCTACACCACTGAGCCATCGCAGGAGCCAAGGAGTTCATGTGCACAATCGTTTGACAACCATAAACAGTGCACAAGTACAGAAGGGCTTGTACTGTTACCACAGACATACAAAGCCCTAAAGCTTCTCGCTGTTCTTCCCTGCAGGGTGTGACTCCTCTGTGAGGGGTCCCCAGCCACCATCCAAAGGCACTAGCCAACCCTCAATGGACACACCTGCTGTGCTAGGGCCCTTTCACAAGACACTCACCTCATTAGATCTGGTGCCAGCATTTTTCTGTTCTTTCAGTTGCTGGAAAACAAGAAACTATCTTAGTAAATGGCACGTGAATTGTCAAAGTTACTGTCTTCACTTACAAATCAGGTCAAAGCCAAGACTAGGAATAACAAAGCTTGTGAAATTATTTTCAGAGTGTATGGCAAGAGATGGACTGATCCCTACGTGGGTTCAGGAGCAGAAGTGACTTTTCCCAGAAGTCTAACATCACCCAAACACCATGAGGGCTGGAGGGAGTGGCATCCTACCCACCTCCTCCATGCAGCCCTTCCCTAAATGATTCTGCTGTCGCCTCGCTTAAGTGTTTCACACCAGCCAGGCTCAGGGATAGCTTCTCCCTTCTCCTCTCCCTCTGCAGAGTCTGCCAGGTCACAGCCTAGAATTCCAGGCCAAACTAAGAGCATCCTCAAAAATGCCCTCAATCCCCAAGATTTGTAGGGAGCAACTTGGGGCCTGAGGGCTGTTCTGGACTCCTCAGACCTCCTGAGTTTGAATCAAGGCTCCACACCATATGTAGCTTGTTAACTTTGAGGTTAGTCTGTTCATTAGATGGTCTGTGATGAAAAGGGGCACCTTGAAGCTCCCTGCAGGCTCAGAGCACAGGGAAAGCTCTGGGCTCAGCACCAGCACGCCATGAGGAGGACTGGAGTGCCCATGTTTGCAGGGAGATGCGCAAGTTGACACCCACCCACTAAAAACATCCCACTGTTCCCAGTTAAAGGCCCCTGCTTCTCCAGAGACAAAGTGGTAACAGTCAGGCTATGATAGAGGCGGTGGTGTGGGTGAAACAATCAGGATGGAGAATGTCAAGAAGGGGGCTAAGGAGAGACTCCTGGTCACAGCTACATTTGGAGAGTGGGAGAAGAACTGGCCAGAGACGTAGGAACAATGACCTTTGAGAAAACTGCAAGTCTAGAGTGACCACTGAGACCATAGGGGCAGCAAATGCAGATTATTTATACATAAACCGTTTTATGCAGTATTATACTGAGACTGTCACGTCCCAAAGGAGGATTTCTAGGGAAGAGGCTGAGATAAAGTACAGTGAATGGTTCTGCAATAGGCAGAAGGAAGCATGATTCCCAAAGTGGTGGTGAGAAAAAGTCACCAGCCACAAACTCTGAATGAAGTCTTCTGCTTGGGGACATACTCCATATCACAGAGGGCTCCTGGCATTAGTCTACTGTAGAAAGTCCCAATAAACCAAAGACAACACAGACAGAGGGAAAAACGGATCTCCCTACCAGGTGTCGAAATTCTGCTGCTAGACTCCCATTCGTGGATTCTTCCATGTTCATCACTTTTGTGTGTGTCCCCAAAATGTTGAACTTCCTAAATCTATATAAGACAGAACAGAAATACTTAAAAAAAGTTTTGAACTATTAAACAAAGAAAAAACAAAAATATATAGTATAAAGTATGCTACTTACCCCTTTACTGTATTTCTCTCATTCACATCTCTACAATAAAAAAAATACATATATATGTATATATACTTAAAATTCAAAACAACCTTTTATGAAAAATATATGTGTATGGAAAAGATAAGTAAAAAATAACCAATGCCTGTGGGTTTTCTTGCCCTTTCATTCACTCACTCACGCCCTCAACAAACCAGTATGAGCTCTTCCAGGTACTGCTAAGCAACCTCAGGCAAATGAACAGACTAGGGCTTGAACTGCTCATTTGCACAACGTGCTAACAGTAGCAACCTTATGAAGTATTGAGAGGAGTAAATTACTATGTACAAAGAGAACAGGATACACCCTCAATAAATGTAAACTTTAGTTATTGCTATTTGTTGAGCAACTACTCATTTTGTGTAGGGCATGGTGGTAAGCACTGGGGACTCAGAGGACCTTCTGATGCAACGGGCTTAATTTCCTCATGTTTATTCTCTAGTGTCTTTAATGCTCTCATGAAAATACCAGAATAGTAGATTATTTGGGGTAACTGACAAACTTAAGTTTTAAATTGGAGGTTTAAAATATTGAAAGGCTTTGCATCTTTTATCAATTCAGTGATTACTTTGCTGTGTTCTGGCCAATAATGTATTTGTTAGTGTACTAGGTACAGATTAGAAATTATAAGCCCACTGACAATTAAATGAGTTAGCTACCCTTCCTCCCCATCTCAACCAGAACGTCAATGTTTTGTGACAATAACCATTACCTATGAGAATGACTTATTGTTCCCTGTTTGAAACAAAAAGAATTTTAAATAAAAGGAGTCACGTGATACCAAGCCATATTGTCAGAGCTGAGAGGAAAAACTGGCACTGATACCAGGCAGAGAAGACAAAGGAGCATGAACAAACTTTGAGACCGAGCTCAAGTCGCGTGTGGTAAACTGCAAATGTCCATGAAATCCTTGCAGGACCTTCCTTCAAGATGTGGAAGGTATGTCCCCATCCCTTGAGTCTGCTGTTTTTACCAAGAGAATGTAATGGGAGTGGTGCTGTATACATTCTGACTCTAGGCCCCAAGAGGTCTTGGACTCTGCCTTGTTCAACCTCTTGGAATACCACCACCATGTGGAAAAGCCCAGGTAAGCCTCCCAGTCATCTGAGACCCCCCAGATGTTCAACAAGCCCACACAAGACTACCCAGCTCCAACCAAGCTGGCCCCGACCAGAAGAATCTCCTATAAGCCACAGAACATGCGAAACAACAGACTTTTGAGTTTTAAGCAACTAAGGGTCAGAGTGGTTTGTTATGCAGCAAAAGCTAACTGGTGCACAGAGAAATCAAAGATGATGGCAAGGGGAGAGATGAAAGTACAGACTGTACCGTTAGGAAGGATACTCTTACAGGAGTAGGAAGAGACAAAAAGCCAGAGGAAAACTGGATTATCATAGATGGTCTTAAACTTGCTAAACTGGTAGGCTACTCCAAGCCAAGAAAAGCATTAAATATACACAATGGAAAAAGGCCATCACATTCCTTAATGCAAGTAGCAGGTCAGTGCTAGTCTAGATCTAGGGTTCAAGGGCAAAATGGGATGGGCCTGGTCTATGTGGACCCCTGTGAGAGATCCTGACCACTCTGGTCCCTACTGCCCAGAGAGGAGGTAAAGGTGGTTCCTGCTGGCTCCAGGTCCTCCGAACAAGCCCTTCCACACAGCCCCCCACAACCTTCACTCCAGAAACAACCCCAGATTGGGCACAGAATCAAGGAAGAAGCCTGGAGGAGTGTCAACCTTTTGTTTGATTAAGAGGCTGGCCTAGGAGGAAGCAGTCCCTGCATGGTGCGAACAGTTAATAAGCCCCACTTCCAAGTGAAAGGTTGGTGGTTCAAGTCCACTCAGAGGCTCCTTGGAAAAAAGACCAGTCACCTAGTTCTGAAAAGTCTTACAGAGCAAAGCTCTACTCTGACACATACGGCGTTAGTACCAGGACTTGGAATCGACAGGATGGCAACTAGCTTGTTTTGTCTAGGAGAGAGGGGATGTGCGCCAAGTCTCTCTACTTTGGGACTTGACTTTACAATCTTATATGCATAAGACACACAAATTCTTTAGTTCACGTATTGTCTAAAAAGGGAGCTCTGGTAGCGTAGTGCCTAAGGCACTTGACTGCTAACCAGAAGGCTGGCGGTTCAAACCCACCAGCCACTCCTCGGAAGGAAGATGAGGCAATCTACTTCCATAGTGATACTGCCTCAGAAACCCAAGGAGGGGTCGCTATGAGTCGGGTCTGACTCGACAGCACATAACAACAACATTGTCTAAAAAGGCACAGGCATGTTGACAAAATCTCTAATAGGAGCTCCTAAGATCCAAAAACAAGAGTGATTGATTAATCTGCTCGGATCCAAGTAAGAGCCTTTGCCCACCCACAGCAGTGACAGGATCCTGGGCTCAGTGCCCAGGTCCCTAGTGATGCACATTTCCTCCCAGTAATGCCAAGAAGACCACTTGCTGAGCAGCTGGCAAGTCTGCTCATTTAGTGAAGGTGCTCATGATGTGTTAACAAAAACAACATTTTAATGGTACTTGTAATTTAGATAAAGTTAAACACATCTTACTTATCAAACAAGACTTTGACTTTTAAATTATAATTCAGCTCCTGTAATTTCACCAACAGTCTGGAAGAAGAAAAAGCAAAAAGTTATATTACTTTTAAGAATTATCTACTACAATTTATTTATCATGCCAATTTCTTATCTATGGATATTTAGATTTCCCTTCTCCTTATCCCCATTTTTGGTTATTACAAACAATGGTGAAATCAACATCCTTGTACATCTTTGTTGGCGTATTTTTAAGTGCATTTGTAGGATAAATTCCTATCTGTGAAATTGGTAATAACTGCTGGAGCAAAACTGTAACATGAACTTCTGACAGAAAGCAGGAATGATTTGCAGTCCCACAAAGTCAGGTAAAGTAAGGTAAAGGTACTGTTTCCCTATATAACCTTGCCAACAATGGGTTTCATCAAAATTACTATTTGCCAATTGGATGGGTTAAAACCAGTGAAAGTTACTTTTTACTAAAATTCTATCTGCTAGGAAAAAGAAAAACTCTTCCAGAATGAGGAAAATAGGGGTCACATCTATAATCTATAATGTGTAAGGGCAGAAGGACAGAAGGAAGGAATGGTGGTCTGAGAATAGCTGTGCCTCTGCAACTTATGAGCTTGGAGACTCTGCGCAGGAAAACCCTCAGATCTCTCATCTGCTCCTTCCGTTTAGTGGAGCAGGAGAGCAGGGCCAGATTGCTAGTCATCCTTCCTGCTTTGAGTTCTAGGATCCTACAGGCACTCACAATCAACAGCCAGAGAAGCAGCACCATGGACCAAATTAACAGCATCCATAAAAACGATGTAGGCCAGCCCTGAAGGCCAGTCGAGCTCTTTAGAGTCTAGCTGCTCATCAGCAGAGGAACAGGTAAATGGATGCAGCCATGCAACAGAATAAAGTAAGGCCACGTGCTCTCACGTGGAAATATTTCTACAATTTGTTTTCCAGGAGAAAAAGTAGGCTGCAAATAAATATGTGTATATCTGGATATACATACATACGTGTACATACACACACACACATATAATAACTTCAGTTTTAAAATATAAACTATTTGATGCCATGTATTTTTATAGGTGTGTGATTGCGTGTGTGTATATGTGTGTGTAAACATGACAATATTCTAGAAGGAGAGATTGTCTACAGATGTTTATATTGCAGAAAACTTTGAAAATTTGATGAACACTATGAACCTACCCATCAGAAAAAAGGCACATGTCATAAACCTCATTCATACAATTTTAGGGGCTCAGACAGCTCAGGTCAAGAACTCATGCTCAAGAGGAGATGGAGAAGCTGGGGTGGGGAATTTTACTCTCTGATGTGGACATTTCTTCAATGTCTAAAGCCCTTTTTACAGTGGATGTGTGCTGCCTTTACAATTAGAAGAAGCAGAAGGTGTATATGTATATGTACATATCTGTTGCATTTCTATTTTGAAGATAAGAAAGAATTCCTATTAAAGTGACTACTGCAAAATTAGTTCCTCTAAAGAACTCTAAAGGACATCACAATTCTGTGAAAGGAACTTAGAGGGGCAAGCTAAGTGACAGAGTATAGAGTTACATCTTTTCTTGATTACCTCAACTTCACGGTAAATTGGACGCCAGTCTTCAGGACCAGTGGCCTCTGTGGATGAGTTGGCATGCAAGGCTGTCTTTCCACCACAAAGGAGCTGTAAATACCAAGCAAATTGCATATAAATTAGCTTTTCCATAAATGTTGAGGCAGTAAAAAATGATTTTCCCTAAAAAAGAAAGGAGCGTAGAGGGCACAACCTAAAAAATAATCTGACATATTCTGACAAGTTGGATGAGTGAGGTGATGCTGTCTAGTTAGGCAGTAACGAAATTATAAAATTGAATTTATACTCAGTAAAAACAGAGTGATTATAATGACCCTGAATTTGATTATGTTCATATACAAATTTGCATTAAGAATCAAATTTGCACTCAAAAACCCAAGTAAATGTCCCTAATTATTAAAAAAAAAAAAAATTAATGTACAAACATTCCTATTTGGACAGCAGACACAGGGAATCAAGGGCATATTTATCACGTCAGGTTAGCAGAGAAACAAACAAAACTTATGGACTGTGCTCTCTCACTGACATTTACTTGTCTACTAAGTATGTTCTGGTGGCAAACTGCCTAAGGCATTTGACTGCTAACTAGAAGGTTGGTGGTTCAAACCCACCAGCCACTCAGTGGAAGAAAGATGTGGTGAAAAAAAAAAATCCTTCTGTAAGGATTTACCGTCTTGGAAACCCAGTGGGGGTTGCTGTAAGTCAGAATCAACTCAATGGCAGTGGGTTTGGTTTTGGTGTGGTCTAAGTAGGAGCTCTGGTAGCATAGTGCCTAAGGCACTTGACTGCTAACCAGAGGGCTGGCAGTTCAAACCCCCCAGCCACTCCTCGGAAGGAAGGTTGGGCAATCCTACTTCCGTAGTGATACTGCCTCAGAAACCCAAGGAGGGGTTGCTATGAGTCGGGGCGACTTGACGGCAAATAACAACAACAACAAGTATGTTCAAAGGAGCTCTAGTGGCGCAGTGGTTAAGGGATCCAGCTGTTAAGCAAAAGGTCAGCCATTCAAACCCATCAGCTTCTCTGCGGGAGAAAGTTGAGGTAGTCTGCTCCCATAAAGATTTACATACAGTCTTGGAAACCCTATGGGACACTTCTACTCTGCCCTACAGGGTCTCTATGAGTCAGAACTGACTCAATGGCAGTGGGCTTGGGTTTTTTTTTGGTTCAGCATGTTCAGGACACCCACTATGGGTAAAGCAGTGCACTGGACCCTGCTGGGAGAAAAATGTGACAGTGAGTGAGTGACATGTCTGTTCTCTAGGACCTTCCAATTTGCAACAAAGATAACACAAATACACAAACAACTATCGAATGAAAAGCAGAATGGGAGCAGTATAAGGAATGAACTATGCGTATGTGGAAGGGGACTCTGGGACGATTTCATGAAGGTGAGATACGGAGTGAAATTTTCAGGACTGTATAATGGCAAAAGTAGGTACAAGAGTAAAGGCTCTGAGGCGGAGAAATACTGTCAGGAGTGCCACAGAGAAGTAAGTGGGTAGGATGGGCCTAGGAAAAAACCAGATGCTAAGTCTGCCTGGGAAACGGGGTATGTGGGGGCCAAGTCACCACTGAACAGCCAGGCCCAGGCTGTGGGGCTCCACTTGGATTCCACCATTACCACTCAACTGCTGTCCAGTCGGATCTGACTCATGGCAACCCCTCCTTGGGTTTCTGAGGCGGTATCACTACAGAAGTAGATTGCCCAACCTTCCTTCTGAGGAGTGGCTGGGATTAGCAGGTGGCAAAGAAGCAGACTGGAACTCTGCTTTGGGACGGCACTGAGTAAGCAGGACTAGGGACAAAGGGGCTGAGAATAGGACCAGGTGGGAGGCTACTAAGTAAGAGCTAAGAAAAGATTTGAGAGCCTGAAACGTGCTGAGGCCACCTTCTTGGAAAGGACAAGACAAACACTGTCAAGTCAGATACTGTAAATCTTGGTAGAGAATGGCCACAGGGGACAGCGGAATAGCATAAAGTAATTACGGTCACCAGCCTAAGTGGCCGAAAGAATGAACGGCCATTGGCATAAACAAGGAATTTAGGAAGAATGCTGGATTACTGGGAATGATAAAAGACTCAATGTGCATTAAACATTTATATAGGCTATTAAACCCTTCTAAATTATCTCAATCACCATAAAACTGTCCTTTGGGTAAAATAATTACAGAAGGCACAATGAATCTCCCTTAAGTTACCTCTGAATGAGCTGCTGGAATAGACTGAAGGTGCGGTCCCATAACACTTGTTTGTTTTTCGTGATGGGGTCATGCTCATAGGTGTATTTCTGTTCCAATTCCTCAAGCTTTTTGAGCTGCTGGCGAACCTGCTGCAGACTCTCTGCAACTATGGTAAACCTGGAGAGGGACGAAATACAAATGTCTCAATTATAAGGATCCCAAAGTAGCCTGAATGAAAAAGAACTGCAGGCAGTGGTCCCAGAAACCAACAAATGGTTAGAGGTAACATACCACATCACCTACTCAGCACTGCGGGCAGAAACAGGGAGAACAGTGTGAGGTTCCTAGCATTTAGGAGTTTAGTTATTTGGGGAGAAAAAAACTCACATGCCCTGAACAACTAAAGCCCAGATCAAAAAATCCACCAGCCACTCCTCAGAAGGAAGGTTGGGCAATCTACTTCCGTAGTGAGACTGCCTCGGCAACCCCAAGGAGGGGTCACTATGAGTTGGACCGACTGGATGGGAAATAACAACACATAGGTGGTATGTGACTGCAATTGACCCTTAAGGATAATTGGTCCCTGGATGACACAAATGGTTTGGGCTTGGCTACTAATCTAAATGTTGGCAGTTCAAACCCATCCAGTGTCACCACAGAAAAACGGCCTGGCAATCTGCTTCTGTAAATATTACAGTCAAGGAACTATATGGAACTGTTTTACTCTGTACCACAAGGGGTCATCAGGAGTCAGAACCCATTGCATGGTAACAGGTGTGGTGGGGTTTTTTGTTGTTGTTGTTTACAAGGACAGGGCAGAGAGCAGGGGGCATGATAAGGAAGCAGTATGGAGCCACTGCAGGTTTTATATCAAGCAGTGATGTGACCTAGTGGAACCTCAGTGGTGCTGTGCAGGGGAGTGTGGAGAGCTGCTTTCAAGCTAACGGGAGCCATCCACCCTGGCTAGGGTGGAAAGGAAGGGCTAAGATGATTCTTTCGCTGAGCGGAGAGGAGAAGGCAATATGCTCAACTGAGATGCTAGAAACAGACATAAGGAAGCCAATGAGTAAATGTAGTAATTGCTTTTAGGCTCCAGTGGCGTAGTGCCTAAGACATTTGACTGCTAACCAGGAGGCTGGCAGTTCAAACCCACCAGCAATTCCTCGGAAGGGAGGTTGGGCAATCTACTTCCGTAGTGATAAAGCCTCAGAAACCCAAGGAGGGGTCACTATGACCACAGCAGTGGTTGCGTTTTTGCATTTTCCTTATAGTAAATGGCTAACAGTAGCACAGGCTCTGAGCCAAATCATGCTGCGTGAATGTCATGTTATTTGTCAAGGGGAATGACAAAAGATAATACTTTGAAAATACCTCCCCAATTAAAAGTAACTACTTCCCTTCATTGTTTCACTTCTTGAGTTCAGGTCAAAGGCTGCATTAAGTCACTGAAAGCAGCCTTCACCATAAAATGAGAAGGCAGAATGGTGGCCAGGGTGTTCCAGAGGTAACTCTACCCAGTGCTTCCGATTTTGTTCAGGCTGTGCCACTCAGAGAAATGGTACTACCTGTACACACAGTGAGGAAAGCTGCAGGTATTTGTATCACTAGAAGACCTGCAGTGACCACTGGGAGGTCCAGACACGCCCAGTGGCTCCCTGGCCACCTGGACAACTTAATCAACCGGCTGCTATGGAGCCAGTTCTGACTCAAGGCAGCCTCATGGGTGTCTCTGCTTCATGGGGTTTTCAATGATTGATTTTTCAGAAGATCCCCAAGCCTTTCTCGTGGGGCATCTCTGGGTGGACTTTAACCCCAGCCTTTCAGTTGGTAGCCAAGTGCGTTAACCATGGGCATCACCCTGGGACTCTGTGAAAATGAGAACCCCTAGGCCCTCCAGATAGAGTCACTCAAGGGTCAGTGTGAGTACCACGTTCTCTGTGAAACCCTTCCTAGTGAGTCTTTCTTTTGCCCTCCACAGACCTCTGGGCATACCTTGGTTACAGTATGTGTAACCTTCTACTGCATGGAAATATTACCACACCCATCTCCTCCTCCACACTGACAGCTTCTTGCTACAGATACCAGGAGTCATTTAGCCATGTGTCCCAAGTCCTACAGTACCTGGCATTCAGCAACCATTTAATAAATATTTTCTAGATAATAACTGGCCGAACAGCCCACAACAAATGATTATTTCATGAGAGCCTATAAAGTACCTAAATTTGTTTTTTATTTTTAATAATACACGAGGACTCAACCCCTGAGACTACAGTCCTTAGACACCCTTTAAGCCTGGAAATGAACTCACCACAAAGGCTCAATTTTCAGCCAAAAGATAGACAGGCCTGTAAGGTGAACAACAACACTAGAATGGTATGCGCTCCTTTGAATAATCAACTGTACGAGATCGCAAGGGCAGCATTTGCCCAGAGATAAATCTCAGAAGGCAGGAAGGGACAGGAAAGAAGATGAAGGGAAATGGAAACACAGGGAGGAAGAGGGAGAGCGTTGTGGCAGGAAACAAAGTGCGCACGGACTGGTGAACGGAAAACCAATTTGCTCTGCAAACGTTCACCCTAATCACAATTTACAAAAAGAATACGTTAGGACTCAAGTTGTTAAATGTGTTACCTGACAACCTTGTAGAGCTGAACGACACATCGTATGGTACATGTGTACCAGTGTTCTTAGCCAAGCAGAACATGGCTGAATATGGCAACTGCTGAGAGTAACACTGCACTTTCCAAGTATTGCCAGGGTAAGAAGAAGCAGGACTACATTCTTATTTAAACCAAAGTTTTGACAGGGTCCACTCCAGGGCCAACACAGCTCAAATGTGTACTTTGTTAAGTTCCTGTGGAGGAGCTCTGGTGGCATAGTGCCTCAGGCCATTTGACTGCTAACCAGAAGGTTGGCAGTTCAAACTTACCAGCCATTCCTCGGAAGGAAGGTTGGGCAATCTACTGCCATAGTGATACCGCCTCAGAAACCCAAGGAGGGGTCGCTGTGAGTCGGCTCTGACTTGACGGCAACGCGCTGCACTGTTGTTGCATGGGTTGCCCACCAGCTCCCAATTTTCTGCTTTGCAGAATCTTACCAGTTCTGCAGCTGATCAAGGCAAGCGTTGGGTGGACCCCCAATACAGGCACTCTGCTGCCTCCGCTTCCATTCCACGAGCTCGTCATTAATCAGGGCATTCTGGGTAAGCTCAGTGACATTCAACAATTCTATTATTTTATGAACTACTTCCTAAAGGGTGAGGAAGAAACAAAATAAAATTACTTCCTTTATCACTGAATTTTTGAAGTTTTTTTTTTCAAGCAAGACAAAAATCTTTCCACTCTTAACTGGTACTCTAAGCCAAATGGTGATAAAAGTAATCTTTGCTCTATTCTAAACTTCAAGTCCATTACTTAACAATTTGTCAAAAGCAATCTATTATTCCAGAAAGTGAATCACTACCTTTCTCTTATTGTCAAGCATTAAATACATCTTCTGGAGTAACATCTGTTCTTGTTTCTGTTCGTTCTTTGCCACGCTGTTGGTTTCATGTTCTAGGAGTTGAGAGAGAGAGCAGATAAATGTAAACGTAAAAGACAAAACCAACTAAATCAAGGTTCACAGACATTTAGGAGACCTGTGATACAAATAGTAGGAACACTATCCGGCCATAGGCTGAAGTTTGTTGTTGTTGTTGTTATTGTTGTGTGCCATTGAGTCGGCCCTGACTCATAGCGACCCCTCCTTGGGTTGCCAAGGCAGTATCACTATGGAAGTAGATTGCCCAACCTTCCTTCTGAGGAGTGGCTGGTGGGTGTGAACTGCCAGCCTTCTGGTTAGCAGTCAAGTGCCTTAGGCACTACGCTACCAGAGCTCCCTAGTCTTCTTTAATCTTTACCGAACAAAACAAGAAATAAGTCCCTAAGAATAAAAAATGGACACCTGAAACAAGATAGTAGTTTTCAATGACTCAGGTCAATTGGAAATAGCACTGTGTCTGACAATTAAGCCACCATCAAGGATGACTGATCAGGTATGTCTAGGAAGGAGGAAGTGTGCCCATGACCATGAATAGGGTTGGCAGACATTTCTATATGTGTATTTGTATGTGATGTAAGAATGTCCAAGTGTATAGTAAAGCTGACAAGGGGCAAAGTTGTAGCAGCTTCTTCGCCATAGCCAGTTACCCTGAGGGAGCGAGTAGCTGGACCTGTGGACTTGCAACCCTGGTCATGGGGGGACATCAAGCTCAATCAGCATAACATACTGTGAAAAAAATTGTTCTACATCCTACTTTGGTGAATAGTGACTAGGATCCTAAAAGCTTGCAAGCAGCCATCTAGATGCAATGATAGGTCACTTGTCCAGAGCAAAGAAGAACGAAGAAAACCAAAGACACATGGAAACAATTAGTCCAAGGGACTGACAGACCATGCAATCCACAGCCTATATGACCATGAAACCAGAACTAGATGGTGGCTGGCTACACTGTCAACTACTCAGTGGGAGATCAGTGCAGGAGATCCTGGACAGAGAAGGAGAACAATGTGGAACAAAACTCAAAAGCATAAAAAAAAAAAAGATCAGGTTTGCTGATCTGCTGGAGCCTAGTCAGACCCCTGAGACTATGGCCCCTAGTTACCCTTCAGGCCTAGAACAGAACTCACTCCTGTGGCTTCCAGCCAAACAACAGAGAGGCATATGGGGTGAACATTTACATGAGGTAGATACACTCCTTGGTGCCATCAATTGTGGGAGAACAGAAGGGCAGTGTTTGCACGGGGAGACAGCTCAGGTGGTGGGAGTACATGGGAGGAAAGGACCCAGGGAAGAGGTAAACTACAGGGAGGAAGTGGGAAGAAAGCTGTTACATTGTGGGATTGCAGTCAATGTCATGAAACAAAATGTGTCTGAACTGCTGTATGGAAAATGAATTTGCTCTGTAAACTTTCACCCAAATCACAATAAAATTTTTTTTAAAAAATGTCACTGTCAGATATTTCCTAGATGAATATAAATACCAAATTCAAAACCTCAGATAAAAACTGTACACAAAGCCTAGCTATAGTTTGGAAAGTGAAGGAGGCAATCAGGAAGCAGTAGTTTGGGGGTCTTTCTTTCTTGCTTTTTTACCCAAATCAAACTGACACTCTCTTCTTATGAACCAAGCTATCCTTAAATGAGTCCTATGGTTGGAGCAGTACCTACGTGCTGCCCACAATCCACTCTTTTCAGTTACTGTCATTTGATGCTGTCATTAAGCAACAACAAAGGTGACAAAAAAAAAAAAAGTGAAGCTGCTTTTCAACATGAGAGACATGCTGAACTTATCTGTAGAGTACACACATGGAGTTGGATTGCTTGAGAACACTTTAAGTATTAGAGTGAGGGAATCCACACACTATCAGTCAATGTCAATCAGTGGGCTAGGCACGATAAATAAGGTGGCTAACCACCGAGCCATAGGAGCCCTGGTGGTTCTCAACTGGGGGTGATTTACCCCACAGGGGACATTTAGCCATGTCTGGAGACAGGTGTGATCGCCACATTCTGAGATGAAGGGTCCTGTGGCATCTGGCAGAGGCCAGGAATGCTGCTAAGCAGCCTACATGTACAAGGTCACCCCTCGCAACAAAAAATGATCTGGCCCAGTAAGTCAATGGTCCTAAGGTTGAGAAACCCTGGCCTAGATCATCAAAAGGCCAAAACTAACTATGCAGTCATGAAATACTTGGCAAATATGGCATACTTGCCTTTGTTATCTACTGTAGACAGAAAAAAATATGACCAATGGCATTGCTTTAATTGTAACTCTTACCTCGGTTCTGCAATGTTTTGCATTTAAAGTCATACTCATCTTGTAAATCTTCTAGTGTCTTGATTTCATGCTCTATACACTACAAGTAAAGACATAAACGTGTTTTCAACTGTTTCTTTGGAAACAGACTATTGCATTTATATCAAAACCAAACCCATTACCATCAAGTCGATTCCAACTCATAGTGACCCTATAGGACAGTGTAGAACTGTCCCACAGAGTTTCAAAGGCTGTAATCTTTATGGACACAGACTGCCTCATCTTTCTCCTGCAGAGCGGCTAGTGGGTTCAAACTGCCAACCTTTCAGTTAGCAACCAAGTACTTAACTACTTTGCCACCAGGGCTACCTGTGGTTTTTATAGGACCCAGAAAATCATGGAAACAATTACACTCCCTTAAAAGACTTGCAAAATTCTGATTGCATGCAAGAGATGCTATCTACTTCATAATATATATATAATAACTTAAATAAGAAAATACACAGCAATTTCCCAACTTCTCACGTCATCACCTGGTTCCTGAATTTTTATTCTTCCTCATCATTTTTAAGACTACCTCTTAGATATGACTTAGTAACTTCAATTTGAACCACACAGCAGGAAAAGAAACAAGCTCACAAAAAATCTCTTCATCCTTTACAAATAAGTAGGGTGGCCATATGTCCCTGTTTAACCAGGACAGTCCTGGTTTAACACCTGCTGTCCTGGTGTAATTATTAACAGCGCCCTCTTATTTGCTCAAACATATCTCGAGCTGGACAATGAATTTTATGTTCACTCTACCTCGTTTGCTTGGGATTTGCTCACATTTGTACATATTTTTCTCTACGTTTCCATGGCTATTTCTGGGCTGGGCTCACTTGGTTTTTATTTTAATGAAGTCTTTCCTGGAAACTGCAGCACAGACCTGCTCTAAAAGGAATCAAGAGTTCTGAAAGAAGCTTTCTGGAGCATAAAGGCAAAGCCATGTCAGTGACAGCCAGAGACCCCAGCATGACCACACTACTCAGCTGGAAGCCTTTCCCACAGACACAGGTTCTGTGTGAAGTACAACTCCTCATCTTTCCCATAAAACACCCCTAAGAGTAGAGGGGAGTGCACACATGCCACCATGGTGCCAAAGCAAATGGTGGACTCCATGAATTTTCTTGCAAGTTTTATTTTACAATTGTTGTGGAAGTTTTATTCTAATCAGAAATGTATCAGAGCATCTTCTAAAGAAATGCTTTTGTTTCCTTTTCAAGTCTTAGAGTAAAACAAACTCTTGCTTATCCTGGGGCTCTTTGTAACCCCCAAAACACCCTGAATTGAGAGAATGGGACGTAAAAGGGCTATTGAGAGTAGCAACATCTAGTTCACTGGACGATGGAGCAGTCAACACTTCCCGCATGATCTTGCAAGGAAGAAAAAGATAAGGTCAATGTTTGGAAGTTATAACCTGGGCCATGGAAAATCGTATCTGGTCATTGGTTTTATCAATTTGTTTACAGATGGTCAGGATCTTCAGTACAACTTTTCTTCTCAATTACTTAAATGACTGAAGTCAGTTACAAGCTTCACACTCAGAGCAATTTAAATCTCTTCCTGCCATATAAAAAGTTACAATGTAATATAGTATGTACTTACTTAATACTCACTTGAGTATTTACTCAACACTCACCATAACCTTGTCCTTCACATTTCTGACTTTGGTGTCAAGCTCCTTTTGTTTGTCTAGCATCACAGTGTTCTGAATATTCCCAGATTGAGCCTGCAATGGGAAGGGTACGGTTAACAGCCATCATTTTCTCTGCTGTGTTTACTTGCTGGTTACACTCCAAAGTCAAGTCTGTACCCAGTGCCCCACCTACCTCTCAGACCTGCTAAAGCTCACAGCAGGCTTCCCACATATGTATCAACAAGAGAGAGCTCAGTTCCCCAGGCCTTACAAAATGCTGGCAAACTGTTAACAAGGCTACAGAAAGACTAGACTCACTTCAGGCCTAAAATAAACAAAAAAGTATTTCTAGAAGTTTCCATTCATTCACATGGCAGCAGGCTACCACATAGGAATTTATTTCAGGGCTTCTCAAATTCTGTATAGAAAATCATTCTTAATTTATTAACCCTGTGCCTATTTGTCTTAAGGCCTTGCAATTCAAAGTGTGATTCCAGGCCAGCAGCAACTTACTACCTAAGAACTTACTACAAATGCAGAATCTCAGGTCCTAAGCCGATTACTAAAATCACAACTCCCACTTTAGTAAGATTGGGTGATTCCTATCAAAACTGAGAAGGGCTGCCATACTTTCATGAATACTAGTGTAAAGTCAATAATGAATTTAAACCTGTACTCATCTGTGCATCCTCCTCCCCGATAATTAGAAGATTCAGATATGACAATGTCTATTATATAGCTTTGCTATGATTTAGCTAATTAACATACACTTCCTTTGTTTCCGTTAGCTGCTGTTGAGTTGGCTCCCAATACATGGTGACCTGTGCACAACAGGATCGGACTGTTGCAATCCATAGAGTGTTCACTGGTTAATTTTCAGAAGTAGATACCCTCACTAGATACTAAGTAAATGTCAGGCAATGTTCTAGGCCCTGGAAGTAGAGGAGTAAACAAAACAGAGTCTATCTATAGTCCTTCTACTCTGCTATCCCCCAAACCTCCCATCATTCCATGTGTAACTACTTCAGTAGACATATTATTAAAACAGAGTTTCTTCAACAGTGAAAGAAGATGCCAAAGAAATGTTTCTGGATTGCCCTGATAGCAGCAGGCAGTTAACTGTGGGAAGGAGGCATTTTATTGAGCCTTTTCTCTTTCCCTGACACCCCCAGCCACCTTCCCTCTTCATCCAAAATGACCTTTCTGTTCTTACTCTCAGCTGGGCACCAATACTTCATTTCTCTCTGATTCTCCCTCCCTCCCACCATCACATCGTTCACTTTCTTATTTCATAGTGAAATACTGATGGGATGCATTCCACTGTGTATTTTTGGCATGATCCCCCTCATACTAGAATGACTCGCCAGAATGGCCCATGCCACAATGATTTCACAATGGTCTGTCAGCTGAGTTGTCCTCACCACCCTGTCACTCCAGACAGGAAGTGAATAAATGCCACTGCAACACTGAAAGCCTGCTGAACCCTGACGACCAGGAAGGTTTGTATTAAGATCACTAACACCATAATCAAAAGTCTTCACACTGGTAAAACTCTAAATCATTCTGTTTGGATGTTTTGGGTCTACAACAGGTATTTCAATCATGACAATCAAAACAAAGCTCATCAACCTATTCTTCTCCCAAAAACTTATTCAGCTCTGCACCACTCCTACTCCTGTATCTTCCTCAGCTCACTAAATAGCACCACTCTTCACCCAGGGGCTCAAGTCACAAACCACAGTCATCCTCAATGTCGGTCTTTCACTTCTCATATCCTTCATTATAAGCTCTATTGGTACCATGTCCAAAATATAACCTGGCTCTATCCCCTTCTCACCTCCACTGATTCTGAGTGCAAGTTCCCAGCTCCTCCTCCTTAGATTACGGCAGTAGTTCTCTTTCTGTCCAATTCCATTTCTGCCCAAGCTTTCAGAGAAGGCTTCCTCACCCGAATCACAAGAAACAATCCCACCCCTCAGTCCCACCATTACAATTATAATAAACCAAAACCAAACCAATAGTGTCAAGCTGATCTGGACTCATGTCAATCTCAATGTTACAGAGAACTGCTCCAAAGGGTTTCCATGGTTGTAACCTTTACAGAAGCAGATCACCAGGCCTTTCAACTGTGGTATTGCTGGGTAGGTTCAAACCATCAACCTTCAGGTTAGTAGAAGAGCACAGTTTGCGGTACCAAGGACTTTGCCCATCTTAGTATTAGACTGTACTTACCAAACCAAAACCAAACTCACTGCCATTGAGTTCATTCCGACTCATAGCGACTCTCACTGAGTTTCCAAGGCTGTAAATCTTCATGGAAGCAGACAGCCCCATTTTTCTTCCATGGAGCAGCTGGTGGGTTTGACCCACCAACCTTCTGGTTAGCAGCCAAATGCTTATCTATTACACCACCAGAGCTCTTTAGCCTGTACTTAGTACCATGTATTATGATACTATTTCTTATCAGTATGTGAAAGTATCATCTTTTTTGCTGTCTCTCTCCCTCACGAGACTTTAACTTCATGAGAACAAGGTCTTTTGGTTGAAGCCTGGTTGATAAAATCTCTATAAATTTGATTTTTACCCACTCACTGGGGCTATAAAACCAAAGGGGTATTCACCACTGCCTTGAAGAGGGCCTTGAGTATTTGTTGAACGAATGAATGAAACTTCATTTTATTGTAACTTTATTTGCAAATAGAAAAAAAGTACCTGATTAAATCTTTGAGCATTTTCCAGGATCTTCCTTTCCTCTTTCAGACAGTTACAGATGATCATAGACATCAGTATTGGGTCTTCCTGAAAATTATCCTAGATATAGGTTGGTAGGAAAACAACAAATTAAAGTTCAGAACCTTTAAATCACTATATATTATAAATTGATATGAATTTGTTCATAGCCACTGAAAAACCCATCTCACATTTACTAAATTCTACATATTTTTTATTAAAATCAAAATAATTTTTCATGAATTATGACAAAAATTGCTTTAACTTTCCAATTAAGTGTAAGTGCCTAAAGTATTTCTTAATTAACAAAGCATTTTCATATATTGTTTGTATATATCATTTACAGTCCCATAATATATTTGTATTACTTATAAACATATATATTATTAGTAACAGGTATACTCATAATATACTAATTATTGACATTAGTATCTTATATTATTAGTATCTTTCCATTTTTCTTGAGGCCAATTATCTTCTGTTATGGTTCTGGGACAATGCAAATGCTATGAAAATGACCCATGGTATTTCTCCATTAATTTGTTAGTCTCTGCTCTGAATTAGACCACAGTCTTTCTTCTCAGTTTTCCTGTTTTCATTGTCAAGGATAGTTTGCAAAATATTGGCAATTATGGTTCTTCGTAAAAGGTACATTCAAGCAAAGTAGAGGAAATTTCTGGAAAGTTAATCTGATTTTCCCAACTCACTGGGAATATAAAATCATAGATACATCCACTAAGAAAAAAAGAACCTTCTTATTACCTAAGATGAAAAGTTTGGGTGTGTCCTATGAAACAAGAAAATGATAAGCTCTCACCCCCAGTAAGGTGCGCCTGACACAAGCCATGGTATTTCCAATCACCTCGTATGCATGTGAGAGCTGGACAATGAATAAGGAAGACCGAAGAAGAGTTGATGCTTTTGAGTTGTGGTGCTGGCGAAGAATGCTGAAAGTACCATGGACTGCTAAAAGAACTAACAGATCTGTCCTGGAGGAAGTGCAGCCAGAATGCTCCTTGGAAGCAAGAATGGCCAGACTTCGTCACACCTATTTTGGTCATGTTGTAAGAAGGGACCATTCCCTGGAGAAGGATGTCATGCTTGGTAGGGTGGAGGGTCGACGAAAGAGGGGAAGGCCTTCAACGAGATGGATTGATACGGTGGCTGCAATGATGAGCTCAAGTATAGCAGGGATTGTGGGGCTGGCGCGGGATTGGGCAGTGTTTCGTTCTGCTGTGCATGGGGTCGCTATGAGTCGGAAATGACTCGACGGCACTTAACAACAACAACAACACCCCCATTAAAACAAAAAGCCTTCAGGAATACAGAAACAGGCACGATGGCCAAGCCTGAGGGCATGCTAGGAGGACTTGGGAACAACTCCAACGCTCTGTAGGACTTTCGCTCACATCTGGATCTCCCTCTGACCACCTCTTCCGAGAGGGCAACTCCATCAGATGCAAAGCAAAGAATCTAGTTCCAATTCACCGACTCACTACTAGGCCCCAGAGAAGCTCAACTCTTCTGGATTGATTCCCTATCTATATACCGAGGAACTAAACCTAGCTGATCACTCAAAGTCCTTTGCGCTTTAACGTGGTACTCACTGCCCTTAAAATGGGCCCCTTTTTCTTTTATTTAAATTTCAGCAATCTTTAGTAAAATAAGATTATGGCATTACATTTCTCCCAGAGTTTCTCCAGTTCTCCTCGACTAATGAATGTGGGCTAAATTGTATTTGTTAAATAACAGACCTCTTCTACTTAAAGATGGGAATATTTTGACTAAAACACAAATACCAAGTCATACCTGAAGATTGCGCTTGCTTTTCCTTATGTTATGCTGCAACAAAAAATTGTTCTCTAAAGAAAAGCGACTGTATTGATCATCCAGCTGTGATAAGAGGTCGTGAAAACGAATAGTAGCAAATGAAACATCATTGGCAGCATGCTCCCTAGAAGATTCAAAATTTATAGTTTGTTCTAGATAATACTTAAATAGATGAAATAAAGATTGCTTTCTTTTAGGAAATATCAGAAATAATTTTAAGTATTTTCTTAGATTTTTATTTCCTTCGTTTTGATCTCAATGCTTTCAGCACCAATATTTCTATCAGTAATCATAAGTGGTATTTTTATTAGTAACAATAATTTGAAATAGATAATTAGCATGAAAAATTCTAGAATTCCAGGAAATTTGCACAAAATCATCAATGGTGATTATCTCTGAAGGGAAAAAACTAACAGAGGTCCTCACTGTCTATGGCAAATATTTTCAGAAGATTTAAAATTTCTGCAATTGGCAAAGTAGGACACGTGTCAATTTAAAGAGAGAGCACTTGATTACCTTACCTGCTTTACCATCATTTGGCTTTAAATTTTTTTTTTTTAATTTAACCTACTTCTTTCTATAGCCCGGATCCTGACTTAGAAAATAAATGGTGTCAGTACTATCTAACTTAATTCAAAGCATTTAGGAGCATGTATTATAATGGAGTGTGCCAAAACTACAGGAAAGTACTTAATGATTAGTGCATTTAGCTTTGTAGAGACACGTGCCATTTTTTAATCAAAGCCCTTTTCTGCAACAGATAATCCCATTGGCTTTTGATAAGCTCCAAGCCACTTAATAACAGTTTTTTAAAAGCAGAAATAAACTCCAAGTGAACGTTCCTTACCAGTCTTGCTTTTCTAGCCATTGGGCCAGGTACTGTCTGATTTCCATGGGAAAACTGTCGTCATAAAGCTGGTGAACCTGCTCCAGGAATTTGGAGTCAAGCTGCTGAAGCTCATACCACTGAGACATCCTCAAGGAAAAAAGAACGTACATCGTGAATGGATCACCACAGCTCCAAAGCAACTGTATCTAGCACTCTGTTTCTTTTAAACAGTCATTTAATCCAAAACACAATTTATCTTTGAAATATATTACTTTAATGGTGTCTATTTTAAAATGAGTTTTGGGGTCAACATTTTTTTCTCCTCCGGGAAGCATACCTTTAGGTCTTTGTTCAAACATCAACATACCAGGGAAGTCTTCTTGAGTCATCTTATTTAAATTGCAAACACCAGAAAACACTATACTGCTTCCTTGATTTATTTTTCTCCACAATGCTTATAAGCATCTGACCCACCATATTTTTTTCTTTCGCTTATTGTCTGTTTCTGCCATGTGAAAGGAAGATTGTTATATGGTTTTTCTTACTACTGAATCCCAGAAGAGGACCGGGCACATAGCAAACCAAAAACCGAACTCACTGCTATCAAGTCAATTTGACTCATAGCAACCCCTCCGTGGGTTTCCAAAGCAGTATCTCTGCAGAAGTATATTGCCCAATCTTCCTTCCGAGGAATGGCTGGTGGGTTTGAACTGCTAGCCTTCTAGTTAGCAGTCAGATGCCTTAGGCCATACAGCACATAGCAGGTACTAATAAATATGCCTTTGAAATCAATCTGCTCTTTTATCAGAAAAATCAACAGAAAACTTTGTTTTAGGACAAACTGCAAGAACTCTCCAAAAACGGTTCTCTACAAATTCCCTCACAACTGGACCAATAAAATACACAGCATCATAATAAATGGACAGAAAACTGAAGTTGTGAAGGATTTCCGTGCTCAACACCCACGGAAGCAGCAGTCAAGAACTCAAATGATCCATACTGCATTAGGTAATTCTGCTTCAAAAACTCAAAACAAACTCACTGCCCTCTAGTCAGATCTGACTCATAGTTGACCTGTCCTTGGATTTCCGAGGTGGTATCTCTATGGAAGTAGTTTGCTCAATCTTCCTCCCAAGAAGTGGCAAGTGGGTTTGAAGCACCAGCCTTCTGGTTAGCAGTCAAGTGCCTTAGGCACCATGCCACCAGAGCTCCTTCTGCTTCAAAAGACCTCTTTAAATTTTTTAAAAGCAAAGATGATTAAAGGGCACCTGCCCCAAGCCATGGTCTTTTCAATTGCATCATATGCATGTGAAAGCTTGGACAGTGAAAAAGAAGAAATCAATCCATTTGAATTGTGTTGATGGTAAAGTATACTGAATATATCATGGACTTCCAAAAGAACAAACTAATGTCTTAGAAGAAAATTCAACTAGAATGTTCCTCAGAACAGAAGTTGGTAAGACTTCATCTTGCGTATTTTGGACACATCATCAGGAAAGATCAATCGTCTAGAGACACGTCTTGTTTGGTACAGAGTTAAGGAAAACCTCAATGAGATGGAATAACCTGACAGCTTCAACAATGGGCTCAAACATCAAAGATCATGGAGATGGCACAGGATTGGCGACATTTCTTGTTACACATAAGGTCAATATGAGTTGGAGCCAACTCAGCAGTAACCAACAACAACAACAAATTGTAATACATTTGTAGTTTATTCAAATTCTTTTAAGCGGATACTCTACATTTTATGATTCAGATGGTACAATTCACCACTTTGTTTATACACGTAAAAACGAGACTGTTTTTTCTTCTTTGCCTACTATAAACAATCAATCTGGCACAAAAGAGTCTTAAATCTTAGGGGTAATTTTTAAAGATTAAAGCAATACTTTTTAAAAAATTGAAAGGATAAAATATGTATCTCTTGGATTAAGTGGAAGTCAATTTTGGCATAGCAGCTCTGAAGGTTATAAATAAGACAAAAATCTGATTAAAGGAAGTCCTAAGATCTATAGGAAAATGAAGACGCTTCCTTTATCATAGTGCAATTTGGGATTTCTATCAGCCCACGACTGGCAGCAACATTCAGAATGGACATAAGTGGATCTCTTCCTGCCAGGCCTCTGAGGAAGGGCATGGTGGGGGGGGTGTATGCAAGCAGGCTCAACTTCACTCCAACTCCATAAATCTCCTTCCAAAGGAGGATGAGGGATTGGCGGGACTATAAAGTTGGCTGTCGTTAACAAATGCCACTAGATTACCAATGCCAGGGCACTACTATACCTACTGTAGCAATTTGATTCCCCACTTCAAATTTATTGTACCTGAGCAGAAGTCTTTGAATCTCTCTTTCTGCTGGGTACCTAAAACAAATATGCCTTTCAGCCAGCCAGGACTCCAACTCCTTAGCTGAGTGAGCGCAAGCAACTCACTCTTCTATCAGCAGGGTGGTTGCTAAGACTGAAATGAGCTAATACATACACAAAACCTGGCACAGAGCAGGTCAACAAGTAATAATAATAACAACAAATCTAAAATCAATCCCATCTTCTTACAAAACCTGTTACTTCCCAGGGAGCACCATTCCTCAATTGCCTAGTTCAAACCCCAAATTCGGCGATGCTCACTACCTCTAATACTTCTTTTTCCCAATCTGCCCACTGCACACCTGTTGGACTGCATCATGTCCTGCTCAGAAACGCTACTGACTTGTACATTCCCAGGCTGAATTCCAGCCTGCCTCATTCTTATTCATCTACAAAAACAACCCTCTGCCCTGGTCACCACATTATCTATTGTTTTTTGCCCGTGTTCAACATTTCTGCTTTGCTCCAGCTGAAAAAGGCTTCCTCACAAATTTCTCCCTCTGCAAATCCTACCAAAATCAAGACTGGGTGCAAATACCCCTTCTTACTTAAAATTGTTTGAGACTCGGTGGTGCTGCTGGGTGCCAGTGAGTCTGTTCTGACTCACGGCTACCCCAAGTGACAGAGTAGAACTGTCTCGTAGGGTATTTTGGGTTAACATTTTTTTTGGAAGCAGATCACCAGGTCTTTCTTTCACGAAGATGCTGGGTGGGTTTGAACCACCAACCTTTGTATTAGCAGCCCAGCCTTCACCATTTGTCACTTTGTCTCAGACCTGCCAGAAACAATTAAGCTTTCTTTGACCTGTATGCCTCACTGCATCTGAACCTCCATTAGAGCATCAGTCCCACTGGTCCTTGTAAAACTCTGTGATGTCTCCCGTATGCAGTGTAAGTTCTACAGCTGCAAGGACCATGCCTTCGTTTTCTTCCCATACCCGGAACCTAGAACAGCACCCCTCACAAGTATGTTTCCATAATAGTTGGCTGAACTGAAATCTAGTAAATTTACTTTGTCATTGAATTAGGATGTAAACAGCAAACCGTATTATGACCCAGTAAGTTTCTCATTAAGCAATGGTTGCAAAATAAGCTTAATGCTTATTTTGGTCTCATAAAAATAACTCCCTCCCCAACTTCTACCTACAATATCTAAAGTACAATCAACCACACACCTATGGCCAAATCCTAAAATGCGTTCCTATCAGATTTTTTTTTCAAGAGTCTACTCTTTTCGGGTTTGCAGGAATTAAATATCATTTTTAAATCCCAGAAAGCCATTTAAGCGCCTTCATCTTTAAACATACATACGTAATTACGATTTCAGATTCTTGTGCTCATTCATTCTTTTCCATAAACAGTCACTGAACTGCCACCTTGTGCCTGGCACGGTAAGAGGGACTAGGGATCCAACCAACCCAAGCAGGAGCTACACTCAGCGAGCGAGGTGCCGCCAAGACATTTGGGTTTGCATGCACAGGGTGCAAACGTCGCACCTAGACAGCTCCCGAGAGTGGCACAAGGAACGGGGAAAATTGCTGCGAAAAAGCATAAAATGTCCTGCTTCAAGGCCCCAACTGCCAGGGTCCTGGCGCGTCCCACCCCCAGGCACCTGGCACCTCACGCTCACTCACTCTGCGAGCCGAGCCCGGCAGGGGTGGGCAGGGGTGCTCGCGGGTGCAGGGGCGGAGATGCGTAAGTGCTGCCTCTTCGAGCGCTCGGGATCGCCTCTTCTGGGTCTGGGGTCGAAGCAGCACGGCAATGAAGCGCAGGTAGGCCTCTCGGCGGACTCAGTGCCGGAAAACGAAACTAGCAGGCTGGAGAAAAGAGGTGCCGGGAGGACGGCCTCTTTCCGCCTCCGCCAGTCACCAAGAGGCTGCCGCGCTCGGCCAATCCGATGCAGCTGTTCCGCAGGAGTTGCCACCTCCCCCCGCAGGGTGGCCCTTTACCCCTCCCCTCACCCGCCCATCTGCCCAGTCTTTCCTTAGCCCTTGGGCGGGTCCGACGACGTATTGTTCAGCTCTGTAGCAAATTGCAATTGGGCACTGGATACTCTATTTGCATATTTTTCTTTAGACTCAGAGGCAGAGGACAGCGTTGGGGATGTTGCCATTCTAGAAACGCAGAAACTGACTTGCCTGTAGTTAAAACCCAGGGGGCTCTTTCCTGTTCTCACACTTTACTTCTGAGTAATGGAGTGGACTTCTCCATTCTTCTTGAAACGTTTTCTTGGTCCCGATTACGACACATCCTCCTTGCTTCTTCCCACTTTGTGGCATTCTTTCTCCATCTAAAGAAAATGCTGACTCCACCTGCACTACCAAAGAGTACTTTGTTAAGTTCTGCTCAGAGAGGACCTCGGTCTACTTCTTTGCTTGCACATCTCACGCCGTCCTGTGCTGATCTTACCCATAGCTTCAATTGCCTTCTAAGTGTGGAAGATTCTTAAATGTGTATCCTGTCCATACCTCTCCTCTGAGCTTCACACCCTATGTGCGCTGCCCACTTACTTTTCCACAAGAATGTCCTGTAAGCTCTGCAAACTCTTTTGGTTCAGAACCAACTCATCTTCCTCTTCAAACCTGCACTTTTTCTAGGAATGGCATGTGCCAGAAACCTGGGAATCATTGTCAGCATTCTTTTTTCTCTCACCTCTTACCTCTGGTCCTCAAGTCTTGTTCATTCTTCTTAAATATTTTTCAAATCTCACTCACTTTTCTCCATGTCTTCTGCCACCTTCCTCATCTCTCACTTCAACTACTGCAGTGCATTCCTACATGGCTACCTTACTTCAGCTCTTAAAAACCAAAGGCATTGCCCTCCAGTCAGAGCCAACTCATAGCAACCCCTCCTTGGGTTTCCAAGGCAGGATCTCTGCAGAAGTAGATTGTCCAATCTTCCTTCTGAGGAGTAGAACATCATTTTTTAACCTGAAAATCCAGCAATGCTTTTTCTTTGCTCTTCTTATAAAATCCAAATTTCTTTCTTTTTTTGTGTGTGATTTGGGTGAAAATTTACAGAGCAAATTCACTTTCCATACAGCAGCTCACATACACTTTTTCTCATGACATTGACCACAATTTACCACAATGCAACAGCTCCCCTCCCACCTCCTCCTGATAATTGCCTCTTCCCTATGTCCATCCCTCCATGCCCTCCTGCCCCCTGAGCTGTCTCCCTGTGCATAAGCAGCTCTTCTTTCTCCCATGATTGTTCTCTCCAAGGAGTGTATCTACCTCAGGTAAATGTTCAAATCATATGCCTGTGTTTTGTTTGGCTGGAAGCCACAAGTGTGGGTTCAATTCCAGACCTGAGATCTAGCAGCTAGGGACCATAGTCTCAGGGTTCCACCAGGCTCTATCAGACCAGCAAACCTGGTCCACCACCACCCCCTTTTTTTTTCTCCAAATGAAAATCCAAATTTCTTAACACATCCTACAAAGACCTGGTTCCCGTACCCTCTCCCATCTTGTGGCACTCTTTTCTTTGCTTTGCCCTTTTTGTTCTTCAAATAAGCCAAGTTCTTTCCCCAAACTCAGTGCCTTCTCACCAGCAGTTCTTTATATTTGGAAAGCCCCTTGACCCAACACCCAACTGTTTCCTTTAAGTAGATGGGCTTTGAATCAAGCTTCAAGTAATAGGACAACTTTAGATAGGAGAGGATTAAAATAATTCCCCAGGACCATGCATATAGGTGTGTATTATATAGTATTTTACCATTTTCACACATCTGTAGACCATCTTCTTGTCACACAAGCACCCCCACAAAGCAGGTACTGAGCTGGTAATAGCAATGATCCTGGTATGAAACCATCAGTGAAATCAGCCTTCTGTACAAAGAGATGCCAGACCACTAAGAAGGGCTTACAGATAACTGGAAGTCTCCTAGTCATCTGTGCAAGGGCCCCGGCAGTGTTTCATTGTTCTCTAAGAAAAGCAGATCCTAGGAAGCATAGATAACATGTTAAAAAAATTTTTTTTGAAGGTACTATAAAACACCTCTTTCTGTACTATATAATATCCCAATTACCTTCAAGTTCTATGGTTGCTACCTTCCTTATACCTTTAGCCTCCTTTCTGCCACTGTCATTGGCAATACTACAAGCCCTCATCACTTCAGAATTGGAATGCTATGATACATTCTAGGTAGACTACATTCTTCTTGTCTCTTTCCCCTCAACTCCATGCTGAGTTAAATTCTCTCAAACACTACATTGAAAAAATCATTCCTTGCTCAAAAACTCTTAACAAATCCTACTGGACTTAGGATAAATACAAACTTTGCCTGCTAGTCCCATTACCTAAACTCTTCTATCCCTTGCCCTCCCCCTCCCATGCTTTCAATCCTCCCATTTCTATCCCTTTGTATGTATTATTTCCTCTCAATGACAAGTCCTGTCCCTTACGCTCTTCATTTACCCAAATCATATATATCTCCAGCCTGAAAGGAGACTTCCTGAAGCACCTCACACTGTGGTGATCATTCTGGTCTCTGAAATAATGTGATATATAAGTGTCTATTTTTACAAGAACCACACATACCCTTATATTATAGGTTTTGAGTGTCCAAGCTGTACATCTCTGAGATTTTAAGTTCCTGGAAAGAAAACAGTGCACATTTTATGTGTGATTATTGAACATACTGAAGGCTTATAAAGCAATTAAACAAAAAACTCCAAATATCACAGATCCAGAAATTGACAAATTCATGATGGCCCCTTAGAAGAGTTTGAGAAGATACGTCTCTATACCAGCAATATTCAGTTTGCAAAAGACACAAATCTTTTTTATAAAAAAAATAGCTAATATCATGTGCTGTTATTATTTTTCAGTTCCTCCTTTCCCTCTCTGCTCCTTGCCGTGGTTCACTTTGAGGGGAGTATACCTCCACATGTACTCCCTCTGGCCTTGGCTTGCTCTCGCTAATGGAATGTGAGCAGACCTGACATATACCCCAGATGGGCCAAAGGTTTTGGCTGTTTTCTGCAAATGATTGCATAGGCAACCCACAGACCCATGGATGAGAAATGTTTGGTGGTGGTGGTGGTTGTAAGTCATTGAGAAAAGGAGGTTGTGTATTGCCATTGAAATACCTGACCACTATGAGTCGGTTCCGACTTGATGCCACATAACAGCAACAACAACAACAACAACAACAATTCATAGATGGCAGAATCAAAATTCTAAGTTACCTTAACAAGCTAGAATGATGCTGGGCTGAAACCAAACCAAAACCGAATCCACTGCCATCAAGTTGATACCAACTCAGTGAGCCTATAGGACAGAGTAGAATTAGAATAGAGTTCTCAAGGCTATAAATCTTTATGGAAGCAGACTGCCTCATCTTTTTCCTGTGGAACAGCCAGTAGGTTCAAACTGGTGACCTTTTGGTTAGCACCCAAATGCTTTAACCACTATGTCACCAGCACTCCTGTACCGAAACCAGCTGGATAAAATTCAACACAATGAATATAAAGATTTGTATTTAGATTAAAAGGTACCTAGGTGGTACAAATGGTTTGCATTCATCTACTAACTTAAAGATTGGGAGTTCAAACCCACCCAGGGGTTCAGCAGAAGACGGGTCTGATACTCTGTTTCTGTAAAAATTACAGCCAAGAAAACCCTATGGAGCATTTCTACTCTGTCACGCCATCAGTTGGAATAGACTCAATGGCAATTTGTTGTTGAATCGGGACTGGCATGTGACTTGCTTCGACCAGTATCATAGCAATGTGAAATTGCATTATTCCAAACCTTGGCCTCAAGAGACCTCATGTGCTCTAGTCTGTGTGGGAACACTGCCTAGCTCCACGAGTACAAGCCAGGCTTGCCTGTTGGAGGGTGAGAGACCATCTAGAGCTCAGCTGAGTCACTGAAATCATCTGAACTCTGGCCTCCGACATGTGAAAGAGCAAAGGTGACATCAGAGGGCCCTGACTCAGATGAATACGACTGCAAGACTGCCCTAGACTCAAGCAGCAATAAATGACTGTTTTGTGCTACTGAGTATGGGTAGTTTGGTGGGTTATGTAGCAGTAGATACAGATCTCATGAGTGGGAGCAAAGCATTTTACCTTTGAATTCTAAAATGAAATCGCTTCAATAAGGCAGCTGTAAATCTGCTGATCAAATCTAAAGTTACATGTTTATAGATTTTCCCTAATCTCTGATTACCGTATTGCATATTAATCATATGTTTCTAATGTTGGTAACCTAAATATCTAATACCAGGCCACTTGTTTAAATGCCAGTCAATGCCTCCTCATCCCTTCTCTTTTTCGATTGTTAGCCCTACCATGCAACCCTGCAAGTCACTTAACCACAGTTAGCCAAATTTGTTTTTCTGTAACATGAAGTAAATAGAGGATTTAAAAAATTCTTCCAGTTCTTTGGATTTTGATTTTGTAGTCAATTGTCTTAGCATGTGTATTTTCTTTCCTTTAATAAGGACCAAAGCCACAGACTTTGAGATGATTAAAATGCAGAGGTACAGAACTGTAATATGTATATGACTGGCTATTGAGGAAAGCTATGAGTACTTTCAGAAAAATGGCCACAGGAAATCAATCCATATTCTTTTCATTAAATGAAAATGGCACATTGACCAACATTTTATTGAAGATTATAATGTAGAAAACACAATCATTTAAAAAGATGTTTTTACAACATTCTTCGACTTACAGAAATAACTATAAGGAAATATCCTATTAGGGAGAAAGATTTATGAACAAGGATATTCATTGCAGCTTTAATTTTAATAGCAAAAATCGCAAACAATCTATTTTTCTGACAGATTGAAGAATAATTATATTATTAAATATCAAAAATGTTTCCTAAAACTATTTAATTACATTGCAAAATGCCCACGTTTAAAATTAAGTGAAAATGCAAAGTTGAAAACATGAACAGTATTATCCTAATATCCTAAGAATACAGAAATACACATATAAGGAAATACAGACTCAAGGAGAGAGGGGGCGGGGTAAAAGGAAATACTCTAAACGTTAACAGTGTCTGTTTCTGGGTGGTGGATTACTTTTTTTATAACAGTCTGTATTTTTTCAAAACTGTCTATAATGAACAATTGCATTTATAGTACAAAATAACTGCAACAACAACAAAAAATTCATGAAGACTTTTTCAAGTCCTATGCTTTAGGGAACCTCGGAGGGTATTCCCATGCATTTCTACATTGGGACACACTCAGGTCCCGGTGGCGTTGTAGTTTGGAAAGTTTCCAAACACCCGGCCCAGCGCTCGGCGGGAGGGACGCGGCTACTCGGAAGAGCTGCCCATATGCTTTCTGGGAAATGGCCTGTGAGCAAGAAGGAGACGGCTTGAGAGGAAATCGAAAAGCGAAAGTCAAGAGACTGCTGGAGCAGTACGCAGGCGCGCCGCCGGGGATTCCCGGCTTAGTGTCTACCCTTCGAGTCGCTGCGGGCAATGCTTGCCGGGTCTGACCCTTACACGCCCCCGGACCAGCAGAGAACTAGCCCGCGTCCTTCCGGCTGGTGCACGCGTCCCCTCCCAGCGAGAGTGTTATCTCTGGACCAGATGAAAGGCGGAAGCGCGGTGGCGTTACTGCTGAGCTTTTGTGGCAGTGAGGGGAGTATTTTCTATAACTCCAACAAGCTTCGCTTTGGTGGAGTAGTCCCTAAGGCACTTGACTGCTAAACCAGAAGGTTGGCGGTTCAAACCCCCCAGCCGCTCCGCGGAAGGAGGGCTGGGAAATCTACTTCCGTAGTGATACGGCCTTGGAAACCCAAGGAGGGATCACTGTGAGTCGGCCCCTTGCCAGTGAGCTTGGTTTTGGTTTTTAAGGTTCTGGAAAAATTACCCATCCCTGTTGCACTTTGGCTTTCTTCCCTTGGCCTGGAAATGTCTCCTTTCTTCCTAATTTCTGTAGCTGCAAAGTCTGCATACGATCTCAGGCTTACTCTTTTAAGCTGTAACCCTCACTTAGCTTTGGGTGGTTGCGGTTAAACCAGAGATGCTGGGATGTGGGACTAGCTGTTGCTGACCCATCAGCGAGGGGCGCTTTCCTCTTCTGCAATCTTCTCGCTCCCGGTCTTCCCGTTATAATGATTATACCAGAAGTTGTGTGGGAGAAATACAGTGAGAGTAGCTTAGTCAGCAGATAGTGATTTTGAAAGTTTGGCAAACCCAGGGCAAAGAGGCTGGCTTTTGCCACCTGTCTATTTCACTTACTCAGTGGTTTTGGGACGCAGAGGAGTGGGTTCCTTCAGGCTCCACTCAATCACTCTGGGCTCACTACCTACTGAGGGTAAACAAGGCACTAACAAAGGGACTTGTGTCTTTATGGACCACACAGTCCAACCTCTTGTGAGAATGGGGGCCAGCCCTCCATGGCCGCACAGAAGCACAGACACCCCCCCCTTCCCCCAACCAAGTGCAGTTTGCATAAATCCCAGACTGCAAAAAGGAGAGGACAGGACTGGTTGCATAATTTGATGGCCTGGTGTAAAATGCAAATGTGGGGCCTCTTATTCAAAAGCTACTAATAATTCAAGACAGCAACACACACACACACAAACCAAACCCGCTGTACTCTAATAGATTCTGATTCAACAAAGATACAGGACAGAGTAGAACTGCCCCATTGGGTTTCCAAGGCTTTAAGTCTTTAGGAAGCTAACCGCCACATCTTACTCCTGCAGAGACTGTTAGGATCTAACTACTGATCTTTTGGTTTTGGTTAGCAGCTGAGTGCTTTAACCACTACACCACCAGAGCTCCTGAAGCAGTGGAACATTAAGTGCAGGACCCTTCTGAGTGTGGAACCCTGTGTGACTGCATAGGTTGTGTGCCCATGAAGCCGGTTCTGGGATGGAAATTTGAGGACATTTCTTCTGTAGAAACCCTGTTAAATGTTTACTTAAAACAAATGGAAACTTGGATGTGAAGAAGCAACCAATGTTATACCACCATTCCCTGTTTAAAAGCCCCCACTGGCTCCCTTGTTGTTGTTGTTATGTGCTGTTGAGTCAGCCCCTACTGATAGGGACCCCTCCTTGGGTTTCCCGAGGCAGTGTCACTACAGAAGTAGGATTGCCCAACCTTCCTTCCGAGGAGTGGCTGGTGGGTTTGAACCAGCAGCCTTCTGGTTAGCAGTTAAGTGCTTTAGCCACTAAGCTACCAGAGATCCCATAGCACTTGCAATAAAATTCAGAGCCCTAAGCTTTCTCTACAGAGCCCTGTATGATTTAGTGTTGCCTACCCCTCCTTCCCATCTTATCTCACTCTCCCTTTACTTCACTAGATTCCCCTCCCCTTGGCCTCATTTCCCTTCCTGAAGCACTGCAAGCTTTTCCTGGCCTCAGTCCTTTGCATGTTCTGTCTTATTTGGAGTGCTGTTTGCCCTGCTCTGTTGTGGATCAGTACCTTGTCATTCTTTAGATCTCAGCTTAGGTATCACTTCCTCAGAGACCTTCAGTGATCACTCTTTCCAGTTACTCTTAATCATATTTATATTCCTCATTGTTAGTTGCCGTCAAGTTGGCTTCCACTCATACAACGTCTTTCATATGACAGAAGGAAACCTTGCCCAGTCCTGCACCATTCCCCATACCATCAACCAGACTTACTGCCATCGAGTTGATTCCGACTTACAGCAACCCCTTTTTGGGTTTCCGAGGCAGTATCTCTTTATGCAAGTAGATTGCTCAATCTTCCACAGAGCGGCTGGTGGGTTTGAACCACCAACCTTTCGGTTAGCAGTCAAATGCCTTAGGCATTACACCACTGGAACTCTTACCATAGCACTCATTAAATCTCCTTGTTTATTATTTGCTTGTCTTTTTTCATCTCTTTTCACCGTAGAGCTCACAACAGAAGGAAGCTTGTGCTATGTTAAGAGTTGTTCTCATCCAGGGGTTCCACTGTTCTCATCTAGAGGTTCCATTAGAAAATTCAGCCTAATACTCCAGGATATCTATGTATGTAATGAATTATCTTCTCTCCTATAAGTATAGGTGTATATATAGATACCTAGAATTCTGCTTGGGAAAACTGAGGAAATAGTCCAAAGAATGCATCTTCTGTGTTGTGGTTCAAGTGAGGAAGCCTGACTGAAAGGCAATGCCTGATAGATCTCAAAAATATTTTTTGAATGAATGAATAAATGAACATCACTCACTAACATTGGGATAAATAATCAAATGTTAATTCAGCCATTCATATTTTACCATCAACTCTAGACCTATTGAACCAGAATTGAGATGGAAAATAAAGAACACGTGTACTTTGAAAAACTTCCATAGAGGATTTTAGTGGGAACATCACTCCTTCAAACGCCTTCCAGTTTCTCCCCCATCTCCATCTTTATCTGGGTGGTCTGTAGGGTCCATTCTGTCTGCAACAGTCTAAAAGAATGACTGCATGCCTAATGCATAGGACTTTTGTCAGAGCACTAGTGCTAATTGCCATCAGTTAAAGGGGCATTAAGGGAAATTTCAGGATCATTTCGTTTATCTGCGGGTAGGAAGATGTCTGGGATAGTAGACATACATAGATAATACCTAAATCAATGAAAAGTTAGCGTGAACTAATAATAATAAAACAGTATAATTCTGGGGCATTTCTATACAGCGTGGAAGTTAGGGTGAGCAAGAGAAGTAGAGGACAAGTTCTAGGCTATATGACACGGGACATGCGTGTTGCTAGAAGCTGGTTTTGGTTCATTGGGATGAGGTATAACAGTGACTGTCCTATGATTTTAGGATTTGAATGTATTATAAAGGCAATTCTACCTTAATGTTCCAGGCTGATCAAGGAACAAAGGAAAGGAAAGAACTAACCAGTCACTCCTCTATGTGTTCAAACACAAAATCTTTAACTAGTGTTTGTTAAGGGCCAGATTGTGCTAGATTCTAGGGCTATAATTGTGAACGAGGCCATTTTGGTCCCTGTACACACAGAGGTTCCTTAGAGGCTAATGAAGAAGACATGTATGTATGTATGTATGTATGTATGTATGTAGTTGAAACAAAGTCCATAAGCATTGTGCCAGGGGATCTAGAGGATGCTACGGAGGCATGCCCCATGTGCATGCTTGCATATGTGTGTGTATGTATATGCTGTATATGTTGGGAGGAAGGCTTTCTAGGGCCTGAAAGATGTGTGAATGTTATCCAGGTGACGGGGTAGATAGGATGGGGTTGGAGAATTGAGAGGCTACAGCAGAGGTTGGTGAGAGATAGCATAGGCCAATAAAGAAACTGAAATTCAATCTTGTGTGTTTATACGTTGAAGGATAAGAAGCCCTTGGAGTGAACTGACAAAATGAGTTGAAGAGTAAGAAGAGACTAAATAATATATGACTTTGGAAAGATCTGTTGAGAATTATGACCTTTCTTTACAGATGGGATTCTTAACTATTTTTTTTGTGTCTTAGACCCCTTTGGGATCCATGATGAAACCTATGGACGCCTTCTCAGGGCAAAGTTTTTAGTTTAGTGGGAAGTGATATCACTAAACAGCTAGTCGGAGAAGGCCCAGTAAAGACCTGCATTACCATCCAGTACACTGCTCATCCTGCCCTCATCACCAGCGTGAAGGGCTGGAACTTCTCCTCATCCTTTAACCCTCTCCCCAGGCTCAGGTTGATTCCTGTGACCAGAGACTATTAGAGCTAGAAAGGACCATAGAGTCCATCTACTCCAACCTCTTCTGGAGATGAAGAATGAGTGGCCCAGAGATGAAATCTCTCGCCCAGGGTCAGAGCTGTTACTCGCTTCTCAGTCCTCATTTCCATGAGATATTTACCCACATGGATGGTGCAAACAGTTAAGCCCTTCACTATTAACGGAAACATTGGTGATTCTAACCTCCCCAGAGGTGCCTTGGAAGAACAGCCTGGCAATCTGCGTTGAAAGGTAGCCTTGAAAACCCTATGGAACACAGCTCGACTATGCGATACATGGGGTCAGTGTGAGTCAGAATCAACAACTGGTTTGGTTTGGGTTTTGGTCTCCTTTCAAATTGCCCTACATACCACCCAGGGGAGAAACTCTGATGGCACAGTGATGAAGTATTTAGCTGCTAAAGAAGAGATAAGTATTTTGGACCCACTAGCTGCTCTGTGGGAGAAAGATGAGGCAATCTGCTTCTTTAAAGATTGACATTTCGGAAACCCTATGGGGCAGTTTTACTCTGTCTTATAGGGTTGCTATGAGTTAGAATTGACTCAATGACAGTGGGTTTGTTTTTTGGTTTTACCATCAAGGGGTGACTCTGGATCCCTCCCTCTATTAGGAGAAGCACCCTTGGTGGTGGCCTCAGCAGGTCTGAACCCCATAGCCTTTCACTGGGGCAGTGTTGACATGGCAGTCAGAAGGCTTTATATTTCATCCCCTGGAAGCTCTGTGCTTGCTGCTTTTGCCACCCTATTGTCACTTCCATCTTGGATCTAACAGTGATGACTCTTACCGACTCCAAACCAAAACCAAACTCACTACCTTCGAGTCAACTCTGACTCATAGTACCCCCCTTTGGGTTTCCGAGGTGGTGGTGGTGGTGGTTGTTATGTGCCATCGAGTCGGACCTGACTCATAGCGACCCCTCCTTGGGTTTCCAAGGCAGTATCACTACGGAAGTAGGATTGCCCAACCTTCCT
>NW_006921588.1:4042533-4052526 GCF_000298275.1 Orycteropus afer afer | reverse complement strand
CTTCCTTCCGAGGAGTGGCTGGTGGGTTTGAACCGCCAGCCGTCTGGTTAGCAGGCAAGTGTCTTAGCCACTATGCTACCAGAGCTCCCTTTCCGAGGTGGTAAGAGGTGGTAAATTTTTACAGAAGTAGGTTGCCCAGGGTGCCTTCCACAGATTGGCTGGTAGGTTTGAACGCCAGTCTTCTGATTAGCAGTCACATGCCTTAGGCACTATACTACCATGAGGAATTTGGCTTATTTGGTTTTGTCCTTAGGCTTTCCTGCTGGTTGAGAAATGAAGGGATTGCTTTGTTATTCTTGATCTATCCTATGTCTTAACACTTACACCTTCTAGAATAAATTCATAAGTAATACCTGAGAAGCCCAAACAGAAATTAAATGCACATGCAAAGGAGTCTCCTGTGAATAGTTGTATTGATGTTAACACTGGTTTCTTAAAGTTGATTTATCTCACAAGTTTATCTGAAGCTTTGGGTTTTAGCATTTCAATCATGACACTCCCAATTGGAGGTGTTTTGTGGGGGAGAAGAGTTTCAGGCTTCAACCATTTCCTGGAATTTACAAAACTGAAGAAATATGATTTGATTGCTGGCAAAGATCAGTCTCTAAACTTTTTCATTTGCTTCCTCCTTTTGAGTGTCAGAGTTTATCCTATCATTCAGCAGAATACGGAGACTTCATCTAAAACGGAAAAATGAAAATGATCTTTCAGAAGCTATTGTTTTGCAAACAAACCACTATTTTAGAAACAGTAAACATCCTCTTTTCTACTAAACACTCCAGAGTCTTTCTAGCAGTTAATTATTAGGTAGTCACAAAAGTAGCCAGGGGCAATCAGTCTAAAGTTAAAGACATCTTTCAAGTAGATAGAAATTATTTTACGGAAAAGACCTATTTTTCCCACCGAGCACATAATGAAGAAATCAATGTAAAATGCAACAAAAATTCGCTTACACCTAAGTAATTTAACAATTAAGGACAACTAACGTTGGAATAAGCTATCAAAAGAGAATATGAATTTTCCATTGTAGGAAATATTCAAGAAAAGAACTGAAACACACTTGACAAATTTCTTGGGGCTCAGAGTTTCTCCTGGATTCCATTATTCTCCTATATGTTCAAGAGTGAGTCTTCCTCATGTGAATTGGGAATTTGAACCTCTTGACAGTATTGGGAATGAGAACAGATATGATGCATCATAAATAAGATTATTGCGTTTGAGATTATGATCCAGTTCTCAGAAGAATATTAATTTGCTGCCATTGTTATTCATATGCTACTTGGAGTGGCTCAAGGGACTAATCGTACAAATAACAATCAAGAAAATTAAACTTTGGGTGCTTGAACTGCTAAAATTGGCTTCTAAATATTGATTAATACATGTTATCTGCTAAAGTGGAGAGGATAGTGAAGAGTGGTCAATGGCAGAGGTTGGGCTGAAGTGTCGGAGGTCAGTATAGGAATATTAGTCTTCTCAAAAAACCAAAACCAAACTCTCTGCTACGAGTCAATTCCGACTCACAGCGACCCCCATTGGGTTTCCAAGGCAGTAAATCTTTACGGAAGTAGGTTGCCCCATCTTCCTTCTGTGGAGCCCCTGGTGGGTTTGAACCGCCAACCTTCTGGCTAGCAACAGAGGCCTTAAGCATTGTGCCACCGGAACTCCTTTATTTGCCCTCTACACAAAAAATGCACTGCCGTGGAGTCAGACCCGACTCATAGTGACCCCTCATTGGGTTTCCAAGGCAGTATAACTACGGAAGTAGATTGCCCAACCTTCCTTCCGAGGAGTGGCTGGTGAGTTTGAACCGCCAGCCTACTGGTTAGCAGTCATGTGCCTTACACACTACACTACCAGAGCTCCCTTATTTGCTCTCTAGTGGCTTTCAGTTGGAAAGAACTTGAGATAATTCAAATAGGTGAAGGTGTCTGCTTTGTATGCTTATAATATTAGCATCACACAGGACTTTACAGATACCTCTTGTTTTATGCTCATGACTGTGTTCCAATGTATCTACTTTCCTACTGCTCAGGTAAAATTTCAACCCCTTCAATTCACACACCACCTTTGCTTCATTGGAAACGCCCTTGACCAGCAATGGAAAGGAAAGGGAACATACTGCAGTTTCAATTGTTGAGGGACTCAGGTTTTCTCTCAGCACGGCATAAACACTTGGAGACATGGGAAGAAGGTCTGATGGAGAATGGGGCTCAGTTGAATCACTGCGGCTTAAAGAGATAATAAGATAAATTTTAAAAAATGTTAAATAGTAGCTCACATGACATTGTATCAGAAACTCATTTCTAGGGCTTCATTTATTTGAGGTTACTAATTCATCATTTGATACCAGAGTATTCAACCCATTATGTCATAAACAGCAAACACAAGGGCAATCTTATCATTCTAGTCATAATAGACTGTGGAAAGCATGCCCTGAAGACTAGCTTTAACTATTAAAAGAAATGGGATATTAAAAAGCTTTATTCACAGTTACAAATTCTCTGCTTTACCTTCAAATTTTCTAAAGGAAAGCTTTTTTTTTTTTTTTTTATGTCTTTTGTAAATTCAATAGTAAATATTTTGTATGTGACTAGAATTACTCACATTGTTGAGATGGGGATAAAAACAGAAGGAACATAACCTTTGTCTCCCCTTTCTGTTGGTCTTGAAACTGGAAAAGAAATGCACATTGTTGGGAAAAATATTATCAAGATTATGGACTTAGGAAAAAAAGTCTGAAAAATATAAGCAATGCTAAGTGAGAGATAATATAGTTATTTAGTGATTGAGAAAAAATTTTGGTTGAAAAGATGCAATAGTCTCCTAGAGGAGCATAAAATATGAAAAAAGAGAAAAGCAAATCTTTTGGCAGACTGAATCTTACTTCTTCACATAGTAATGTCTCTGAAATGTGTGAGAAAAATTGAGAATCAATTCTATTACCTGTCTTCTATATTCCAATTTAAGTTTGATTATAAATACTGATTTATTCATCTATTGGAGATATTTATAGTAACTCAGTTATTTTCATTATAATGGATACTGGTCAATCATAATTATACAAATTTTTTGAAGCACAGACATCAGTGTTGCTAAAAGTACCACTGTAATAGTAGTGGTGTACTTGGAAACATTCCCTATCATTCTTTATCACACTATGGTGAACTGGTATTTGGCCTAGTTATCCAACTGTAAATTATTGCACTGATATTTATTTCATTCAATCAGAGACAGAGAGTCACTTAGAAGTCACAGTTATCTTTTGTTTGATTGTTTTGTTCCCATTTTGGAGGGAATGAAGTAGAATGTCACTCACTGCTTGTGAGTGACAACTAGGATATTCTACAAGATGGGGCTCATAGATTTATTTGCTATGGATGAAGATTTTTATGGTTTTATACTTTTCATGAAAGAAACAGAATAAGGCAACAACGCAACGCACTGCTGTCGAGTCAGATCCAACTTATAGTGACCCTCGTTGGGTTTCTGAGGCGGTATCACTACGGAAGTAGATTGCCCAAACTTCCTTCTGAGGAGTGGCTGGTGGGTTTGAACCACCAGCCTTCTGGTTAGCAGTCAAATGCCTTAGGCACTATGCCACCAGAGCTCCCATATTAAAATTCTATAGCTGATTTAAATAACTTTCTTTCATGTATTCAGTAAATATTGACCGAACGCCTGTTGTGGCCAGGCACTATTCTAGGCCCCAAAGATACGGCCAGAAAAACAGAAATATCAGAACTTTGTGTTGATAGACTAGGAGGCACAGGAATGAGGCACAGACTCCATGGCCTCTCCCCAACAAATAAGCAATTTTTCCTCAGTTGTGAAACTATAAGGTCAATATAAAGCTTACAGATCCTGACCTTCCTTTGAAAATATGTAGACTTGCCTTCCTTTTAAAAGCCTTCTGATCATTATCTCCTCTTTTCCTCTCCCCTAAGACACTTGACTGCTAACCAGAAGGCTAGCGGTTCAAACCCACCAGCCACTCCTCGGAAGGAAGGTTGAGCGATTTACTTCCGTAGTGATACTGCCTCGGCAACTCATGGAGGGGTCGCTGTGAGTCGGGCCCACTCAATGGTACACAACAACAACAAGTCTTAAAAGTAAAGTCAGTGCCACTGCTGTTTTACAAAGGAGAAAATGGAAGCTCTCCAAATAGCTGGAAGAGAGCCCATGGCCATTGTGAGGTCTGGTTACAGCTGCTAACGACTACTCAGTTAGTGTTGGAGCCCCAGAGGTCCCTGTCCAGGAACTGCTGACATACCCCCTGTCTCTCCAGCTTTAACCTCCACAAGCCCTTTAGGGTTGGTAAAGATCAAAGCAAACAAGAAAACAGGAGCATCATTTACTTCCCTGCAACATGAGGTTGTTTCCCAAAACCTTAAGGGGAAAAAAAAAGTAAACAGAACTAACCTTCGCATGGCTGAGAACTGTAGTGTTTACCAAAGGCTTTGTCTTTGGGAATGTCAGGGTAGAGGTACTTCAGTGGGTTTTCTGGAATGTTTTCAGCCATAATAACCTTGTAGTCTCGGAGGATGTCAGCGAATGGCAGAGCAGACAACCGGCCTTTATTGTAGGGTTCTACAGAGTGGAATCTCACTTCTCCTGCAAAGACAGACAGCAGAGGAATATCCAAGTCCCTGCAGACATTCTTGGTGGCCTTTTTCCCTGCCATTATCTTCACATCATTGTTTTAAACAAGGCCAGATGTTCTGTTGTCTGAGTAGAACAGATTATTCAGGAGACAGAGGAGGCCCACACAGGCTGTCATAAATTTTTGTGAGTCCTGTTCTGGGAAAAGTGCAACAACTAGTATTCATAATCACTGAGCGTATAAACAGAACAACACAAGGGAAAGCTCAAATTCAATAACCAAACCGAAGAATACCCAATTCACATTAATAAACAATAGTGAGCATATACCATTTTCGGAATGGTCCACCCAGGTGAAAGTTATTCCTCCAAGATGGCTTTCACTGAATCTTAATAAAAATGTTCCAGGCGTTTTGTCCTTTAGCAAGAGCCGTTCCTTTTCTTTACTAACAAAACCCATGATATACCTAAAAATAGAATGATACACGGTTTTACCTGATTAAAGGCTGTACATTATTGCATTTGCATTTATTTCAGTCACAAAGAAATACTTAGACTATGTTTTCAGTACAATCAAATGTCAGTGGTACCTGAAATACTCTTATACTGTTCACTGTGAATATCAATTGTATATGTAGAATGCAGGAAACCATACCTGTTTTTTTTTTTCCTGTGGCACTAATCATGCTTAGAAGGAAAAGAGGAAAAAAGAAAGAAAAAAAAACTCCAACAACAGAAGAAAAATAAAACATAATAACTCATGTGGAAAATATAGCCTTTAACTTACCCATCAATCCAAAGTGGAAGAATGTGTTTTTTAATTAGATCCAATATTGCTTCAAGCCATGTCCAAAAGGTAAATGATTTGCCAGGTAAGTGTTCCTATGGGAATAAACAAACCAGTCAGGACAACAATTACTTCATCAGTGATGTCGATATAATAATTCAGGTTCCATTTTTCAGCGAAATATTTTCTTTAAATGGGACAATACTTTAGCATTTCTTTTTAAAACATCCTTATCCAGGAAATTATCAAAAGTCCAGATTATGATATGAAGGCTTAGAAAAAAGCACTATGTTTAAGATAAAAAAAAAGAGTATCTAAATGATCTTCCCCTTCCCCTGTTTGTACCTTGCAGAACTTGGCCCAGGTGAGATGACCATCACTGTAGCTAGATAAGACTGAAATGAAAAAAGAGAAGAGAATGAGATGTTTGTTAAACAATCAGACTCTTCAATTTTGTGCTCAATTTAGATAGTTTTTATATTTCTCCCTTTCAAATATCTAAGTACCTGGTTTGAGTCTATAGAGTACTTAGAACTAGGTATAGTAAAAATGTATATCCTTTTTTGCTCTTAGGAAAAATGTTAAGATATCCTTTTTTTTTTTTTTGCTCTTATCATCTAGAAAATAATCCTTTAGGTAGAAGAGCTAAAGATGGCTTCAGGAAAAGGGTGGGTCTGTAGGACCAGGCCTCCATGAATGGGTAGAATATACATTGTCAGCGGAGAGGGAGAGTGCACTCCAGGAAGTAAGAATAATGTAGGGTGAGACATGGTGGACATGAATGTGTCTTATATAGGAGACAGTAAGAGCAACCTAACGTTGGTGAATAAATATTGCATAATTTATTTGTATAAATTAGGCATAGTCAGATTAGCAGGAGTCTTGAGTATTGGGGAGCTCTGGTAGTGTAGTGACTAAGGCACTTGATTGCTAACCAGAAGCCTGGCGGTTCAAACTCACCAGCCCACTCCTTGGAAGGAAGGTTGGGCAATCTACTTCGGTAGTGATACTGCCTTGGAAACCCAAGGAAGGGTCGCTATGAGTCGGGTTGGACTCAATGGCACATAACAACAACAACAACAACAACTTGACTGTTAAGACAAAAAGAATTAGCTAGAGTTCCATTAAGCTATGTTGTTGTGTTGTTGTTATATGCCGTCGAGTCAGCCCTGACTCATAGCGACCCCTCCTTGGGTTTCCGAGGCAGTATCACTACGAAAGTAGGATTGCCCAACCTTCCTTCCGAGGAGTGGCTGGTGGGTTTGAACCGCCAGCCTTCTGGTTAGCAGTCAAGTGCCTTAGCCACTATGCTACCAGAGCTCCCCCATTAAGCTATAGGAAGCCATTAACTGTTTTCACCCAGGGCAGTGAGAGGAGACAAGAGTTTCTATCTAACTACATTTTTAAGGAAATTACACTCATCATAAGGATAATTTAATAAAGGTATAAAAGAATGTGGTTGCTAGCTATATTATGTATTTTAAAGCTTTATTCACTAATTAACAAATACTTATTGAATGTCTAGTTATTGTGTTTTTATGAATTTGTTTTAAAAAAGGACTGAAAAGGAACTTTTCATTAAGTAAATTTAGTAATATTTCCAAAGACCCTGATTTCAATTACCTACTGATCAAAGAATAGATGGAAGTGGCAACCCAGACTCACACTCAGTCAAAACTTTAATCACATGTGATTCAACTACTGCCACTTGAATTAACCTCTGGTCCTACTTTAACTAGAAATGCATAAGACCCAATTCCAACTCTTTTTTTTGGGGTGCTAAATTGTTTTCACCCCATACTTGTCAAAATACAGATATCTTTTAGAAAAAATTTAGACTGTTGTTAGTACATGTAGTACCAATGACTCTATTTTGCAAACGTTAAAAATCTCAGTCAAACCTGAAATTTTCTTTGTAACAGAGTCCTTAACATGTAGAATTGAGTATTTACTGGGTGGTTTTGAATGTCTATTAAATTTCCTAGACTTGGTGGGGGAATTAACTATTTTCCAGTTGGTTAATGTCAATTGTGATAGTAATATGAAAGACCAAGTTACCACTAAAGGTGGAAATGACATTAGAACATTCTAGAGATTGGATATGGAATGGAAAAGAGGAGACTTTAGAAGTGGATACACCTGGGTGCAGTGGTTAAAGTGTTTGGCTGCTAACAAAAAGGTCAGTGGTTCAAACCCACCAGCTGCTCTGTGGGAGAGCGATGAGGCAGTCTGCTTCCATAAAGATTTACAGCCTTGGAAGCTCTGTGGGACATGATACTTTGTCCTGTAGGGTCACTATGAGTAGGAATTGACTGGATGGATGTGGGTGGGTGGGGCTTATGCCTAGGCTTTGCTATGTACTAGCCATGCAGAATGGCATGTTACTTAACATCTGACTCCCAATATAAAATGGATAGAACTATGTCTGACTTGAGGAACTTTTGTGAGAATTAGAGATAATATAGGGTGAGCATTTAGCCCTGTGCAATATAGTAGACACTCATAAATTGTGACTGTCATTATTAATTGTAGCAATACCATCCTGGTTCACTTAAGTACCAAAAACAGAGGCAAGTCCTCCATATCTACCAGTTCATACCTGTAAGCTTCTCTGCCAGCATGTTGAGTTGATCTGAATTAAGTCCACGACCAACATATGAAGAAAACTGCCAGCTCATCACTTCCAGGAGTTG
Source organism: Orycteropus afer afer (assembly GCF_000298275.1). Taxonomy (NCBI): domain Eukaryota; kingdom Metazoa; phylum Chordata; class Mammalia; order Tubulidentata; family Orycteropodidae; genus Orycteropus; species Orycteropus afer. The sequence continues at coordinate 4,044,447 of NW_006921588.1, read as the reverse complement.
ACTCAAAGTAGCAGATGGAGGATTATTAAAGAAAACCAAGTTCTGCAATAGAGTTGTGAAGATGATTCTATTTGTTATTCACACTAAAAAACTATAATTCAACACAAAAGTTTTTCCTGATTTAAACTCTTTAGGCCAACCCAAGTTCATAAGGCAGAATATAGTCTCACCCCTACTTTTTAAGATTGATTTTGTTTCCCAATAATTCCTTATTCCTTGAATCTAACTTAATGCAGTTTCCATCTCATCCTTGAAACAATCATTTGGCATATCTTGATTTAACATTCACTGGAAGATTGGCTATCAATCAACTCATACAAGTTCGTAATGTTGTTGTTATTGTTGTTATTTGCCGTCGAGTCGGGCCTGTTCAGCAAATAACTGGGCAGATACTCTTTTCAGAAATAATGTTAATCTTAAAAAAAAAAAAAAAAAACCCAGAAAACAAAAAACAAAAATCCCATATCATGTTCTTTAATTGGTTTATCATAGGTTGGTACAAGTTACACTTTGACCAGACAAAGCATCCCAAACGGCAAGAAACAAACAAGTCTCGGGCTAAGGAAGATGACCTTATTACAATATAAGTTTATGGTTAACCCCATACTCCGGTTTTATGGCTAGTATAGCAATTTTTTCTTTCTTTCTTTTCTTTTTTTGCTGTAGACAAGAAATACCTTTTGTATGATCCGCTAAAAACAAGGTTGTTTGTGTCAGAAATTTGTCTAACAATGGTGCAACAGAAGACTTGTTCCCACACTACTGGAAAGCAGATAGGTGTGAAAGCTGAGAAAGATCTTGAGAGGAAGAGAGAAGAAATGAGAAATCTTGAGCAGTACCGTTGGTGAATTTGGGCTAAGCTGAGCTGCAAGGAGAACAAATTCAGAGATTTCAGAAGGTGAGAACAAAAGAGGACACAGCATCCAACAAAGAGTGGGGCCGTGGGTTGGGGGAGGGTAGAGAAAGAACTTTTAGGGAGGCGGTTTTTCCTGAACCCAAGACTCACATCTGGATAAATAACCAGAAAGCACAGAATATAATCAAAGTCTAGGTTTCAAAACAGAATAGAATTAAGAAGGCAAATCAGACTTAGTTGTTAAGCTGGGCTCTGCAACAAGGCTGGTGCATCTGTGTTTTAGGAGCTGCTTAGGGTCTACAACTCAACATTTCTCATCCTGGAACAGAGTTGAATCTGCTATCTTAATGGTTAGTGTGAAGATACTGATGGTTTTCTTACAGAAGGATTCTGAAGAGAGCTAAAATGCAGCACTATGCTCTGAGAGTGGAGAACAGAGAAGTATTCCATGGCCCCTCTTTATGCCCTGGTGTCGGACAGAGAGCTCTGAACAGGTATAACTCTTAGGACTGACATTTAATCTCAACACTGTTGGTTCTTCTTTTACATAATGACCAGGTAACTCCTGTAAGGAGTTCTGTTCTGCTGTCCGCCCACTGAGAAGCAGGGCACTGAGTTCTCTGGGTGGCCTTCCTCTCTGCAGTTACTCTACCTCAGATGCCAGGGCACCAGCAGATCAGAAGGAATAGGGCTGAGTCATTTTCCAGCTAGTTTCCTTATTGTTGTTGTTATGTGCCATTGAGGAACACGGAATTAGAGGACAGGACCACTTTGAGCTGACTCATTACGGCTTGATTCTTATTGCTGGAGAGTAAGGTAAGAGAATTCTTTCCTTTGAAGGGAGCATTTGCTTTCAATTAAGAGGAAACATCGTTATTTACACTTCGCTTATTTTCTCTAGCGCTTGGTGGTTTCCGGCGCAATGCACTGAGGTTCTGTAAGAGGGAAGTAGGGGAAGCGCACCACTCTCTGACCCTTTTTTGTCCCCGCCCCCCCCCTTGTTATCTTTTTCTTTTTTTAATTTTATTTTGATTTGGGTGAAGATTTACAGAGTAAAT
>NW_006921588.1:4039743-4041329 GCF_000298275.1 Orycteropus afer afer | reverse complement strand
GGTGTTTTGCAGATTCTACATTATTCTTTAGCGTTGCATAGTATTCCATTGTGCCCTTGTTATCTTTTAAGAAGATCATTTATGCTGTGCTTTCTTGTAACTTGAGTCCAAATTTTGGTCAGTGTCTCAAATAACCACCAGATGGCATTAAAACCCGATTTGAGCCTAGGATAGATTTGATCTACAGCCCATCTCTTGAAATTTATGCTGTCAGAGTGGAGTTAGGCGAGATTGATAAATACTCTAGTCACTTATTTGGAAACCAGTTCTGTACCTTTGTAGAGCAGCTGTGTGGAGAAGGTGGGGGGCCAGAAATAGTTGGGAAGGAGGTAAACACAGCAGTCAAATAGCAACTTCTGGCACAAGACTCCCTGGGCCCCATAGCCCGGTAAGAAGAGCCACAGTATGGCTCTAGAACTCGCTGATACACAAAGATAGGAGTGGACTGATCCTTCAGAAATAACAAATACCTGCCTATCACTTAGGCTAGCCAGAATGCTCTTAGGGTCCAAGTGTATATCAGAACGTAATACTTTAACTATCAGATTAGAATGGAATTATAAAACTAAAAATAATTGGAGTTCAGTAATAAAACAACGAACAAGACATGCCAAAAATTTAAAAAAAAAAAAAATCCCTTTGACATAGGTGGGTTTTATTGATATGAAAAATGAAAGAATTAAAGGGGTGGAGGATGAGAATACAGACTTTACCTGGGAATCATTGGTTGACACGTTGTACCAAACGATGGACGCCCAAGCATTAGGTAACTGACTGACGTTGGAAATCATCACCACAGGTAATGAGCTGGTCTGGTTAAAAAAAAAGCATGGTTACTATAGGTAGTCCCACCTTACATTGACCTTACGCTGAACCTCCTCCTCTAAAGGACCATCTCTAGCCAGCCCCACTCCATCAATCCCAATGTCCTCACCATCCTAATCACTAAATTGACTGTGAAGCCACCTGGAACTTTCTGAGTAGATGTGAGTCATTGTGCAGAAAGAAAGAAGCTATGAAGAACAGGAAGTCTTTCAGAGTGTTCAGTCATGATCTGCTTCCTCTAATTATCTTCCCCGGCATTTCTTAAACATTTACACTTTATGATGTCGCATACTGCCCAAAATGCAACTAATTAGAAATTCATTTATTAACTATCTTCTTTAAAAGATACATTAGAAACTAATTTTAAATTTGCTCTGGGCTGAGTCAATATATTCAAATTATGATCTAACCCCTAAATAATGTCAGCAATACTAAGAATGGAAATTTTAATTACAGAAAGTAGAAAGATAAGCCATTTTGGAAACATTTGGGAAATAGCGCCCTCTGATCCATTGTTGCGAAACTCAATTTAGTTTCCTACCTTATGGAATAAACAACCAAAGGAGGGGTTGCTGGGAGTTGAAATCGACTTGATGGCAGTGAGTTGTTTTTTTTTTTTTTTTCAGACTAGCCTAGAAAACTAATTGAATTTATAATAGTCCCTTCCCATTGTTGTTGTTGTTGTTATGTGCCGTCGAGTCAGCCCCGACTCATAGCGACCCCTCCTTGGGTTTCCGAGGCAGTATCACTACGGAAGTAGG
>NW_006921588.1:3988991-4039213 GCF_000298275.1 Orycteropus afer afer | reverse complement strand
CTAGTGGGTTTGAACCGTCAGCCTTCTGGTTAGCAGTCAAGTGCCTTAGGCACTACGCTACCAGAGCTCCCATGGAGCTGCTGGGTGGGTTCAAACCACCAACCTTTCAGTCAGCAGCTGAGAGCTTAAACTGTTCACCACAAGTAGAGTCAGATTCAGAGTGTGTGAGATCATGTTTGTTTGTTCATTCATGCACTTGCTCATTTGTTTACTTAACAAATACTGAATCTCTACTGTGTGTCAGGACTTGTTCTAGGCACTGGCAATTGAATAATAAATGCAACATGATTTCCTGCCTTCAAGGAATTCACAGTCAGTCATGTTCAACTTAGTTGCGAAGTTTTTTTTTTCTTCTTCTTCAGGCTTAGTGGTAACTGCTATAAGAGGATCAAAACAAATGTACCATTAATGTTCATATCTTTTGTCGTTTCTCATTAACAAATGTACCATTAATGTTCCTATCTTTTGTCGTTTCTCATTACATTTAAAAATCTTCTTCTCGAAGATTTTTATGTAGAAGTCATGAACTGAAACTATACCACTCCATGACATGGCTCAAGAACATTCATTTCTCTGTGGGCCTTCCACAGAGAGTGTCCATGACTCAGGAAATCCCAGAAAAATGCCAGCTAGGCAACATATTATTCAATATACAGCAAATTTATAATACCCATGCAATTTTATGATGTATAGTAATTTAACCAGAAAAAGTATGTTGACTATTTAGTGAATATTTAACATGCTGCTTGTCTACATTAAGTAAAAAATAATGATTAGGTGATGTAGAAAGCCTAGAAAAGAGTAGGATTTCATCTATAAATGCGGACGTATTCCTGAAAATATTATTAGTAAGTGGTAGATAGATGTTCCTTGAAACACATACTTCCAAATCGATGGTCAGGCCATAGAGGCAGATCTGCGTCTCAAAGGTTATGGAATGAAGTTCTTCTGTCACCATGTGACAGCCCTAAGAGAGAAAGAAACATTTTTTTATCTTACAAATGCATGTCTGTTATCTATTATGATTAGGCCTGTTTCTATAAATATTAATAAACCTATAAATAGATATGCTCCAAAACATCCCCTCTTATTGAACATTCCTTTTTGATTGCACTCTTATTTTAACTTTTTATTGTGATTTGAGTGAAAGTTTATAGAGTAAATTGTTTTTCCATTCAACAATTCATTCACATTCTGTTTCGTGACAAAAACAGATTCGTGACAGATTGATTGCAATCCCTCATTTTAAAATTTATTTAAAGTATATATAAGGTTTGAAAAATACCTTCATTTCCATGAACAATATGTTTTTTTGTAAAAAAAAAAAGCCAATATATTTTCCTCAGTTCACCTTTAGACAAATCATTCTTGTTTGTTTTTAAATTTTGAAAATTGATATTTTTGATTTACCAAGTATTAATAAAAACAAGCCATCTCTGTGTATTTGTAATAGAAACAGGTCTTGATGTCTCAACGAATTTGTTTAAAAAGAAAGCGAGACTTTTTCCTGCTTAAACATGGTAGCTGAATATATCCATTTTCCTCTGCTTTCTCCAGAAACTCCAATAAAGTAACAGCTGGAGTTTTATATACTTTACCATAAAGTAAAACCTGAGAGCTCAATGCCCCAGAGAGGGAGAGAGAGGGAGAGAGAGGGAGGTGGGGAGTGTGGAACGAGGGTAACAACAATAAGAGGCCCTTGTGCCTTAGTCCTCAGGGGTTGGAAGGACTAAGCTCCTCTGAAGCTGGAAAATAGAGGAGAGTTGAGCACAAGGGCACTGGTAGACAGTCAGGATAAGGGGTGGGGCTTCCCAGGATGCTGGGGGAGGAAGGTTCAAAAAAAAATTCTGTGATAGCATCAGAGGATAACCAGTACAAATTGGAGCAGGAGGAGGATAAAGGGTTTCATTAGGATGTGCCCAGGAAAAAAAAAAAAGAATTCATAAATTGGTATATTTGACTATATTGTGAAAAATTTTTTCTAGTTCTGAAGGAAAGTTGGGGGCTACATTAGTGACAGATAACATGATAAAAAAAATCAAATGAAAAATTGAGGCAACTATTAAATCCAAGGAAAATGAAAAGCAATTCAAGGCTGGAAATACAATCACAGTAGGCTCCATGTCTCAGTTGTTAGCAATAATCATAGCAATGTAAACATTGAGTACATTCGTTAAACCAAGATATAGTTTATAACAATATTGTAAAGATTTGGAAAATTATTGTATGGAAAGCTGGTAAAAGAGAGCCATAGCTTGATCTCCTTTGTGGAATGAATTCAAGAGTTAAATGTCTAAAAAAATTTTTTAAATCAAGAAACTCCAGTATCAGTATGAAGTTTACTGCTCAAAAAATGATCACCTGTGGGGAGTGGGACCTGGGGGAGTAGGACAGGCACTGCTGTTTTTGTTTTTCTGTTCTCTGTGATGAAATCTTGCAGCACTTTGCTACTCAGAGTGTGGCCCAGGACCACCGGCATTGTCACCATCAGAAGCTTTTTAGTAAACGGAATAGCAGGTCTACTGAATTTGTATTTTAACAAGATGCTGGGTGGAATTTGGGGGTCAGTTATACTCAATGTAGTGTATCCACTTTGTGTTTAGTCTCCAAAGTGATGTGGAGAAGTTGAGATCCTATAGAAAGCTTAATCAAGTTTGAAAAATAAGCCCTGTGGGAAGATGTGAACAGAAGTAAATTATCTAAACCAGAAAAGTCAGGATGGAGGTGGGGTTGGAAGCAGCAGGGTCACCTCTGGGAGAAAAGGGGATCTAATATTAATATGACTTAATAAGTCAGAATTCATTGCCATTAAATTTAAATACAAAAAAAGGTATAATGTGATAATGGTAGCCCTGGTGATGCATCAGTTAAGTGCTCATCTGTGAATCAAAATGTTGGTGGTTCAAACTCATCAAGCGGCTCCATTTTAATCTGCTCCAGAAAAGACTACAGTCCCGGAAACCCTATGGGGTCATTGTGAATTGAGATCAACTAAATGACACCTAACAACAACAAAAATATGATAGTGTTAATAATAATTATATGAAGAAGACTTTGTTGGTAATGAGGTCTGTTAAACTTAGGATTTGTTAGAAGAAGAAATCTTGTTTCTTTTGACTAGGTCATTGTCATACCTGACTGTACCTGAGGGTAGCTAGATTGACTTGAATGGAATTGCTGTTTACTGGGTTAGTAGAAAGTTACATATGATGAAAATTTCTTGTTGTGTGCCTTCATGGAGAATCCAACTTGTAGTGAGCCTACATGACAGTGGAACTGCCCCATAGGGTTTCCTAGGCTGAAATCTTCATGGGAGCAGATTGCAAGGTCTTTCCTCCTGTGGAACTGCTGGTGGATTCAAACCACTGACCTTTTATTTAGCAGCTGAGCACTGAATACTGCTTAGACCACCCATAAAGTACAGTGCCAGACGGTCTCCCAGTATAGCTGCACACTCAAGGGCCAGTCCCCTCTGCTTTTCCTCTACTCAACAGTGCTAAAACAAATTGTTGTTTCTTTAGTTGAGCATGAAACAAGTAGTTGGCTTGTGTTTGGGCACCAAGTTGAACAAAAATGCATTTTTAAACAGTAGAAATCACATTGTCCTTTGGGGGCACTATGCAAAGCATCGAGACCAACTAAGGAATTCACAACTGACATTTCACATTCATCACTAGGAGCCTTTCACATTGAGTACAATGGTGAGTAGGATGATACAAGCCTCTGCAGAACATTTATGAGGCCTGAGGCAAGCACCCAGATGGAGATCTATATACTGTATGTTTAAATATTTAAACATTATAAAGCAAGCTAACAAACTGTTAAAATATGGTCTATCCTCCTGCCATGACATGTAAGTTTTCAAATGACCTAATGAGCCAGATTTTCACTCCTCAGAGTTCCACTGGAACATGGTGTTGCAGAAAGTTGATTCCTGGACCATGGCCCACCATGGATGCCTATTGTAGCCCCTTGGCCTCTCCTGTGCCTATAATTTTTGCATTGATGTTTCCAACTGTGCTTGGGAGTCCTGGAAGTAGGATTGAGGTCTTTGGGGCTGGGACTTCTGGGGTCTTGAACTCTGGGCAACTATATCACCTTGACCCCATGTATTTCCCTCTTTGTAGGGAAGGATGCAGCTGGAGGACAGCAAAGAGAGCCTTTTTGAGTGTGAAGACCCACGCCTCCCCAATTTCCTCCTCTCTATACTAACTTACAGACTTAAATGTACATATGATGTGATCTCATAATGGATAATTCCCTCAGATAGTTCAGTTATAGTGCTTGTCTAGTCCCCATGCAAACTTTTCATCCAAGTTCAAAAGTGTGAGAAACCAGGACTCCACACTTAGAGACAGAGCAATGACCCTAAGGGCTTCCCACTAACTTTGAAAAAAGTCTTCTTGCTTTATATATTATCTTTGTTGTTGTTGTTGTTGTGTGCTGTCAGTTGGCCCCGACTCATAGCAACCCCTCCTTGGGTTTCCGAGGCAGTATCACTGCGGAAGTAGGATTGCCCAACCTTCCTTCCGAGATAGTAAGAGGTTTTCTCAGTGATTCAAATTATAACAGAAACTAATTTCTCATATTTACTTAAAACCCTTGACTCAATTGTGAGACACATTTAGAAATGAAGCTGACATACATAATGGGAAAAGAACCTTTTGGCAAATGGTAGCATCATTAATTTTCAAAGCTTGCAAGACCATCAGTAATAGTCTTCATTATTCTTTCAGTGCAGTTCAAGCCAGAGACACTGTGCAATTGCACATTCCTAGGGTCCATTTCTTACAGATTGGAAAAATATCATAGACAAGATGCATCATTAATGTCTGTATGAAAAGCTGTTCTTATCATCTGAGATGATTACAGATTTAAAATATCCATATTTATGATGTTTGTATTATATGACACTGAATATTATACTGGATTGACTGTACTTTACTTTTAAAGAAAAGTGCCCATTGGATAATCTGGTAAGAAACTGGAAAACTGGCCAAGCAACTTGACTGGGACACCACTTGGTAAAAAGGCACACGATTTAATGAAAGGTATGTGCTGTTGCCACCATATTATTTTTTGTTTCCTCTGTTCAGTGCTCTGTGGTACACCCTGGATACCTGGAATATGCTAGCAAATGGTTATGGCTTTTGCTTCAAAGAAAACTTCTGCTAAGAAAAATATGATTGGAATTAGAATGATTTTCATCTCACTTTCTTGCTTTCTCTCAACAAGCTATAATCTATGACAATGTTGTGCATGGAAAACTATGTGGTACAGAAAACAACTAAAATAATCCATTCATCTACTCAATTATCTAAAAATGGTTCAATCACATGAGACAAATCTTAATCACAAAATCATTTACAAAAATGCAAAATTCAACTATAACATAAAGCTACTGTGTAAATGATACTACATTCTGAAAAGCCTGTTTTTTAGTGTTATTCTTGTACCAATTTCTCCCTTAAAAAATGTTGCTACCACTTAAATTAGGTCATAAAGAAAACAACTTCCTGTGAAAATGCTTTGGGGTACTTGGAGTGTGAGTAGTGTATCTGTGTTTGAGAACACTGAACCTTGAAAGAACATCTGTTTGGCTATTTTGTTAAATGAAACTCAAGTCATCCAGGCTTTACTAATAGCTTCTTTGTGCTTCATGACTTTCTACCACATAAACAAAATTACTTAACACCTCAGTCTGTGGCTAAAACTATTATTTATCAATTAAAGCCTACTGACAGAGTGCAAACTCAGAGAGTGCTATTCCACCTTTCCCATTCAAATAATTTTCACATTTCAACAATCACTCTCTAGGTGGCTCCTTGCCAGATAAGGACCTTGGAGGAAAAGTTGCTTCCTGGGAATGTTTATTTTACAGGGCACAGAGAGATGGTTTCAAAGTTTAGCTAGTTGCTAGGGGAGGGAATAATTTCTTCACTGTGACTGTCAATGAAAGCTTGGAGAAAGTGGCAGTGTGACTTCAGTTTCCTCAAGGGGCACTGTGAAATTCCAAAGCAAATTCTTCTTTTTTCCAAGTTTATAATTGACTAAGGTATATTTCTATCTACTTGTATTCCTATTTGACTCTAGGACTAAAGCACTGTGTTGCATTGTTGTTGTTGTTAAGTGCCTTGAGTCAGCTCCTACTCACAGCGACCCCTCCTTGGGTTTCTGAGGTGGTATCACTACAGAAGTAGGATTGCCCAACCTTCCTTCGAGGAGTGGCTGGTGGGTTTGAACCGCCAGCCTTCTGGTTAGCAGTCAAGTGCCTTAGGCAAGGAGCTAATTCAGTAAAGCATTTTATAGACATTTGACAGAGAATTGTCTATACCACAGATATTTATCTTTTTTTTAATCATGCTTCTACCATTCTCTACATCTTCTTTAGTGTCTCTCTAATGACCTAATTGTGAAAATTCTTAAAATAAAATTCATTTAAAAAATTTTAAAGACCCTATTCTTTTTTGTAGGAGCTCTGGTAGTATAGTGCCTAAGGCACTTGACTGCTAACCAGAAGGCTGGTGGTTCAACCCACCAGTCACTCCTCGGAAGGAAGGCTGGGCAATCTACTTCTGTAGTGATACGGCCCCAGAAACCCAAAAAGGGGTCACTATAAGTCTGATCTGATTCGACAGCACATAACAACAATAACAACAACATTCTTTTTTGTACTTTTGAAGCTTATAGAATCTTAGTCAAAGAAGCCTGGGAGATATTCTAGTCCATTGGTTTTCAAGTTTGTTAATCTTGGAACATGTTCTTGAAAGTAAATTTTCCCCCCATGTTCCAATATGTAAACATGGATTTCCCTTTTCACACACTTGTAAAGCCAGGAGGCCCTGTGTGTCTTGCTAGGTGATCTCTTCTTCGATAATCTGAGCCAAATAACTACAGAACACTACAATTTTAAGAAGGTTAAGAATGGAGACCTTAGGGAAATGGATAATTCATAATATTAAAAAAATTATCCAAGGGGAGACAGGGCAAGATGGTGAAGTGAGTGGGTATACCCATGTACTCCCCAGTAACTAACTCACTCAGGCTGAGATCTCAGAACTCTGGACATCAGGCGAGGTATTGAAGAATCGAGGTGAGTCCAGAAGCAAGGGAGAAGAGGAATAGGGTTGGTTAAGAAGGTGGGAGATCCTACCCCCGAACATCAGGAGTGCTCCCTCATCACAGCCATTTCGGGACAGGGTCTAGCTAATGCTCTGCACGTGGCACACAGAAAAGGAGCTAATATGAAGTTCTAGCTTGATTTTATTGTTGTTGTTGTTGTTATGTGCCATTGAGTTGGATCCAACTCATAGCGACCCCTCCTTGGGTTTCCTGGGCGGTATCACTACAGAAGTCGATTGCCCAACCTTCCTTCCGAGGAGTGACTGGTGGGTTGAACTGCCAGCCTTCTGGTTAGCAGGCAAGTGCCTGAAGCAATACACTAACAGAGCTCCTAATTGGCTGTGGTAGTGAGTGGACCACACATTTAGGAAGGGGTGAAGGGAGCCTTTGGTGCTGCATGAGAGTGCTGTTGAATCTCATTGAGGCCTATGACGGATAGGCAGTTGGACTGGGAAGAATTGCAAAGGCAGCAGAGAAAGGAGATACTTCAGACTGACAGGCGAAAGGATATGGGCCACAGCAAGACACCATGGGAGTGTCTGTACAGGGGTGTCAGTGAGGGAAAGACATAGAAAATGCCACACTATCAACACAGGAATCTCGAGCTCTACCACTTAAGGCAGTGACTCTGAATAACTAAACTACGCCCCCCCCCCCTCAGCCAATTCAGTGCATGCACATTCAATTCCAGAGACCAAGCAAACAACTTCTGAGCAGTACTGGGGAAAAAAAACCTAAGGATAAGAGTGCCATCTAGTGTTTCTCAAGAGAAGGTAACAAACTCACTGCTGCTGGGCCATTCTGACACACAGTGAACCCGAGGTGTTTTGGGGAGATGCCCTGTGGCGTTCCTGTGGTACTTTCAGTACTCTTTGCCAACACCACAATTTGAAGGCATCAACTCTTTTTCAGTCTTACTCGTTGTCCAGCTTTCACATGCATATGAAACAACTGAAAATGCCATAGGTTGGGTGAGGCATGCCTTAGTCTTCAAAGTGACTTCCTAATACTTAAGAGAGGTCTTTGCAGCAGATTTGCCCAGTAAAATACGACATCTGATTTCTTGACTGCTACTTCCATGGGTGTTAATTGTGGATCCAAATAAAATGAAATCCCAGACAACTTCAGTCTTTTCTCCATTTATCATAATGATAGGAAAACATCTGATTTTCTTCGCTTCCAGTCAAGATCCATCTGACATCAGCAATGCTATCCCTCATTCCACATCCTCTTCTGAATCCAGCTTGCATGTCTGGCATTTCCCCTTCAGCACACTGCTGCAACCGTTTTTGAATTACCTTCAGCAAAATTTTACTTGTGTATGATATTAATGATATTCTTTGATAATTTTCACATTCTGTTGGATCATCTTTCTTTGGAATGGGCATGAATATGGATCTCTTTCAGTAGGTTGGCCAGGTAGCTGTCTTCCAAGTTTCCTGGCCTTTCCATGTTCCTTTTGCATTTTCATACAAAATGGTAAACCTCATAAGGAGTCCTGGTTAGCACATGGCTGTTAACCAAAAGGTCGACAGTTTGAACCCACCAGTCCTGGGAAAAAGATGTGGTAGTCTGCTTCCCTAAAGATTACAGCCTTGAAAACCCTTTTGGAAATTCGTACTCTGTCCTATAAGGTCACTATAAGTCAGAATCGACTCATGTTAAAGGGTTTGGTTTTGGTTAACCTAATAAAATTAACAACTACCTAAACCCAGTGTCAAAGGTAAGTTTGAGGTGCACATGAGGTGGAGGACATTAGAGAAGCAGATGGAGCCTCTTGTCTTCTCTGCACCTAGGTGGCCTGTTCCTTGTGCTCCACCAAACACGGAGAGGAAAATATTCTGCCCTTGCCTCACGAGTATGCGCTTTACAGCAACGTGTTCCTTGAGATTTGTGAGTGACTTTCCTTTCATTCCCATCTGAGTGGGTATGTCCCATCTGCTTTGCACCAGGGCCCCAGGACTCCATCTGTGGGTTTTCCACTCTGTTCAATTACATTGAATCTCACCTGGCAGCAACATATTCTGGGTAAACATCTTTCTGGTATTCTTTGCTTTCAGCCAACCTCTATCTGACGTTAGCAATGATATCGCTCATTCCATGTCCTCTTCTGAATCCACCTTGCATTTCTGGAAGTTCCCTGTCAATATAGTGCTGCAACCATTTCTGAAGTATCTTCAGCAAAATTTTACTTGCATGTTATGTTAATGATATTGTTTGATAATTTTCATTCTGTTGGATCACTTTTCTCTGTACACAAATATAGTTGTCTTCTAGTTTTTTGGCCAGATAAGCTGTCTTCCAAATTTCTTGGCATAAATGAGTAAGTGCCTCCAGACTGCATCTGTTTGTTGAAACATCTCAGTGGCTATTCCGTCAATTCCTAGAGCCTCTGCCCCTCAAATTCCTTCTGTGCAGCTTGGACTTCTTCCTTCAATATCATTGATTCTTGATCATATGCTACCTCCTGAAATGATTTATCATCAACCAATTCTTCTTGGTACAGTGACTCTTTGTATTCCTTCCATCTTCTTCTGATGCTTCCTACATTGTTCAACATTTTGCCCTTTAAAATTGTAACTTGAGGCTGAATTTTTTTCTTCAGTTCTTTCAACTTGAGAAATGCTGAGTGTATTCTTCCCTTTTGGTTTTCTAACTCCTGGTTGATGAATTTCATTATAATGCTTTCCTCCACCCTCTCCTGTTCAGCTCTTTTATCTCATCATTTCTTTCATTTGCTTTAGCTATTCTCCATTCAAGAGGAAGTTTCCGAGTCTCTTCTGACATCCATTTTGATCCTTTCTTCCTTTCTTGTTGTTTTGGTTTTCTAGTGGTGCTCTAACAGAAAATACCACAAGTGGGTGGTCTCAACAAACAGGGATTTATTCTCTTACAGTTTAGGAGGGTAGAAGTCTTGAGTTCAAAGTGCCAGCTCTAGGGGTTGGGTGAAAAATCCTTGATCTTTGGCTTCAGCTCTCTTATTCCTGGCCCGCTGAAGCTGGAGGCTTCTTTTAACTCAGACAGCTGCTGGCTGCTGAGTCTGACAAACCCAAGGTCGACAAGTAAAATGTCATAGTCCCCAAATTATCAAGCAACACGGCAGGCCACTCATTCAAGTTCATTAACAGTCCTAAGATCACCCCACAACATGGCAGTTCATTAAGATGAAGACTCAGCCAAATGCAGGATCCAGATGTGCAAAAAGCTAGGGAGACCTTTCTCAATGCTTCTTTTTACACACTGGAAGCAGACCACATCCCTAAGGCAGCTACTCAGCTGCTGATTTTAGATTCCACTATGGAGCTGATTATCAGTCTCATCCTGGGGAATAACTACATCCAGCTGCCTAGCCACTCAAAACCAGGCCCAGCCAAGTTGACAGATAACTTTAACTACCACACTTGTCTTCTAAATAAACTTGTGCTTTCTTCATGTATGATGTTCCTGATGTCATGCCACAACTTGTCTGTTTTTTGGTCATTGTTGTTCAGTGCTTCAAATCTGTTCTTCAGTTGGCCTCTAAATTCAGATAGCATATAATCAAAGTTGTATTTTGGCTCTTACTGGCTTGATTTTTTTTCCTTTACTTTGCACTTGCATATGAGCAGTTGATGGTCTGTTCATAGTCAGCTCCTGGCCGGTTTTGACTGATTATATTGAGCTCCTCCATCACCTCTTTCCACAGATGGAGTCCATTTGATTCCTGTGTATTCCATCTGGCAGGCCCACATGTTTAGTACCATTTATGTTGTTGAAAAAAGGTATTTGCAATGAATAAGTAGTATTTGCAATGCAAAAAAGTATTTGCAAAATTCTATCACATGATCTCTGGTGTCATTTCTATCACCAACGCTGTGTTTTCCAACTACCAATGATTTTTCTTTGTTTCCAACTTCCGCATTCCAATCATCAATGACAATCAATACATCTTGATGGCATGTTTGGTCATATATCTGTAAAACCAAACCAAACTCACTGTAATTGAGTTCATTCAACTCATAGCAACCCCTCCTTGGTTTTCCAAGGTGGTATCTCTATGGAAATAGATTACCCAGTCTTCCTTCTGACGAGTGGCTGGTGGGTTTGAATTGTCAGTCTCCTGGTTAGCAGTCAAATGCCTTAGGCACTACACTACCAAAGCTATGGGTACGTGCAAATAAAAATATTTAGGTGCAGGCACATATATTCATTCAAGACACAGAATGAGTGTTCCTCAGATATAGCCAAACACCTTTCAACATTATTTTTTCTGGGTTTGAAGGCTTAGGACCATAGTGTTATGGGACAATTTAGTGAACTGGCATAATACTGTTCACAAAAATCATGATCTGCATCCTAGTGAAGTTGAATAGCATCTGGAGCCTTAAAAGCATGCAAACAGCTATCTAAGATATAACTATGAGTCTCAACTCACCAGGAGCAAAATGGGAAGAAGTTAACCAAAGCATTAAAAATAAACAAAAAAACCCCCACTACCATCTACTCGATTGCAACTCATAGCCACCCCTCCTTGGGTTTCCAAGGCGGTATCTCTATGGAAGTAGATTGCCCAATCTTCCTTCTGAGGAGTGAACTAAAAACATAGAGAAGAAACAAGTCTACAAGAGATATAACCCCATCTACCCTGAGACTAGGAGAACTCTGTGGTACCCAGCTAGCACCACTGACTGTTCTGACTGAGGACACAACAGTTGGTCCCAGACAGAATGGGAAAAAAATATGGAATAGAATCCAAATTCTTAAAAAACAAAACTGAAAACCAGACAAACCAGAACACTAGAGACTATCTATCTGAGATCATTGCCCTGAGATACTCTTTGAATCTAGAATACACGGGAATAAAACGGACTCCATCTGTGGAAAGAGGTGATGAAGGACCTCCTATGATCAGTCAAAACAAGGCCAGGAGCTCACTGTGAACAGACCATCAATTGCTCATTGGCCTGAGACCAACTTTTAGCAAAACAGTGATACACAAAATAAACTCTGAAGAAGGAATTGCAGTCAACAACATGAAAGAAAATGTGTGTGAGTTGTTGAATGGAAAACTGATTGGCTTTGTAAACTTTCACATAAATCGCAATAAATAGTTAAAGAAAACAAACATATGACTGGTGTCCTACTTAGAAACCATCAGTATGAGAACAAAAGGTCAACAATTTCTCAAAAGCAGAGGTGAGAAGATAAGGGGGCAGGGAAACCGGAGTCCTGGAAATGGAACAAACAGAACACAAGAGAATGTTGACACAGTGTGATAAATGTAACTAATGTCACTGAATAATTTGTGTGGAAATTGTCAAACTGGAACTTAACTTGGTGTGTAAACTTTCACCAAAACACACTAAGATATTATTTTTACAAAACTATGCAACTCAAGTTCATAACCACTAACTGCCTCGGAAACCCAAGGAGGGGTTGCTATGAGTCGGGGCCGACTCGACGGCATATAACAACAACAACAAAATCAGAACTGAGCAACCTAAAGTTGTGTGTGTGTGTGTGTGTGTGAGAGAGAGAGAGAGATGGGGGTGGGAGGCAGTGGAGTGGTTAGGAACCTGAGCTACGAAATCCTCTGATGGTGTGAGGTTTCAGGGACCTGGAGCCAGATTATGGAAATGCCCAAAAGAGTTATGACTCCAAGCCAATAATTTTGGGATAGCAGTTTGTCCTAGAGCAGTCTCCTCACCTGTGCAAATACCCGCTTTTACAGAAATGGCATCATGGAGGTCTAGTCAGTAGGAGCCATAGCAAACATCTGCACAGCACATTATAGTTGACTTTCACACACTTCATTCTCATTTGATTCTTACAACAACCCTATGGAGTGTAGGTTAACATTCTCCCCATTTTGTAGATAAGGAAATTGGGAGTTAGAGGGGTTATGTGACTGGTGCAAAGTCTGCTTGTAAGAGGTGGAGCCCACCACGGTGCTACACCACCAGTGCACAACAGAAACACAGAAGGAAACGTGGCAGATAAGGGAATGGTTGACAACATTTTCTGAAGAAGCATTATTTTAAATTCTCTCTAAGTTTAAAATGATTCTGGGGCATAGGAGCTATATGAGTTCTGAGAGGGCAGGCTAAGGGTAGACATAGCAGCCAGAGCTGCAGCTGAGGTGAAAGGATGAGGCACTACATGCAGAGAACTCCCTCACAGCAGTCCCAGCGAACCAAAGGCGTGTGAGGAGATAAAGGGCGGGGCGGGGGGGGGGACAGGGAGGCCAGGCCCCGCACGGTCCGGATCGCCTCGGAGGTCGGGGAGGGAATGTAGGCGCGCCAACCACCTCCACCTCTCCCAGGGAAGGTTTTTGACCCAGAGGAAGCAGAGCACAGTGGCCTAGAGCGTAGACAGGGGAGCCAGATTGTCACAGCTGCAATCTTGAAGGCCCCAGTCACTTCCTGCCCATGCAACCATCAATTCTGTGACCACTCTGTATCTCAGCTTCCCTATTGTGAAGCACTTAGGACACTGATAGTAGAACCTCCTTCTTAGCACTGTTTCAAGAGTTAACGCAGTATTAGTAAAGTTCTTTGAACAGGGCCCAGTATATAGTAAGTGATACACAGAGGGATTGTTTGTTAAAAAATTCTTATCAGGCTGAGAACTCCTGCCATACATAATAGCACCTTTTTGAAACTTGAAAATGAGGTTACGATGTCCTGTTTCCTGCTTTCTCGAAAGTTTAGTTACCACAGTCTTTGCCCTCTCTTGATTTCACGAACCCTACTTTATCACCCACCAGCCACTCGGAGGAAGGAAGGTTGGGCAATCTACTTCCGTCAAGATTTACCACCCTGGAAACCCAGAGGGGGTCGTATGAGTCGGAATCCACTCGATGGCAGTGAGTTTTACTTTACTGCCACCTCTTCCCCTGTATTTTCCAGCTTTGCTTTGATCACCCTTTCTGACTGGCTGAGCCCCTGATTCCTTGGTTCATCTGCCTAAGTATCCCTCATATATTTTAGAATTTTTCCACCGTTCTGGTAACAGGGAAAGGAACATCAATCAAGCTTGTGGTTCGTTTTAAATATACCTGGATGTCATATTAAAATTTCATCAACAGGGGGAGCTCGAAGAATAGCGTAAAATAAAATATCCTACTTTAGCAAGTCTGAAAAAAAGGGAAGAAATAAAATCACTCTGCTATGGCCGCAAGATTTTGCTATTAATTAGAAAATGAAAACAAATACATTCCAAGTAATAAAAGAAAGCATTGTTTATAAGATAGTGGGTGGTTTTTCTACAAGTAGATAATGATTTACTGAGATTTCCGTCTCTAGGGAAATCCAAATAAAGATTTTGATTTTACTTTCATAGAGATGACAATGTAGTGAGGAGTTGGGCTATTTCAATGTATCCACTCTTTTGTTCTAATGTAAGAAAAGTCCAGAAGAACTGTGCTTAGTCTGTTCAGAGTTAGTAAATAATATTGAGGAATGTCAAGCTGAATGAAAGGCTGCCCAAAGTTTCAGTTAAATGAATGAAATGGGCTTTTATTTATAATGTGCTAATATTTAGAAAGGAGCTCTGGTAGCATAGTGCCTAAGGCACTTGTCAGGTCTGATTCAACAGCATATAACAACAACAACAACGTTTAGAAACCCTTGATGAGTTTCTATAAGGTAGGAGGAATATCTCCCTCATATCTGTATTACATGAAGACCCTTAAACTGAATCTTGTGTTACAGAGACCTGCTATGGGGCTTTGCCCTCAGTTGAAGTTCTGCTCTAGGAAGAAGGCTTAGTTCATTTTTGCTGGACAATGATGTTGGCAAGTGTTCTTTATGACCTGATGAAGGGAACGAAGAATTCTTGGAGGGGAAAATGACAGAGCATTAAACCTTTTGTGCTAGATCTTTGTGGTTTTGTAGGGTATTTTAGATTGATTGAATGTTGGAGTTATAGAGTGCTTTTCTTCCAAATAATTCAAAGATCTTTCTCATAGAAACTGTGACTAAAAGCCACAAGATTGAATCCATTCAAACACACCAGAAATAGACGTCCCTGCTTTATAACTGCATCACAGTAATCTTACACATGCTGCATCTCTCAGCAGGCAGAGTTGGGCAGTGCTACCCTGATCTCTTAGAGGGGAACAATGCAGTATGTCTCGGTCAGATCATTTGTCAAGAATCCTGTATTCAGAATATGGATTCAAATCCAGATTTTCTAATTCCAATAATGTAAGGAAAGATTAGATGTCTGGCCTCATAAATAGATGGTTTCCCAGATTACTTCCAATCCAGAATTTGACCTATCATTTACTGTGAGTTCCTAGGTGGTCCAAAAAGTTAACATGCTTGGCTGCTAGCAGAAGGGTTGGAGGTTCTTCCCAGAGATAGCTGGGAAGAAAAGTCCAGCAATCTGCTTCTAAAAAACCCAGCCATTGAAAATCTGACACACGTGGGGTGGCCATGGGTCAGAATTGACTCAGCAGTAACTGGTTTACCATTTACTGACTTGAAGGAAAGTGATTGGTCTGCTTCAGTGTGTTCTTTTAATCATTTTATCTGTGGAATAAAAACCTTAAATAAAAGCATGGGTTAATTAATACCAGAAATTAATAAGGTCATTTTCACCTGTGATTTTTTTCATAATGTGTCATGAGTATTGAGCCTTTGTCTGTGGGAAAATGAGTGACTTTCATTTTGTTTAGGACTGGCTAAAGAAATTATGGCGCATCTGTAAAATGCAATAAAATGCAACCACTTTAAATCATGTCCTCCAACAACGTTTAAAGTAATGGAAAGCAGTTGGCTAAGTGAAAAAAGTAGATTATGAAATAATGGTTATCATGTGTTTTTAGAGTAATATGTACACAGATAAGCAGAGGGTCGGGAGCTCTGCTGGCATAGTACCTAAGGTATTTGATTGCTAACCAGAAGGCTGGTTGTTCAAATCCACCGGCCAACTCCTCGGAAGGAAGGTTGGGCAATCTACAACTCGATGGCAGTGAGTTTTAGCAGAGGGTCAGCAGAAAAGGGGAAGACCCTCAACAAGGTGGATTTACACAGCGGTTGTGACAATGGGCTCAAGCATGACGATTCTGAGGAAGGCGCAGGACAAGGCAGTGTGTCGTTCTGTTGTACGTAGGTTGCTGTGATTCAAAACCAGAATCGATGGCACATAACAGCAACAACAACACACAAAGGACTGGAAGGATTTGTTGTGTTGCTAAATGTTGGTAGTCATTTTTTTAAAAAATAGTATTTGATTGTTTTAAGTGAAAGTTTCCACAGCCACTTAGGTTCCTCTTTAACAATATTTATACAAGTTATTCTGTGCTATTGGTTACAGTTTTTGCAATGTGTCAGCATTTAAATTATTTCTATTCTATTTGTTCTGTTTCCATTGATCTAGCTTCCCCTCCTTGCCTTCTGATCTATATTTTTGGGTAAATGTTGACCGTTTGGTCCCCTGTAGTTCATTGTTTGAGGGAGCACATTACTCACAGGTGACACCTTACTTTGTTAGCCAGTCTATTATTTGGCAAAAGGGTGATCCACAGAGATCGCTTCAATCCCACATTCAAACACTATCTCAGGGCGACAGTCTCGGAAATTCCTTTAGTCTCTTTTGGTCCAATAGGTCTGGCCTTTTTTAAGGAATTTGAATTTTGTTCTACATTTTTCTTCCATATTATCCAGGACCTTCCATTGTGTCCCTGGTCAGAATGGCTGGAAGTGGTAGCCGTGTACCATCTAGTCTAGTGTCAGGTTTGAAGAAGTTGTAGTTCTTGTGGGTTATTAGTCCCATGGATTGGTTTCTTCTTTATTCCTTTGATTTCCATTATTCTCTTTTGCTTCGTGGGAGTAGAGATCAACAGTTGTATCTTAAATGGCTACCCACAAGCTTTTAAGACCCCAGACGCTACTCACCAATCTAGGATATAGAATATTGCCTTTGGGAAGTATGTTATGCCAATTGACTAAGTTGTCTCCAAAGACTATGGTCCTAAGGCCATTGAGCCAGAAAACCAATCCTGCAAGTTGTTTGGATGTACCTAGGAAGCCTCTATAAATGTGCTTCTATGTGGTTTGTTATATATGTGGATATGTTTGCAGCACACACAAATGGACATATACATGTTGTTGTTGTTGTTATCTGCTGTCGAGTCAGACTCGACTCATAGCAACCCCTCCTTGGGTTTCCAAGACAGTATCTCCACGGAAGTAGATTGCCCCATCTTCCTTCCGAGGAGTGGCTGGTGGGTTTGAACCACCAGTCTTCTGGTTAGCAGTCAAGTGCCTTAGGCACTATGCTACCAGAGCTCCTGTACATATACATATGCCTATAGATACACCTGGGAGCTCTGGTGGCATACTGACTAAGGCATTTGCTAACCAGAAAACTGGTGGTTCAAACCCATCAGCCACTTCTTGGAAGGAAGGTTGGGCAATCTACTTCCGTAGTGATACTGCCTCGGAAACCCAAGGAGGGGTGGCTATGAGTTGGAGCCAACTACACGGCAGTGAGTTTATAGATACACCTTTACGTGAGCATGCATTTACTCATGTATGCCTTTCTATGTACATTTATGCATCTACATCTACTCACATTACTGCACACAATTTTTTAAATTGTATTTACTATTGTTGCAAAATTGTGTATGTTATAGCATTGACTGTACTTGTCCCTTTTTCTCACATTTGGCACAGTGTCATTATTTTCCTTGGTCATGTTATGTTGGTTTCACCCATATTTGGTCTTGTCTTTCCCATCACCAGAAGTAAGAAGTGTCTACTATTTAGTAAGTGACTTCCTCTCCTTCTGTATCTAATCCCTGGTAACCATCAAAGAACTTTGCTTTCTGTGTGTATATATACTCTTGATTTTTGTAATAGTGGGACCATGTAGTATTTGTCTTTTTGTGATTGACTTATTTCACTCAGCATAACGTCCTCTACATTCATCCATGTTAAAAGATGCTTCATGGACTCCTCATTTTTCTTTATAGCTGTGTAGTAGTCCATTGTATGTGTGTAGAACAATTTACTTATTCACCCGCTGATGGGCCTTTAGGTGCCATCATTTTGCTATTGTGAATAATACTGCAATGAAGATAGGTGTGCATATGTCTATTTGTGTCACTGCTCTTATTTCTTTAGGATATATAGCTAGGTGGGGGATTACTGGATCATAAAGTATTTCTATTTCTAGCTTTTTGAAGACGCGCCATATGGTTTTCCATAATGGTGGCATCATTTTACAATCCCACCAACAATGTATAAGAGTTTCAGACTTCTCACAACCTCACCAGCATGTTTTTCTTTTTTTAAATCATTGCCATTCTTGCAGGGGTGAGATGGTATCTCATTGTAGTTTTGATTTGCATGTTTCTAATAGCTCTGGTGGCACAGTGCCTATGGCATTACTTCCATAGAGATACCAGCAAGGAAACCCAAAGAGGGGTCGCTATGAGTTAGAATCAACTCGATGGCAGTGAGTTTGGGTTTGGTTTGGTTAATGGCTAATAATCATGAACATCTTTTCATATATATGTTGGCAGCATGACTATCGTCTTTGGTGAAATGTCTGTTCATGTCCCTTGCTCATTCTTTGATATAATTGCTTGTCTTTTTTTTTTGATGTTGTTGAAGTTTTCTATGTATTTTAGACATTAAACCTTAATCAGCTATGTTGTTGCCAAAGATTTTTTCCCCGTCTATAGGTTCTCTTTTGACTCTCGTGGTAAAGTCTTTTGATAAGCACAAGTATTTCATTATTTATTTATTTATTTATTTTGCAGGTTTCCAGAAGCTGAAAAATACAAAAAAGGGCTTCCCCCTAGAGACACACCTTGCATTTTGAATTTAGCCACCTGGACTGTGAGAAAACAAATGTCTGTTTTTTAAAGCTACCCACTTTTGTGATACAGGCCGTCTCCAGAATAGAATCATTCAGCTTATGGACAAAAAATTCCGCCCCCAACCCACCATCACGTGCCAATGTCATCAAGTGGATTCAGAATCATAGCAACCCTATGGAGCTGCCCTGTAAGGCTTCCAAGGCTGTACATCTTTTTTTTTTTTTTTTTCTTTTATCTTTTTTTGTGCTTTAGGTGCAAGTTTACAGAGCAGAGTTTGTTTTACATTCAACATTACATTACATTTAGTTTCACTCCCCATTTACTAATATTTAATTTTTAGCAGGTCCCAGTTATCTATTTTCCCTTCTACAGTTCATGCATTTTTAGTTTTGTTTGATAGGCTATTTATTCTGAAAATTAGGTCCCCTAGTTTTGGCTCTATGTGATATTCCAGGAACTTTATAGTTTTAACTTTAACATTTAGTTCTTTGGTCCCTTTTGAATTAGCTTTTGTGCATGGTGTGAGGTACAGATCCTGGTTCATTTTTCTGCAGGTCAATGTCTAGTTTGGTCAGCTTCATTTACTAAAGAAAATGTTTCTTCCTCTTTGAAGGGACTTTGCTTTTGTCAAAGATCTGGTGCCCATAGATGGATGGGTTTTCTTCTGGGTTCTCATTTCTGTTCCTTTGATCTATGTGTCGTCATGGTATTACTACACATCTGTTTTGATTACCATGGCTGTACAGTAAGTTTTGAGATTGTGAAGTGTGAGGTCTCCTACTTTGTTTTTCAATTTTGCTTTAACTATTTGGAGCCTCTTTTTTTACATTTTAAAGTTGGAGATAATTTTTTCCATTTCATTAAAGAATGTTGTTAGGATTTGGATCTATAGATTGCTTTTGGTAGTACTGGCATTTTCACAATGTTAAGTCTTCCAATGCATGAGCATGGAATGTTTTTCCACTTATGTAGATCTCTTTCAGTTTCTTGAAGTAGTGTTTTATAGCTTTTTTTTTTTATAAGTCTTTCATGTCTTTCATTGGTTTATGCCTAGGTATTTTACTTTTTGATGGCTATTGTAAATGGTAAGGAGCTCTGGTGGTGCAGTGTCTAATGCATTTGACTGCTGACCAGAGGGTTGGCAGTTCAAACCTACCAGCCACTCTGTGGAAGGAAAATGGGGCAATCTACTTCCATAAAGACTGACTCCCTTGGAAACCCAATGGAGGTCACCATGAGTCAGAATCGACTTGATGGCAGTGGGTTTGGTTTTTTGGTTATTGTAAATGGCATTGTTTTCTCGGTTGCCTTTTCAGAGTGTTCTTTTGTGGTATAGAGGAACCCTACTGATTTTTGTGTATTGATCTTATACCTGACCACTTTGCTGAATTCTTCTATTGTTGTTGTTGTGTTCCTTCTATTAGTTCCAGTAAATTTCATGTGGAGTACTTGATCTTTCTTATGTATAGGATCATGTCATTGGCAAATAGGGATAGTTTTATTTCTTCCTTTCCAATTAAGATTCCCTTTATTTATTTTTCTTGCCTTATCGCTCTAGCTAGACTTCTAATACAGTACAATATTGAATATATGTGATGATAAAGGGCATACTTCTCTCATTCACATTTTTAAGGGGAATGCTTTCAATATTTCTCTGTTGAGAATAATGTTGGCTATTGGTTTTGCATATGTACTCTTAATTATGTTGAGGGATTTCCCTTCTATTCCTATTTTGCTGAGAGTTTTCATCAAGAAAGGGTGTTGGATTTTATCAAATGCTTTTTCTGCATTCATTGAGATGATCATGTGACTTTTCCTTTGTTTTATTTATGTGGTGAGTTACACTGATTGATCGGCTGATCTTTAAGTATCCCTGGTATGAATCCCATGTGATCATGATATATTATTATTATTTTTTTGGATATGCTGTTGAATTCTGTTGGCTAGAGTTTTTCATCTGTATTCATGAGGGATATCAGCCTGTAATTTTCTTTTTCAGTGATGTCTTTGCCTGGCTTTGGCACCAGGGTTATGCCAGCTTCATGGAATAAATAGGGAGTATTCTTTCCTTTTCTATGTTCTGGAATAGTTTGAGTAGGATTGGTGTCAACTCATCTCTGAATGTTTGGTAGAATTTTTCAGTGAAGCTTTTATTGGTTGGGAGTTTTTTATGACCACTTAAACTTTTTCTTTTCTTATGGACCCATTCAAATTTTCTACTTCAATTGTGCTCCTTTAGTAGGTACTGTGTTCCTAAAAATTTGTCCATTTCTTCTGTTTTCAAATTTGTTAGAGTATAATTTTAGTGCATAATAGTCTGTTATGATCCTTTTTACCTTCGTTTGCTCTGTTGTAATGTCATTCATTTCACTTCTTATTTTGGTTATTTGCATCTTCTCAGTTTTTGTTTTGTCAGTTTGGCCAGTGATTTGTTAATTGTATTGAGCCTCTCAAAGAACCAACATCTAGTCTTGTTGATTCATGTTTTTTATTCATTTATTTCTGCTCTGATCTTTAATATTGCCCTTCTTTGGATGGCTATGGGATTCTTTTGGGCTTCCTTTTCCATTTGTTTGAGTTGTAGGGTAAAGGTAGTGTTTTTTGAAGTGTGCATTTATTGCTATAAATTCTCCTATAAGTACTTCTTTTGCTGTATCTCAAAGGTTTTGCTATGAATGCTTCCACTCCCATTTGATTCTAAGATTCTCATAAGGATGGTCTAGTTTTTACAAATTCTCTTAATTTCTGCTTATTTGGGAATGTCCTAATCTCGCCATCATATTTGGGAGACAATTTTACTGAATGTATGATTCTTGGTTGGCAATTCTTTTCTTTCAGGGTTTTATATATGTCATCCCATTGCCTTCTTGTCTGCATAGTTTATGCTGAGAAATCATTGTCTTATTGGTGCTCCTTTGTAGATGATATTTCATTTTTCATGAGCCGCTCTGTGAATTCTTTGTTTGTCTTTGGTTTGGAGAGTTTAATTGTAATATATCTTTTGGGATCTGCCCTATATGGATAGCTTCTTGGATGGAAGCCTTATATTTCATGATATTAGGGAAGTTTTCTGCCAATAAATCTTCAAAAAGAATTCTCTGTCTTCCCTGTTCTGGGTTCTAAACGTGCATATATTATTCCTCTTGATAGTGTCCACATAATTTTTAGTCTTTCTTCAATTTTCTTTATTCTTTTCTCTGATTGTTCCTTAACTAGATTCATGTCAAAGGACTGGTCTACTATTTCCTGACTCTTTCTTCCATTGATTTAATTCCACATTGTGTCCTTCCATTGTGCTAACAATTTCTGATATTTAATTGTTAATCTTCTGGATTTCTAGTTGTTTTTGTTGTATGGATTCTAATTGTCTATTTACTTTGTCATTTTATCCTTGTATTATTCTCTTAGATTCTTCTAGAATTTTGTCTGTGTTTCCCTTGATCTTTTTCCTTGTCTCTTTGAGGATCCTATGTATGCCTTTTAAATTTCTTATTGTTGGTTCTATTACCATTTCTTCCTCAGGAATTCTGTCCATTTATTTTGCTTACTTGTTTGAGTCACCTCATCTTGTCTCTTTATATGATTTGTTATTGTCTGCTGTCTCTGAGGCATTAACTTTGGTTTGACAGTTAGTCATTCTCTGGAGGTCAAGGCAGGACTTCTCTGTGTCTGTTGTGAGGGATTGCTGCCCACATGTATGGGATGTGCTTGCTACATGTGGACAAGTTGGCAATTCAGTAGGTGGTGAGTTATCAACTCGTTTCAGTATAAGTGCAGATGACCTACAGGAACTGTTTGGGTTTGGAATGTGTGCTGTTGCAGAAATGTAGACATTTAGATGTGGACACTAGGTTTATCTGCTCATCATTTGGCAAGGGTGCAAAGGTAATAGGTTACCAGGTAGGTGGCAATGGAACTTGTACTGCCAGTCCCAGGTGGGCAGGATGGCATGGGGATAGTAAGAGTGTGGCAAAGGGCAGGTTAACCACTGGTCCATGAGACCCCCAGCCTGGTGTGTGTAGTTGGGTAGAGGAAAGGGTGCTACCAGTCTGTGGGGCGCTGGTTGGGGGGTGGGGTGGAGGATCAGGTGCCACCAATGTGCAGATCCTCACTGTGAGTGGTTGGGTGGACTAGCAGGTGCTGTCATTATGTGGAACCACAGCAGGGGTGGTTGGGCAGAAGATTGGGAGCCACCTGTCCTTGGGTAGCTCACCAGCATAGGTGTTTGGATGGATGAGTGGGCACCATCAGTCTACAGGCCTCCAGTGTGGGTGGCTGAGCAGAGGTTCAGGTGCTTCCAGTCTGTAAGCCCCCAGCATAAGTGGATGGGAAAAAGTGGAGGGGGCACCACCAGTCTGTGTGTACCCAGTATGAGTAGCTGGGCTTGGGGGTGAATGCTTCCTGTTCATGGGCCTCTAGTGAAGGGTGCAGGATGGTGGTGGGTACTGCTGGTCTGCAGATATGTGTGAGGAGGGGACGTTAAGGATGAGGGGCACCATGGTTCCACAGGCCTCCAGCACAGGGGGGTAAGGAGGGGCATAGTGAGTGTACTTAACTCTCATTGGGCACAGAGTGCTCCTGTCTGTCTCTGTACATTGGTGTTGGTGTATTCTTACTTGGCAGTACCAGATAGTGAGCACTTCGTCTGGGAGCACCGCTTGCTTTGTCTCAATACAGCTGCACTGGGCAGGGCCAGCTGGTGGGGCACCAGCGATCCGTAATTCTCCTTGTCCTCTGTTTTTGTGCAGTCTCTTCTTCCACATGGCACTCAGTCCAGTTCTTTAGCCTTCCATTTGATGTTCAGGGTTCCAAAGTTGTCATCTGTATCTGATTCACTTATTTTCTTGAGTCTTTGTGGTAACAGGGTTGTAATGAGGCATCTGACTATGCTGTCATCTTGGACCCAATCTGATAGCCATTTTCTTCTGGGAGTTTATTATATACAAATTTTATTTATCTTAAATTTCCTATATTATCTTAAATTATCAAGCTTTATTTTTGTTATTTAAAAAACCTCACTTCCATTGAGTTGTTCCTGACTCATAGTGACCCCTCCTTGGTTTTCCAAGGCAGTATCTCTATGGAAGTAGATTGTCCAATCTTTCTTCTGAGGAGTAGCTGGTGGATTTGAACTGCCAGCCTTCTGGTTAGCAGTCAATAGAAACACAAAATTGATTTTTTATATAAAAAATAAAGGTCAAATTAAGAACTTCATAAAAACAAGATATAGAATTATTTCCTAAAAAATTTATCTGAGAGAAAATATTTCCTACCTCATTTCCTTTGCTTCCAGCACTGGATTTCATTTCCTTTGGTTGCTTTGTAAAAGAAAACAGCAATGTTTAGATGGAGAAGAATTATCAGCTAAGTATCAAGCAATCATACCTATTGTAGTGATTTTCTTGGCCACAATTTTGATTACTAACAGTAAGTCAGAGATGTTTAACACTGAAACCTGTAATAGTTTCCAAGTTAACAGAAAGGAACTTTCTCTCTAACCTCATGGGGTATCATTTTAGAAACTTTCACTGAGATAAGTGAGCACGTTGGTATACCATTAATACTATATTTTTCAGGCAATAGTTTGAAAAAGGGGAATCTTCTAGGATCTTTTAGACTCTAGTCCTCCACTGTGCTTAGAAAGCATCATCTGAGCTAAGCTGTGGATGATGGGCCCCCAATCCCTGTGAAACCAAGTCTAATATAGAGGACTGGCCAAATAAACTATGGGGCAGTGTACCACATGGCACATTAAGCTATTAAATGGCATTATAGTAGGAAATGACTTACTAACAAAAAAAATGTTCATAATATGGGTTACAGAATGGAAAAAAAAAAGGCAGAAAACAAATTATACAATGTGTACAATCTGATTTCAATTTTTTATTTTAAAAGTACATATATATATATTTATTTATTTAGAGAAAAGAATGAAAGCATAAAATAAACATGTTAATAGTGTTTCCTCAAGTTAGCAAGATTATAGGTGATTTTTAATTTAAATGTAAACTTACATTTACTTTTATGTTAAAATGTGATTAAAGTTATTAAGCAAAAGATAATATATATGAAAATACTTTGCAACTAGAACAGCACTGCAAAAACTAAGATTTTATTATTTTATATATTATACCTGCTGGAATTAGAACTTAACCATTTTTTGGTGTGTTCCTTGTCCTTCTTTTCCACATGATTTTTTTGAGAGGGAGGCATTTTAAGGAAAGGGCCCTTTGCTCCTCTACATGTTACCCATTACTAAAAGTTCCTTGAGGATAGAAATTAAGCCCAACTGAAAAGTGCTGATTACAAGAATGTAAATACATGGTTTCTCAATACATTCTATTTATTTACCAGTCTCATAAGGGAGAGATTCAATTAAAAAGAAATGTACTCTTCACCACTGAAGACTAAGCAAAAACAAAACAAAAAATGAAAACTAGCATTTGGGATTATATAAATTTGCTTTTGCAGATAACTTTCTGTTAACCTAGATTTTATCTTTTTTTAAAAAAATAGACCTTTCAATGTCCAAACACTCAGATAAGAGACTTCCTAATATTAATAAATCAGACAAATAACATGATTCTGACAAGAAAAGCCATAGGGTCTTTGAGAATCTAAGAATTATGCCTAAATGAAAAAAGAAAGGCAGGAAGAGAACTCTAGGTTAAGAGGAAGTGGTAAAAACCAGAAGCAACAGGATAGGGCTGGGTCAGAAGCATTCTAGACATGCTAAGACAGACTTGGCTGCAGCAGTCATAATTAGGGATATCATAAGTCCCCTGTGGAAGTGCTTTCAGCCAGACATATTTTTATTGATAACATTTCTACAGGAGATTTAAAAACTGAAACCAGAAATGCCTATCCATTATAAAGCAGATTATCTTTGTCAATATAAAAAAAATTGACCAACTACTACATAGATAGTACATCATCATGGAGTCTTAACACGTGTGGCTGCTAACCAAAACGTTGGAGGTTCACATCCACCCAGAGGCACTGAGAAGAAAGGGTTGGCATTGTAGTCCAGAAACATCAGCCACTGAAAACTCTATGGAGCTCGGTTCTACTCTGACACACACGGGGTCACCATGAGTTGGAATCAGTTTGATTACAGCTAGCATATAACTGTGGGAGCTCTGGTAGCATAGTGCCTAAGGCATTTGACTGCTAACCAGAAGGCTGCTGGTTCAAACCCACCAGACACTCCTCGGAAGGAAGGTTGGGTAATCTACTTCTGTATGGTACTGCTTCGGAAACCCAAGGAGGGCTCACTATGAGTCGGATCTGACTCAACGGCAGTGGGTTTAGTATATAACTGGTACGTTACCATTCTCAAGAGCTCAGACTTTCTGACTTTAAGTTCAGTGCTCTTTCTACCATTTTAATTCTTCAGTGATGATATGTTTTGTTTATCAGTATGGGTCTTATTTTAGGAGCTCTGGTAGCATAGTGCCTAAGGCACTTGACTGCTAACCAGAAGGCTGGCGGTTCAAACCCACCAGCCACTCCTCAGAAGGAAGGTTGGGCAATCCTACTTCCGTAGTGATACTGCCTCGGAAACCCAAGGAGGGGTCGCTATGAGTCGGGGCCGACTCGACGACATACAACAACAACAACAACATGGGTCTTATTTAGAAAAAAAAAAGGAAGTTCGTGTAATTTTACTGCCAAACTCACCAAATGTCGAAATTCCACTGAAAGACTCCCATTAGAAGACTCTTCAATGGACATGGCTTTGACATGAGTTCCACACAGAACAAATCTTCTGTTGCTAGACAGGAAATCGTAGCTATTTATGTGGTCGCAGGTAAAATGCGTTTTTGAAAACAACAAAAACTTTCTACAAAGTGAATGTCTTACCTTAAAGTTGAAATATTCCTGTAAAACCAAGAAGATTCTTGAAGTGAGTTATTTAATATATCTAGTAAAAACATTCTATCATACTTTAGAGGATGGTCTATAAAATTTCGTTTGAAATCATTATAGTAAGTTTTTTTGAGTAGGTTTTCATTGAAGTTCTAGTAAACATTCAAATTTTAAAGTCAAATAATTGAAGTACATTGATATATAATGTTAAAGGAATAAAATTTTAAAGTTTAAAATCATCCCACAAAATTAAGGTAATTTATTAAAAATGTCTTATATTTTTATAATTCAAAATGAAATTAGAAACTTACTTGTCAATTGATGCTTTAACCTTTACCTGATAGTTTAGCTCTGGCAACTTTATCAGTAGTCTGGAGAGAAATAATCATAAAGAATCAAAGGTCAAATTTTAAGTGTTGCAAGGCATTTTTTGTATTTAAATATTTACCTATAATTATGGCACATACATACAAATCCAGCTTACAATATCTACATTTATATGTTAGTGTGTTTTAAAAGTGTATATTTCTCTTTAGTTTGTCATGTGACCAACGAATGTTGAAATCAACCACTGACTATGATTATTTACAAACACTTGGAAAGTGTTTCCAAATGTTGGAAATTTGATGTGTGCTGGATAATACATTGGCCACATTAGGAAAATATCTGTATATTTTGGCTAAAACTCAAATTTTGGCTAACTGAATAAATAAAGGAAAAATTATTTGAAAATCGATTTCAAAATCCATTTGATACCCACATTAAGAAAAATAATCATTTGTAAGCTTAGTAAAACTAAGTCTTTTGACGTCAACTGTTTTATGATGAAAATACTGAGAAAGATTATGCCTCTGATAGAATATATAAAATCCAAATTCAAACGCACTTGTAATCTTTAAACAAGCTATATTTAAGTAACAGTAAAAATGATCATAACTAAGCAGACCTAACTTCAAACAAACACGTGATTAAAGTTCAGAATAACAATTCTTTTAATTCCTTCTTCTAGTATCATCCCCTCCTTTATTCATTTGCTTTCCCCAACTCCACCGAGCTGTTTCTTCTGATGTACCCTATCTGTGGGTTTTGTCCAGTTTCCAAGATATTCAGTCACTCACTCATTCGTACATTTACTCTCACATTTATACCAGATCTTGCTCATTAACTCACCATCTATTGGACTCCTGATAAATACCTCGTATGACTTTAGGTACTGGGGAACTAGAGAGAAGTGAAGATGGGGAAGGGAGAAGTGTGTACATGGCTACAATTAAAATGAAGGAGTCCAGCTAAACAAATGGAATACAGAGAGTGTGGTGATAAGCAACCAACCAACATTAGAGAAATATACTCATAGATTATGGACTTTCCCCAAAAGAGGGTGAGTAGAATGTAGCAAAGGCTCCTTAAATTCTGAACAAGGCACAGCGTTGCTTTCAGGCTTTGGGGTAGGATAAGTGTGCAGTAGTTGTTAGTAATGGGAGGTTGGGAAAAGGCATGGTCATATGAAAAGAGGCAAGATGCTTTCTCTCTCTGTCTTCCTTTCTGTCCTCCTTTAGGAAGGTTCTTATAAACTTTAAGATGCTGATGACTAATAATGGAGTCCCATGTTACCCCTGCCTTTGGAATAGAAGGATGCAGTGCCAAGAGAGAGAGGAATTTTAGGGAAATTTTTGAATACTAAGTAACGGACTATCTATCAAGACAGTGTGAAGCAGGGTACAGAGAAAAGGATAGGGGTCCAACAGTCATATAGAAGAGGAAGGAAGAATCCTCAAACCAGGAACTAATGATCCATTCTCCAGGCAACTAGTTCAAACATGCAAGGTGGGGTTGATTCAGAGACCTCTTCCACGCAGAATTCTTTGCTGAGTAATTCCTACTCATCTTCCTTTTCATCCTTAAGAGTGTCTTAGACTCACCATATCACCTATGGAGGTGCATCAAGGAGAAGCAAGATGTCCTGCATCTCTCCATCATATTTCACTTTATTTTTAGTCTTCTGGGTTATATAGAGTTGGAGAATAGGACTAAACAACTTTTAAAAAGAATAAACCTTTAAAAGGGAACATTGCTTACTTCTGCCTTTTTTTTGGTTCTTAAATCTTTGCACTGCAAACTAAAGACAAATGCCTTCCTTTTTAAAAATGAAGTTCCAAGAATGATATGTAATTGGGGACTCTATGATGGGACCCCTAAATCACTCTTTACCTTGGAATCATCACCTTGTGATGCATTAGTCTTTCCATGGTGACCCAGTAATCAGGAATTTAAAGGTTTAGGTGTTGGTACTTGAGGCATGATGGAAATTTTTGAAATTTAGAACTCAAAGTCATTGTTTTAAATGTCACTAAGTAAAACATTGGGAGCTCTGGTAGCATAATGCCTAAGGCACTTGACTGCTAACCGGAAGGCTAGTGGTTCAAATCCACCAGCCACTCCTGGGAAGGAAGGTAGGGCAATCTACTTCTGTAGTGATACTGCCTTGGAAACCCAAGGAGGGGTCGCTATGAGTAAAGTCTGACTCGATGGCATATAACAACAACAACAAGGGAAAACATTAGGTTTTGATTGCTCATGGACGGAATCAAACACACAGATAAAACAAAGCAACAATAACACAAAAGTCTGTCTTTAAATCAGGGTACACAATAAAGATATACTGCAAATTTGGGTGCTGAGAGTTTTGGTGGAACATCCGATAAACCAGCTATCAGAGAATCACAGGAGAAGAAAGTGCTACTATATTTCCTGGGTAAGATATTCAACCAAAACCAAACCAAACCCATTGCCATCAAGTGGATTCTGATTCATAGCAACCCCATTGGGTTTCCAACGTGGTAAATCTTTATGGAAATAGATTGCCCATCTTCCTTCAGTGGAGGGGCTGATGGCTTGAACCACCAACTTTCTGGTTAGCAGTCAAATGCCTTAGGCACTATGCCACCAGAGCTCCTTCAATAATCTCCAGGGCTTTCCATAATCTGCCCCAAGCTATTTGCTCAGTTCTATCATCCTGTTCCATAGCATCACAAAACAGATCCAGGAAGCTTTTTGTTCTCTTGTCTCACTGCCCCACAATCTTCCTTCTTCCCCCCCTCTGCTCTTCCCTCATGGCCCTTCTTCCACAGTGGCATAAAACCTTTCTGTTCTCTCCAGTCTTCCCTCAAGTCAACCTTTCCAGCTGTTAATCCCTGATTGCCCAATATTGTGATTTTATACTTTCATGCTAATATCCCTCATCTATATTGAGATGCTCTTAAAAGTAAGGTCCTCATCTTAACATTTTTATGTCCCCTGGAGTTCCTGGGTAGCTCCAGTCGTGTTGAGCTGCTAACTCAAAGCATACCCAAAGGCACTTCGGGAGAAAATTCTGGCAATTTACTGCAGAAATATCAGCTATTGAATGTGTCTAATCTGACACAGATGGAGTCACCATGAGTCAGAATTGACTGCAACTGATTTGTTTTTCTTTTCCTTTGGTTTATCGTACCTCAGTGCTGGGCACACAAGAAGCATTCAATAAAGAGTAGTTAAATTACAGCACAATGAGAGAAACCAAAGTTGATGAGGTAATGGCTGTAGCTCCATAAACAAATGAAACAGTAGACTGCATTTTGCCTACCTTAGCTTGACAGTGAACTGAATGAGGGTTTTCAGCACCATTGGCCTCTGAGGGTGGGTTGGCATGCATGGCTGTCGTTCAACCACAAAGGAGCTAGATTAAAAGAAAAAAAAGTGCATCATTCGAAAACATTGAAAATAATGACAGACTGAAAACCACAGAGGAACAGGATGCTGTCCTCTCACGACGTCCAAATTTTCTTCACTTAGAAGAGGTTCAAACCTCAATATTAAGCTCAAGTCTTTACAACAATGTCTAGTAAATAATTACCATTACATGGGAAGATGCCTGAAGATTGTCCCTAAGTAACAATAGTAAATAATTCTTAATTACACTTCGAATTAAAAATAAAAGCCCCGGTCCATTTTTATCATCCTAAGTAAAGTAACATAGTGCCTAAGGCACTTGACTGCTAACCAGAAGGCTGGTGGTTCAAACCTACCAGCACTTCTTGGAAGGAAGGTTGAGCAATCTACTTCCGTAGTGATACCACCTTGGAAACCCAAGGAGGGGTCGCTATGAGTTGGGTCCGACTTGACGGCGCATAACAACAACAACAAGCAAAGTAGAAAGTTAAATTCATTTTTGAATTAAATATTATGGTTTCTGGTAGAGAGAAGTACTTTTTTTTCTCTTTAGATGAGATTCATTTCTTGGCTATTCACCTAAGAAGAAAGCTCTGAGATTTTCCTTCAAAAATGTGAAAACTGAGGTGTAGGTGGGTGAAGTAACTTAGCTCATGGAAAACTGAGCCAGCTGGTGGGAAAAATGTCGAACAAAAAGTGAAGAATAGAAAGTGGTTTCTGGACTTTCTAGGGGCTCTATTCACTTCACCTCAATGCTCTTTGTTTAACACTTCCCTGACACTCCTTCACCAAAACACACAACAACCCCAGGCAGGGTGTCCGTATGATTCCACAGGACTGAAGATGCCAAGAGGCATTTAAATTGGTAACTCTTCACTTACTTCTTGAAAAGATTGTAGATCAAGAAGGTGACTCTTTCTAGCAGGTGCACTCTTTGGAGTGGGATGGGATCACCTTCATATGTCATTTTAGTAGACTGCTCCTCTAATTTCTCCAATTGCCTTCTGAGTTGGAAAAGACTTTCTGCCAAAAGTGTAAAGCTGTTGAACCACAAATGAAGACCGGAGATAGTAATTCCATTTAACCACTGACCATTTTAATAATTGACCACATTTAACAAATATCAAATGATTAAATAATTATTAAATTTATCACTTAATTTCATATAAGGGAAAGTATTTTACTTGCCTAATGTACCTTTTAAACCCAAGGAGGGGTTGCTATGAGTCAGGTCTGACTGGACAGCACATAACAGCAACATTGTACCTTTTAAGGAGCTCTGGTGATGCTGTGGTTAAAGCATTGGGCTGCTAACCAAAAGGTCAGTGTTTCCAACACACCATTTGCTCCATGGGAGAAACATGAGGCAGTCTGCTTCTGTAAAGATTTATAGCCTTGAAAACCCTGTGGGGCAGTTCTATTCTGTCCTATAGGGTCACTAGGAGTCAGAATTGACTCTATGGCAGTGGGTTTTGGTTTTGGTTACCGATCTTTTCTCTAATATGTATAATATATATGAAATGTTTTCTAATTTGTAACTTCAAGTTTAGACAAGAAGTCATTTATGAAATTTGTCAACATCTGGAACCAAATCCTTTTTGTTTAATTATCTTTTGTTTACAAATTGGTTATATATGACAGCTAACCAGAAGGCTGACAGTTTAAACCCATCAGCCACTCCTCAGAAGGAAGGTTGGGCAATCCACTTCCGTAGTGATACTGCTTTGGAAATCCAAGGAGGGGTCGCTGTGAGTTGGATCCGACTTGATCGCAGTGAGTTTGGTTTTTTTTTTGGCTTAAAGGGCAAAGAAAGAACAAATTTAAACCTATATATAATATGAAGAATGTTATGTGTAAGAACACTGAAGGAAAAAAACAAATATGAAAGTGACCCCCCAAATATACATATATATATATCTTTTACAAGTTTTTAAATACAAAAAAAAAAAAAAAAAAAACCCCAACTCACTGCCGTCGATCAACTCGTAGCAACCCCTCCTTGGATTTCCAAGGTGGTATCTCTACAGAAGTAGATTGCCCAGTCTTCCTTTCCAGGAGTGGCTGGTGGCTTCTGGTTAGCAGTCAAATGTCTTGGCACTATGCCACCAGAGGTCAAATTATTAATGACTTTTTCTGGAGAAAGATTTATGTAGAAATGCCTGCCCCTGGTACGTACTTAGAGGCTTTTTTACTGTGTGATAATCTTGGGGTAGAAATCTAAGGAAGAGGGAAATTGAAATGAGGCACCTGGGCCCCCATACATAGAGGAGACAGAAGGTCTCATCTGAGTTGAGAAGCCCATTTGGCCCTGACAGCACTTTTTTCTACTTAAAATTTATTTCACACAAAACGTTGTGCAAAGAACTATCAAAGAGCAACTAGGTGCTGATTTTTGATATAAGCACCATTACTTGCTAAGTTCTTTATTGCCCCTTTGTGACTTACCTCATTTTTATAATAAACTTGTATCATAAGGCTTTATAATAAAGCACAGAGAGGTTAGAGAATCAAAGTTTCTCACTGAGGAAAATCAGTATATGTGAAAATGCCTCAATCCTTTGTTTCTCTTGAGAAATTGGCCTGGCAGGGTATAGCTCTTAGTTAAAGTACATAAGTGACTGTACACAGGCATACTTTGTTTTATTGAGCTGCACTTTATTATGCTTTGCAGATACTGAGTTTTTTCTTTACAATTTAGGTTTGTGGCAACCCTGCATCGAGCAATTTCATGGGTGCCATTTTTCTGACAGTATGTACTCACTTTTTGTCTCTATGTCACATTTTGGTAATTCTCACAATATTTCAAACTTTTTCATAATGCTATTGCACACTTAATAGACTACAGTATAATGTAAACATTACTTTTATATGCACTTGGAAAGCAAAAAGTTGGTGTGACTTGGTTGATTGCAATATTTGCTTTATTGTGGTGGTCTGGAACCAAATTTGCCATATCTCCGAGGAGTGCTTCTATTTCCATTGTGTTGAATGGTACTCTTAGAAAGCAATTTTGAATTTAAACCGAATATTTCCTTTTCCATTCTATTTTTTCTTTCAATCAGTTTTATTTTGTACTTATAAGGGGAAAAGATCTATCAATATTTTTATCTTCTACTGCAAAGGTTGGGAGCTCTGGTGGCATAGTGGCTAAGGCATTTGGCTGCTAACCAGAAAGCTGGCGGCTCAAACCCACTAGCTGCTCCTTGAAAGGAAGGATGGGAAATCTACTTCCCTAGTGATAGCACCTTGGAAAACCAAGAAGGGGTTGCTATGAGTTGGATCTGACTCCATGGCAGTGCGTTGTCTTTTTTTTTTGTTACTGCAAAGGTTAGTAGTATATATCTATACTTGAGTGCATATATGCATACGTATATAAACCACTGCCATTGAGTCGATTCCAACTCATAATGACCCCCTTTAGGTTTCCAAGGCTGTAAATTGTTATGGAAGTAGGTTGCCTCATCTTCCTTCCATGAAGTAGCTGGTGGGTTTGAACTGCCAACCTTGGGGTTAGCAACTGAGTGCCTTACCCACTATGCCACCAGAGCTCCTATTGTTTACATATATAAACCAAACTCACTGCCGTGGAGTTGGATCCCGCTCATAGTGACCCCTCCTTGGGTTTCTGAGGTGGTATCACTCTGGAGGTAGATTGCCCAACCTTCCTTCCGAGGAGTGACTGGTGGGTTGAACCGCCAACTTTCTGGTTAGCAGTCAAATGCCTTAGGCACTATGCTACCTGAGCTCCTGTGTATGTATATAGAGGATACCATATTGTATTAACCATTTAAGATTCTCTATTAATTTTAAAAGTAAATCACTGACTATATTGAAAACACAGAACTAATGCTTAACTCTGATATCTTAAGATAAACATTTAAGCATTGAAATTTCTTTCTTCAAGCTTTTTAAGCTAGTGTTTCTTTATGCTTTTAAAGAAAATGTATTGCTGACTTAAAAATTAGTTTGAATCTTTTAAAGTTGATCTTATATGTGAATATTAAGCAATTCTTATACATTCTATATATGCTTCATTTTTACAAAAGGAAGAAAAATTAAGAACACTTATACAGTAACATCTATTTGTTTTCAACCTTAGTGTTCCCAGCTGCTAATGAACCATAAATAAACTAAATGAGTTGAGTGCTCTGGTCTACGCTTGTAGTTCCCTGGCTGAACGACACTGAAGTTTTGTACTTCCTGTGGTTTTCACTAGAATCTGAAGTCAATTTGTTTTACCAGTTTTGAAGCTGGTCGAGCCCGTTGTGGAGTGGACCTCCAATGCAGGCGATTTGCTGGCGCCTTTTCCAGTCTTGCAGCTCTTCTATTAGCATGGTGTTCATCAATAAGTCCGTTTCATTGACTATCTGTGTCATCTTGCCGAGGGTTTCCTAAAAGAAATGGTGACTACTGAAAAGATTTTCAAGAGAAACAACCAGTAACTCAAAACTCAACCTGTAAAACGATTTGTCTGACCTGGAAATAAGGACTTGGTCAAAACCTAGACCAAATATATATATATATATATATATACACACACATATATATTTAACCAAATATTAACTTCTATTTGCCATAGCACTATATTTTCAGTGAATTATTACAAGTAAAAAAATCCCAAGGGAAGAAACATAATCACTGTTTAACACTCTCATATCTTTCAGTATAAATATGGTGAATTTGTAACTCCTGTGGCTATAATATTGAATATTGTTAAGTCATAAAACCAAGTCTGCTTCTGAAAAGAATGTTTATAAATTTAATTTACAGTCTTGTAAATATGTTTATGCATGTACTAACAAACACAAACTAAAATTTGAACTCTTACTCATTCATTTTTATTAGGATTTTGTCTGGATTTTTTTTGAGGCACAGTGAACAAGCATAGCAAACAGCATTATATTCCTCTTAGAAACATTGGGTTTATTCAATCAGATTAAATGAAACTGACAAAATCCAGGAGCTTGATTCTTTTCAGAAGGACCAAGTTTATGAAAAGGAGGAAAACAAGAGGCAAAAGGCCAATTAAAATTCTTCACTAACCTTTCTCTTGAAGTCAAGGCTATTAAGCATTTCTTGCAGAGTCAAAACTTCCTGATTCATCAGGACATTGTTCTTGTCACCCTGATCTGCAATGGAAAAGAGATCAGGTCCAGAGTTCTCTCCGGGGTCAAGTTCCTCTGCTCCTTCCTGAAGGCCAACCCTGCCACAATCCACCATCCTAAAGCAGCCCAGGATAGGAGCCATGGCCAGTGTGTCAAGGGCCTAAAAGGAGCTACTAGATGCATATACCAAGTGATTGCTTCTACTAACCACTCATGTCTATAAAAGTAAAGGTTGAAAATGCTGATCTGAGCTGTGCAATTGTGAAAAAGAGGCCTCAGAACAATGTTCCGGTGAATTTTCCTATCAAATAGCAATGATTTCTAGAAACTTCCCTAGTTGTAATTATCCTAAAAATCACTAACTTCTAGTTCCCATATGTTGCAAAATCTGCTTATGTAGCATTTTATCAAGTCAAAAATTCATCAGCTAATACTTTCCTTCTTCATCAGCAAGGCTATAGCTTGATTTCCATATACCCTTCATTTCACTTGTAAGAGGGTGGGACAAAAAAAATTAAATATATGTTGATTTAAGTGATAAAATTATTGTTTGTTCTTCCTCATGTACATGAAGTACTAAAAAATATTAAACTGACTCAAAATTTAGTAAGTTAAGAATAAATTTATTATTTAGTATGTTTTTATTGTATTCCAATTCTGAAAATTAGGAATTCATATATGACATTCAGGATGAGGCTGCATTTAAGAAACTGTAATGTTTGATTAAATTTGTTCTAAACCTTTATAGGGGTCAATGGACATCCCTTTGATAATCTGATTAAACTCATATTTGTGCCATTTCTCCTGAAGAAAAAAACGTGCAGACAATCATAAATATTCTGAATAACATTTTTGGAGGTCAGGACAGCATGAATTTGCCAGGATAAGAACACAAATAAAAACACCTCATTTCCCACCTATGCAAGGTATAAACAAGTTTCCTAGTATCTTCCTTCAATCCTCCATGCTTCCTCCAAGATATCTTTCAAGCTAACATTTCAATAGTTAAAAACAATTCTGTAAATGTAAGTATATGATTTATTTTTAAAATTACCTTGAAATAATTTTAAAATTAGAAAAAGTTTAAAAAATAGTAGAGGGATTTCCCGCGCCGCCACCCCCAGCACTTTTCCCCAGCTTCCTCTAATGTTTATACCTTATAGAAACATAGGGCAATTATCAAAACTAGCAAATTAATACTGATGCAATCCTATTAACTAATCAAACCCTAATTCAAATTATGCTGATTGGCCCATTATTGTAACACACTTTAAACTATCCATTCATTATTAATTGTAAATCTTAGGTCTTGTATATATTCTTATTTCCCTCCATTTCTTAAAAAAAATCTAATTGTAAACAACTTCTATGTTTAACCACAAAGAGATAGTCAAATAAATTGTAGTGTCCTTCCATCTAAACATTTACAAAGTTATGTTTTGGAAGACTTCCATGACGTGGGTAAATACTTTAAAATAAAATTTTAAGATAGTGATACACAGAAGTGTATATGTAAAATGATCTCAATTTTGTGAAAAAAATAATATATACACACACAGGAGAAAGGCTGGAAAGAAATACACTAACATTTTGACAGTATTTATCTGTGGATAGAGAGATTGCATGTAATTTTTGTTTTTTGATACTTTTTTCTATCTTCCAAATGTTTTCTATGAAGCACATTTTGACTTTGTAACCTGAAAAAATCAAGTTGAGAAAAATTCATGTAGAGAAGATATTAGTAATTCCCTGATGCTATTAGGTCATTATTATTACTTTTGTTAGTTGTGACCTTGTATTTTGACTCAAGAGGAGAAAGTTTTGATTTTTTTTTAGAGATGCATGCTGAAGTATTTAGGGGTGAAGTCTCCTGAGGAATATAATCTGCTTTTAAATTGGTTGATAAAAATACATTTATATGGAGGGAGAGAGCATACACATAAGTGCACACTCTAGTTCCAGGGAGAGGGAACAGAACAAATAAACACTCCTCTCATTCAATAAAAGAACTCCCTGAGGGAAGCAGATCAGTTATTTATCAATTCTGTCAGTAAGGAGAAACCTGAGTCATGTTGCCTTTTGTCGCTATGTAGAATTATGGGTAAAACAAAAACTTACCCATTGTCTGAATTGTTTTATATCTGTAGTCAAATTCATCTTGTAGGTCTTCTAAATATTTGGTGTCTTGTTCTGTCATCTTTTTGCAAAAGAAAACATATATTGTGGTGTTACAAGTGGGCATGTCAATGAAACAACCTAAGTATTTCCAAGTACACTGACATACTCAGTCTCCACTAGGAGCCAAGGACTAATGTACTGAACCTACATTTCTGAAGAGCTAATTCCTATGAAAGTTAAATATGTAATGCTGGAAGAACCAGACTATACTTACTCTTCCAACTAGTTTATTTTCCTGTTTGGAAATATTGCAGTATCTTACCTCTCACTTCTCAATTCATTCCAAGTGTTATTAGTAGTACATACTTTTTTCTTTTTTCTCACCTGAAAATATACTTTTCCCATCTTAGAACTCTTCAGTAGTTCCATATAAGTTTGTATTAATGTACTATCACTTTTCAGCTAATGTCTTTTTGGTAGTTAAGTTTGTGTGTCAACTTGGCTGAGCTTGGTTGAGTGGCTGGGCAGCTGGATGTAGTATTCCCCATGATGAGACTGGTAATCAACTACATGGTGGGATCAACCACAAGCAACTGAGTAGTTGCCTTTGGGATGTGGTCTGCTTCCTGTATATAAGGAGAAGCCTTGGGGAACAGTCTCTAGCTTATGGCACACTTGAACCCTGCATGTAGCCGTGTCATTGTTCAGCAGCCTGCCATGCTCTACCAACCTTGGGACTTTCAATGGACTTGAATTAATGGCTTGATGTGTAGTTTGGTAACGTCAGGACTGTGCCTTTTGACTTGTCATCCTTGGTCTTCTCAGCCTCAGCAGCCAGCAGCTGAGTGAAGAAAAGCCTCTAGCTCCAGTGGGCCGGAAGCAGGAGGCAGAGCTGAAGCCCAAGGTCGAGGAGCTTTCATCTAGCCCCTAGAGGCTGGCACCTTGAGTTCGTACTTAAAGCCTCCAAACT
Source organism: Orycteropus afer afer (assembly GCF_000298275.1). Lineage (NCBI taxonomy): Eukaryota > Metazoa > Chordata > Mammalia > Tubulidentata > Orycteropodidae > Orycteropus > Orycteropus afer. The sequence continues at coordinate 4,000,506 of NW_006921588.1, read as the reverse complement.
GTAAGAGAATAAACTCGTGTTTCTTCAAGCCACCCCATTTGTGGTATACTCTTGTCAGAGCGACACTAGATAACTAGAACAGTCTTCATTCTAATGGTAGTTTATGACAATTCCACCTAAATATTTTTTCCTCTCCATTTCTTAGAAGAAGGAAAAAAAAATTATGCTTCCTCTGCATGTTCTATTTCTTTGAGATTTTTACCTTACTATTTAAAGAGCCCTGGTGGTGCACCTTGCCTGCTAACCAAAAGGTCGATGGTTGAAACCCACCAGCCACTCTGCAGAGGAAAAGATGTGACTGTCTGCTTCTGTAAACATCACATACTTAGAAAACCTATGGGGCTGTTCTGCTCTGTCCTATAGACTCACTGTGAGTTGGAACTGAATTTTTATTCTTGAAACCTTATGTTTTTCTGCTCAGATATAACAGTAAAACGTGTGAAAGCTGGAACCTGTGTAAGATGGAAACCTGCCAGAGAGAAAAAAATAAAATATTTTCCACTAAAATAAGTGATAAAAATGATAAGACTACACCCTGTCAAAGGTGGCAAACTTGCAAGACCCAGAAAAACAAGGAAGTACCATTGACTTCCAGCTCTCATAGGTTTCAGTGTATTCAGCGTCAAGATTTGGGCTAATGGCTTTTTATATATTATCTCACTTAATCCTCATGATAATCCAATGAAGTAGCTTCCCTTCTCTTTTAGAGATGAAGAAACACTTGACCTCAGAGTGTTTTTAAGTCTTTGAGATGGGAAGTAAATAAATATAATAATTATTTTCTTACTTGCCCAAAGTCATAAGCCACTCAGTGATGGAGTTTGGTTTAGAAGTCTGGCAGACTGACAGTGACCCACTCAACCAAATTTAGACCATTGTTTCCCTTTCTTCTTAGAAAACTAAACTTCCTACTGCCTACTTATTCCAAGAAATCTCCTCTAAGGAAATATATGCCTTCTTCCTGCCCTTCTCCACAGATTCCAAATTTCAAACAGCTAAATTATTAGTTAGAAAAAAGTATCAAATTCTCAAAAACCAAAAAACAAAACTCACTGCTGTGGAGTCGGATCTGACTCATAGTGACCCTTCTTTGGGTTTCCAGGCTGTATCTCTACAGAAGTAGATTGCCCAATCTTCCTTCCGAGGAGTGGCTGGTGGGTTTGAACTGCTGGCCTTCTGGTTAGCAGTCGAATACCTTAGGCATTACGCCAGAGCAGTAATACTCAAGCTAAAATTCAAAGCCAGGCTAATCTAGTTTTCTTTATATAATACCACTTGGGGCATTTCCTAACAAGTTAAGTTGCTGAAGGGCAAATAAGAGTGGAAAGCTATGGGATCCTAAAAGTCAGGGAACCCACATGCATAATAAAATAAAACAGTTATGAGGCAGAAATAGACAGGGTTTTTATTTTTTTATGTTAAAATTAATGAAAAGGTAAAAGAAGGTGATATCTTGCAGAATCTTCTTATGAAAAGCATATTAAAACAATGCCATAACTCAATAGTAAGTAATTAAAAGGCTTTCAGATTGTGTCAGTAATTGCAAAGTGCAGAAACACCCAGCAGTGACCTTTAAAATCTCTCATGATGGCTGAGAATGTGTACAAAAATGTGACATTTCAAAACATTCCACAGAGTAGCAGGTTATGATGTAACGCTTATTGATAAGTAAGCATTGTTTTGCAATATGGATCACATTTGGAATCGGAGCTAGGGTTAGTCATCAGGTCCATATGATTTATTGGCACTCAGAAGAAAGGATGTGAGTACAGGAAGTGGGAACGGGCAGGGGAAGGAGCTAAGCAAGGACATGGTCCCAGCCGGGGTCTAGCTTGAGGAGCTCTGGGGCATGACCTTCACCACAATTACCACCACTCTGAGGCAAGGGATGTGGCATTTTGTAACCCTATGTAACCACCAGAAGCAATTCTCTGAAGAAGCTATTACACAGCAGCTGATGAACAGGTGTTTATGCCTGACTAAAGTATCTGATTGGCCTCCAAAAGGTGGGCTTCTGCTACCATACTTCTTTAGAACTAAAGGAACTTGTGCTGGATGCAAAATCTATCTGCATGCTTGATTAGAATGCTTAAATATTCTCATTATAATAAGGGAATCATCACCTGACTTTTCACACTTGTAGAATCAGTAGTGCTCTTGGTTTTACCTTATAATATGCCAGGACACTTTGTCCCAGGTCAACCTGAGAACCTAATTCTTTCTAGCAACAACATTAGCATACACTTTTGAATGCATATTTAACTTGTTATAGTTGTTGTTAGGTGTGCTTGAGTCGTCGCTGACTCATAGCAACCCTATGCATGGCAGAACGAAACACTGGCTGGTCTTGTGCCAGCCTTATGATCCTTGCTATACCTAAGCACATCGTTGCAGCCACTAAGTAGGTGAGATAAAGTCTGGCCATTCTCACTTCCAAGGAGCATTCTGGCTATACTTCTTCCAGGACAGATTTGTTAGTCCTTTTAGCAGACCATGGACTCTTAGCATTCTTTTCCAACACCACAACTTTTTTGGTCTTTCTTATTCATTATCCAGCTCTCAAATGCATATGAAGCAATTGAAAATACCATGGCTTAGGTTAAGCTCACCTTAGTCTTCAAGGAGACATCTTTGCTCTTAATCACTTGAAAGAGGTCTTTTGCAGCAGATTTGCCCAATGCAATACATCGTCTGATGTCCTGACTGCTGCTTCCATTGGTGTTGATTGTAGAACCATGTAATATGAAATCCTTGACAATTTCAATCTTTTCTCCATCCATGGTGAAGCTGTTTATCAGACTATGTTCTGGTTACCTAGTGCTGCTCTGACAGGAATATACCACAAATGGGATGGCTTGAAGAAACAGGAGTTTGTCGTCTTACAGTTTTTGGAGGCTAGAAGTCCAAGTTCCAAGTGGCAGACTCTAGGGGCTGTGTGAAAGCCCCTCAACCTTGGGCTTCAGCTCTGCCTCCTGCTCCTGGCCCACTGGAGCTGGAGGCTTTTCTTCACTCAGCTGCTGGCTACTGAGAATGACAAGCCCAAGGTTGACAAGTAAAAAGGCACAGTCTTGATGTTACCAAACAACATAGCAAGCCATTAATTCAAGTCCATTGAAAGTTCCAAGGTCGGCAGAGCATGGCAGGCTGCTGAACAATGACACGGCTACATGTAGGGTTCAAGTGTGCCATAAACTAGAGACCATACCCAAAGCTGTTTCTTATATACAGGGAGCAGACCACATATCCAAAGCAGCTACTCAGCTGCTCCAATAGATTCCACCATGAAATTAATTACCAATCTCATCATGGGGAACAACTACGTTCAGCTGCCCAGCCATTCAACCAGGCCCAGCCACATTGACACACAAACTTAAGCACCACAGACCAGTTGTGAGGATTTTTGTTTTCTTTGTATTGAGGTGTAATCCATACTGCAGACTGTAGTCTTTAATCTTCATCAGTAAGTGATTCAAGTCATCCTCACTTTCAGCAAGCAAAGTTGTGCCATCTGTGTATTGCAGGTTGTTAATGAGTCTTCTTCCAATCCTGATGTGATGTTGTTCTTCATATAATTCAGTTTCTTGGATTATTTGCTCAGCCTGCAAGTTGAATAAGTACGGTGAAAGGATACAACCTTGACACATTCCCTTCTTGATTTCGAACGATGCGATATCCCCTTGTTCTGTTTGAACGACAGTCTCCTGGTCTATGTACAGGTTCCTCATGATTACAATCAAGTGTTCTGAAATTCCCATTCTTCTCAATGTTATCCATAATTTGTTATGATCTACACAATCACATGCCTGTGCATAGTCAATAAAACATAAGTAAATATATTTCTGGTGTTCTTTTCTTTCAGCTAAGAGCCATCTGACATCAGCAATGACACCCCTCATTCCACATCCTCTTCTGAATCCAGCTTGCATTTCTGGAAGCTCTCTGTCAATATACTGCTGCAACTGTTTTTGAATTATCTTCAGTAAGATTTTACTTGTGTGTGATATTAATGAAATTGTTCAACAATTTCCACATTCTGTGGGATCACCTTTCTTTGGAATGGGTACAAATATGGATCTCTTCCAGTCAGTTGGCCAGGTAGCAGTCTTCCAAATTTCTTGGCATATCTGAGCGAGTGCCTCCAGCAAGGCATCCGTTTGTTGAAACATCTCAATGGGTTTTCAGTCAATTCCTGGACCTTTGTTCTTTGCCAATCCTTCAGTGCAACTTTGACTTCTTCCTTCACTACCATTGGTTCTTGATCATATGCTACCTCCTGAAATGGATGAACATCCAGTTCTTTTTGGTACAGTAACTCTGTATATTCCTTTCATCTTCTTTTGATGCTTCTTGCATCATTCAATATTGTGCCCATAGAATCTTTCAATATTGCAACTCGAAGCTTGAATTTTTTCTTCAGTTCTTTCAGCTTGAGAAATTCTGAGCATGTTCTTCGCTTTTGGTTTTCTAACTCCAGGTCTTTGCACATTTCATTATACTAACTGGCTTTGTCTGCTCGAGCTGCTCTTTGAAATCTTCTGTTTCAGCTCTATTATCTTGTCATTTCTTCCATTTGCTTTAGCTACTCTCTGCTCAAGGGCAAGTTTCAGAGTCCCTTCTGACATCCATTATGGTCTTTTCTTCCTTTCTTGTCTTTTTAACGACCTCTTGCTTTCTTCATGGATGATGTGCCAGGCTCTAGGGGCTGGGTGAAAGCCCCTCAAACTTGGGTTGCAGCTCTGCCTCCTGATCCCAGCCCACTGAAGCTAGAGGCTTTCCTTCACTCAGCTTCTGGCTGCTGAGGCTGACAAACCCAAGGTTGACAAGTAAAAAGATGCAGTCCTAATGTTACCGAACCACACGGCAGGCCATTAATTTAAGTCCATTGGAAGTCTCAAGGTCTGCGGAGCATGGCAGGCTGCTAAACAATGACACAACTACATGCAGGGTTCAAGGTGCCTTAACCTAGAGACCGTTCCCAAAGCTGCTACTTATATACAGGAAGCAGACCACATGCCCAAAGGCAGCTACTCAGCTGCTCCCAGTAGACTCCACCATGGAGTTGATTACCAGTCTCATCATGGGGAATACTACATCCAGCTGTCCAGCCACTCAACCAGGCCTAGCCAAGTTGACATACAACTTTAACTACCACACTGTGTATGCCATCTGGTGAAGTCCATGTATATAGTCGTCACTTATGTTGTTGAAAAAAGGTATTTGTGATGAATAAGTTGTTGGTCTTGCAAAATTCTATTGTGCACTCTCCAATGTTATTTCTCTCACCAAGGCCATATTTTCCAACTATCAAAAACTCTTCTTTGTTTCCAACATTTACATTCCAGTCACCAGTGATAATGAACACATCTTGATTGCATATTCAGTCAATTTCAGACTGCAGAAGTTGGTAGAGATCTTCAATTTCCTCATCCTTGGCTTTGGTGGTTGGTGCATAAATTTGGATAATAGTAATATTAACTGGTCTTCTTTGTAGGTGTATGGATATTATCCTATCACTGACAGCGTTGTACTTTAGGAAAGATCTTGAACATTCTTTGTGACTATGAATGCCACACCACTCCTCTTTGTCATTCCTGGCATATAGATCATATAGTTGTCTGATTCAAAATGGCAAAAATCAGTCCATTTCAGCCAATGCTTAGGATATCAATCTTTATGCATTCCATTTCATTTTTGACAACTTCCAATTTTTCTAGACTCATACTTTGTACATTCCATGTGTCAATTATTATTGGATGTTTGCATCTGTTTCTATGCATTTTGAGTTGTGCCACATCAGCCAATGGAGGTACTGAAAGCTTTACTCCATCCATATCATTAAGGTCATCTCTACTCTGAGGAGTCAGCTCTTCCCCCGTTAAATTTTGAGTGCCTTCTGACCTGATGGACTCATCTTCCAGCACTATATTGGACAATGTTTCAGGGCTGTTCATAAAGTTTTCCAGTAATATACAGACAGTGTTTCACTGCAATTCATAACGTTTTCACTGACCAATTATTTGAGAAGTGGATGGCCTCTTTCTTTTTCTGAGTCTGTATTAGCCCAGAAGCTCTGCTGAAACCTGCATACCATAGGTAACCCTGCTGGCATTTTGCAACATGGTGGCATAGCCTCCAGCCTCACAGCAACACGTAAGCCACCACAGGATGACAAACTGACAGAAAAGCTTGTCTCCCTTAGTTGTTCATAACCCTTCTGTAACTGCCAACCTCGGACAATGGCCTTAAAATAGAGCCCCCAGAAGTGAAAAGCAACCCCCAAGCTCTGGCCCACCTATTTCCAGCCCCGGCCTTAAATAGAGCCATCCCCAAGTGAAAAGCAGCCCCCAGCCCTGGATCCACCTACCTTGGGCCCTGGGCTTAAAATAGAGCCACACCTAAGCGAAAAGCAGCCTCCAAGCCCTGGGCCTGCCTTCCTCAGGTCCCAGCCTTAATGTAGAGCTGCCCCCAAGTGAAAAGCAGCTCCCAGCCCTGGGCCACCAACCTTGGGCCTAGCCTCACTATAGAGCCACACCCAAGGGAAAAGCAGCTTCCAAGTCCTGGACTACTTGTTATAGAGGGTCACTAAATCAGAAGTCTGAAAAGAAATGATCAGCAAGATGATTATTTAAAACCTCTGTCTTCATATCAGACAGCATATGGGTCATTTTACCCTTAAACATCTACAGTTCACTTAGTTTTATATAATTATTATTTTATAAAGGATGTAAATGCTATGTAACTTTTCAAAAGTAAAATTAGCATTGTATTTTATATAGATAGCCTTTCCATGTTATCTCTAAGATCACTCACCTGAACACTGTTTTTAATGGCAGCCACTTTGTGCTCCACATTCCTCTGTCTTTCCGAAACCAAAGAACTTTGTAATGATTTCTCCAGGGGTCCCTGGAAACAGAATGTCTTGAAATTTCATTAATGTTGATAAAACTTATTTATAATGTATGTGATATATAAGAATTACTTTGAACTGAGGTTTGGATCAATATGATAGGAAAAACTCTATCCATTAAAAATTATGCCATATGCTTGGTAAGGTGGAGGGTTGACAAAAGAGAGGAATGCCCTCAATGAGATGGACTGACACAGGGGCTACAGCGATGGGCTTAAGTGTAGCAAGGATCGTGGAGCTGGCGTGGGACAGGCAGTGTTTGGTTCTGCTGTGCATAGGGTTGCTATGAGATAACTCGATGGCATGTAACAACAACAAACAAACAAATAAACCAAACTCACTGCCATCGAGTCAGATCCAACTCATAGCGACCTCTCTTTGGGTTTGTGAGGTAGTATCACTACGGAAGTAGATTGCTTCATCTTCCTTGTGAGGAGTAGCTGGTGGGTTTGAACTGCCAGCCTTCTGGTTAGCAGTCAAATGCCAGAGCCACTTAAATTGTTAAGGAATAGAGTAGATTATGTTGTTGTTGTTGTTATATGCGGCCGAGTCGGACTCAACTCATAGCAACCCCTCCTTAGGTTTCCGAGGCAGTATCACTACAGAAGTAGATTGCCTCATCTTCCTTCTGAGGAGTGGCTAGTGGGTTTGAACAGCCAGCCTTCTCGTTAGCAGTCAAGTGCCTTAGGCACTATGCTACCAGAGCTCCCAGAGTAGATTGTAAAAACAGTATTTAATTATGCTCTCAATTGCCTATAAGTGTGTGCATATATATGAATATACACAGAATAGTATATCTACATAAATGCATAGATATATGTGTAGGCAAATACACTTGAGTACATATGATTGAAAGAACACAAACACCAGAATACTATCAGTGGATAACTGAATAGTTGAATTACAGATGATTTTCTATTTAAAAAATTCCTAACTTTCTACAGTAGACTTAAATTACTTTTGAAAGTCTATAAAAACTAATTCATGTAATTTAAAAATTAGTACAGCATAAACGACATAAAGCTGGTCCTATAAATTCAGAATTGTAGGTATTGAATCTGTTAGATAAAATTTATTTTACATTACAACAAAAGGGAGTTTACTAAAGAAAACAAACAGTTCAGGAGGGTAAGCACTCATGAAACAATAAACCATATGACCAAGAGGACGCATTTGCCTAGGAATGGAGCTAGGAAGCTGGGAGAGGATGGGAAGGAAGGGCCTGGGGCAGGGTGGACAAGAAGGAATCGAGAAGAATGCTATTCCAGGCTGGGGATTGCAGTAAATGCCACAAAACAGAATGTGTATGGATTGTTGAATGGAAAACCAATATACTCTGTAAACTTCTACCTGAATCACAACAAAAATTAAAAATAAAAGAAAGCCAGGAAAAAAAGAAAAAATAAACTGAATGGCTAACCAGCTTTTCCAAGCACCATTTCTTTCTTTCTTCTTTTTTTTTAATTGTTATAAAATAATGGGTAACACAATACTTGCCCACTGAACATTTTTCACTTGTACAATTAAATGAAACCAATTACATCAATCATGTGCAGCCCTCACTAACATTCATTGCTATATTTTACACCCCTATAAACAGAAACTCAGTACTAGCTAAACAAAGATTCCTCTCTTCCCCCTTCTTCCCACCCCTGGTAACCACTGTTAAACTCTGATCCCCCTACATTCCCAAGGACAGTTTCTTGGCAGCTCTAATAATCTAACCTTGAGCATGGTCATTAGAAATAAAGTCAGATAGATATCTAGAGATGAGTTAGAGATGTAAGCAATTCCTTCTCCTTACAGTTAAGGGGTGGAGAGTGATGGTTAGAAAGGTTGATGACTAAGCTGCAAAGCAAATCAGTGGTAGAACCTCAAGTGAACTCTTGTCTTTGACTCTTGATCAAGTGTTCTTTCAACTACAGCATATTCTTCAGTTTGGTAAAGTCTTATAAAATTTCCTAAGATTAAGTTTGCTTTCTCTATGTCATTTGAACCTCTATTATTTGTGTACCTACTTGAAATTTAAATACTTCTTTTGGGGTGGTATGTCATCCTAACAGATTATTTTCAAAGTGACTTTCATGGGCATGTACCCAAATAAACGAATGTTTCGATTTGACTGATAGCTGACATTTCATGGGAACAATACATACACGGGCACAGGCGCACACACACACACACAATGCTAAAATGACTAGAGATGAGAGGGATTAAAAAAAAAAAAAAAAGATAGCTGAGAAAACCATCATCTCAGTTTTAACCCATAAAGCATTGAATCAAATTATATTTTCTTTAGAAATTTAGTATACTTCACATTTTAAATGAAATAATAATGATACCATCTCTCCTCTTTTTAGAGGAAGAAAGGGGTAAATCGTTAAAACTTTATACTTCTCTAAAAGTAACCATAACCTGACAATAACTAAACCTGAGAATTTTTAAGAGTTAAAAATATATACTTGCATCTTCAAAAACAAATATCATGGTATGATTTACTAAATCATGGAAGGTATCATTTAGAAAATTGATTATTTATTTATCTGTTCCTTTACTAAGGATAAACTGAAAAAATATTCCTTAAGGGCTTTATTAATTCTTCTGGTTATTTTGTATGGGCTCTGAATTCATTCAGGATGGTGGGATAAAACATAATCTAAACTATGGCAGGCCAAGTACACTCAAGCAGTCAACAAGCCAGTTTGATGGAGTTTCTGTAGGATAAAATTCCTTCCTGTGGATTAGTTTAGATTTTTAGGGCAAGAATAGGGGGCTACTGAAAGGTTTTGAGTAAGATTGGTGTATGAAGATAAACATGGTGAAGGCAGTTAGGAAACCCCTCAGGAGGGGGTTACTATATTTCTAGACAGATGTTGTAAGACCTTGGACTGGAGCAAGATGAGTGGCACCACAAAAGGGGTGCAGATAAGAAAGACTTTTAGGAGTAAATACATGAATGGCTTGGTAATTATCTCAACATGGAGATGGAGAAAAAGGAACTAGTCAAAGATGATTCCAAAACCTTGATTCCAGAAAGGATGGAAGCATCACTAAAATGGTAGGAGAAGTTGGTTTAGAAAAAGGTAAAATGTTCTGTTTGAGAAAAACTGAGTTTAAGATGAAAACAAGATCACAGAGTTCAAATACCATTACCTGGACAGGCATGTTGGCTGCAGCTAATATTCTCCTCTCTTCCCTTAAACAATTTGAAATAACCACAGCTACGTGCATTGGATTTCCATGGAACTTTCCCTGAAAAACATAAAAAGCAAAACAATCAAAATAAAGTTTAAATACATGTATCATTGTAAAATGTCAGTGCTTGCATATCACTGTCTACTCCCAATGAAAAACCAAAACCAAACCCACTGCCACCCAGTCAATTCCAACTCATAGCGACCTTCATTGGGTTTCCAAGGTAGCAAATCTTTACGAAAGTAGATTGCCCTATTTTCTTCTGGAGTGGCTATTGGCTTTGAACCGCCAACCTTCTGGTCAACAGTCAAATGCCTTAGGTACTGCCCAACCAAAGCTCTTTCATAACTTAATATAGTAGAATGAAAAAAATACCATGCATTTCAACAATAATGTTTTTATGACATCTAAGGATATGTACCATTGATTATCAAGGTTATGTAGGTACCGATATTGTAAACTGGAAGCCTGTGGGCCTAATTCAGCCATCATGCAGGTGTTGAAGTGAAAATACTTGAACCCATCAGGGAGGGTACGTACTGTCCAGATCTGCTATAGTGCCCACCGATGAGTGACCCAAGTACTCATTTCCCTTACCTATTGGCCTTGTAGATGTCTGAGTTTGCTAACCTTGGTTTACAGGACTGACTCAAATGTGTTGAATTTCTTTGTTTTAGGAGCTCTGGTAGCATAGTGCCTAAGGCACTTGACTGCTAACCAGAAGGCTGGCGGTTCAAACCCACCAGCCACTCCTCGGAAGGAAGGTTGGGCAATCCTACTTCCATAGTGATACTGCCTCGGAAACCCAAGGAGGGGTCGCTATGAGTCAGGGCTGACTCAATGGCAAATAACAACAACAATAATGTTTTTCCAAAGCTAGATTAACAAGAAGCACAATAAACAAGTGCACTTGTTTAGTTTCCCCTATGCCCTCTCTCTGAAGGAGGTGCTAATTGTCCATGAAATGGCCAAAAGGTCAATAGCAGAAACAATAATAATCCATAGAGTGGAAAACTAACAATCAAAAGTAAATTATATGAATTGGTAAACCAAAGGATCTCTCTAGGGCAAAAATTAGGTTATTGGCTGGAAACATTTTTATTGGCTTGCCTAGTGCCACAATTCTATTAGACAATGTGTGATAACTAACTTTTAGCTATAAAACTAGGTATATGCCAATCTGGATTCATGCTTCTTCATATCTACAGCTTCAAAACTTTTTCCTTTAAATCAGAAAGTTCTAAAAGGGAAAGAATAAAAGAAATATGACCAAAAGTCAGAATATAATTACATTAAAATAACCCTGTTAAGCAGGAATACCAAATTACTAATGGTTGACATGTTAACAATTTCTGCATATTAATAATTTCAAATTCTCCCTAGTTGGAATTTGTTCTGGCTACTAATTTTCAT
>NW_006921588.1:3968696-3988236 GCF_000298275.1 Orycteropus afer afer | reverse complement strand
GGAAGGTTGGGCAATCCTACTTCCGTAGTGATACTGCCTCAGAAACCCAAGGAGGGGTCACTATGAGTCGGGGCCGACTCCACGGCACATAACAACAACAACAACAACAATCTTCCATTACTGTGGACTGAACTTTATCTCCAGTAATGCTTTCTGCCTTGGAGCAAAAAGTATATTTACACTCTGAATAGTGTTTCTTATCACTTAGAATTCTTATTTTACTCTTATTGAAAGGACTCTTTTGATTTATTTCAACGCAGATTTTTTAAAAATAATATATCACTATTGTATACATATAAAAGAGACAATATAAATTGGTGCATATCTTCCTAAAACTTTTTCACATATTTTGAGTTCAACTTTCATGAATTTTTCAACTTAAGTCACTGCCAACCATATTTTTCCATAAAATAATATCCTCTGGGCTATCAAGAATGTTGATAAGGCACCATTTCTTTTTTAAAAATTTTGATTGTGATTTGGGTGAAAGTTTACAGAGCAAATTCATTTTCCACACAGCAGTTCACATACCCTTTGTCTCATGACATGATTGCAATTTCCCACAATGCAACAGCTCTCTTCCCACTTCCTCCCCATAGTTACCTCTTCCCTGTGTCCTTCCCTCCCATGCTCTTCTAATGCAGCATTTCTTAAAAGGGTGCACAGCTGTTATCTCCATTCCACAAGTTTTGATGCTGGTACTTTCTTGATCTTACCAGAAGTTCTTAATTAGAAGAGTTCAGACAAAGCCTAGAACTCACATTCTTTATGCAAATAATCCTTAAATAGTTTGTTCATTGAAACATTGAGGGGTTATAGTGGTCTAAGTCATGACATTAATATTAACAATCACACCAGTGTTGTTTTGGGTGAGATTGTTATTTAATTGTTCAGATACGTGTCCATAAAGTCAAGAACTAGTATATATGGTAGGCTTCCAGATGCCTATTCCAAAAGACTTCTCCATCACTTCAGCCACCATCATCTACTACTTTAGTGCACTCACAATAACATTTTTGGGAAAGTTTTTATTTTTAGATATTGTTTTAAGCATAAAATTAAATATGATGGCAACTCCAGCAATTGGCAGCTAGCCATAACATCACTTTTGATATGCTGCTTTTTGCAATCCAAACTCATAATCTGGATCTCTTTAAGATCGTTTTGGATTGACAGTGTAATTTGAAGACATGTCAAAGAAAACCAACTCCCATTCCCAAGATTACTTAATTTCACACATATTTTCATTTTTCCTCAGTGGAATCATGCTAAAAGTTGAGTGCATTCTGCTGAAAGTCAGCAGGAAGTTCTGATAAATTGATACATATCTTCAGGATAATCCTGTGCAATGTATAATTCAGTTACTCCAACCTCCTATTGTGCTGAGATTTCTTTCATCTATTGTCAGAAATTTGGCAATTTATCTTGCCACTGTTCCTTTGTGTGGGATAGGAAATTCTTTATCATGAATCTCTGTAATACAATATAATTCAGCTTCACCTACTTGTAGCATTTTGCTTTCTTATGTCTTGCAAAGCACTTGATTATGGTTTCCAAGAAAATATAGAATTTATCATCATTTATACACTAAATAATGTTTTCTGAATAGATATCAAAGTCTGATGAACAAATCTGATGATTTGTTCTTATCCCATTATGCATATCCAATAGCTATTTCTTTCCATCTTAAATCATACCATTATATTTTGATGACATTTTAAATAGCAATTAAACTCAACATTTATTGTACCAACAGTGCACATAATTCAGCTGAAGTGACAACAACACGGATAGCTATGACCTTGTTTCATGTTGTGACTGGCACATGGCAAAAGCAATTAGAAGACCATTATCTTAGTGGTGACTCGGTGGTGTAAATGGTTAATACAAATGGTTAATGGCCTAGGCTGTTAACTAAGATGGGTGTTCCAAGTCCAGTCAGAGATGCCTCAGACAAAGGCCTGATAAAAAATTAGCTATTGAAAACCCTTTGTAGCATAGTTCTCTTCTGACACACTAGGGGTCGCCAGGAGTCAGAACTGACTTGACAGCAACTGGTAGTAGTGGTAGTTGTGGTGGAGGTGAAACATTATAAGCACATTCTGATTGCAGAGATGTTAAAATGTGTAGAATCAATGAAATATTCTAGTTTTTTTTCCTTTTTTTGGGCTATTTTAAACTACATTTCTTGGTTTTCCTTCAAATACCGTTTGCACTGCCCTCTCACCTAATTTATAAATTTGATTTGTCAGAAGAGTGACTAGTTCTTCTGCTCCTTTTCTACCAAATTTTCTGAAGAGTGCTAGAGTCAAGGGTAATGGACGTGAGAAGGCTTGCTTCAAAAGAATCAAGTGACCCAACCTGAGATTTCACAAGTAGACATTCTCTCCTTTGAGTTCTTTCCCCAACATCTCCCTTTAAAAGGCAAACACCACAATTACTAATTTCCTGTTCTATGAAGGTTTTATCAGACAGTGTTTTCTGCCTCCAGTCCTCACAACTGTAGGATGAGTGATGAGTCCCAGGCAGATACACAGAAAGAGGTATCAGGAGAGCCCTGAAAGAGGGAGAATAGTGGCCAAAGGAGATGTGTGGGCTTCTGAAGAAACAGCCAAAAACTCTCTTAGCTTGGGTTCCTCCAGAAGCTGACTCTGAGGCAAGGATTCCATTAGGGGCAATTTAACCCTTTCATGACATAGATCACCAAATATTTTCAGCCTCTCAGATTTCTTGGGAAGCAGCTATCTCAGTTGTACTATATGCTACTGCCTGGCAGTGACCTGAATCACTAAGTGAATCTGAAGAAATGGATTTCACCCCACCAATCCTACCACTAGAGTGCACTTGGGATATATGCATCATACATAATTATTTCAAAATCTATATTACCTAAAAAAAAGAAAAATATATTTTTCTTGACTTCAGCATGCCTTCCATTACACATGGTATCAACAAAAAATTCAAAGCAGAAAATAATTTGTCATGAAAAGATTAATTGGAAGTTGATCCCAGGAAACACAGTTAGGAGAATAAGTGAGACAAGGAAAGATAAGATGCCATTAATTCTGACTCACAGTGAATCCATGAGTTTCAGATAACTGTGCTCCACAGGATTTTCAATGGTTGACTTTTCCAAAGTAGATTACCAGGCCTTTCTTCCAAGGTGCCTGTGGGTGGACACGACCTTCCAACCTTTCAGTTAACATCTGAGTGCATTAACTGTTTGCACCAACCAGGGACTTCCAGGGAAGAGAAGGCAGCAGTAAAGGATGTGCTATCATGCCATTTGCTGTGATGGACTAAGAACCCAGGTGCCAGTGTAGAACGAGTTATCTACTCAAGGGCTTTAGGAACTAGACTATTTTCACACTAGTCCTTGTCAGTCATCAGCCCTGAAGCAAGAAGATGAGCAGATGCTGGCTGTTAGAAGTCTACATGCCTGAACTGAAATAAGGCCCAGGGGGATATAAGCAGGGCACCAGCATCCCTCCTAACCTTAATCTGAGAACAGTTTGATCTACTGCATGCATACTTCTGGTTGCCAAGTAGCTCACTCTTTTTTATCATCCCAAGTACTGCTATTAAATCATTTTTATTCCTGTCCTTATGAGTGTCAAACACACTGGCCAGTCTGTACATCATAGCACAATCTCAGCTTTGGGTTCTTACTATTTCCTTCTTTTTGCTCTAAGCATGTCATTTTTTTTAATGGCATTTACTCAAATTCCTCCTTGCCACAATCATAAGGATATGGCTACAGCAAAACAAAACAAAACAAAGCAAAAAAACCACCACAATAACATAAAAAAACCCAAAACACATTTAATTGAAGCAGAATGGACCTAGTTATCTTAAGGGCGATTAAAATGTAGAATGATCAGTCCAAAAGGTTTAAAAAGCAATTATCTTTTTTACTGAAGTCACAGTTCTCATATACTCTCATGCTGTTCTTCATGCACAGAATAAACAAATTCAAATGAATGAAGTGGTCTGGCTCTCTAGCTTAATGTCAGCCTAAGTGCTATCGACACCACAAAAGTTTTCTTAATAAGAGAGAAAAGAAGTATAGACCCACAATCTATATAAGCTATTAATGCGTAATTATTTTTTTATGCTAATAATACATTCATTTTAAAACTAACTGTAGTTAAAAGTTAGCTGCAGCTTAATTTTAAATTAAATGACAATACTTCTTAAACCATTAAATATGACTTCTGTAAGTTCTGAGCAAATTCCCTGAACAATGTTCTAACTCTGTGATGCTTAACACATTTTAGACAATTGCTCTGCAAAGCACCTGGTAAGCTCTCTGTATAAAGTTAGAAGACCTGGGCTTGTAGCTCATTCACTAGCTGTGTGTCTTTTTACTCACTATATCCACTGACATCAAGTCAATTCTGACTCCTAGTGATCCCCAGGCTGTAAATCTTTATGGAAATAGATGGTCTCATCGTCTTCCCGTGGAGCAGCTGGTGGGTTTGAACCGCCGACCTTCTGGTTAGCAGCCAAATGCCTTACCTACTATGGCACCAGAACTCTTTTGTGTGACCTCAGGCAAGTCAATTTTTAACCGTCATTATTTTAAATGTCCTGTTATTTAGTTGGACTAATAATACTTGTCCTTAATCATAGGATTATTGTCAAGAACATGTGAAACTTTGTTACCTGCAAAACACTCTATGTTTTCTGTGATACCTCATGGGAGTGTTAAGAGTTAAAATTTGTAAATGGTAAGTTAATAAAAACAGAAGGTAAAACTCTTCCTATTAGTTTCACAGAAATGACCCAAACTGAATGTAATGCCAATGAAGTGAGACTGTGCTGTGTTCCAGGAAATATGCTTACATGAGTATACCAAGAAACTCCAGAAAATCAAGTACTGTGTATGTGGGGTTTTCAAAACACTAGGCGATAAGGACTTTGTTAAAATTTCTTCAGCACTAAATTGTACTCACAAACAGTGCTTGTACACACTAAAAGGTGCTTTGAATAAAAGATTAACTCACACAAACTAGCAATTTGAAATAATAATACAGTACTCTCACACAAGTATAATTCATCATAATCTTTGGAGAAAATCACTAATATTACATTTTCTATGCACAGAAAAAGACCTGGGAAGAAACACACTATCTTCTTACCAATGATCATCCTTGGGGAACGGGATTGGGGGATGGCTACTTTAATTTTCACTTCAATTCTTTGGTATTGTTAGATTTTTTTTTTTTTTTTTGTTAAAATAATAAGCATGTGTTACTTTGATGATTAAAGCCATACATAAAGTGATAAATTACATGTGTAATCCATTTAGAACATTTCTCTTTGCTTGATTTATGCAGGGATTTTGTAAAAGATGAATGCTTGCTTTGAAAATTGGTCATTCAGAAGAAAAAGTTAGCACCCAGTTAGACCACTGTGATGAGCAGAATTCAGTATTTTTAGGAAATTCACAGCCTTGTAATTAAGAGATAAATGAATTGCTTAATTCAAAACGACAGGATAGAGGATGAGGTAGATGTTAACACACTCCATTATTTGTATGTTTGAACATAACAATAATAGAATCTGCCATTTACTGAATACCTACCATGTGCAGGGTGCTTTATAGGCTGTTTTTAATCTCCACAACACCATCAAGGTACATATTAGGAAGCCCCAGGGTTTTGTCATTTGCAAAAAGTCACAAAATCACTAAGTCAGAGAAAAGGAACTTCCTCAAATCTAGGTTTATCTCATTCTACAACTTGTGACCTTTCCAAATCACTATGCACCCATTGTCATCGAGTTGATTCTGACTCATAGTGACCCTATAGGACAGAATAGAACTGCCGCACAGGGTTTCCAAGGCTGTAAATCTTTATGGAAGCCGATTCCTTTAGCTCTCTCCTGAGAAGCAGCTGGGGGTTGAACTGCCAACTTGGTAGTTAACAGCCCAATGCTTTAACAATAGCACCACCGGAGCTCCTTATCAGAATCACTACTGCCTTTTAAAAAAGCACGTTTCTTCTTTATTTAATCTAACTCATTAAGCCACAGGTGCATTTGATTTTATTTTCCCCGGAAATTATCATTATAGAATTTATTACGATAAATCTACTAGGGATTAACCATTCTTTATGGAACCTCAAGGTAGTCACAGTGTACAAACAAAGAAATCAACAGAAAATGACCATGTGTTTGGTCACAAGATTGTCAAATCCCTTTTTCTACCATGAGTAAGGTCCTAATACACCCAACACTTACACTCACCTAATATGTACCTTTGTCCCTGCACATTCCTACTGGGTCTGCCAAGAATGCAAGGTTACGATTGTCTTTTACTTGTACTATTTCTCATCAGTTAGCAACTTCGGGGGGTGAGGTTCCTTCAGCCAAAGAACAGGCTAGTTGAACCCTCCAAGTTCAATGTTCCCTTCCTGTAACCTAATCCACTGAGGGTGCGGGCATCTGTGATGGGTCACCCTTGTAGGACTTGGGGAACATGGGGAAACGACCGAACAAATACAGTGCTCTGACTACTACTTTTACCATCAGTAATAAAGTCCTTTGTCTCTAATCCAGAAGTCGTGTGTCTTTTTCCAGTATCCACAATACAATAACAAGGTAATTTGTTAGCTTTCTAGGAGGGTAAAACCCCAGATCCTGTACAGTTCTTGATACCTCCTGTTTTATAAGACTTACAGAATTTTTATTATTTCCTTCTATATCTGGGAGCTCTGATGGTGTAGTGCCTAAGGTATTTGACTGCTAACCAGAAGGCTGGCTGTTCAAACCCACCAACCACTCCTCAGAAGGAAGGTTGGGCAATCTACTTCCATAGTGATACTGCTCGGAAACCCAAGGAGGGATTGCTAGGAGTCCCACTTCATGGCAGTGTGTTGTGTTTCCCCTTATTTCTGTATCTCCATCTAGACTTTGCATCTTTCAAAAAAAAGATTGGTCTTTATATCTCCATTTACAATACCTGTTGCCTTATTGTAGTTGTTGTTATGTGCTATTGAGTTGTCTCTGACTCATAGTGACCTTATGTACAACAACACAAAACACTGCCCAGTCCTGTGCCAGCCTCACAATCCTTATTATACCTGAGCCTATTGCTGCAGCCACTGTGTCAATCCCTCTTGTTTAGGGGCTTCCCCTTTCTCATTGACCCACCACTTTACCAAGCTTGACATCCTTCTCCAGAGAATGGTTACTTCTGACAACATGACCAAAGTAGGTGAGATGAAGTCTGGCCATTCTCACTTCCAAGGAGCATTCTGGCTGCACTTCTTCCCAGACAGATTTGTTAGTTCTTTTAGCAGTCTACGGTACTTTCACTATTCTTTGCCAGCACCACAACTCAAAAGCATCAGCTCTTCTTTGGCCTTCCTTGTTCATTGTCCAGCTCTCACATGCATATGAGGTGATTGAAAATACCATGGCTTGGGTTAGGCACATCTTAGTCTACAAGGAGATATCTTTGCTGTTCAGCGCTTGAAAGAAGTCTTTTGCAACAGATTTGCCCAATGCAATACATCTTTTGATGTCTTGACTGCTGCTTCCACTGGCATTGATTATAGAACCAAGTAATATGAAGTCTTTGACAACTTCAATCTTTTCTCCATTTATTGTGATGCTGCTTATTGGTCCAGTTGTGAGGATTTTTGTTTTCTTTATATTGAAGTGTAATCCATACGTCAGACTGTAGTCTTTAATCTTCAACAATAAGTGCTTCAAGTCATCCTCACTTTCAGCAAGCAAAGTTGTGTCATCTGCATATCTCAGGTTGTTAATGAGCCTTCCCTCACTCTTGATGCCATATTCTTCTTCATATAGTCCAGCTTCTTGGGTTATTTGCTCAGCATACAGATTGTATAAGTATGGTGAAAAAAGATACAACCCTGACACACTTTCTTCCTGATTTTAAACCTTGCAGTATCCCCTTATTCTGTTTGGACAACAACTCCTGGTCTATGTACAGGTTCCTCATGAGCACAATTAAGTATTCTGGAATTCCCATTCTTCTCAGTGCTGTTCGTGATTTGTTATGATCCACACAATCAAATGCCTTTGCATAGTCAATAAAACACAAGTAAACATTTTTCTGGTTTTCTTTGCTTTCAGCCAAGATCCCCCTGACATCAGTTATGATATCCCTTGCTCCACATCCCCTTCTGAATTCACCTTACAGGAATCCCAAAATGCACATTGAATGATTAAATGAGAAGATGAATAAATGACAATAATCCTTTTCTAACAGAGAGTGAAAAAGGAAAAGCATATTGGTCAATCTCTGTGTTGGTGAAGACCTCTAACTTCAAATCCTTCTAGAGTTTTTAATTACTTACTTATCCCTAGTATCCAGGAAGATAAGAAGCCAGTGTCTTGAGATCAGTTGGAAGGGAACTGCTGAGTATGAGTACTCTTGGTAAAGGCAACTTTGCTTTGCCAAGGCTTGATGGGGTTCTCACCCTTGTTGGTAGTGAGGCTGCCTTGATACTTAACCAAAATGTTAATGGTGCCTTGAGGGGAATTGAAATGTGAGGGTTGTCTTCTTATCACACACAGAGCAGGAGACTCAGAGCATCATAGCCATTGAAGGATATAGTTATGAAGAATACTCATTCTGATGTCTGAGAGTGATGAGTTAGATGGAAGTAAAAAAGAAAAAAGTAGAAGAAAAGTCCGATAAAAAGCAGCATTATAGTATGACCTTATTTATGGAAAATTATATATATTTGAGTGTTTATGTACTGTGTAAGTTTCCTAGGGCTGCTGTAACAAAGTGGCACAAACTGAGAGGCTTAAAACAACAGTAATTTATTTTCTCACAGTTTTGGAGGCTAGAAGCCTGAATTCAAGGTGTCAGCACAGCCACGTTCTCTCTGAAGGCACTAGGTCTCATGCTTCCCTTGGCTGTGGCAACATAACTCCAATCTCTCTCTGTCTTCACATGACCATATTCCCTCTGCATCTCTCTGTTTCTCACCTCCTCTTTTGTATAAGGACTCCAGTCATACTGAATGAGTCAAGGCCCACTCTATTCCAGTATGACTTCATGTTAAGTAATTACATTTTAAAAGATGCTATTTCCAAGTACATTCACAGTTACTGTAGACTAAGATTTGAATATAACTTTTTTTGGGGGACACAGATCAACCCATAACATGTACAGAAAGCATGAAAAGACAGAGACCAAAATGTTAATGGTGATTATTTATTGTGGTGGAATTTGAGGGGACTTACTTTCTCATCAGGCTTCTCATTAATGTCTAAAATTTTTCAATGATTTGCATTATTTGAACAATCGGAAAAAAAATAATAAAAGTATTTTCATCACAATGAAAATTCCATTAGTAAAAAAAGTTTTATTAATTTACATAATGTGCAAAAATTAGAAAATTAGAAATCCTAAAACAATAAGTGGAAAAAATTTTCCAATCTGTAGAACTAAAGCCATTCTCTGAAGATTGTTGACATTTATGAAACAGCCCTCCAAGTGTCCCTCCTGTACATTTTCCACAAACGAAAATCTGAAATGTATTTGAACTGTAGCGGAAGTATTAATGCCATCCAGCTACTGAGAGAAATAGAAACTAAAGGGATTGCTAATAGCTCACAAATAGTGGAAATTTAGTGCCGAAAAGAGGTTTTCCACTTGGGCCTAAATGACCTGTAAGTTGACTATGAACACAAGGACAGGTCTCAGAATCACTTCTAAAACTGTGAATCCTGAAGTAGGTTTACAGATACCCAGAGATACCCAACAAAGTAGGCTTTGAGCCCTTCTGAAATACAAGGCACACTAACATGTTTGTATTTAAATGGCTTTTTCTGTCCAGGTTACTCTAGAGAAGATTCTAACTAGGTGAAATTTGTTCCTCTGTTGCCAGCTGTCTGTTCCATCTTCCAGTAATATTTCTATTTCTCAGCTTCCATCCAAATGTATTTGCCTCATTTCTTCAGTACCTTGCTAATTTAGAGCTAATTAATCAGATGCACTCAACTCTTTCTTCTATCACCTTGCATGAAAAATCTTATGAAGCTGTTTAAGTTTTTATGTTTTATTACATCAGGGCCTTGGTAACAGCCTGAACACCCTGAGCTAGCTGTCTTTGAACAAGGCTTTGAGGTGACATGGTTTACCCAAAAGAATGCACTGGTAAGTCCTCAGGATTTGAGGTCAGAAGTCAAGGGTTTTCTACCTAGCCACGCCATTATTAACATGTTAAAAGAGAGAGAAAGAAACTTTCTCTCTAAGCCCTGATTTCCTCTCCTGTAAAATCCCCACCCTGCCTTTCTCTCGTAAGTTGTGAGAATCAAGTGAGAATTTCATAAGACCACAGTCAGTCATTAAACAAAGGTCAATTATGTTTTTCTCTGATTGCAGATGTGAAATGCTCTCTGCAGAAATTTTTCAAAACAAAAAAAAAATGCTAGGAAGAAAATAAATATCACCCATAATCACAAGATCTAGATATAACATTGGGATGTTTTCCCATTTACTTTATTTTCTTTGTGTGCATATTTGTATATATTTACACATACTTTAAAAATAAAGTTCAGATCAGACACTGTATTTCATAATGTATCTGCTTTTTCATTTAATTTATAATTAATATTCCAATGTCGTTAAAAGTTCTTATACAATATTTTTAAAAGCATTATTTTTTTTTAGCTCCAATCTGATTTATTTAATAAGTTCTCCATTATTGGCATGTAGAGTATTTATAATTTTTCACTATTAAAGTCCTGTGCTACATTCTTGGTCAATCAACCTCCTTAAGTTACAGCATTTATGTCTTGTTCGTTTATGGTTTTGCTTACTCGGTATGTCAGAAACTGATAAAAGTGTGTTACAGCTTCCCATTACAGCTTGATTTATCTCAATTCTCCTTGTATTTATAAATTTTACTTTACATGTTGATTCAATATTTTTTAGTGCATACTGGTCCATGAATGTTACATGTTCATTTAGTATGCAATAGTACTTTCATAGCATAGAAACAAACAAACAAACAAAAACAAACTCATTGTTGTGGAGCTGGATCCGTTACATAGCGACCCCTCCTTGGGTTTCCGAGGCAATAACACAAAATTAGTTTTGTCCTGATAATTACTTTCTGAGCTGGAATCTGACATTTTGTAACAACCTCATAGAGATATCAGGAGGACTGTTGTATGTTAAATTAAGCCATATACACTCCTTGTTATACTTAATATGTTTAGTTTTGCTTTGTCATCTGGCTTTTTGTTTCTTTTGCTATATAGCCTATACTTTTGTTTTGCTTTTATCTTCCCCATTATTTTGGAAGGTAAACATGTTGTTATGCTTCTGGCAATTACCTTTGAATTTATCAAAAATAATTTTGCACACAATGGTTTACACATTGTTTCTACCACAGCCACCTTGTGGATAACCTCACATTCACTATATATTATCCTCATTTTGGGGCTGCTTCATTGATAGAATGGGATCTGGATTACGCACAATTACTGGATGCAGCAAGTCTAATTCCACCATTTCCTTTTGCACCAATCACAGTCCACTGAAGCTGTATGACGCTGCTATTGAAAACGTACTTGGTAGTGTCTAAACTAAAATTTAAGCTTTTGAAATTCTCATGTCCAGATAAGAAATTTCGCATACTTTCATTAAATCTCACTGATCTGCATCCACAGATCTTGTCGATCCAAGAAAGTATTCTGTTGTGTTGTTATGTGCCGTTAAGTCGGACCTGACTCATAGCGACCCCTCCTTGGGTTTCCGAGACAGTATCACTACGGAATTGGACTGTCCCATCTTCCTTCCGAGGAGTGGCCTTCTGGTTAGCAGTCAAGTACCTTAGGCACTAGTTGTCATTTTTGTTCCATTTGTTTTGGTCTCTTTCCCAATTATTGGTGTGTTGGCTTTTCTTTCTCTTATTTCTGTAGCTACTCCCCCCATCCCCCACAAACACATCACTACATACTTTGTATGCTTCAAGTGTGAGTTCTGCACATCACCTATTTATTTTCCATGGTGTTAGTTCTATCCTGTCTTGTCTCTAATATGGATTTTAATTCTGTCTTTATTCTTTTTTTTCCCATCCTTAGAATCCTTTCATATCTTATTAATCATTTCCCTCTTTTCATATCCTTTTGAGTTTTTCATTTCAACCTCTTTGCTTTTTTTAGATTTCTGCTCCTATTCTATACACATGGTTTCTTGAAAATTTGTTCTGTATTTTTGGAGTAGATTATTTTTAGATATCTGCTGCTTTCATATTTCAGAGTGAGCTTACCAGTCATTTGCTATGCGGCAATACACATTTTTATAGGTGCTAGTGATGTATCTTTAGGCAATAACTCATTAGATGAAAGTGGGATTGGTTTTCCTGATTTAGTTTTATTTGCTTGATATTGACATCTGATTATCCTGTCATTTTAGTTTTTAGTGTTGTATGTGTTTGCCGTTTCATTTTCCCCATTAAGTATTTTACCCATAAATTTGGAGGCAAAGACAAGGGCATGAATTCCAGGCACTATGGCAGATGGAAAAAAGATGTTAAGGAAGTGAAATTTCTTATCAGAGTCCCTGAAAGCAGAGGCAAAAGCTAACAGAAGAAGAAAGAAAAGAATTGAGAGCCCTTAATCTTCTTACTCTCAGAGTTAGTCCTATTTCAAGTTAAGACATAAGTTGATTAAAAAAAAATGGTAGTTGAGGGGAAGGAAAATTTCTAGACAGGTAAGAGACAAGTATTGATTTAGGTGAAGGGAAAGGCAATATACTAAAAGCGAGTGACCAACACATTAACACTAAGGAAAAGGAAAACACAGAGAGGTGCCTAAGTAGTACAGACAACAAAAGATAAACATTTTTACATATACAATAGTGCATTAACAGTAATAACAAACTTTAATCTATAGGTAGATACATAGGTAACAGGCTGAATGATCAGGTATATCTAGGTAAAAGGGAATATACACATGACCATATACAAGTTTGGCAGATGATATTTCTTCATATGTATTTGTATGTGCTCTAAGAATGTCCATATAAATACAAATAACAGGGGGCAAAGTTATGATAACGTCTTAGCCACAGGCAACCACCCTGAGGGACCAAGTTGTTGGACCTGTGGGCTTGGGACCATGGTCACAGGGGACATCAAGCTCAATTGGCATAACATACTACACAAAAACATTGTTTTACATCCTACTTCAGTGAATAGCAACTGGGGTCTTAAAAGCTTGCACAGAGCCATCTAGTTGCAACAATTGGTGTCTCCTCATTCAGAGCAAAGAAGAATGGAGAAAACCAAAGATGCATGGGAACAATTAGTCTGAGGGACTAGTGGACCATGTGAAGCTCAGCCAATATGACCATGAGAACAGAAGAACTAGATGGTGCTCAGCTACTACTGTCAACCACTAGGAAAGGGATCAGTGCTGGAGATCCTGGATAGAGTAGAAGAATAATGTGGAGCAAAACTCAACAACAAAAAAGACCAGGTTTACTCAAGTGAAACCCCTGAGACTATGGGCCCTAGTCACCCTTCAGGCCTGGAATTGAGCTAACTCCTGTGGCTTCCAGCCAAACAATACATAGGCATATAAGGTGAACATTTACACCAGGTAGGTACACTCCTTAGGACAATCAGCCATGGGTGATCGGAAGGGCTGTATTTCCACAGGGAGATAGCTCAAAAGGCAGGAATGCATAGGAAAGAATGGCACAGGAAAAAGGTAACCTCAGGGAGGAAGTGGGAAGAGAGCTGTTACATTATGGGGACTGCAATCAGTGTCATGAAACAAAATGTGTATGAACTGTTGAATGGAAAATGAATTTGCTCTGTAACCTTGCACCCAAATCACAAACTAAAAAAAAATTGTAGTCACCATAACATTTACTGGGGGCTTGGGAGGTGGGACTCATTAACTTTTATACAATGTTTTTTCCATTCATATGGGATAATATTAAATGAAAATAAAAATCCACAAGTATTTTTATCTGTTTCAAAATACCCCAACAGTTCTCTGACTTTATTTCTACATCTCCCTTTTCCATATGATTTCAGTTCTTTTGATTTTAAGGAAAGTCTCAGTGAAATGCCTATATGTCTTTATTATCTATTATCTTCATTTTAACTTGAAGAAATTCCTCAGACAATGAGGCATGTATAGTTAGTTTCCTAGTTGCCCACACTTTTTATCACTACAGCCTTTAAAATAACACATAGTTGTATTTGTGCATTTTTGATGAGCCACTAAGGTCTCAGACTATGGTGATGAGTTGTTAAATTTTCTAGATGTCAGAGAATTTTGATAGCTTTTCAATGGAATATACCAAACAATCAACCATCTATCCATCTATATATATTTAAAGAGATAAAAAGGATATATACTAAACTATCAACCAAAACCCAAAAAATCAAACTCACTGCCATTAAGTAAATTCCAACTCAGAGCAACCCCCACTGGATTTCCAAAGCTGTAAATCTTTACAGAAGTAGATTGCCTCATTTTCCTCCTGGTGGGCTTGAGCTGCTGACTTTCTGGTTAGCAGCCAAATGCCTTATCCACTATGCCACCAGAGCTCCTTAAAATACCAACAATGATTATAAAATCTGGATGGTAGGATTATAATTATTTTCTTCTTTATGCCTTTGAGGAGCTCTGGTAGCGTAGTGCTTAAGGCATATGACTGCTAACCAGAAGGCTGGTGGTTCAAACCCACCTGCCACTCCCCGGAAGGAAAGTAGGGCAATCTACTTCCGTAATGATATCATCTGAAACCCAAGGAGGGGTCGCCATGAGTTGGATACGACTCAACAGCAGTGGGTTCTTTATGCCTTTATTTTCCAAATTTTCTGCAATTAATATGTGTTACTTATATAATCAAAGAAGAAGCACACTGTATTCTAACCGAACAAAGTTTTGATGGTAAAAGAATTAAATCATTGAATTATGTTTTCCCATGTTGTGTTCCAACTAACATTTGTTTCCTGAGACATGATGAGAGTGTTTCATAGACACAAAGCTTTGGAATTAGTGGCCATTTTTAATTCAGTTAACAACAATGACAACAAAAATCTTGACATTCACAATATTCACAATAGGCATATATGAAGGCGATTTTGCTACATAGATTAATGCTGCATTTTCCAGACTTGGGGCTTTCAAGGAAAGTAAAATTGCAATAGAAATTTAGGGAACTGATATAAACTTGTTATATTAAAAAAACAAAACAAAACCCACAACCACCACCATGTACTTCATCATTATTTCATAAAGGACAGAACATTCCAATCCTGAATGACTGGCAAGGATATATATTTTCTCAGAAAAAAAGGAAGTATCCTTTTTTAAAAAAAATAAATGTAACTTCACAAAAACTCTTTTCCTATTGTCCTTTTTTTTTATTTTGTGGCAAACTAGTGAAAACATTATTAAGAATGGACTCTGGCTAGTGTTTGAGACCCCTTGGCCTAAGATTTATTTATACAAGTGATTGGGCAGAAAGATGTTCCAAAGGCTCATCTCACCTAGCTGCATAGAAACATGGCAACTGTTAGCATAAGGGCGGGTGTTTGGTTAGGAAACATCAAATCAAACTTGTTTTTTTCAGGAAGAAGTCCTGCTAGACCAATACTTTTTAAGTTTTCACATGTTCTACTGAGATATGCCTTTATCTGGTGGTGTAGTGCTCAAGACATTTGGCCACTAACCAAAAGGTTGATGGTTGGAACCCACCAGCCGCTCCACAGAAAAAAGATGGGGCAATCTGCTTCTGTAAAGATTTACAGCACTGGAAACCCAATGGGAGTCATTATGAGTTGGGATTTACTCAATGGCAGTGAGTTTAGATAAATAGATATAGCATGCTTAAATCATCATATAATAAAAATTAAACCAAAACCAAATCCACTGCCATTGAGCCAATTCTGACTCATAGTGACTCTACAGGACAGAGTAGAACTGCCTCATAGGGTTTCTAAAGCTGTAAATCTTCATGGAAGCAGACTGCCTCATCTTTCTCCCGTGGAGCAGCTGGTGAGTTTGAACAAATGCTTTAACCCCTGCACCTTGTAAGAAAGAAAGGTTGCTCAAAAGAGTTTTCCAAGTCTTTCATTGTGATAGCTGGCTAGCTGGCATCCAATCACCTCCACGACTCATCTAGCTTGATTTGTTACAACCTTTCTGTAATTCAGTTTCCTGCTTTTGCTCTTGCACCAGCAAAAGTTTATTCTCAAAATGGCAGCCAAAGTGGTCCTGTTAAAATCTAAGTCAAGTCATATCAGTCCTCTACTCAAAACCTTCCAGTGTCTTCTTATGTCAGAATAAAAGCCAAAGTCTTGACACTGTTCTACTCAAGCCAAAGTCCTGAGTAGGTGACACATATGACACATACATATTCTTTTTTAAAAGTGGGTAGTGTTTATGGCTACCAACTCCTCTCAGCTGATGCATGCATTTGATTGTTTTAATAAAATATAATTTACATTTTTCACATTTTAAATAGAATTTATGTCCATTGTGCAAAATATATGAAACAGGGAAAGTTTTTTTTTTTTTTTTAATTGTGATTTGGGTGAAGATTTACAGAGCAAATTCATTTTCTATACAACAGTTCAATATACTTTGTCTCATGTCATTGACCACAGTTTACCACAATGCAACAGCTCCCCTCCCACTTCCTCCCCATAGTTACCTCTTCCCAGTGTCCATCCTTCCATACTCTCCTGCCCCCTGAGCCGTCTCCAAAACAGGGAAAGTTTTATATATAAACAGGGAAAGTATACACTGCAAAATAAGTCATTCTTAATTTTAATCAGTAAAGATAAACATTCATGATATTTTTCTTTCCAGTTATTTTTTTTTCTAATATACATATACGTATGACATGAAATTGGGATGCAGGTTTATATTCCACAGTTTTCACTTTATAAATAACACTTCAGGACAATTTTTCCGTATCATCAACTAATTTTCAAAACTATGATGCTAAATAAGTGCATGTTGAAATTATCTGATTAGGCCATACAATCTATGGAACCATTTCTCTGGACATTTAGGTTGCTTTTGATTTCTTAATATAGTATGTAATTTTCCTTGCTTAGTGCCTAAGGCATTTGACTGCTAACCAGAAGGTTGGTGGTTCACACTCATCAGCCACTCCTTGGAAGGAAGACTGGTCAATCTACTTCTGTAAAGATTTACTGCCTCAGAAACCCAAAGGGGGTTGCTCTGAGTTGGAATCGACTTGATGACAGTGAGCTTGGTTTGGTTTTTGGAGTGTATATGAACAGAAAACAGTTCCTAAATTTTGGAGTGGGGTAGTAGTATTGGCATCAGGGTAGGAAGCTTGTAGAGGACCTGGTACTGTGGTTGTCTCACTGGGATTTCTTGAGAAGACTTCATGGGAAAGAGCAGGGATGGAGGAGACCCCTCAACTGGCTTTTCTACTACTAACTGGAGATTTTGGGTCAGCTTATTGTATCCTAAACTGAATTACTGGCAACACTAACAGTCAGATTATGTGACGTTAGAATTCCAGCTCTCCTAATTTTTCTGTTTTGCTGTCAACCTGCTTCAAGCCTATCTTAAGAGTAATTACCATCCTTCAGAACACAGACATTACAAAAGCACCCATAGCCCTCAGGGTCTCATTTTTATTATTGTAGTTTTATTGGCAAAGAAATCATTTGGTACTGGGAAATTTTCTAACCTGACAGAGCAGAAGATAAATCAGAACATGGCCAATTCTGTTCAAGTTTCACAGTATAGTAGCTGTTTAGAAAAAAAAAAAATTAAAATGGTGCAATTAGAGTAACTTTCCAGAACCAAAAAGAAAAAAAAAAAAGTAGGTGAGTCAACAAATCATATTAGGAAAAACAAACACACACCCTTCGGAGCCAGAGGAAGACTGCATTCCTCTGTGATAGGGTGCCTGTGCCCAGCATCGGAATCTCACCAGGTATTATCATTAGGAATATATGGTACAGGGAGAAGCTCCATTTTTACGTGAGAATATCCTGGACTTCTCTAGGTGAGGAAGATGTTGTAAAGCAAACTGAAAAAGGATGCTGCTCTATGGGGAGGTGGCATGTTTAGTGCTTGGTGATACACTAGATGATCAGTCAAGTGATGACAGCTATCAAAACTGACACTCAAAGTTATCAGTAGAAACTTGTGATTGCCCCAAATGAAATACTGTATATGTATTTCTTATGCAGTGTCCAATAAATTCAGTAAGATGAAAAATGGTTAAAAGTAGGGCTGCCAGCTTCAGAGATTAACCTTCTTGTTCTGTGAGCTGAACATTGGTGAAATATTTGTCATTTTGTCCCCAGGGTCAAGCCTAGTGTGTTGACCTCAGTATATACTCAAAGCATGCTTATTGACTGAAACTCATCTTTCTTTCTTTATCAATTCCCTGCCTGTTACTATTCTTAAACACTCTGTTCTTGATATGATAATATTTATAAAATAACACTTATTGAGGGCTTACTGAGTCAGGAACTATGTTAATCTCTTCACATTAAGTATGTCATCTAGTCTTCATAACTGAGAACAGTTGCAGTTCATCGGAGGAATACTCGCCTTCCATATAAGAGACCTAAGTTCGATTTCCAGCAAATACACCTCATGTGGAGCCCACCACCCAACCGTCAGTGGAAGCTGGTGTTGCTGTGATGCTGAACAGGTTTCAGCAGAACTTCCAGACTAAAACACACTAGTAAGAAAGGCCTGGAAATCTACTTTGGAAAATCAGCCAGTGACAATTCTATGGATCACAATGGTTTGAGCTGCACCCTATCATGAGGATGGCTCAGGACTGAGCAATGTTTTGTTCCATTGTGCATGCAGGCCAAGTGGAAATATTCAAGTATAATTTCTTCCCTCTGTTTTTCAACCTGGATTATGACCATCCCTTCCTGCTGCTCTTACATATAGTTACAGGAGACAATGTCAGTGATTGCACTACTTTTTGAGCAAGCACTTATGTGGAGAAGTTCCAAAAGTTTTGTAGATTGAAGAACCCAAAGTTTGTACAGAGTGTTTCTTTCTTGATTAATGCCCACATTTTACAAAAGGTGTAATTTCCATGATCCCTGAAAACTATTGTTGTAATTCGTTAAGCGCACCAAGGATGAAATACAGATACTCCTTTGTTTAATTTAAAGAGACATAATAATAATAATAATAATAATAATAATAATAAAGAGCACTTGTTATTGTTGTTGTTAGGTGCTGTCAAGTCATTTCTGACCCATAGCGAGCCCATGCACAGCAGAATGAAACACTGCCCGATCCCGCACCAGCTCCACGATCCCTGCTATACCTGAGCCCATCATCGCAGCCACCATGTCAATCTATCTTGTTGAAGGTCTCCCCCTCTTTCATTGACCCTCCACCATACCAAGCATGACATCCTTCTCCAGGGAATGGTCCCTTCTGACAACATGACCAAAATAGATGAGACAAAGTCTGGCCATTCTCGCTTCCAAGGAGCATTTTGGGTGCACTTCCTCCAGGACAGATCTGTTAGTTCTTTTAGCAGTCCATGGTACTT
>NW_006921588.1:3962433-3966681 GCF_000298275.1 Orycteropus afer afer | reverse complement strand
GCACTTAGAAAAAATGAAACACCTGAAGGCTCAAGTCCACGCAGAGGACTCTGGAAGACAACCTTGGCAATCTACTTCTGAATAAGCAGCCATTGAAAACTGTGTAGAGCACAGTTCAACCCTGACACATGGAATCACCATTAGTGGGTATAGACTGGATGACAACTCGATGGCTATATATTTAATGATAGTCACAGTGTTGTTCTTTACAAATGAATATTCCTTTTAGAACATACTTTTTCACTTACATTCAGTGATGTTTAGAGAAATAGATTCAGAAACTGATTTGGAGTGTTTGGGACAAATTAGTCAAAAGGAGCTCTGGTGGTGTAATGCTAAGGCATTTGACTGCTAACCAGAACGTTGGCAGTTCAAACCCACCAGGCACTCCACGAAGGAAGACTGGGCAATCTACTCCTGTAAAGATTTACTGCCCCAGAAATCCAAAGGGGGTTGCTATGAGTTTGAATTGATTTGATGGCAGTGAGTTTGGTTTGGTTTTTCTGAGTCAGAATAAAATGGAGAGGAGAAAGCAGTGGGGGAAGAAGAAAAGGAGCAGGTGAAATATTGCTTAATTCACTCATCAGTTCGTGCATACAACTTATACAAAGCCTACATGTAGGTGATTTTTTTTTTTTTTAGGCCAGAAGAGGAAACTTTTTGGTCATATCAGCAAAACAGGGCTGATGAATAGGTTAACGGGAGAAAACAAGTAGGTATCCTGGGACCATGATTCTGTGGTCGAGCCTAACAGGTTTAAATCAAATGAAAGGTCATAGCCCAAACAAGCACTATTCACTAATGAAAACCCCCCTCGAATTTCTAAAACACGGGTACATGCCCTTAACATTTTGATAGAAATTCATTAACTAACTAGTTTTTCTTGATTGAAGTTTCCATGTCTACTAAACTACCTGAAAAATAAAACTGCTTTGCGTCACAAATCTTTTTCCATTTGGCAAAAATAGAAACCTCTTGGTTACTAATGGAAAATTACAGAATATTAGCTTTATTTACTTTCCTATTTATCAAAGACTCACCCACTATCTGGATTGTTCACATACCAGCTAGTATCAGTGATTCTCTAGTAAGTGTGTTTCTGCTTCTGAGAATAGAAGGGTTTTTAGATGTTTGTTGTGTGATGGTGTTCTTGGTGTGTGCTGAGCACTTTCCCTGATCTCCTGTGGTTGTCACAGCACTCCTGAGGGGCAAGGGGAATATTCTCATTTGTGAACCGAATAGGCATTGCTATGAGTCAGAATCGACTAGATGGCAGTGGGTTTGGTTTTTTCTTTGGTTTATGTGCTGGGTCCTGTGTTCAAAATTTGTCTATTTTCTTTCTTATTTCATTTAGTCCTCAAAATCATTCAGTAAGAGATGGATATTATGAATCACCAGTTCACAAGAGGGAGAACTGAGGATCCAAAAGGTGAAATGGTTTTCCCGGAATCATGTGGCTTGTTAGAGGCTGACCTGGATCTCAAATTTCAGTTTCACTGTATCACCAGAGGGAGTCTTAGTGGTGCAGTGGTTAAAGCCCTTGGTTGTTAACCAAAAGGTCAGTGGTTCAAACCCACCAGGTGCTCGCAAGAGAAAGCTGTGTCAAATTCTGTAAAGATTGTTGTTAGGTGCCATGGAGTCAGTTTTGCTTCATAGCAACCTTATGTTCAAGAGAAGAGTATGCCCAATCCTGTATCATCCTCAAAATCATTGCTATGTTTGAGCTATTGTTGTATTCACTGTGTCAGTCCATCTTGTTGAGGTCTTCCTCTTTTTCTCTGACCCTCTCCTTTACCAAGGAGCTCTTGTAGCATAGTACCTAAGGTGTTTGACTGCTAACCAGAAGTCTGGCAGTTCAAATCCACCAGCCACTCCTTGGAAGGAAGGTTGGGTGATCTACTTCTGTGGTGAGACCACCTTGAAAACCCAAGGATGGGTTGCTATGAGTCGGGTTCAACTTGATGGCAGTGGGTTTGTTTTTTTGGTTCTACTTTACCAAGAACGGCCTGATAACATGTCCAAAGTTGTGAGATGAAGTCTCACCATCCTTACTTCTAAGGAACATTCTGGCTGTACTTTTCAAAGACAGATTTGTTCATTCTTCCAGAAGTCCATAGTATATTCAGTATTCTTCACCAAAACCATAATTCAAATGAATCTATTCTCTTTTGGTCTTCCATATTCATTGTCCATAAAGATTACAGCCTTGGAAATCCTATGGGGCTATTCTACTGTCCTGTAGGGTTGCTAAGAGTTAGAATCAACTTGATGGTGACAGGTTTGTTTTCAGTTTGTTATAGTTAAGGTTGTGTGTCAACTTGGCTG
This sequence comes from Orycteropus afer afer, assembly GCF_000298275.1. Classification (NCBI taxonomy): domain Eukaryota; kingdom Metazoa; phylum Chordata; class Mammalia; order Tubulidentata; family Orycteropodidae; genus Orycteropus; species Orycteropus afer. The sequence continues at coordinate 3,964,356 of NW_006921588.1, read as the reverse complement.
CACTATGATTTTAAGTGGTTTAAGTAGTTGTGATCTAGTCAATCACATGATGAGATCTGATGTAATATAATCACCTCCATGATAAGATATACTATAAGCAACCATTCTGTTCAAAGGGAGTTTCCTCAGGGGTGTAACCTGCTTCCAATATATAAATGAATGTCCTGGGAAAATTCTCAGGCTTTCTGCTGGATCTTGGTCCTCTCTCAAGCTCATCATCTCTGGTTCTTGGAACTGAACCAAGCCTGCTGTATTGCCTGACAATTTTGGGATTGTTGTCTTCCAGGCTGTGAGCCAATAATCTGCTATTTTACCCACCAGTCTTGGATTTATCACCTGCTGGAGCCAGCAGCCCGCTATACTCTCTGCTGATCTTGGGTTCATCAGCCCCTGAAGCTGCTTGAGACAAGAAAAGCCTCTAGCTTGATGTTTGACCCATGAACTTGCCAGCCTCTACAACTGTGAGCCATTTCCCTGAAATAAATTTCTCTCTCTCTCACTATATATATATATATATATATATATATATATATATATAAACTTCATTGGTTTTGCTTCTCTAGAGAACCCAGCCTAAGATGCAGTTTATTGCTCAAAAATAACCCCATCGTTAGTTTTATATGGCTTTGGAATTGTGATTTTGTTGCAGGCCCACCTCTCACAGTACATGTATACTTCTTGTAAAACAAACCATAGACAGAAAATGGCCTAACTTCAGACTCAGAAATGTTGTCTAAGCAAACTTACTGCTGTTGAGATCAATTTTGCCACTTTCTCTTTGTAACTCAATAAAGTGAAGTTTCTAAATATTTAAAGTCTCAAAGATGTCTCTTGATGTTATTTCCTGGATAACTCTTTGGGTTTCTCATGTTTGTAGGGTACTTGGTTTACTAATCCTTGTGAGGATGTGCCAGCGTTCTATCCAGGTTGAACGGCCCTTAATAAGTTGTCACATTTCCCAAGGGTTCCCTTTTGTGGAGAAGAGCCACAATATGCAAACCCCTGGTTTCCAGTAGGAGCCGTCATGTACCATCTAGGACCCAACCACTGTACCCTCCACAAGGCCCTGTAGTAGATGCTGACAGCATAACACCCTCAACCCCACAAGGAGACACTCCTTGATGCCTATCATGAAACATGGACAGAAAACAATCCATCTCATTCCTCACTCAGTACAACCATGGATTTGGTTGATGCCAATGCTAGGAAGAAAAGGTCTCCTTCGAACCTTTATTCCACACATATTCAAATGGCAGCTATATGCCTAGATTTGTGATAGTTTTTGGGAAAAAAGCACAAGACAAGTGTTAAAATGAGTGAAAGAATCCTTTAAGTTCCTGGAGAAGCTGAGTAAGTCTCCAGGAAAAAGGACTTATGTTATGTGCTCACACATGCCATGTTACTTAAAGCTCCATCCAGTCCTTCAAGACAGATATATTCTTGCTTTACACACAGGGCAACTGAGTTTCAGGGTAGCCAGACCTGAGCCTATCTGACTTCATGGGTGTTTCTATCACACCATTTGGAGCTGAGTGTCATATTAATTCCAATCTGCTGGTTTGCAAAAAAAGAAAAGGTCATCTGTTTTTGTTTTTGAGGTAAAACATATCCATGGTGGCAGAATTTATTGGCCACCTACAACTATATTACCAAATAAAAGATGTATGACGTTTAATGGATACATTTGAAACACCGTATCACTGAGTGAGTTTCTATTGTTTGCATTGTTGTTGCTGTTGTTAAGTGCCGTCAAGTCGTTTCCGACTCATAGCGACCCCATGCACAGCAGAACGAAACACTGCCCTATCCCGCGCCAGCCCCACAATCCTTGCTATACTTGAGCCCATCATCGCAGCCACCGTATCAATCCATCTCCTTGACGGCCTCCCCCTCTTTCGTCGACCCTCCACCTTACCAAGCATG
>NW_006921588.1:3959398-3961538 GCF_000298275.1 Orycteropus afer afer | reverse complement strand
TTGTTCCACATCCTCTTCTGAATCTGACTTGAACCTCTGGAAGTTCTCTGTCAATATACTGCTGCAAACGTTTCTGAATTCTCTTCAGTAAGATCTTACTTGCATGTGATATTAATGATATTGTTCTATAATTTCTACATTCTGTGGGATCACCTTTCTTTGCATTTGGTCATTTGTTTGCATTAAGCCTCTTAATGATATTAAATATAGAATTTCAAATTTATAGCTCTATATGTGCCCAAAACCCAAACCCCTGCCATCAAGTTGATTAAGACTCACAGTAACCCTACAGGACAGAGTAGAACTGCCACATAGGGTTTCCAAGCCTATAAATCTTTATGGAAGCAGACTGACACATCTTTCTCCTGCAGAGAGGTTAGTGGGTTTGAATCACCAACCTTTAGGTTTTCAGTAAAGCACATTAACCACTGCATCTCTTTATATATGTCGTTGTTAGGTGCTGTCGAGTCAGTTCCAACTCGTAACAACCCTATGTACAACAGAATGAAACACTGCCCGGTCCTGTGCCATCCTCACAATGCTTGTTACACTTGAGGCCATCATTGCAGCCACTGTGTCAATCCGTCTCATTGAAAGTCTTGCCCTTCTTTGGTGACTCCCTACTTTACCAAGCATGATATCCTTCACCAGGCAATTGTTTCTTCTGACCACATGACCAAAGTAGGTGAGATGAAGTCTGGCCATTTTCACTTCCAAAGAGCATTCTGGCTGCACTTCTTCCAGGACACATTTGTTTGTTCTTCTGGAAGTCCATGGTATTTTCAGGGTTCTTTGCCAACACCACAATTCAAAGGCATCATCTCTTCTTTGGTCTTCCTTCTTCATTGTCCAGCTTTCACATGCATATGAGGTGATTGAAAATACCATGGCGTGGGTCAGGCACACCCAATACATAAATACAGATTTTATATGCATGCATGCAAGAGTCAGATTTTGAAGTTAATTTATTATTTGGAAAGCAGGAGAGATGTTACATCTGAGGAACAATCTCTTTTCCTCCTCTCTGTCTTAACTTACTCTTCCACCCTATTCCAATTTTGACAGCCACTTAATGTTTCAGGGAGACATGCATGATCATGAGTAAAATATAAATTAAGGAACAGACTATTACTAACTTTCAGAATCTGATTTGCTTTTTCAGTTTTTTGCATAGCCTAGTGTACAAAGGACTATTAAAATGAACACACATTTATTGTAGTATAGCCATACCATGTAATATTACTCAGCAATAAAATGGTATGAACTACTGATACGTGCAACAATGGATGGATCTCAAAATTATTATGTTGGGTGAAAGAAGCCAGCAAAAAAATAGTGCATAATGTATGATTCCCTTTATGTTAAACTCTGTTATTGTGTTGCTAGGTACCGTTGAGTCAGTTCCACCTCACGCACAACAGAAAAAATACTGACCAGTGCTGTTCCATCCTCGCGATTGTTGGTATGTTTGAGCTCAGTGTTGCATCCACTGTGTCAGTCCATTTGTTGAGAGTCTTCCTTTTTTTCACTGATCCAAACATGATATTCTTCTCCAGGGACTGGGCTCTCCTGACCTGTCCAAAGTATGTGAGATGAAGTCTTGCCATCCTTGCTTCTAAGGAGCATTCTGGCTGTACTTCTTCCAAGACAGATTTATTTATTCTTCTGGCAGGCCACGGCATATTCAATATTCTTTGCTAATGCCATAGTTCAAATGTATAAATTCTTCTTTGTTCTTCTTTATTCATTGTCCAACTTTCGCATGCTTATGAGGCAACTGAAAATACCATAGCTTGGATCAGATGTACCCTGTTGGCTTCTTTCTTTTGTTGGCTTCTTTCACCCAACATAATAATTTTGAGATCCATCCATTGTTGCATGTATCAGTAGTTCATACCATTTTATTGCTGAGTAATATTACATGGTATGGCTATATTACAATAAATGTGTGTTCATTTTAATAGTCCTTTGTACACTAGGCTATGCAAAAACTGAAAAGCAAATCAGATTCTGAAAGTTAGTAATAGTATGTTCCTTAATTTATATTTTACTCATGATCATGCATGTCTCCCTGAAACATTAAGTGGCTGTCTAAATTGAAGTAGGGTGGAAGAGTAAGTTAAGACAGAGAGTCTTCAAA
>NW_006921588.1:3954879-3959108 GCF_000298275.1 Orycteropus afer afer | reverse complement strand
TTTGATTACTTCACTGCTACTTCCATGGGCATTAACTGTGGATCCAAGTAAAATGAAATCCTTAACAATTTCAATCTTTTCTCTAGCTATCATGATGTTGCTTACTGGTCCAGTTATGAGGACTTTTATTTTGTTTATGTTGAGGTGTAATCCACACTGAAGGCTGTCAGTGCTTCAAATTCTCTTTTCTTTCAGCAAGGAAAGCTGCGTCATCTGCATATCACAGGTTAGAGTCTTCTACTTCGTTCTTCTTCATATAGTGCAACTCCTTGGATTATTTGCTCAGCATACAGATTGAATAAGTATGGTGAAAGGATACAACCCTGATACACATATTTCCTCATTTTAAACCATGCATACTAAATTCTAGAAAATAAAAACTAATATATATAAAGAAAAATAGATCAGTGATTGTCTGTAGGGCAAAGGAGGGGTGAGAAGAAATTTTCAGGTGTGAGGGATATGCACATTATCTCAGTTGTGGTGATGGTTTCATGAGTGTATACTTATGTCAAAACTTTAAAAAATTGTACACATTATTTTTTTATTGTATGTTATCACATCTCAATAAAGCTGTTAAATATTATCATAAACTATATTTTTCATAGAAATATAAAGACAGAATTTGGGAACATTTTTTACATGTTTGTAACATTTGGATTTAGCCAAACAGACTATATCCTAGTTCTCTCACTTCCTAGCTACATGATCTTGAGCACCTGTGTGATATTTCTAAGCCTCAGTTTCCTTATCTATAAAATGGAGGAAATAGCAGTAATTACTTCACAGGGTCTAGTGAAGATTAAATAAGGTAATGAAAGTACTTAGCACAGCATAACCAGCATATAGTAAATGTGCACCATTATTCTAGGACGTATACATGCATATGTATACAGCTAAACCTTGAACAACACGAGTTTCAACTGTGTGGGTCGACTTACACATGGATATTTTTCAAGATATGGATCTCAGAGAAATTTAAGAGCTAATAGGTACCACACCAGAGCAATTAACAGAAGACAGTTTGCTGGAGATGAGTGCTTCTGAACCAGAGCCAGATGATAGGAAGAAGACATAGAAGAAACAGTGTCAGAAAACTAATTGTCATCAGACAATTTGGCAGAAGGATTCTGATTATTCAAGATTGCTTTTACTTTCTTAGATGCTATGGACCCTTCTATGATGTGAAAAAACAAGAAAAGCCAGACAGAAATTACGATGTATTTTGGTAAAGTTACACTGAGCGTGCCTACCTCTCCCGCCTCTTCTTCCACCTCTCTATCTCTTCTGCATCTGCCACTGCTGAGAAAGCATGACCAATCCCTCCTCTCCCTCCTCCTCTTTAGCCTAGTCAGTGTCAAGTGGATGAGAAAGAAGACCTTTATGATGTTCCACTTCTAATGAATAAACTTATCTGTTATGTGTGTGTGTGTTTTTGTGTGAAAACTTAATAACTGTACATCAAGAACTGTGTTAGTCAACTGTTGTTGATAAGACTTCCCGTCAACAGTAGGCTGTTAGTAGTTAAGTTTTTGGGTAGTCAAAAGTTATACACAGATTTCCAACAGTCCTGGGGGTTGTTAACTCCAGCCCCTGCATTGTTCAAGCATCAACTCTATATAGGACAGGATAATGGTGGGGAAAAAAGAAGCAATGAATAAATCTATGAAAAATGAAGTTTTTGTTAGTACTACTATTAATTTCCCAAACATCATCTTATTTTTGACAACTCTGTTGCAACTAAAGAAGCACAGAGAGGTTAAGGTCTAACCTCTAAAGAGTGGTAAAATTGAAAGCAGAACAGAGACACTCTGGCTTCAAGGCTAGGGCTCTTTGGACAAACCCCAGAGAAAAATTCCAAGTGATTTCTTAAAAGTGGTTAATTTTTCTGTGACTCATAATTAAACACACAATCTAGTCCTATGGCAGAGGAAATATTAAGAAAAAGAACCTTTCTGCCCTGTACCCCGAAGCTGGCCCTCTGCTCCCTCACATGAAGGTCACTCCTATTGCTGTCAGTTGCTCTGGCCTATCTTGCCCACTATTTTTGTGTGTGACCCACATGTGCCCACAAATTGCCCTAACCCCGGCTCCCTGCATTACCCAGTACTTTCCTGCCTCTGTGTCTTTACAGACATGGTTTTGTCTACCTGTAAGACTTTCCTCCTGCCCATATCTCTCTCTATGAAGATTCCACCCATACTCTTACACTAAAGAGTTGGCAGACATTACTGAAGCCTTTCATTTCTTCATCCCATAAATATGGACTAAGTGAGGACTATTCCCAGACATTGTTCTAAGTGCTAAGGAAACCACACCAAATCAGCATCACATCCTCTATCTCTCCCTTCTTTGAATCTGACAATCTGACCTTCTCATTTAGTACCTATATTGTAGTTACCCCTTTACTCTTTGAAAACTATAAAAGTGTTGCTGTGTGGGGCTCAAGACACAGGAGGCAAATACACATTCAAAATACAAGAAAAGAGAAAGCATGACATTTTAATATAATAATAATAATAAAGAATTTGATATAAATAACACTAGGTAACTAAAGTTGAATAAGACCAAATTGGTTTAAGAAACACCAGAAAACTTTGAGCCTCACAGGGAGATGAAAGAAGGAAATTAGACCACCAGAGCAAACTTTTGCCGTTGGAAGAGGGATAACGTAGTTTAAAGATGAAATTTAGAGAGTGCTGCAAATTTGGAGTTCGGCAGATGGACCAGAGAAACATACAGGGAAAAAATAACCATAGAAAATAGTATAATGAAAATTCATGGAAATCTTTAATTTTTAAAAAGTACATTTTTCATAGACTAAGTTCTCCCAAAGAACAATGGAGAAAGTATATAAATGTTAGATATCTTTAAGATATAGAAAGTGATTAATGGAGAGAAAATGTTTCTATACATATCATTTTTTACACGTTTCTCCCTTCTGCTCAACCACCACAGACAGGAGATTCCCCTAGAGTTTATACCTGATGAGATCTGATGTTTAAAATACAGTCTTTCTGAAGAAAACTGTGGTCTGACCAAAGGCAAGGTATACAGGAAGCTGTTGTGATAATTTAGTCTGGGCCACAATTGTTTTACAACCTAAGCAGCTTTTTATATTTAGTTTATCCAACTAATTATGACAGAGGCAAGGGAATAGCTATCAATGAAAAGTAATGAAAAACTCAAGCTTTACGTGTTGTTGCATTTAACAAGATTTTTAAAGTTGAACAAGACAAAAAATTAGGAATTTTTTTTAATAGTCTCAAGTCATAATAAAGAGACCATATATCTAGGGAATGTATTTTTCCTAAAAATAGGTTTTGATGGTTATTTGTTACATACATATTCATTATTTCTAAAATCCCTTTCATCTCTGAAAGGTTATTTTTCTAAGACACTTATACCTATAGTGCAATAAACAGATAATGCAATACACTCTGTGTACAGCATGAAATAGTGGTGAAACCAAATAGAGATGTAATATACCAAAAAAGAATCATTTAAGGATAGTTTCTCTCTTATTGCTCTATTCTCACCTCCTCCATAAAGTTTAACAGGAAGTCATAACTCTCAGTTGCATAGGTTCTGTTTTCCATTCTCTGCATATTTTTTAGCTAAGCATTTTTAGAAATATGAAGTTTATTCTAGTATGAACATCATTATGATATATCTAATCACACATGATATCACTTTCTGCAGAGTTGTTCTTATATCAAAACACCAAAATATGTCTGCAGTCAAAGTACTAGGGCTCTCCTACCAAAATATTTCATCTGTCAAAGGGCCAGTGCTGGTGACTGGGTCCTTTAGGAGTTGCAGAGTTTGGAAGAGCATATAAGAATTTACAGCGGGGAAACAATAAATATGAAAATGGAAGAGAATAAAGTTCTGCTTCCAATCCAGTTTAGCAGCCACTATTTTAGGGGGTCAGTGGGAACGTATGTTTCCACTCTCACTGCCAAAATTTCATATGCTTTTGTTTTTGTGTTGGCACCATTGCTATTATTAGCATTAGTTTCCAGAACTGATGTTCTGAAACGTTAGTTTGAATGATTAAAAAGGCCAGTTCTCAACAGTGGTAAATACAACTACATACACAATCCTGAAATAACAGCAATAACAAACAATAATTTATTAGTGCATATATGGGAGCTCTGGTAGCATAGTGCCTAAGGCACTTGACTGCTCACCAGAAGGCTGGCAGTTCAAACCCACCAGCCACTCCT
>NW_006921588.1:3952328-3954779 GCF_000298275.1 Orycteropus afer afer | reverse complement strand
TGGAAGGAAGGTTGGGCAATCCTACTTCCGTAGTGATACTGCCTCGGAAACCCAAGGAGGGGTCACTATGAGTCGGGGCCGACTTGACGGCAAACAACATATGGGTTGATATGTAAGCTGAACAGATATGGGATGATATATGAGAGTAGCATAGTGCCTAAGGCACTTGACTGCTAACCAGAGGCTGGTGGTTCAAACCCACCAGCCACTCCTCGGAAGGAAGTAGTGATACTGCCTCGGAAACCCAAGGAGGGGTCGCTATGAGTCGGCGCTGACTTGACAGCAAAATAACAACAACAACAACATATGAGAGTACTCTCACAAGCATATACAGGTTTGCAGAGAATATTTCTAAGTATGTCTATGTTTGTACTGCAAATATGTGCAGGTATATTGTAGAGCATATAAGATCTAAGTTCTTAGCCATACCGAAACACCATGAGAGACTGAGTCACTGGGCTTGAGGGCTTAGAACCATAGTCTTAGGGGACATCTAGGTGAATTGGCATAGTATAATCCATAAAGACAATGTTCTATATCTTACAGTGACTGGGGTCTTAAAAACTTGTGAATGATTGCTAAAGGGGCAAGGAGGCAGTATCTTCTGACCTCCTCTAACTACACGAGAAGAAGACAGAATCACCATCAGCAGCCCAAGGCCTGATCCCATGAGGTCAGACATGCCACCCTCCAGCCCTCTTACTAACCTTTACATCAACCATCCCTCCCACAGCACCCCCCCCACCTCTCTGCTGGGTTTGATAATTTGCTGCAGTGGCCACACAGAACTCACATATTATGAGGTTTATTAGGGAAGCAACAAGCTACAATTAAAGTTCAGGAATGCTCTCAGTCTCTCTCAGCCAGCTGTCTCTCTCTGCTGGCTGTCTTTCTCAGTCTCTCTCAGTAGCACATCTCTCTCAGCAGTGCATGTCTCTATCGTGTCTCTCTCTCAGCAGCACATCTCTCTCAGCTGACAGCCAGAGAGATTCCTTCTGCTTCTAGGAGGGCTCCTTTGGAGCCTGGCAGAGTGGCCAAAACCAACCAATTCCAGCATCAGAGTTCTACACACCTGAGAGTGAGCGAACATCCCAGAAGATTGCTTCATGTCAATCCAACAGAAGTAAACCAAGTGGATAACTTTAACAATCAGCTACTCAGTTGCTCACTGCAAAGGAGGAGTTATAAAGACTATGGCTAGAAAAGCCATACCAAGTAATTTACTACACTGCAATGAACATCTAAGATGCCACTATTGGTCTCTTCCCATCCAGAGCAAAGAAGAGTAAAGAAAATAAAAAAAACCAAAGGAAGAATTAGTCTAAAGGACTAATGGACCACACAAAACACAACCTCCATTAGCCTGAGACCAGAAGAACTAGATAATGCCCATCAATTGCTCTGACCAAGATCACAATAGAACTCCATTCTCATAGCTCTTGGCCTTTTGGAAGAAACCATTACCCAACTATTCATAGAAAGGCTTGAAGTTGAACTAGCTCACAGGTTCTGACCTCTTTAATATACTTCAACATTGAGTGGTTGTTTGTCTATATTGGACTCTTCCTTTCCCTAAGTAATGCTCTCTTAAGTGGTGGTCTTGTGTTGTCTTATGTCAGTCAGATTCATAGGCAATGCTAACACAAGTGTTCAAGAAACTGGGCATATCTCAGTAAGGCATATAAGAAATTAAAGAAAATCAAGGCAGCTGCTAGCCAATATGGTGCCTTAATGTGACTTACAATAAAGCAATCTAGGCAGTTTCACATGAGCACACACAGCTTTGTAAGAAGGGTGTGGACTGGATTTCAGCCCATAGTTTCTTCTCTACTTGATGCATTTATGCAGGGTGACATGACAACCATGCTAAAAGGTCTTGAAGAGCTCTACTTGTCTGAAAAAAAAAATTGGTTTGGTCTTGAGCTTGATGCCACCTTATCAGACTCCCCAAAAGCCTGTAAGTCATTTCTATTGTATCTCAAGGTCTTTATTGTTCTGGGCACATTTAGGCAGAATGCTGCTCCCATTGGAGCAAAATTGTGCTAGATTCCAGCTCCTTATCTCCAAAGAACGTCTCAGACTGCATCTAGTATTTGGGGTCCAGGATGGTACATGATCTCAGTTCTCAGAAATATTGACTTATCAATGCATGAAAAGTTAAGAAGTCCTTGTATATAAGTCTTCTTGTATATATTATACCAAGATTACATTCATTAATTTTGGGCTCTTAGGAGCTCAAAAACGTACTCTGACTCAGTATACTAGGTTCCTTGTTGACTGCTCAAGCTGGACTACATGAAAAGACCAGATTAGACAGTGCTATTATTTAAAAGGGAGCTCTGGTAGCATAGTGGCTAAGGCACTTGACTGCTCACCAGATGGCTGGCAGTTCAAACCCATCAGCCACTCCTCGGAAGGAAGGTTGGGCAATCCTACTTCCGTAGTGATACT
>NW_006921588.1:3949236-3952228 GCF_000298275.1 Orycteropus afer afer | reverse complement strand
TGGAAGGAAGGTTGGGCAATCCTACTTCCGTAGTGATACTGCCTCGGAAACCCAAGGAGGGGTCACTATGAGTCGGGGCCGACTTGACGGCAAACAACATATGGGTTGATATGTAAGCTGAACAGATATGGGATGATATATGAGAGTAGCATAGTGCCTAAGGCACTTGACTGCTAACCAGAGGCTGGTGGTTCAAACCCACCAGCCACTCCTCGGAAGGAAGTAGTGATACTGCCTCGGAAACCCAAGGAGGGGTCGCTATGAGTCGGCGCTGACTTGACAGCAAAATAACAACAACAACAACATATGAGAGTACTCTCACAAGCATATACAGGTTTGCAGAGAATATTTCTAAGTATGTCTATGTTTGTACTGCAAATATGTGCAGGTATATTGTAGAGCATATAAGATCTAAGTTCTTAGCCATACCGAAACACCATGAGAGACTGAGTCACTGGGCTTGAGGGCTTAGAACCATAGTCTTAGGGGACATCTAGGTGAATTGGCATAGTATAATCCATAAAGACAATGTTCTATATCTTACAGTGACTGGGGTCTTAAAAACTTGTGAATGATTGCTAAAGGGGCAAGGAGGCAGTATCTTCTGACCTCCTCTAACTACACGAGAAGAAGACAGAATCACCATCAGCAGCCCAAGGCCTGATCCCATGAGGTCAGACATGCCACCCTCCAGCCCTCTTACTAACCTTTACATCAACCATCCCTCCCACAGCACCCCCCCCACCTCTCTGCTGGGTTTGATAATTTGCTGCAGTGGCCACACAGAACTCACATATTATGAGGTTTATTAGGGAAGCAACAAGCTACAATTAAAGTTCAGGAATGCTCTCAGTCTCTCTCAGCCAGCTGTCTCTCTCTGCTGGCTGTCTTTCTCAGTCTCTCTCAGTAGCACATCTCTCTCAGCAGTGCATGTCTCTATCGTGTCTCTCTCTCAGCAGCACATCTCTCTCAGCTGACAGCCAGAGAGATTCCTTCTGCTTCTAGGAGGGCTCCTTTGGAGCCTGGCAGAGTGGCCAAAACCAACCAATTCCAGCATCAGAGTTCTACACACCTGAGAGTGAGCGAACATCCCAGAAGATTGCTTCATGTCAATCCAACAGAAGTAAACCAAGTGGATAACTTTAACAATCAGCTACTCAGTTGCTCACTGCAAAGGAGGAGTTATAAAGACTATGGCTAGAAAAGCCATACCAAGTAATTTACTACACTGCAATGAACATCTAAGATGCCACTATTGGTCTCTTCCCATCCAGAGCAAAGAAGAGTAAAGAAAATAAAAAAACCAAAGGAAGAATTAGTCTAAAGGACTAATGGACCACACAAAACACAACCTCCATTAGCCTGAGACCAGAAGAACTAGATAATGCCCATCAATTGCTCTGACCAAGATCACAATAGAAGGCCCTGGGAAGAATAGGAGAAAAATGTAGAACAAAATTCAAAATCATAAAAAAGATTAGACTGATAGAGACTAGGTCTGAAAGAGACTTATGGAACCCCCAAGACTATTGTCCTTAAATATCTTTCAAAGCTGGAACTGAACCAACTCCTAGAGAGATCACCTGTTAGCAAAACAATAGACAGCTCTGGAAAGTAAACAGTAACACCAAAGAGGAACGTGCTTCTCAGAACAATAGACAATACAAGACCAAAAGGGCAGCAAACCAAACCAATCTCACTGTGGTGTAGTCAATTTGACTCATAGTGACCCCTCTTTGGGTTTCTGAGGTGGTATCTCTATGGAAGTAAATTGCCCCATCTTCCTTCTGAGGAGTGGCTGGTGGGTTTGAATCACCAGCCTTCTGGTTAGCAGTCAAATGCCTTAGGCATTATATACCACCAGAGCTCCCAAAAGAGTGGCATTTACCCAAAAACAAAGATCAGAAGGCAGGAAGGGGTAGGCAGGAAAGATGGATGAAAGGAAACGGAACCATGGGAGGAGGTGGGAAAAGTGCTATTACATTGAAGGGATTGCAACTAATCAATGAAACAAATGAATGAAAAAGGTTGAATGGGAAACTAATTTTCTTTGTAAACTTTCAACCAGAACACAATAAAATGTTCAGAAATGATAATAATTAATTAATTACTCAGAAAGGCCAATTCTGATTTTTTTTGTTGTTATTTACAACAACCATGGAAGTGCATCACTTTTATAAACAGAAAAGAAAGTTAGTTATCTGTTTTCTAATTTCACTAACATTTATGGAACACCTGATATACTTGACAATGCACTGTGCTACATATTGGAGATCCAAAGTTGAAACAGAAATAATTCACCAAAGATCAGTTCACCAAGAACCAATCATTTGTCATAGTGAGTCTTGGCAACTTCTTCTCAAAGTCTTATGATCTAAAAGAAACATAGACATGTAAGCAGCCATGAAATGTCTGCTTCATTAATTATATGAACAAAGCTATTGTTCAAATCTTGGAAAAGAAAATAATTCTTTTTTGGAGGTTAAGGATAGATCCAAAGAGAAAATGTGATTTGATCTGGGTTCGGAAGGAGGAGTCAGATTTAACTTGTTTCACATCCTTCAATTTTTCCTCATGATTTTAGGCAAGACAACAGAGAGGTTACTATTCTATTTTTTTCAACTTTTTATTGTGATTTGGGTGAAATCTCACAAAACAAATTCATTTTACATTCAACAGTTCATACAGGAAACACTTTGTTTCATGACACTGATTTCAATCCCCGTAATGTAACGGCCCAATCTTCCTTCTGAGGAGTGGCTGGTGGGTTTGAATCACCAGCCTTCTGGTTAGCAGTCAAATGCCTTAGGCACTATATACCACCAGAGCTCCCAAAAGAATGGCATTTGCCCAAAAACAAAATCAGAAGGAGGAAGGGGTAGGCAGGAAACCTACCTCCCTGTGGTTATCCTTTCCCTGCTTCCTTCTCGCTTGTTCTTGCCTGCCTTCCTAGTCTTCTCTCTGAGCAAATGCTGCACTTCTGATCTCTGAT
>NW_006921588.1:3929906-3948939 GCF_000298275.1 Orycteropus afer afer | reverse complement strand
GTTCAAACCCACCAGCCACTCCTCAGAAGGAAGATGGGGCAATCTACTTCCACAGTGATACTGCCTCAGAAACCCAAGGAGGGGTCGCTATGAGTCGGGTCCAACTTGATGGCACATAACAACCACCACCACCACATTCCAACATAGACTCATTCTCCTGTCAGCTGGTCTTAGGGTTGTACAATTACTTTGCAATCCAAAGTTTAGATAAAGAAGAATCAGCTAAGATGTGATAAAATATAGTCTAATGAGCTGAGAAATGTTGTTTCAAATTAGAAAAAATGACCCTGACCCTAGAAAGTAATGTAATAAAATAAATATGAATTTATTACTTCTAATAAATTAGAAGGATTAGACTTTGAAGATGAAATTAAAAGTCTGAAGATCTTAAAGAATGAGAAAAAGCATTTTTGTTTGTTTGTTTGTTTTGTGCTAAGTAAATTGAGTTTAATTTAGATCTAAGTGGCGTATTTTGGGAAGGGCCCATGCTGGTTAGCTTTCTTCAATAAAGCAAGACAATACTGAAGCCTTCTCACAGACTCACTCCTGTGTAATCACCTGCAAGTATTTGTTTAATTTTTGTCCTCTTTGGCAGATTATACATATCATGAAAGCTGAGGACACTGCTGTCTTGTTGCCTGTTGTATCCCAGCAGAAGTAGTACTCCTGGCAGAGTAATCTCCTTAACGCACATTTGCTGAATGGATGTAGGTAAATTTATTCAGATTTCTCACAAATGACAAGAGGTCTGAGAGACATTGTGAATTAAATCTTTGAGAATCCATCACTACCCCTCCAGAAGCAAGTTCAACATGCTCCTTTTTTGGAGTGGCAAAGAATAAGGAAATCATAAGGGATTATTTTGCATTTCTTTGGGCAGTGAGCCTTTACCCTGACTATACATTATAATGACTAAACTGAAAAACAAACCCTTGCCATTGAGTCAATTTCCAGGTTTTACGGAGTAGAACTGCTTCATAAAATTTTGTTGGCTGTAATCTTTATGGAAGCAAATTGCCAGGCCTTTCCTCAATGACACTTCTGGGTGAGTTCGAACCACTAACCTTTTGATTAATCATGGTTAGTAAGTGAGTGAATAGGGAGCTCTGGTAGCATAGTGCCTAAGGCACTTGACTGCTAACCAGAAGGCTGGCGGTTCAAACCCACCAGCCACTCTCGGAAGGAAGATGGGGCAATCTACTTCCGTAGTGATATTGCCTCAGAAACCCAAGGAGGGGTCGCTATGAGTTGGGTCTGACTCGATGGCACATAACAACAACAACAACAACCCAGGACCTGAGGAGATGTTTTAAAAGTCCCAACTGAAACAGAAGCCTTAGGGAAGGGCTGAGCATAGCTAATTTTTAAAAGTGTCTCTGGTGATTCTGGTAAGCAGACAACAGAGAGAGCATGAACTGAGGAGCGCCCTCTCCCAAACCTGTCTGATCCCAAGAATCACCTGGCTCAGTCCACAATCAACCCTGAATGGTGTGAAGCGTTTTTAATCTTTGCCAGACTGGAAGACAAAAAGTGGTCTCTGTTTTGTTTTGACAGAGAAGCATTGGTTTCTAATTCTATGAGGCTATTCTGACTTCAAATTTCATCTTCTAAAGAGTTGCCATTCCTTCTAATTTAGTGTCAACACAAATGTAATTTATTGCAGGATTATTTTCCAAGCTATCCTGGGGCATTTCTTCTTGTGCTGAAATAATACTTCTACCACTTTCATTAGACTATTGCTTTATTACTTTAAGTCAATTCTCATCTATCTAAAATAATTGCAGTGTGTGATTAAGTGTCAGGATGAGTTGTTGGGACACTAAGAGTTGTGAGAGTGTAGAAGAGGGAGAAACCATTGTGGGTTTTAACAGCAGGTAGAGCAGGACTTGGGCTGGAACCTGATGGATGGTAAAAGAAAAGGGATCTGTGACCTGGGCAAAAAATGAGCATTGTATCTACTCTAGGGGTGTGAAATGCCCATATACTAAATACACGATTGCTTATTTTTCTTGTGATGTTCCTACCTGGGATGTGCTGCTCCTCTGAGAACTCTAAATGCAATCTCTCCTATCACATTCCAAAACCCCCTCCTAGCCCTGCTGAGTCAGAATTGGGAGTGGGTGGTGGAAAATTTTTATTTTTAACAAGTTCCCCCAGTGAGTTTTATGATGAAATATTGACTGATGGAAATGAATCTATCTACACAATTCAAGGGGAAGATAAATGGGGCAGAGAGTCCCACATAGAGAAAGAAATGCAACAAACTAGAGCTTCTGTTGAAATAAATCAGATATACTATTTTTCATTTATCAAACTGGCAAAGATTAAAACACTTTATACCACTCGGTATTGATGATGGAATGAGCTTTTACGCACTGCTGTTGGGAATGTGAATTGGTACATTACTAGAGGACAATTTGGCAATTCTTATCAAAAGCCTTAACATTATTCATAGCCTTTGACATAGCAATTCCACTTTTAGAAATTTTCCCTAAGGCTGTGGTCTCAATCTTGGCAGTTTATCGGAATCACTTGTGAAGCTTTTATGAACTACCAGTTTCTGGGCTCATCTCTCATATATTCTGATTCTGTAGGTTTGGGGAGGAGTCTGGGATTCTAGGTTTTCACTGATGTAATTTGGGCTAATTTTTTTTAAAAAAGTTCAAGTGATAGAAAAGTTAAGAATTGATGAGAACTCCATTCTCCACTTCCTGCCCCCATTCCCTGGGGATAATCACATTGGACATGTGGTTCTGTGTTTTTCCATTCAACAGCATATATTATAGTCATCTTTCCACTTCAATATGTTCAAGTCTGTCTAATATTTTAATGGCTGTATAGAACACAAAGCAGCCATGATAGTCCAGTTGCTAAATATTTGGCTGTTAATGGAAAGGTTGGCTGCTCGAACCAACCAGTCACACTGAGGGAGAAAGATGTGGCAGTCTGCTTCTTTAAAAGATTACAGCCATGGAACCCCTATGGGGCAGTTCTACTCTGTCCTATAGGGTCACTCACTATGAATTGGTGTTGATTTGATAGCAACAGGTTTGTATAGAAAGAATACATGGAAATATTTTCAATTATTTAACCAGTGTCCTAATATGGACATTTAAGATTATTTGTTCATTTTTGTTATTACAAATAACAAGACAATAAACTTTGTTGTATGCATATCTTTCTCCTCACCTGTGTGAGGATTTCTATAGGATATCTAGAAATAGAATTGCTGGTTCACATGAAACTTTGATGTTGTTGTTGTTGTTATGCGCCGTCGAGTCAGCCCTGACTCATAGCGACCCCTCCTTGGGTTTCCGAGGCAGTATCACTACAGAAGTAGGATTGCCCAACCTTACTTCTGAGGAGTGGCTGGTAGGTTTGAACTGCCAGCCTTCTGGTTAGCAGTCAAGTGCCTTAGGCACTATGAAACTTTGATAGATATTGCTAAATTGCTTTCCAAAATGGCTTTACCAAATGAAGCCGAGATAGCTAACTGTCCATTAAAATTCCCACTCCCTCTGCCTTAGGATTCAGTAAGTCCTGGGAAGTGAAAGTGGCAACCCAGCGAGATATTACATTTCTTCTCATCCCTTGCATTGAAGGTGGTGAGGATGGGATGTCACTTGTTCTAGCTGATGGAATGCAGATATAATGTGTGTCATTTCTGGGTCAATGAGTTTAAAGCAGATGTGACTTCATGCTCATTCTCTTTCCCTATCTCCTGTCTGTTTGTGAAGAATTGGGTCTCTTAGGAGCAGTGAATCACACGATGGAAGGAAGTTGGATTCCTGAATTGCCCAGAGAAGGAATGCCATTGTCTTACCTACCAGAATAACCAACATTAGACTGTTATGCATATAATAAACAAAATTTTTTTTTAATTTATTGTGATTTCGGTAAAAATTTACAGAGCAAATTCCCTTTCCATACAGCAGTTCACATACACTTTGTCTCATGACATTAACTACAATTTACCACAATGCAACCAATAAGACTAAGCTCAGATTTCTCAACAGAAACGATGTAGGCAAGAAGACAGTGGGATGATATATATAAAACACTGAAAGAGAAAAATTTCCAATCAAGAATTATGTACCCAGCAAAATTGTCCCTCAAATATGATGGTGAAATTAGGACATTTCTAGATAAGCAGAAATTAAGGGAATTTGTTAAAACCAGACCAACCTTACAAGAGATGCTAAAGGGAACCCTTTGGACAGAGAAGCAACAACAGCCAACAACAACTGACCATTAACACACATGATGATATAACACAGAAACCAACTAAGCTATGGAAAGATCCAAAGTAAATAAGCCTGCAAGATTGTAAACAGGGAACCAGAGACACCAACAGACATTTGAGGACAACTACAAAGCAAAAAGAGTGAAAAAAAACTTGTGTCGTTACAGAACTTTTAGATGGCAAGGAAGTCAAGACAACTACAAGATAGAACAGACTGTTCTAAACTTGGGAAGAAAACTATAAATCACAGGGTAACCTCAAAGAAAAATGATAAACCTTCACATCAAAATAAAAAAGAGAACCAGCATAAATATTCAGCAAATACTAAACAATAGCAACAAAGGAAGTAATAACAAGATTCATAAACAAAACGAGCTCAGCATAGACAATTATATGGAACAAAGAAATCGACACAATAAAAAAGCACATGACAAAAATGACAGCAACAAATTCATATTTGCCGATAATTACATACCTGGCAAGGGACTTATCTCTAAGATTGATGGAAAACTCCAACCCCTCAACACCAAAGAAATTAACAATCCAATTGAAAAATGGGCAGAAGACATGAATAGACACTCCACAAAGGAGGATATTCAGGTGGTCAGCTAATACATGAAAAGATGCTCACAATCATTGGGCATCAGAGAGATGAAAATCAAAACAACAATGAGATATACCGTCTCATCCCAGGACTGATGGCAAGGTTCAATGAGACAGAAAATAACAAATGCTTGTGGGGATGTGGAGAGATTGGGACTCTCATACACTGCTTGTGTGACTGTGAAGTGACACAACCACTGTGGAAAGCAATATGGCGATTCCTTAGAAAGTTGGAATTGGAGATAGCATTTGACCCAGCAATCCCATTGTTGTTGTTGTTGTTATGTGCCGTCGAGTTGGCCCCGACTCATAGCGACCCCTCCTTGGGTTTCCGAGGCAGTATCACTACGGAAGTAGGATTGCCCAACCTTCCTTCCGAGGAGTGGCTGGTGGGTTTGAACCGCCAGCCATCTGGTTAGCAGGCAAGTGTCTTAGCCACTATGCTACCAGAGCTCCCAGCAATCCCATTAGTAGGTATATATCCTAGAGAGGTGAGAGCTAGGATAGGAACAGATACATGCATGCTCATGTTCATCACAGCACTATTTACAATAGGAAAAAGATGGAAACAACCTACGTTCCCATCAGCGGAAGAGTGGATGACCAAACTGTGGTACATACACATAATGGAATGCTATGCAGTACTAAAGAATAATGTAGAGTCTGCAAAACACCACATAATATGGAAGAACTTGGAGGACATTATGCTGAGTGAAGTAAGTCAATCACAGAAGGACAAATAAAGTATTAGTTCATTGTTGTGGAGGGTCAAGGAAAGGTTTATATATGGAGGGAAACTTTCTTTGTTGGTTGCCAGGGGTGGGATGGGAGGGGAGGGAACACTGCAAAAAAAAAAAAAAAAAAAAAAAAAAAAATTGCATTGACCCATGTCATTTTAGTTTTGTGTATTTCACTGTACATAAATTATATTTCAATAAAATGCATTAAAAATAGAATTACAGATGGCTTTTATCCTTTTTGCTTACCTGTGTTTTAAAACATTCTTCATTGGCTATCTATCACTAATAATAAGAAATAAAGTTGCTTAAAATCAAAAGGTATGACACCAAGATTCATTGGCAAAAAAACAAGAATTCAAAGCTAAGCCTTTTTCATGTTTTAGGATTCATGTGGATTGAGGCTCAATAACTTATAAGAGTTGGCTCTCAGACCTGAAAGCATAGTGGTTCACATGCTTATCAAAAGGCCTTACATAGAACAGTTTGCCAGCAAATACACGTCTATTGATTGATTAGCAAGTTTGGAGATTAGGAGTTATATGCAAAGTTTAGAAGAATAACCTCCCTTCACCCCATCACCATTAAGTTAATTCTGACTCACAGCAACCGTCTAGGACAGGGTTTCCAAGGCTGTAATTTTACAGAAGCAGACTGCCACATCTTTCTCCTGCATAGTAGCTAGTAGATTTGAACCACCCCAATTTTGCTTAGCAGCCAAGTATTTAGTCTTCAGGGCTCCTTAAAAGAGTAATAGACATGAAGAGTTAAGTGTCCCCAAAACATAGTTTCTGTCTTGTAGTGCATGGACAGCAATTTCTAAAAGATGGAAACCAAGCATTCTTCTGTTCCCTGATAAATTCTTTCATTCACTGATAAATGAGTTATAGGAAAATAGATTTAATTTATAGCATGAACATACATGAACCTCCATTGAGTTGATTCTGACTCATAGAGATCCTATAAGATAGAGTAGAACTGATATCCATAGAGTTTCCAAGGTTGTAAATCTTTATGGAAGCAGACTGCCTGATCTATTTCCGGCCAAGGAGCTAGCTAGTGGGTTTGAACCACTGACCTTTTGGTTAGCTGCCTAATGCTTTAACCACAGCACCATCAGAGAGGGGGGGAAAAAAAGGTGTTTCCTGATGTTCATGTTGCTAAGGCCTTTGGAAAGTTACTAAGTTTGCTCATGTAATATCCTTCCTAAAGACTTTAAATAACAGAAAATAGGCCAATGTGGTTCAGTTGTGGTTTTAAAACCAAAGAATGCAACACTCTGAGGGTCTTTCTTTACCCTTTGACTCCTTACTTTTGGTGAAAAAGTAGGAGGGAGAATGAGTGATGTTATATACCAATTATAACACGTAAGAGTGACCATTAAGATACAAGCAGAAATTAGCTTTGATGATTTGAATTTCACTGTGCTTCTAAAGAAGTAATGGATCCATCAACATATAAATGAATACATAAAATGTACTATATACATACAAAGTAGTATTATTTAGCCATGAAGTGAAATAAAATTCAGATACATGCTACAACATGGATAAACCTTGAACACATTATGCTTAATGAATTAAATCAGATACAAAAGGAAAAATACTGTGTGGCCCCATTTATATGAAATATCCAGTATAGGCAAATACATAGACAAAAATTTATTAGTGGTTACTAAGGACAAGGGTAGGGAAGATTAGGGGAGTATTGCTTTAGTGGTATCGAGTTTCTATTAAGGATGATGAAAAATTTTTAACTGGGTAGTGGTGATGGTTGCACAAGATGCTGAATGTGATTAACATTACTGAATTGTACATGTGAAAATGGTTCAAATGGCAAATGTTTTGTTCCAAATATTTCACCACAATAATTTTTTTTTTTTTAAGAAGTAATGGTATAAAAAGTGGAAACTAAATGTCTATTTCTAGAAGATTGGGTTAAATTATGTCACATCCATAAAATGTACAAGACAGTTACACAGAAAACTGTAAAACACTGCTGAGAGAAATCACTGTATTTTACACAAATAATGTGCATCACATAGTTTTATCAACCTGTTCGTACATTAGTTTCCTATGCACACTGTGCATTATATGTGTGTGCACATCATTTACTTGTGTGAATTATATTAAAAAATACAGTAAAGGTCTAAGTAAATAGAAGGATGTTTCATGTTCATGGATCAGAAGACTCAATATTGTTAAGATGTCAATTTTTCCTCAAAATTGATCTGTAGATTCAATGCAATCCCGATTAAAAGCCCAACAGATTTATTGTGAAAGTCAATAAAGCTTATACTAATTTTTATATGGAAATTCTAAGGATCAAGAAAAATCAAGACAATTCTGAAGAATAACAAAGTTTTCTGACTTTTACCAACATACCAAGACTTATTATAATAAGCTAGAATGTGGCATAGGCCAACTCATAGCAACCTCCATTGGATTTCCGAGGCTGTAAATCTTTACTGAAGTAGATTGCTTCATCTTCCTTCCATGGGGTATAGGCATAGGAGAGAAAATAGATTAACATACTAGAGAGCCATATGAATATGTCACCTGACTTCTGGCAAAAAAAAAAAAAAAACACTACAATGCAATGGGGAAGAGAATGGCTCTGGGTCAACTGGGATATCCAAATGTTAATGTGGACCTTGACCCCTACTTCACACCAGACACAAAAATCAATCCCATATGGATCACAATGCTAAATGTAAAAAGTTAAAATAGTATAGGTCTCAGAAGTACACCTAGAAGAATAAAGATTTCTTAAGCAGGACACAAAAAATACTATCAATTTTAAAATACTGGAAAATTGGAATTCATTAAAGTGAACAACTTAAAAATTTTAAAGAAAGTTAAATCAAATTCTAAGAAATTTTACTCACTGAAAGATATTTTTAAGAGTCTGAGGTTACAGTGTGGGCAAGAATATTTGCAATACATATACCCAACAAAGAACTTATTCAGATTATAAAAAAGAACTAGATAAAACAATAAAAGAGACAGATACACAATTTGGAAATGTACAAAAGGACATGAAAGGGACTTTAAAAAAGAGAATATCAAAATGGCTAGCAAGCATAAGAAAAGATGCAAAACATGAATAATCATCAGTGAAATGTAAACTAAAATTACAATGAGTTACCACTACATACAAACTGAAATTAGTAATATGAAAGAACTGATGATAGCAAGTGTTGGTGAGGAAATGGAATTACTGAACTCTCATACACTACTGGTGTGAACTGAATTAATATAATCACTGTGGATAGCAGTGTGGCAGCATCTTCTAAATTGATCCATGATACCCTCTGACCCCAAAATTCTACTTCTGGAGACATATTTGAAAGAAGTAAGTGTTATGTCCACTGAATAACACAAACAAGAATGTTCTTAACAATTTTGTTCATACTATGGCTAAGGCACTTGACTGCTAACCAGACGGCTGGCGGTTCAAACCCACTAGCCACTCCTTGGGAGGAAGGTTGGGCAATCCTACTTCCGTAGTGATACTGCCTCGGAAACCCAAGGAGGGGTCGCTATGAGTCAGGTCTGACTCGACGGCACATAATAACAACAACAACATTAAAAAACTAGAAACAATTTAAATTTACATCAAAAAAATAAACTATGGTCTACTCAAAAATGGAATACTAAGCAGTAATTTTAAAAAAGAAGAAGAAAAAGAAAAATATACCTACACACAAAAACATGGGTCACTCATTAATATCATATAGAGTTTAAAAAGCTAAACCCCCTAAAAAATCATTTTGTAAAATTTCATTCATGTGATGTTCAAGATAGCTAAAGCAAATATGCTGTGATATGAGTCAGAATCATTATCTTTGGGAGCAATGTTGACTCTGAGAAGCATGAGAGAGACTTGTGTGTGCAGGAAATGTTCTCTATCTTGATCTGGTGGTAGTAATATGGATGTATACATGTATAAGTAATTCATTGAGCTGTATATTTAAGATCTAAGCATTTTACTGCCCACGTATGATATATCAGTAAAAAGACTTAAACAAGGTGATGAATTTAGAAAGATCATAGTTTAAAGTATATTCTTTATAAATGCGTTGTATTAGAATAGTTGACACAATGCTAGAATCCAATCTCTATCTCTTTCAGTTTGACTGACTCCATAGCCTACTCATGACAAAAGAGTGGGTAGTTGTGGTGTAGTAAATTACATGGTATGGCTTTTCTAGCTATAGTTTTTGTAACTCCAACTGGATTATTTGGTGGGACCATGCAATTTAAACTCTTGATTGTTAAAGTTATCCACCTGTGATGTTTCTGTTGGGGCAGCACGAGGTAATCTTCTGGGAAGTTTGCTCTCTCTCAGGTATGCAGAGTTCTGATGTTGGGATTGGTTAGTTTTGCCACTCTGCCAGGCTTAAAATGAGCTCTCCTACAGGCAGAAAACAATCTCTCACTACCGGCTAAGAGAGACATGCTGCTGAGAGAGAGACGTGCCACTGAGAGAGATGCCTGGCAGAGATGGCGGCAGTGGAACCAAGAGGCATGAGACCAGGGGAGGACTAGTCCTGAGGTGTTTATCTTTAGCTCTTTTTAAATTCAGTCTTTACTCTCCTAGTGTTAGTATGTTTTCTCCTGGCTCCCAGGTGCTCAGTGTCTCCCTCTCTACCTCTGAATAATTCCCTTGGTGTTTTCTGCTTCTGGCCCCATCCAGATGACCTTCTCTAGCATGTGCTATGTGGTCTGACAACACTTCTTCCTAAGACAACCCCTTCCAGCCTTAGGAATGGCTGATCTCAACAAGAAAACCTTATTATATAAATTGCTCTTACGGATCAGAGGATCCATACTACATTTGCAATAGTGACAAGATATTTGCTCCATTTAGTTAGGCATATTCCTTGCAATAAAGCAGTATTCACACCTTCAATGTCAACTTTTCATTTAGTAAACAAGACATGGAGCTCTACTATGTGCTGAGCTCTGTGTTAAACACAAGGAATGCAAAGATTAATGTACTCAAGGAAACTCACAGTCTTTTGCAGGAGCCAGACAAGTATATAAATGCATTCATTTCAGTTATTTCCTATTTACTTCCTACTGCACATCATTTAGAATATATCAAGCTCATCTTGTTATTCCTATTCCCTCCCCAAATCTAATCTGCATTATAAATTCATGTAATAACTCACACTCAAACCCTTAGTCAACTATTATTTCTTGTTTCTCATTTTTATCTATTTATTCATTATGCATCAATTCTTTCACCAAACTCTCTCACAACTGCAGCACAGTTTAGAATCCCCATTTCCACAACCCAGCTCAGCATCCTATTTCCCTTGCAATAATGTCCAAACAACTCTCCATGCTTCTAATTTCACCTCTGCCACACTATCCTCCATACTGTCACCATGGAAGTATCTTTGTTTCAATCTTTATCTACGGGAAGACCTTTTATTGTTCAGGAAAAGGAATGCAAAAGTCTAAAGGAGGAGATATATGGTGAGTTGATGATAGTGTGCTGAGCTACAGAGAACCAATGAGAAATTTATTTTTCTAACATAAATCTTGTTAGATAGGTGGTAAATTATGAAAACCTGATAAGTTATGAAAGCTAGGTGCTTTATAAAAATTTGATACGGCACTGCTTATTTTCTGACTCCCATATCTTTTCACTGAGACAGAGATCATAGATTAAGTGTTAGAAAGCAGGCAGTTCTTGATGGTATAGGCACACATAAAATTCTTTTCATTTTTTTATGTACTCTGGTGGCATAGTGGATAAGACATCTGGCTGTTAACCAGAAGGTCAGTGGTTGAAACCCACCAGTTGCTCAGCAGAAGGAAGATGAGGCAATCTACTTCCATAAAGATTTACAGCCTTAGAAACCCAATAGGATTTGCTGAGTAAAAATTGACTCAATGGGAGGTTTTTTTTTTTTTTTTTTTTCAGCATAGTTTTTGGCTCTGGTAGCTTAGTGCCTAAAGCACTTGACTGCTAACCAGAAGGCTGGCAGTTCAACCCAGCCACTACTCGGAGGGAAGATGGGGCAATCTACTTCCGTAGTGATACTGCCTCGGAAACCCAAGGAGGGGCTGCTATGAGTCGAGTCCGACTCAACGGCACATAACAACAACATAGTTTTTGGCTAACTGTAGCACTTTAGCACCTCCATGCGCATTTACAAGTGCTGAGGGAGGGGAGAAGTGTGTACAGTAGGAAGGAAAGAGGGATGAGGTCACTATGTTTTAAGCCAAAGTAGCCAATCAGAAGGATTACGGTAATAGGGTGCCAAAGTCTTTGGCTTTGGATCCTTATCAGTAGAAGGAAAAGTTGGTATCAGTTGAGTAAATCTTTTGTCCCCAGGTCATTCTGGAGAAACCAGTAATGCAGTTCCAGAGGGTGTCTGGTGGCCTAGACAGAAAACAAACTTCTTTCCCCAATCATGGACTTCTCATTCGTTGATTAAAATGCTTTGTTTGAATCAGTTAAAGAAAGTTTTTCACTGCCTATGAACTTTATTTAGATATTGTTATGGATTAAATTGTGTAACCCAAAATATGTGTTAGAATCCCAACCCCTATACTTACTGCCTGTTTAGAAATAGGGTCGGTTAGGTTAATTAGATCTTATCCAAGTAGGGTGGGTTCTAAATCTAATCTCTTCTGATTTATAAAATGAACAGATTAGACACAGAGATAAGCACACATGCAGAATGGGGGCAAGCAGGAGGAATACAGATGCTCTGTGAGGATCATACAAGCCAAGGAACAAGGAAATTCTGGGACTAACTACAAAAACGGAATCAACATAAATGAGACCCTGATTTGGAATTTCAGCCTCCAGAACTGTGAGAATATAAATTCCTGTTCTTTAAAGCCATCTACTTACGGTATTTCTGTCATAGCAGCATTAGAAAACTAAGTTTAGATATTTGCTTAATCATTTGTCACCCAAATCACAATTTTAAAGCTAAACATAAATTAATTTCTAGCCAATTTGGATTATGTTGACTAACTTCATTTGCAAGTAGATTTATTTTCGTTCTCATTTTTATGCTTTTAATTTATTAAACTTGATTTAACAAAATTTATAGTAAAATGTTTTAAAAGGCAAAAGTCTCAGATTACAAGTTTTGTGAATTGTCTCCATGAATTTAGAACAGTGTGGGTCTTCATCTCCGTGTAATGTGGACAATCCAAAATAATAAACAATTTTTTAAAAACTGTTGAAGATTCACACAAGCCATCTACTTTTAAGGTGAGTGTCTGCCCAACTTTTTCTTTACAACCACCATAATGATCCTAACAAATGAAGCCAATGGATAATAAAAGTCAGTGTATTACTCTGCATATCCTTATACCCTCCTTCTCAGATGGTCTCTCCATTCACTTTCTTGTTGGAGTAGTTAGTCATCACATCTGGGGTTGTAGAAATCTAATTTTCTTATTGGCCATGAAGTGAGCTCTCTGTGATTGGCAGCTCTACTGTGAACTTCTGTTATATTCTGTCAGGCTAGCAGATTTACTGGACCCCATCTGAATATCTGGGTTTCCATGTCAGCACTCTTTCAAGTGCTGAAGAGAAAAGCTGTCTCCTTGAAGACTAAGGTGCACCTAACCCAAGCCATGCTATTTTCAGTCACCTCATATGCATGTGAGAGCTGGACAATGAATAAGAAGGCCAAAGAAGAGTTGATGCTTTTGAATTGTGGTGTTGGCAAAGGATACTGAAAGCATCATAGATTGCTAAAAGAACTAACAAATCTGTCCGGGAAGAAGTGCAGCCAGAATGCTCCTTGGGAGCAAGAATGGCCAGACTTTGTCTCATCTACTTTGGTCAAGTTGTCAGAAGGAAGCATTCTCTGGAGAAGGGTATCATGCTTGGTAAAGTGGAGGGTCAGCAAAAAAGGGGAGAGCCCTCAATGAGATGGATTGACACAGTGACTGCAATGATGGGCTCAGGTATAGCAGGAATCTTGAGGCTGGTACAAACACAACCAAATATCTTGGAAATGAAAACCAAAGTATTCAGTGTTTCATTCTGTTGTACATAGGGTCACTAGGAGTCAGAGATGACTTGATGGCACCTAACAACAACAACGTCAGCTCCTAGACAGATTGTGTAGGGAACTTCTTCAAATACCCAGAGGATATGTTTCCCAAAGTCAAAAGTTGGACTTGCCTTTATATCATATGAATAGCTTCTTTCTTTGGTATATTACAGCTTATTTTTGTGTTAAGAAAAATAAAATCTATCCAGTCTTTGGCTCACTGTCCTTTATGTTCAGATGATTTGAGGAGGGGGGGAGTAGGCTTGGAATGAGGGGATAAAACACTCTCAGCCTTAGGAACATTCCTCATTATTCCTTTGCTTACATCAGACAAGGGGTGGGTCTTCCTAGAGTGTATATGTAGCTCTGGAGATGTTTTAAATAAAAACAGATATTCATATCACCCTTTGGCTTAAAAATTTTTGATGATTTCTTATCCAAACTGCTTAGGATGGCACTCAAGGTCCCCAGATAACCTTTTTTCAATGCTTAAATTGGCTAGTTTCCCCCCCACCCCCACCCCCGAACATTTTATTGTGTTTTGGGTGAAAGTTTACAGAGCACATTCATTTCCCATTCAACAATTTATACACATTTGTTTCATGATATTAGTTGCAATCCCCTCAGTAAAACAGTACTCTCCTCATCTCCTCCCTGGGTTCTCCATTTCCATTCATCCTTCTTTCCTTCCCTTCCTGCCTCCTGAACTTTATTTTTGGCAAATACTACCCTTTGGGTCTGATATGGTTGATATGGTTCTGAGGAATACATTTCTCACAGGTGTTAGTGTTGACTTTGACAGGCCTCTCTACTGTTTGGCTAAAAGGTGATCCCCAGGGGTGGGCTCATTTCCAAGTCTGAAGGGTATCTAAGGGCAACAGTCTCGACCATTCCATCAGTCTCCATAAAACCAGTAAGTCTGGTCTTATTTATAACTTTGAATTTTCTTCTACATTTCTCCTACTCTGTCCAAGACCTTCTAATATGATTCTGATCAGAATAGTTGGTAGTGGTAGCTGAGCACTATCTGATTCTTCTGGTCTCAGGCAAGTGGGGCTGTGGTTCTTGTGGACTGATTGTTCCTCTGACTCTCTGATTTCCTTTACTTCTTTGCTGCAGATAGGAAGAGACCAGTAGTTGCATCTCAGATGGCTGATACACACAAGCTTTTAAGACCTCAGTTGCTACTCACCAAAGTAGGGTGTAGGACACTGTCTTTTTGGGCTATGTTATTCCAGTTGACCCAGATGTCCCCTATGATCCTAAGCCCCCCAGGCCCAGTGACTAAGAAATTTTCATACCTTTGCCCTCTGTATGCTCTATTACATCCATGGATGTATTTGCAGTGTCCCTAGACTTTTGGGAGGATAGGCATTCTCATGTTTTCACATTCTTGTTGTTCTTTTTCCTTCTGTCCTAGAGTTCCCTTTCCTTCTTCCCTTCAGATAGTCCTGATCATCCTTTTAAAACCAGCTCATGTCTGCAGCATTGTAGCCTTCTTAATGCCACAAATTATGATTGCAGATTCCTCTACCATGGTACTTACCCATTACATCATAAATGTGTATTTGCACTTTCATCTCCATTCTAGATTGCAAACTCCTTGAACATAACAATTTTATCTATGTCCTCTTTACTTTATATCTTTAGCAATGAGCACTAGCCTGATGTTAAAATCGATATGATGGAACCAATATTCTAACAAGAAATATCTATCAAGTAGGTACCCAGTGTACCCCAAAGTAGACTTTATGAGCCATACATTCAAGAAATCCAAAGTGTCATTGGAATAAAAAACATGCCTCTCTATACACAAAATAATGATTTCATAAAGAAGCTCCAGACTATGGCATAAACTTTAAGGAGAATCATTATGAATCTTGGTATTGAATAGTTAGAGGAGGCTAAATTAAGGAGAGAAAAATAATCTGAGCAAGCTTGGATAACATAAAAGTTTGGGGATTATGCATGAAATGATTCATGGGTGAAATTTCAGAGAGTGAGGATGGGGTTGCATCATCAAGATTCCAGTTTATCATCTACCTTCTGATGACTAATTCACATTTCACCATAAATGATACAACACACAGGTTTCTGAACCTTTTGAAAAATGTGTGTTGTGCTATTGGCATCAAGTGATCATCTCAGAGGAAAAGAGAGTTTGAGATGTGTGTTGGGGACTGGGAAAATAACTGTAGAGGGACTCATGAATTGGCTGCCACCCATGAGTGGCAAAATGACATGAAAGATTAAACCCTCAACTCAGAGATCTTTCAGAGTTAACTCAAAGTAGCTACACAAAGTTCTTTTTAGGTCTTAGGTTGAGGTCATCTTTTTACCTCTCTTTGTACATGGTGTACAGAGGGGAATGAAGAGGAGTGAACTGAGAAATCTCATAGCATTAGTTAGAGGATAAGATCTGGCAGTTCAAAGTGGCTAAGTATTTAAAGCAACTTTTTCTTTTTCCTCCCTTGGTATAATAGAAACGTGTTTTCAATCCTCCAATTTGTTATGCTAAGCATCTCACTTTACCTAATATTCAGAACTAACAACAGGAGTTTTTACAGACTGGATGGCTTCCAAGGTGCTTTCAGGTCTGACACTTATTTTTGTTCAAGCTAACCCAAAATGACCTTTCAGAAAAAGGCCATAGTAGTACAGAGTAAAGAGCATGTGAGGTGTGGATTACACTTGTGCACACCCCCTCACCTACCAACTTTTAAACTCTCACTAATAGAATCATTACCAGTCTATGAAAAAATGCTCCTAGATGGTGGGATTACTAACCGCAGAGTTAACACCCAAAACCCTGAATGGAGCCTTCTAAGTGATAGAATTTTTTTTTTTTTTTCTGTTATGAGACAAAATTGTCGGTGTTCATTTCCTCTGCTTTCCTGATACTTACTTTTTAGGAATAGCAATAATCTTTCCTATCAGTTTAAAACTGAAACTTAGAAGGTGTGAACTTTTTAGCCTGTAAACTTCATGACATCCCTCCATTGTATTCCTAGTGCTTGAATTGTAGCTGATACATAATAAGTACTCATTAAATATTTGTTGACTAAATAATAAAATCTACTATATTTTTATTTAAAATATTCCTAGTAAAAAATGTCATACAAGATATGAAAATAAAGAACTGGATTCACTTACTAGTTAGTAAATAGTAAATTGGTATTATTTATATAGATAACAAAAAGAACATAATAAAATTTCAAAAAAATCATAAATAGGTATGGTAGTTAAGTTTGTGTGTCAACTTGTCTGGGCCTGGTTGAGGGGCTGGGCAGCTGAATGTAGTTATTCCCCATGGTGAGATTGGTAATTAACTCCATAGTGGAATCTACTAGAGCAGCTGAGTAGCTGATTTAGGGATGTAGAAATATGTAAGAAATAGCTTTGGGAATGGTCTCTAGCCTTTTGGCACACTTGAACCCTGCATGTAGCCAAGTCGTCGTTCAACAGCCTGCCATGCCCTGCCGATCTTGGGACTTCATCTGGACTTGAATTAGTGGCCTGCCATGTTGTTTAGTAACATTGGGACTGTGCCCAATGTTACTTGTCAACCTTGGGCTTGTCAGCCTCAGCAGCCAGCATCTGTCTGAGTGAAGAAAAGTCTCCAGCTTCAGTGGGCCAGAAGCGGAGGCAGAGCTGAAACCCAAGGTTGAGAGGCTTTCACCCAGCCCCTAAAGCCTAGCACTTCAAACTTGGACTTAAAGCTTCCAAACTGTGAGAGAATAAACTTCCATTAAAGTCATCTCTGATATTCCTGTCACCAGGTAATCAAAACAATGGGTCAAAGAGATATTATTTATATTGATTTTTAAAAAGTTCAGTTCACCAACAAGATATTATCTTGTACCTATGATCCTCACAATATCAAAACATATAAAGCAATTTCTAGAAATTCAGGGAAGTGATAAATTCCACAGCAATAGAAAAGGATTTCAATATGTCACTCTCAAACATCAGTAGACTTATTTTCTAACAGGTCCATCTGCTTCCTTTTTGTCTCACAGCCAGAGACAGGTATTTAACAGCCAGAAAGAGCTTTTGAAAACAGAAATCTGTTCATGTCACTCCCCTGCTCAAACCCCTCAACGACTTGTCATCATAGTCAGAATAAGACTCAGATTCCTTACCATGGCCCAAAAGCTTTTTTTTGAAACAGCCCTAGCCTTCCTCTTTGACCTCATCATTTTTTTTTATTATTTCATGTTTTAGGTTCATGCTTGTAAAAACAGCTATCTATCTTATAACTTCACAGTTTTGTTTATTTAATATATATTATTTGGATTTTACTGACGTCTTATTTTGTGATTTCTATTTTTTATACTCTCTATTTTCACTTGCAGTGGCATTCTTGAAATTGTACCATGAATTATTTATTTCTGTTTAATTTTCCTTTCTTTTTTTCTTTCTCTGAGGATATTTTGGGAGCTCTGGTGGCATAGTGCCTAAGGCATTTGACTGTTACCCAGATGGCTGGCGGTTCAAATCCACGAGCCACTCCTCAGAAGGAAGGTTGGGCAATCTACTTCCATAGTGATACTGCCTCAGAAACCCAAGGAGGGACTATGAGTCGGATCCAACTCAACAGCAGTGCATTTGGTTTTGATTTTTGGTATGAGGATATTTTGGTGGTAAACTTTTAATGTTGATAACAATTTTGCTGGGTATAGAATTTTGTCTATGGATATTTTATTCTACCTCTGAAGAAATTAATGTACTCTCTTCTTGCTTATTACTATTTTGAAGTTGGGTTTCAGTCTCTCATTATTTGTAGGTAATTTATATGTTCTCTCATTTAATTTTAGGAGCTCTAGTAGCATAATGCCTAAGGCACTTGACTGCTCAAACCCCCCAGCCACTCCTCGGAAGGAAGGTTGGGCAATCTACTTCCATAGTGATACTGCCTCAGAAACCCAAGAAGGGGTCACTATGAGTCAGGTCTGACCTGATGGCACATGACAACAACAACAACAACTCATTAATTTTAAGATCTTTTCTTTCTCTATATATTCTGTGGTTGCTTTTTATATATCATGCTTAGAACTTATATTTCTAGAATCTAAGAATGTATAGCAACCACCATATTTAATTCCTACTTATAGTTCAGTTTTATAATTTTTCTCTTAATTTTTGGTTCTGTGATTTCTCTTAATATATGGTAAGCCTATTTATGATTTAAAAATCTGTTTGCTAAATTTTAAAATGTCTATGTATTTTACGTGAGACAGTTTTATGTTTACTTATCCAAAAATAGAAATCAAAAGTAAATTATGGGGAGTTCCGGCAAGATGGCGGACTAGGCACAAAGACTGCACAGACCCTCTTCAACAAAGAAAAGGGAAACCAATTAACACAGACACAGAAGATAATCTTGGACCCCTGAGCCTTGAAGGGAAAGAT
>NW_006921588.1:3915092-3925831 GCF_000298275.1 Orycteropus afer afer | reverse complement strand
ATGAGACAAAGTATATGTGAACTGCTGTATGGAAAGTGAATTTGCTCTGTAAATCTTCACCCAAATAAAAATAAATAATTAATTAAAAAAGAAAAAAGTAAATTATGGACTGTTTAGACATGGACAATGAGAGAGCACTACATATTAAAATGTACCAAAAGGATCTCTCAAAAATATAGAGTTGCATGCATTTATAAGAAAACAATGGAGGATAAAAATAAAGTAAGCATTTGAATTAAGAAGTTAGAAAATGAACAACAAAAAAATAACTTAAGGAATAAGATGGATATACCACCAGATTGGTGTATGATCTGTGGCTATAACAATAGTTGGTAAGGACATAAAGTCAAAACTCTTACCCTACTGTGGAAATGTAAACTGCTATAATCATTTTGGAACACAATTTGGCTTTGTGTAGGTTAGTTAAGAATGCACATATTCAATGATTTAGCAATTCCACTACTAGGTATATATCCCAAAGAATTTCTTGCACATGTCCACAAAGAGACAAACAAGAATGTTTAGAGCAATTGTTTGAAATAGCAAAAAATACTGGAAATAATGCAAAGTACCATCATCAGTAGAATGGACAGGTCATGATGTAGTCACACAATGGACTATTATACATCAATAAAAATGAATAAACTACTACTATACAGCTCAACATGCATGACACTCAGGAACTATGTTGAATAAAGAAATCATGCAGCTGAAGAATATAATGTAATCTCTTCGAAGTTTGGAAGTTTGCAGGCCTAGGACTATATTGTTTAGGAAAACAAATATACATGGTGAAATGGTAGAAAGAAAATGATAAATGCAAAATTTAGATTAGTGGATACTCTGGGTGGAAGGATCACAGAATGGGTTTATAGAGAGATGCATCACAGTCTTCAAAGTTATTGATAATGTCTAGGTATAAAATGCCAACAGTAGCTTACAAAAGCCATATTTCTCTGATGTTTTGTATTAGAGGAAGTGGATGGGTGCTGAATTACTATACTATGGTTTTCTTGATTGGTATCATCTGAATTGGCCTAAATGTACCAAAAGTACAATTAGGAATAAACATTCAAATGTTCATTTCTCCCAACCGGTCCAAAGACAATTGTACTGTAACCAACTCAGGACCACTGGGAACTAGATAACTTTAGAGGCTAGTTTTATGGGGAATGTGTTATCTAGATTTATGACTACCCCTAAAGGTATGGAACTGTGATGTATGCCATTCATTCCACAGTAGCTTGCAACTTGGAAATTATTGAGGACAAAAATTTGATTGAGAAATGAGGGTCTTTCATTTTCATGCTATATCCATCTATTATTCTATTTGTTTTCTTACTATAAGAAGGACTGATATTCAGTGGGTATGTATCAGTATGGTTAACTAGTTGTATCCTGCATCTTTTCTGATTAGTCATTGCTCATGCTGTCTTATAAAAGACTGACATGGGTACTAGGTACATGGGGGCAGATTGTGTAGCCACGGGATCATCAGGCTTCTTTAATTACCTATATTCTTAGTCCATGGGAACTGTGCTGGTATAGTGCCTAAGGCTAACCAGAAGGCTGGAGGTTCAAATCCACCAGCCACTCCTCAAAAGGAAGGTTGGGCAATCTACTTCCATAGAGATATTGCCTTGGAAACCCAAGGAGGGATCACTATGAGTAGAATTGACTTGATGGCAGTGAATTTGTTTTGTTTTAGTTTTGGTCCACAGGATAGGCCAGGACAAAGACCCAAAAAGATCTTTATGAGCTTTTTACACTGTGGTGTTGAGGTACTCCCTGAGATCATTGACTTAGGGGTTAAAGGGGCAGTTCATCCCAGGAAAAATTGATCCCTAACAATCAATACAAATCTATACCTTGGTCTAATAAGAGGATTGTAAAGATAAAGGAGAAATCTTAGGGCTACAGGCTGCAATCAAATCACATATGAAATAGGAAAATTCAGGTTGGCCTCATGCTTCTCCAATATCTATGGAGCAGTATCTGCAAACAGCTGAGGGAAAGAAATAGTCATAAACAATTTTTATACCCAGCCATGGTGTCCTTTAAGGCACCAGACATTCTGAAGCATAAAAGCTCTCAAAAATAATAGCACCACTGAAAACTCCTTGAAAAGCAACTTAATGAAATCTAGCCAGTTAGGAATGTACAAAAATTTAAAACTCAGGAATACAGAAGCAATGGTAAAAGAAGTGTCAGTAAGCACTAAATCCACTTACACACAGAACAAATGAAATATGAGAATTTCAGTTATACAAAAGAATAAAAATGTAACAATAATAATACAACTGACAAAAATTGAGAGGTGGGGGATGAGAGGTGGAAGCAAATTTAAGAATCTTAATTTCTTCACATTTAATAGCATTGAGTCAACAGAAAATTGTCTGGAACTGAAATATATTGTTTTAGAAATATGAAACATATCTCACCTTTTAATATTTTTCATAGCTTTTTCATTAATGCAGTACAGTGAGTTACTTAATAGGCTTTTCTAGCCATGGTCTATGACTCTCACCAGATTACTAGGTGGAATTGTGCTAATGTAATGTGCTTGTGGCCGACCAAGGGGATTGGATAATTTATTAATAATGTAAATATGGGGGTGGGACCATAGAAATATGGTGTATGGAATCCTAATGGAGGGATTGGTCAGTTCTGCCATCTCACTCGGCTTAAAATGAATCATGCTAGAGGTAGAAAAGGAGATCTCACTACCACCAAGACAAAAGGAGTGTATCTGCAGTGTAGTAAATTACTTAGTATGGCTTTTCTACCCATAAGTCATTGTAAATTCAGTGGTGGAATGAGCAACTGAGGAGCTCCTGATTGTAAATGTTATCCACCTGGGTTATTTCTGTTGGGCATGGCACAACACAATGTTATGGGAGGTTCTCTCTTAGGTGCTTAGAGTTCTGATGCTATGATTGGCTAGTTTGGCCACTCTGCCAAGCTCAAAAGGAGGCCTCCTAGAAGCAGAATCTCTCTGACTGCTGTTTGAGGAAGACGTGCTGCTGAAAGAGACATGGGCTCCTGAGATACGCGTTGCTGGGAAAGAGACACAAGAGACACTCATTGCTGAGTAAGACACCGAGGGACCAGCACTGCTGGGAAAGAGACTGTGAGAGACTTTTGGCTGAGGGACGGTGGTCTGGGAGAGAGGCTGAGCATTTTTCCTGAACTCGAACTGTAGCCTGTGGTTCTTCCCTAATAAACCCCATAATCTGTGAGCTCTGTGTGGCCACTGCAGGGAATCATCGAACCCAGGAGAGAGGTGGTGGGTGCTTTGGGAGGAACGGTTTGAGAAAGGGCTGGAGGGAGGTAGCATGTCTGGCCTTGTAGAAATAGGCCTTGGGTTATTGATGGTGATTCTGCCTTCCTCTTGTGGGATTAGAGGAGGTCAGAACATGTGGCCTCCTTGCCATTTTTGCACTATCCCTGGACCCTAGATTCATGCACTGGATCTCTTCAACCCAGGAGAGAGAGAGAGAGAGCTGTAACACTTTGCTGAGACAGCAGAGAGATGGCAGAGAGATGGTGGCAGCAGAGGCAGCAGAACAAAGAGACTGGCATGAGACAGAGTGGCGGGCTTCCTGGCCCATGGAGTAAGGAAGGTGAGTGCCTTTGGGCATGGGGCTTGCTGGTAGAGTGAGGTGTCTCTTTGGGCACCTATTGGCAAAGCTAAAAGAGCTTTGTGACAAGAGCAGGGAAGAGGCTGAGGACAGAAATAAGTGTGTCTGTGGCACAGCTGAGAAGCTGTCCTGATTGAAGAACTGTATTTCTGAACCTGAGTTGTAACCTGTTGCTTTCCAAATAAACCCTATAATCATGAGTATTGTCTGTGAGTTTTGTGTGGCCATTGCAACAAATTTTCAAACCCAGCAGAGAAGTAGAGTGTACCATGGGAGCATCAGTTGGTGTCAAAACTGGCAAAATATTTGGAAGGTGGCGGCATATTTGACCTCTGTCTCATAGGAACCAGCCTTCGGCTGTTGACATTCATCTTGATTTTCTTTCCCCCTTGTCAAGTTACAGGAAGTCAGAAAAGAATGACACCCCATGCCCTTTTCAAAATTAACTTAAGTGAGGTCTCTTTGGGGAAAAATATTTCTTGATATAAGACATATTTTGGATATTTAGATATATTAAAAAGAGGTCGAGACCAGCTAGACATCAGTTTCTACTGTCTTTCACTTTGGAGCTTGCCTTTGCCTTAGGGTCTGTGGTTTTGTTTTCTTTGTCTGTTATTATAAGCCATTCTAAATTCTTACTTGAAATAGGTGTGTGATATAAACAGTAAATTAAAATATTGAAACCAGTGACCTCAACTTTTCTAGAAGAATAAAAAATAAATCAACTTTATGCCTCCTGGCTTCCCCAGACACCATATTGTTTGCTGTTTTTTGTTGTGGTTGTTGTTGTTATATCAATTAAAATGAGGTATTTAAAAAATTCCATGTGAAAATGTTCATGTCAGTCTTGATAGGAGGATTTTGTTTGTTTGTTTGTTAGAGGGAAGGAGGACTTCCTTTATCAAAAAGAGTTGTCTTATCAAAAAGAATAAGTTTGGTGGGAATATAATAGATTAAAAAAAAGCATAAAATGCAGGTTTCTTTAGGTACAAAGCAGGAGTTGATGGTCTTCTTTATTACTATTTTCTACTGTCTTCTAAATGAATATAAATACCCAGTAACTATAGTTTAAAAAATTAAATACACAAAGCATAAGAAAAGTGTGTTTATCAATTCAGAATATCTTAAAGCAAACTCTTCTTCTAGTTCCCAATGTATAATAGAATGATTTGAGTGTTGGAGGGAATGAGGAGGTTACAAAAGGAGGTCAGGCTTTGACCTTCGAAAGTTTGTGACCTGATTAGACATATCCAACACAGATGAAAGGGGCACTAGATGAAGCTGGTTATTTTGCAACCAGTGTTTTGTGAAGGTTGATGGCAAGAGCTGAAGGATATGGCGAAGATGTCCTACTGCACTAGGACCAAAACAAGTTCTCTAGGAACTGGATTGGAAGAAGAGGGGTGGCAGAGCAATTCTGGACATGGTCAAAATGCACAAAAGCTCAGTCATTAATGAGTAAGCATGGTGTGTGTGCGAACAGGGAATAGGTTTATTTTTCTGGAATAGAAATATAGAAGAGCCTCAGAAAATCTGTTGGGAAAGGTACAAAGAGTCCAAATGCTGGAAGGCCAATGATACAAGAATAAGAATTTATGCATGAGCAGGAATGTAACTGGAAGTTACTGCAGGTTCTTGAGCAGTGGAGTAGTGAGGTAGAAATAATATTGTAATGAGATTGGTCTGACAGGATTGGAAAAAAGAGAAGCATCCTTTGCAATTTTTTCCCCACACCGAACAAAAGATGCACTGTACACTTATTTTAGATTTGCCCTAAAAAGATACTGCTATTTTCTCCATCAACCAAAACCATTTATGGAAAGCCTACTGTTTGCCAGAATAAAGGTTCTCATCTTCCTCACATCTTAAAAGGTTGTTGTTGTTTTTGTTGTGATTGCCATTGAGTCAGATCTGACTCATAGCAACCCCTCCTTGGGTTTCCAAGGCAGTATCACTAAGGAAGTAAGGTTGTTGTTGTTATTTGCCGTCGAGTCGGCCCCGACTCATAGCAACCCCTCCTTGGGTTTCCAAGGCAGTATCACTAAGGAAGTAAGGTTGTTGTTGTTATTTGCCGTCGAGTCGGCCCCGACTCATAGCAACCCCTCCTTGGGTTTTCGAGGCAGTATCACTACGGAAGTAGGATTGCCCAACCTTCCTTCCGAGGAGTGGCTGGTGGGTTTGAACCGCCAGCCTTCTGGTTAGCAGTCGAGTGCCTTAGCCAGAAGAAGTAAGGTAGATGATGATAATTCTCATATGCATTAAAAGCTACAAGGACTCTGGAAAGAGTAAGTGATTTGCTCATGGCCACATTTTGAGAGCCAGAATTTGAATCCATTTTATCCATCTGTGCTCCTCTAAAAAGTGACTTGTAAGAACTTTGCTTCTAGACTTCCAGTAAGATGGAGGAATAGGCAAACAAGCGACACAGACCCTCTTCAACAAAGAAAAGAGAAACCAATTGTTAGAGATACAGAAGATAATCCTGGAGCCCTGAGTGTTGAAAGAAGTATACATAACTGAATTAGGCATCAACCAGTGGAAAAACCTGAATGAAAACAGTGAGTACAGACAGTTGGAGCTGTAGACTATCAGCTACTCTGATGGGATCAACAGCCTGAATATTTTAAGTGGTGTTGGGACCTGAGAATTGACTTAAAGATCAACCCTGGTTACCAAGGGCTGTAGGGACAACTGCACTAGTGGCCTACGAGTAGGAAGGGAAACAGCAAGGAGGGAGACAACCTGAGCTGTGGACTTTCTGCTGTCCTGGGGGTGCAGCCATTTTAATTGTTTACATGTGACAGCCATTTTGGATATTTGAAGTGAGGGTGCAGCCATTTTGAATGTTTACAAGTGCCAGCCATTTTGGATTTTAAAGTGACAGCATTCTCATTTGGATTCCAGGGGCCTAAGAATAGGGTCTCTTTGCCAAAGACTGCAAGGGACATACAAGAGGCTGACAACAGGAAAGGAGATAGGTGGTGAGTGTATAAGTGTTGTCAACTAGTGCAAACATACAGTCACCAATTCACATCAAAATAAAAAAGAGAACCAGCACAAATATTTAGCAAATACTAAAACAATAGCATAGTGGCTAAGGCCCTTGACTGCTAACCAGAAGGCTGGCGGTTCAAACCCACCAGCCACTCCTCAGAAGGAAGATGGGACAATCTACTTCCGTAGTGATACTGCCTCGGAAACCCAAGGAGGGGTCGCTATGAGTCGGGTCGACTCGACGGCACACAACAACAACAACAACAAAACAATAGCAACGAAGGAACACCTCACAGTGCCTCAGAGATAACAGAGCATAGCAGTCCACACAAAGAAGCAAAATAAAGCAGGAAAAACAAGGGACCAGTATACAGACCCAAAACACATCCCAGAGAAAGATGCAGCATTGGAACTCCCTGATAAGGAATTCAAAAGAAGTATATTTAGGTATCTTCAATGAATTGGGAGGCAGATCAAGGAAAACACTGACAAAATTGAGGAAAACACACACAAAAAAAACCCTACAACAATTTCGAAAGATGATACAAGAACAAAATGACAAAATAAATGAAAAATTAGAAATGATACAAAGTCTACACACAGAAATCCAGAAGATTAATACCAAATTTTCAGAAATAGATAAAGACATTGAACGGGCAAAGGAGTAGAATTGAATCAGTGGAAGACAGAATTAGTGAGATTGAAGACAAATACCTGAATACTTCTTTGGAAAGTTATCAATTAGAAAAAAGATCAAAACAAAATGAAGAAAGCCTAAGGTTCATGTGGGGTACCATCAAAGGAGTAACCTACGTGTAATTGGAATTCCAGAACAGGAAGAGATAAATAAAACCACAGAGAAAATTGTCGAAGATTTGTTGGAAGAGAATTTTCCTGGTATGGTGAAAGATGAGAATATATCCATTCAGGAAGTCCAACAAATCCCAAAAAGGACATACCCCAAAAGAAAATCATCCAGACATATCATCATCAAACTCACCAAAACCAAAGACAAAGAAAGAATCATGAGAGCAGCATGGGAAAAACAAAAAGTTACCTACAAGGGGCAACCAAAAAGACTAAGCTCAGATTCCTCAGCAGAAACCATGCAGGTGAGAAGACAATGGGATGGTATATATAAAACTCTGAAAGAGAAAAATTTGCAACCAAGAATTAGGTACCCAGTAAAATTGTCTCTCAAATATAATGGTGAAATAAGGACATTTCCAGATAAGCAGAAATTAAGGGAATTTATTAAAACCAGACCACGCTTACAAGAAATGCTAAAGGGAGTCCTTTGGATAGAGAAGCAACAATAGCCAACAACAACTGACCATTAACACACATGATAATATATCCCAGAAACCAACCCGGCTATGGAAGGATCCAAAGTAAATAAGCCTACAAGATTGTAAATAGGGAACCAGAGACATCAATTGACAAATGAGAACAACTACAACCATAAAGAGGGAATAAACTGTGTCGTCACAGAACTTCCAGATGGTAGGGATGTCAAGACAACTGCAAGATAGAATGGACTCTTCTAAACTTGGGAAGAAAACGATAAATCACAGGGTTACAGGGTAACCTCAAAGAAAAATGATAAACCTTCACATCAAAATAAAAAAGAGAACCAGCATAAATATTTAGCAAATACTAAAACAATAGCAACGAAGGAAGTGATAACATGATTCATAAACAAAATGAGCTCAGCATAGAAAATTATATGGAACAAAGAAATCGACACCACGAAAAAGCACATAACAAAAATGACAGCAACAAATTCATATTTTCCAATAATTACATATCTGGCAAGAGACTTATCACTAAGATTTATAGAAAACTCCGACACCTCAACACCAAAAGAATTAACAATCCAGTTGAAAAATGGGCAGAAGACATGAATAGACACTTCACCAAGGAGAATATTCAGGTGGCCAGCTAAAACATGAACAGATGCTCACAATCCTTGGCCATCAGAAAGACACAAATCAAAACAACAATGAGGTACCATCTCACCCCCACTGGTGGCAAGGTTCAATGAGACAGAAAATAACAAAAGTTGTGGGGATGTGGAGAAATTGGGACTCTCATACACTGCTTGTGGGATTGCAAAGTGATCCACTGTGGAAAGCAATAAGGCGATTCCTTGGAAAGCTAAGCTGGAATTGGAGATACCACTTGACCCAGCAATCCCATTACTAGGTGTATATCCTAGAGAGGTGAGAGCCAGGACAGGAACAGATATATGCACACCCATGTTCCTCACAGCACTATTTATAATAGCAAAAATATGGAAACAACCTACGTGCCCATCAGTGGAAGAGGGGATGACCAAACTATGGAACATACACACAATGGAACGCTATGCAGCACTAAAGAAGTCTGCAAAACACCACATAATATGGATGAACTTGGAGGACACAACAGCCACAACTACCTAGCTCTACCTTTGCAGTACAAAAAGTAGTCACAAAAGACAAACAGAAATGAGCATGACTGTGTTCCAATGAAATTTTATTTATAGACACAGAAATTTTACTTTAATGTGATTGTTATGTGTCATCAAGTATTACTTTTTCAATCACTTAAAAATATAAAAATAATTCTTAATCATGAATTGTATATAAACAGGTAGTGGGTCAGAAATGACTTCTTGGCCGTATTTTGCCAACCCCTGTTTTAAGCGTATTGATAAAAGCACTAAACTAATGAGGCTAAGGTTAAATATTTTATCCTCCATAAAAGATAGTTTACTTTATACAGTGAAAGCTCCTGTTTTGTTTTGTTTTTGGCACTGGGTTGCTTTTCTACCTTCCCCGACTAATGTTTTGCAAATTTGTAAGAGATTACAAGGGCAAAGATGACTCAGTGCAATTCATACAAATGTGTGTGGCCCTTTCACAAATGTTAGTAGCTTTATTTTCAAGTACATTTCTATTATAGTCTAGGAACAATATTTTTAAATGTACCCATTTTAAGTTTGGGACTGAGAAATGGCACAATACACTTGTCATGCTGTCTAATATGTTGTAGGCACTCAGTGATTATTATAGCAATTAGCATTCAAAGTCAATATGTTACATAAGAACCTGTGGTGTAGTAAATTACTTAGTGTGGCTTTTCTACCCATAAGTCTTTGTAAACTTCAAGGTGGAATTTGCCATGAGCCACTGAGGAGCTTCTGGTTGCTAAAGTTGCCCACCTGGGGTGTTTCTATTGGGAGTGGCACAAAACAATGTTCTGGGAGGTTCCTGCTCTCTCTCAGGTGGTGAGAATTCTGATGTTATGATTGGTTGGTTTGGCTACTCTACCGAGCTCAAAAGGAGGCCTCCTAGAGGCAGAACTCTCTCCAACTGCTGGCTGAGGAAGACATGCTGCTGAAAGAGACAGGCGCTCCTGAGAGACACGTGCTGCTGGGAAAGACGCAGGAGACACGCATTGCTGAGTGAGACACCGAGGGATACGCACTGCTGCGAGAGAGACTATGAGAGACTTGGTTGAAAGACAGTGGGCTGGGAGAGAGACTG
Source organism: Orycteropus afer afer (assembly GCF_000298275.1). Taxonomy (NCBI): domain Eukaryota; kingdom Metazoa; phylum Chordata; class Mammalia; order Tubulidentata; family Orycteropodidae; genus Orycteropus; species Orycteropus afer. The sequence continues at coordinate 3,915,666 of NW_006921588.1, read as the reverse complement.
AGCATTTTTCCTGAACTTGAATTGTAGCCTGTGGTGCTTCCCTAATAAACCCCATAATCTGTGAGTTCTGTGTAGCCACTGCAGTGAATTATCGAACCCAGGAGAGAGGTGGTGGGTGCTTTGGGAGGAAGGGCTGGAGGGAGGCAGCAGGTCTGGCCTTGCAGTAATAGGCCTTGGGCTATTGATGGTGACAGTCTTCTTTTGTGGGGTTAGAGGAGGTCAGAACATGTGGCCTCCTTGCCCCTTTAGCAGAACCTCTGAATTTAGCTCAATAATCCCAACCAAAACCAAACTCACTGTCATCAAGGCCATCCCCACTCATAGCGAATCTTCCTTGGGTTTCTGAGGCAGGATCTGTACAGAAGTAGATTGCCTAATCTTCCTTCCGAGAAGTGGCTGGTGGCTTTGAACCACCAGCCTTCTGGTTAGCAGTCAAATGCCTTAGGCTCTATGCCACCAGAGCTCCTAGCTCAATATTAGCTTGCTCTTAATTCTTCATAAGGTTTTCCCTGGCCAATTCTTTCAGAAGTGGACGGCCTCTTCCTTCTTCCTAGTCTGTCTCAGTCTACAAGCT
>NW_006921588.1:3903486-3914198 GCF_000298275.1 Orycteropus afer afer | reverse complement strand
ACATGGTGGCTGCGATGATGGGCTCAAGTATAGCAGGGATTGTGGGGCTGGCACGGGATTGGGCAGTGTTTCGTTCTGCTGTGCATGGGGTCGCTATGAGTCGGAAAAGACTCGACGGCACTTAACAACAACAACAACAACAACTTAATTCTTCATATCACTAATGGACTCACTTCATTTATATATTCCTTTACTTGATAAACATTACATGTCTACTGTGTGTCACACCTTGTGCTGGTTGCTATACATTCAAAGATGAATACCAGAGTCCTTGCCTCAAAAATCCCATAGTTTGGGGGAGAAGACAAACATACAGAAATGTCAATAATGTAGGGTGTACTAAATACCATGGTATAGATGTATGGACACACAAACGACAGATTTTGCCTGGGTAAAATGATAGGGGCTAGAGAATGTCAAACATTTTAGAGAAGGTAAGATTTGAACAAAATCTGGAAAGATACATATACCCTTATACTACCACCACCTATGGGATGGGAACAGTATCAACTTGAAATTATTGCATAAGAGAGAAGCAAGGCAGGGCTGGGGGACTAGTGAGGAAATGAGTTATTATATTTTTAATCCCTCATTCGATGTTGCTGGATTTGATCATATCTGAGAAACTTAAGTCATATGCAACAGTCGCACAAAACACGTACACACCCTCAAACACACACTTTCTGCTTGTAGTTTACATTTGAATTTACATTCAAAATTTTTTTCATGAAAAACAAACATTAGAAAATCAAATACAGTTTAAGAAAAAATTTAAAAACAGAGAATTCGGATTTTTAAATCTGGTTTGAAAATAAGGTTACATCCATGACTTTAAAACAAAAAACACTGTATTTTACATTCATAAATCCAAATAATTTTAAAAAATAGAATACATTCTTACCTGAAGGACTTTCCTAATTCTTTTCAGATTGTGTATCAAGAGCAGGTTTTTCTCTTTGGAAACACGACCTAACTGCTCATCCAGTTGTATTAGTAAGTTTTGAAGAAGAATTGTTGCCATGGTTTCATTGTTAGAAGCCACCTCCCTAATAAAATAAAAGTGATATTACACAACAGGAAACAACTTGGTGAGACGCCAATTTTCTATCACACTGATTTTAAAGTAATAAATCTATTCTATAGTGAGAATCATTAAATTATACAAGGTGAAGACAGGTACAAAGAATGTTTGTAAGTCATGTTTAGAAAAAAAAAAGTATATTTACATTGAATCTATGGAAGAGAATTGATATAATTAATGTTTTAAAAACAAAGGAACCGGCACTAGATTTCATCAATCTAAAAATGGGAAGCATCTCTAAGAGCTTTTTGTTATGTTATTCCATAATTTTTAAAAAAAACTGGAACAGTGCTTTTTTCAATTACTGAGACCATTTCTTAACTGTGCCTGAGAAGGAAGGAAGTAAGGGAAGGGGGGAGGGTGCTGAAGGAGGTCCCAAGGGTGGAGGGGAGGGAAAGGGAGGGAATGAGAGGTCTAGAGAGCAATTAGAAGGAAGGGGGAGGAAGGGAGAAAGGGATGGAGAAGGTTTTAATATATTTTAGGAATTTTCTTCCTATTATTTAAGAGCCCTCATAAATTCTCTTTGAAAAATGTGAGAGAATCAAGTTGTGACATCACGACTCTAATTTACCAGATACTTCAAAATGTCTAATCCATTGACTACTTTTAACATGTTCATCCAAACAGTTAATACTTTATAGTCAAACATTAGATTGTTCTCATGCAGACCATATTTATATTATATATGAAAATAACTGATTATAGCAGCATCAGAGAAAATATATAAAAATACAAGTAATGGAGAAGCATTTAACAAATCAAAACATTTAAAAAATGTATTAACCATTTAAAAACTGTTTTCCATAATTTTTTCTTTCTTTTAAATAGAAGAAATTATTGTAACAAGAAAAAAAATATGCATTATGAAAACACATTGTCCCTAAAATGTGGGTGAAGATTGTGTTTTCCAAATACAGGATAGCTCAGTAACAACTTTTTGTTGGAATTCCACTACTTAGCCTTGAAATTCGGACCACCAAGATGTTTCAATTTGGATGGTATATGGAGTGAAGAATGTACCAATTAATTGATTATTTATTATATGATTGACAACACAAGATTGATCTATCATCTTTCTTTTTCCTTTCTTTCTACGTACCTAGCTATCTAGCTATCTTTCTAATCTAGCATAATATATCCATAATCAAATTTACTTCTTGGCTTACTGATACACAGAAAATTATTAGGATTTGGTTTACAGAAAAACAAAGCACTAAAACCATTCAGTTTTCATCTATAATGGATGAAACCATAAAGGACAATGCTTCTTGTCCTTTGAGAAGGCTTTCCAAATCCTTAAAGAAGTTCTTTACTTGAAAAGAACGCATCTCCTGAGTCACAAGTAGACCACAGAAGAAACCCATATGAATAGAGCATAAAGCATTTTTGCAGTCCCCTCTAGGGAAAAATGCAATGCTTGTTCCTACCAGTCTTGATTTTCAATCCACTGTGCCAGTAGATGTCGAATTTCCATAGGAAAGTTGTCATCATAGAATTGATCCACTTGCTCCAAAAACTTGATTTCTAACTGTTGAACTTGATTCCACTGAGACATGCTATGAAAGAAAGGGTAAAATTAGAGTTTTAAAATAATATTAATTAATGGCTGTAATATATACTTTCTCCTTTCCTTAAAATTCAAACAAAGGCAATGTTGCCCACTAGTTCAATAACTAGAGAAAAAATATTTTATAGTCACTCAGTTGAAGACAGAAAAGAAAAAAAAAAATGCTTTCAATGCACACATATAGCAATTCCTATGAGCTTAGTCATTCCTAATGCAAAGAAACAGCCTTATTTTTCTGCCCCCAAACCACATCCTTCCCTGCTCTAACAATGACTCCTGTTCTGCCTTCCCCAGGAAGCTTTGACCCCCCCAAAATCATTCCCGATCCTCATCTGCCTACACAGATATTGATCCTCAACAAACTTCTTCCTTATCCTCTGCCCCCTCTACACTATTAGACTGAAAGCGATATAAAAGCAAATAATATACTCAATATTTGTTAAACCTCTTAGGACCCTCTTAAATGAGCTCTGGTAGTATAGTTGTTAAGGCATTTGGCAGCTAACCCAAAGCTTAGTGCTCAAACCCCCAGCTGCCGTGGAAGGAAGATGAAGCAATCTGCTTCCATAAAGATTTACAGCCTTGGAAATTCAATGGAGGTCACTATGAGTTGTAATTGACTCTATGGCAGTGAGTTTGGTTTGGCTGATTTGAGGATTCTCTTAAGGCTGTAAGTGTGCCAGACACCCAATGAAAGCTTCTTTTTGATGAAACTGCCCAATCTTTTTTTTTTTTTTTTTTCGTATTTCAGAATTGTATGGCTTCTAGAGTCAGTTTTATATTCTAGACTTCTGATCTAATTCTGCCTTAGGGCCATAAAAAATTTTACATATGCACTTTCATGGGCTCTAATTCTTTCAGTTCAATATATTTCTGAAGCAATACATATGTTCATTTGTCTCTATCATGATCCACTATGGTTGGGTAAAGGTTTTAAATTCAACTTTTACTTTGTCTCTGAAGTGTATGTGACAGTGGTTAAACCCTCAGGTTACTTTAAGGAGGAAGAAACCACACTTGATACACATTACGCAGCCTGGCATAAAACAAAAGTATGTGTTTCCCCCACATAACCCCATCTGGCCCCTTTAGAAACTTTAGACGTATTTCCTAACTCAGGGAAATTAATATGACATTTAAATTACAGTATTTCACTTTTCCCAAAGTAAAATTTTTTATTATTTTGTCAGCAATTCTAGGTCAAAGAAAAAAACCCTCTTACATGATTAACATCATTAACCTCTTGTAGTAGCTTAAGGTTTCCTTTTGCCTAAAGAACATCATGATAAGAAATGTTGTATAATTCACATACACATTCTTCAGATTTCAAACAGAACTGTGTTTAGTACCTTTTTTCTTAAGCTCCCAGTAATTGATCTAAAATCTGTACAAGAAAATTGTTGCCAGTGTTTTGCTAAAGAGAAAGCAAATAAAAGACATGCTTCCATCTGTACTCACTTCATATTTTATATTTTGTAAAGAACTTCACACATTACAGTTAATTGTAAGTGCTCAGTGCCTATTAAATAAATAAATTAAAAAAAAAAGAATGGTTCTCCTAGTAATGCTATGAATTAGATTGCTGTTGTTATTGCTATGTGCTGTCGAGTCAGACCCGACTCATAGCGACCCCTCCTTGGTTTCCGAGGCGGTATCACTATGGAAGTAGATTGCACCATCTTCCTTCTGAGGAGTGGGTTTGAACCGCCGGTGGGTTTGAACCGCCGGTGGGTTTGAACCGCCAGGCGTCTGGTTAGCAGTCAAGTGCTTTAGGCACTACCCTAGGATAGAAGGATAATATTACTTCAACGTTGAAAATGAAGGGGAAAAAACCTGAGGATCAAATAGGTGAAAGATAAGACAGCTCCTAAGGATCCCCCCGAGGTCCCCTAAGGCCAGACCCAGTTGTCTTTCCAGATGCTGGGTGCATATTTTGTTGTTGTTGTTGTTGTTATGTGCCGTTGAGTCGGCCCCGACTCATAGTGACCCCTTCTTGGGTTTCCGAGGCAGTATCACTACGGAAGTAGGATTGCCCAACCTTCCTTCTGAGGAGTGGCTGGTGGGTTTGAATCGCCAGCCTTCTGGTTAGCAGTGCCTTAGGCACCATGCTATGTATATTACACACATACAATTGGAACATTTGTTCTCATGCTACTGTCCTACTTCATCTCGAGTTTATTCTAGTTGAGGACAACACGGAACACAGCTGAAAATAGTACAATTTTAGTTGTAACTATTGTTAAAGGGTTGCTGCAATTTGGATGGAAATCTCATTTCTAATTAAGAATTAACTGGACTGAGCCTATCCTAAAATTAGATCACTCTAAGACCAAGTGAACCTTCCAGGAAGATGAACTCAAGGCTGAAAAAGAGAAAGAGAAGGTAAGCAGTCCTAACACATTTTTCTCTGTTGCAGCTTCTATAATTCCCTTCAGAGATCCTTCAGAGTTTTTTTTTTTTTTTTCCTTTCACTTTCTAAGCGCTAATTCGTCTATTGCAAGTAAACTATGGAATATTCCTTCTGAAAACTGAGAGACTGTTTGTTCCTTTTAAGTGCCTGGCCATAGAGGATCCCCAAATTCTGGGAGCTATGGTGCCATGTTGGCTCTGTGACTCATAGATCGTAAAGATGATCTGCCCTAAAGTATCACTTGCTCTCATCAAAGCCGTAATCTCTGGCTACCCTAGCTACGGCCTTTGTTCTGAAATCCAGGAATGCAATCAGACATCAGACATCATAGATCTAGAGAAGCCGGCTAAGAAAGTGAAGAGGGGCTCACTTTCTGCACTTCTTGGGGACACACCTCTGCATCAGCCACAACTCCCCCACCCACCCTACAGTTCTGAGATCACACAGGCACCTGGGGTTCCAGTGCCTTCAGGAAAGAGTGCCTGGGAGCTGCTGCTGGGAGGCCTGCTAGGGGCTTTCTGGCACCCTTTTAACAAAGAGTAAGCACATAGTCACACTTTGGAGTTGGGTGAGATAATTTTCTTTAGAATTCTCCCTCCTCAGATAGGTTAAAATGGAGCAACTATCAAAACGGGAAGTGAAAACTGAAGCTTCAGCAGCATCCCACAGAAGCATTTCCTGGCCTGTTCTCCTCCAAAGAAGCATGCAAAGGTGTGGTCTGCCCCTCTTACCTGGCCCTCTCTCACCCCAGGTCCCAGGCAGGTGCTCAAGTCCAAAGTCAGTATTGCCTCTCACACTCCCCAGGACAAAGCTGCTGATGTCATCATCAGTAGGGGATTTGCATTTCTCCTCCTACTTGAGGCTTTCCTGTGCGTCAGTATTTGAGTCTCTGGGACTTTACTTGGTTCGGTTCCCACCCACTCTCTCTTTCAAACATATGAAAAAGCACAGTCAGGTTGCCTGGCCCCTGTGAACCCCACCAGCCACTCTTGTAACTTCAGGTAGCCCACGGTGCCAAGAGGGATGGTATTTTGGAGGGAGTTTACAGTCATTTTCTCTCCTCTTTCCCCAGAGAGCCCTTGAAAACATACTTGCCTGGAGCCAAATTCTTCAGCTTCCTATCTTCCTGGCATCACTGGACTCACCCTGCGATGGAAGGCTGAGTAGCCAGCATGAAAACACCAAACGTACAGACCTCACTGCGCTCCAATTTCAGCTTCTCTAGGTCTGTGATGTTCACCTGCTTACTCAAAGGACAACCTTATCCAAAGGGTTGATCCAATTCCTACACAGGCCACCGATACATAGGTTACTGGCCCAGCATCCTGGATGCTATAGTGCCCTTTGTTACATGGGCCTGTTCTAGAATCACAGAACTGAAGGGTGCCTTAATCTCATCTGACTCTAACTCTGCTGTCACATCTAAAAAGACTGAGTCCCAGAGATGAGACCAAAGTTACTCAATGAGTTAGTTGCTGAGTCTGGATAGAAATCCAGGTATTTAAACTCCTACCTCCATGGTCTTTTCATCTCATTTCCTCGGAGCTAGATGATTACCTTCTGATACATAGAGTTCTATAAATGTCCAGGAAAGTAAATGCAAAAATAAAGGAAGATAAGCAAACTGAAAGACAGACTGAAGAAATGATAGGATTAGGCTCATGTGTAGAAAAATGTACAAGGCTTCACGAATGGCCTCTACCCAGCCATCACATCACTTTCTGGATTCTCCTCCTCTTCCAGGTGGCATTACTTTGATCCACTTGAATTTATTTCACCTCTCCCCCCTAAAATAAGTCAATCAACTACAGACTCTCACTCTCTATACCTCATTCTAAATTCACCAGTCAGGTAGGCCTGATCTTGGCTGCTTGCCCATTGGGCAGAACTTCTGGGAGCATGTGCTGCTCTGTTCCCATGAGAAGAAAGTGCCTAATTCAGGTTGTTCCATCAGCTACTGGGCATTTCATTTTCTCCTAGGGAAGGGGTCATCAAGGCCCATAAGAAAAACTCTAAATTCTTGGTGCTGAAAGCTCTTCACGATTTGGTCTCAACCTATCCAGGAAGCTTTTCTCTCCTACAGGATCCCATGATTAGACTCATATTAGTCTACACTAGTTCCTGGACTAGCCTCTCATATTTCAGTATTGATGCTTCTTTCAACTGAAATTTCCTTCCTTCAACTTCGCCATTATTGAAATCCTAACCCACCAGCCACTCCTCAGAAGGAAGTTTGGGCAATCCTACTTCTGTAGTGATACTGCCTCAGAAACCCAAGGAGGGGTTGCTATGAGTCGGGTTTGACTCGATGGCACATAACAACAACAACAATAACAACATCCTTCTCTAAGGACTCAAGTCCATAGCAGCCATACCCTGCTCTGAATTCTCATCACACTTTTTACCTAAAACAGTGTTGTTTGACAAAAATAAAACACAAGCCGCATAAGTAATTTTAAACTTTATAGAAGTACTCATCACATTGAATATTAAAAAGATGTGTTCTCAAGGTCTGAGATTTAATAAAATCAGTATTTTTTACTGCTTCACCCAGAGGACTCATAAGTCAAACTGGTGGTGAGGAATACAATAACTACTAGTATCATTTGGTGCCAAGGTCCTGCTTTATGCTAAGGCACTAACAGATTTACTCACCTTTACTTCAACACCATCAGTGCACAGAGTGAAAAGGCAAAATAGTATTATGCTATTATAAAAATAGTTTTGACCTCACAGACCCCTGAAAAGATCTTGAAGACCACCTCCAGGGATCCACAGACATTACTTTGAGAACCTCTGTTTTATCCACCATAATCAGTTCACCCAGAGATACATGTTGTTGTTGTTGTTATGTGCCGTCGAGTCAGACCTGATGCATAGCGACCCCTCCTTGGGTTTCCGAGGCAGTATCACTATGGAAGTAGATTGCCCCATCTTGCTTCCGAGGAGTGGCTGGTGGGTTTGAACCACCAGGCTCCTGGTTAGCAGTCAAGTGCCTTTAGCCACTATGCTACCAGAGACATATATAGCACAAGGAAATCTCTACCCAAATGAACACTTTTTTTGTTTTGTTAAACCATCTGACTTAAATCCCTATCTCCCTTCCTACTTTCATGATCTGAGCTAGACATTTATGAAAGGGCACCTTTATGTCTACTTTGCTTCTCTTTCTTAGAATCAATTCTAAATATTCAAGTTCCCAATTTCTTGGCCCTACCTTGGCCCTGGCTTTACCAGTACCTCGGAGCCAAAAGAAATTTCAAAGCAAAAACAAAATCAAACACCAAAAGTTAGCATTTCCATAAAGTTCCCTGAACTCAAAGTCTTCTACAGACTCCCATCTCCCTCTAATTACCCTAGTTATAAGCCTTATCTTTAATTTTATGTTACTTTATCCAAGAAGAAAATTCCAAAATGTAAAGTTGCAGAAATGTGAATTCTAGCCCTGATTCTGCCACTTAACTGTTGTTGTTGTTGTTATGTGCCATTGAGTTGGCCCCGACTCATTGCCACCCCTCCTTGGGTTGCCGAGGCAGTATCACTATGGAAGTAGATTGCCCCATCTTCCTTCCGAGGAGTGGCTGGTGGGTTTGAACCGCCAGCCTTCTGGTTAGCAGTCAAGTGCCTTAGGCACTATGCTACCAGAGCTCTTGCCACTTAACTAGCTGTACAAAGTTAGATAAGCTATCAAACATCTCCCAGCTCCAAACTCCCTCTCTGTACAAATTGAGATGTATCCCACCTGAAATCACTGAGAAGACTGAAGAAGATAATACAAGGAATGAGATAATAAATAATAGCTACTACTATTAGAATTACAATAATCAAGCTGTAAGAAACGTTGGACATCACTCGGTTAACCTTCTTCTTTCCCTCCTCCATTGTAGAACAGATGGACAAAATTAAGAAAAAGAGACACAGGCAGGTTGGACTCAGTTTTTCTGACTGTACATTTTTTCCACTATACCAAATAGAATGTTTATTTTGGAGGTAGAAAGAAGGACATATCACTCTTGCTGCCATGGGTTGTAAGCCAGCTCCACCTCCCAGTTCTTGTACAAAGAGAATCATCATTTGTTGGTTTTCATTTGTATGAGAGCCCCTTATGTTTTTCCTCCAAACTTCCTTTCTTAAGTGTCCTGAGGAGTTGGAGTAATGTGAGTTGGAGTTAGATGCTGGTCAGAGCATATACATAAAAAAGATACACTAAGTTCTGCAGTAGCATATGCTAGTACCAAACGAGTTGTAGAGAAAGGATTATTGGGACAAGGCAGTTGGCTGTGGGTTTTATCTGTTCATCTGTGGCATCAGGTCTCTCATGCTCTGTCAGAACAGGGAGTCTTGTACAAAGGGTTTTCTACGCATCTTGGAGTTTTCATAAGCCCAGTTCCCAATGACTGTGCTCCCTCTACTGTCACCTTAGAAGCAATGCAATTTATAAATCAAAACATTTTTTCAAATAATAGTAATAGTAAACAGTTACTCAGTTACAGGGGGCAGTGGTGGTTCAGTGGTAGAATCCTTGCCTCCCAATTAGGAAGCCAAGTTTCGTTTTCCCATGAACCTCATTCTCAGCCACCACTCATCTGCCAGTGGAGGCTTATGTGTTGCTGTGAAGCTGAATGGTTTCAGCAGAACTTCCAGATTAAGACAGACTAGGAAGAATGGCCTGCCAATCTCCTTCTGAATGAAAACCTTATGGTCACAATGATCTGACTGTGCAGAACTGAGCTACATGTCGTTCTGTTGTGCATGGAGTCACCATGAGCTGGAGGGACCCAATGACAGCTCATAACAACAACTCAGCAATGACTCTGTATAAACATAGTGCTAAGGACACCATATGCATTGCTTTACCTAAAATTCACAACACCCTATAGGATTAGTAGCTGTTATTATCTCTAATTTACAGATAAGAAGACTGAATTTAGTGAGGTTAGATGACCTGTTCAAAGTTAATCAAATGGTAATAAGTTTTAACATTTACTCAAAAGCAAAGATGAGAAGGTAAGGAGAGGCAGGGAAATTGGATGGGAAGGGCAGGTGGAGTGGAAATGGTGAGAGTGCTGATACATTGTGGGGATTGTAACCAATGTCAAGGAACAGTCTATGTATGCATTGTTGAACATGAATTCAATTTGCTGTGTCAACTTTCACCTAGAATACAAAAAAAATATTTTTAAAAATGGTAATGGGCTAAAAAATATGGTAATGGGTTGATTCAGGATTCAAACTTAGGACAGTCTGACTCAAGAAACCATGTTCTGAACAATTCTTGCTTTACTAAAAATCTTATCCATTTTTATTTAAGAAAGCAACAAATTGCTCAAAGAGCTATGGGAGAAATAAGTTTAAAGATTTACACAGGAATTCCAAAATATAGAAGCTCAGTGCGTAGTGTCCTGGTTAAAGATGAAGCACATGCTCTGCCTTCCCAGCTTTCTCTTGGGAAGACTGTGTAGTTAGCCATGACTTTTTTTGTTTTTTTTTTAATCTTTTTCCAGGGACTGGTCCCTGATCACACGGCCAAAGTACAAGAGATGAAGTCTTGTCATTCTTTCTTCTTCTTCTTTTTTTTTTTTTAAGTGTAAATGCTTTATTTATTTATTTATTTAATTTATTGTGATTTGGGTGAAGATTTACAGAGCAAATTC
>NW_006921588.1:3895150-3901621 GCF_000298275.1 Orycteropus afer afer | reverse complement strand
TTAGGTCCTACCACCACTCGGGAATCTCCAAGCCGTGTCGTCTGTGCCATCAGGGTCACTCAGGTCGCTGCCAGACCGCAGCTCCGTGTGTCTCCTTTTTTGGTATTTTCACGCAAGTTCTTCTGCTATCCTTCCCTTCAAGGCTCAGGGGTCCAAGATTATCTTCTGTGTCTGTGTTAATTGTTTTCCCTTTTCTTTGTTGAAGAAGGTCTGTGCAGTACTTCTGCCTAGTCTGCCATCTTGCCGGAACTCTGTTAGCCATGACTTTTAAAGTTCCCAACATATCATGATGGTAGGCACATGGTCAGTAGATTTCCAAAATGTTTAGCAAATTATGTGGTTCTACAGAACTTTGTTCATACTGCTCATTAGGTGATTATGCTAAGCCACAAATAAGAAAATGAGAGTTGACAGCAGGCTAAAAGACTTTTCCAAAAATTCTATTTGGTCAGTTAAATAGCCCTTAACCATCTTACTGTATTTTATCTATCTGTTCATATGTTCATATCTCTTAGAACTGAGTATTTGGAGGGTCAGGACTAAATGTTACTTTTCTTTGTGTTCTAGTGCCCAGCTCAGTGCTTGGCATAGAGCAACTGTTCAGGAAGTGGCTACTGAATGGATGGAAGCACAGAAGGAGTGCTCCAACTCCCAAGAGATGAAACATAGTGCAGTGCGGCTAGTGCCTAAGGCATTTGACTGCTAACCAGAGGCTGGTGGTTCAAACTCACCAGCCACTTCTTGGAAGGAAGATTGTGCAATCTACTTCCTTAGAGACACCACCTTGAAAACTCAAGGAAGGGTAGCTATGAGTTGGATCCGACTTGACAGCAGTGAGGTTGGTTTTATGGTTTGGTGACCAATCAGAGGAAGGAACGGCTTTTTCTAATTCTAGGGCACTTTGTGCACCATCAGAGGTCCCTGTCAGGATCTTCAGTATCTTTCTTTTGAGCAGTCACAATACGGTTACTTCTGTAAGTTCTGACCCAGATTCTTCATCACTGGAGTCACTTGGGGGCGTTGGGTGGGCGGGGGGGGATGAGTAAAGATGTTAGAAGATGCACCATGTCTAAGCAACCAGAATTTCTGGACTGTACTATTGTGGAAAAGAGTGGGAAGGACAGAATGAATGTTTTATGATTGGAGGGAGAAAAGTAGGTGAGAGAGATGCAGTTCATAGGACTTCAGATCAGAATCTCAATAGAACACAATACACCCAATGGTCTGAATGTTAACAGAAAGTCATCCAATGAAGAAAAACCCCTTTGTCATCAAGTTGATTCCAACTCATAGTGACCCTAGAGAACAGAGTAGAACTGCTCTATAGGGTTTCTAAGGCTGTAAATCTTTACTGAAGCAAACTGCCACATCTTTCTCCTGCAGAGGGGCTAGTGGGTTTGAACCACCAGCCTTTTGGTTATCAGCCGAATGCTTTAACCACTGCACCACCAGAGCTCCTTATCTTATTGAGGTATGCTGATGATGGCATCTGTGGATAACTGTTCTAAAGGGCAGCTGAAAATCTTTTCATCTATTAGGAAAAGCTGGAAATCTGGATTTTTTTAAGGAAAAATCTCCTGAATTTCAATAGTTCACATAATTCAAATAATTTAATCTCAGAAACACACACACAAAAAGCACACTGTAGACCTACACTGTTGTTACCAAGTAACACCAAGTCTGTAGGCCAGAGGTTGGTGTGAATGCTATCAGTTTGCCTTCTCTGTTCTAAACCAGAATCTCTCAGCCCTAATCATTCTACACTCTATCTGAATTATCAGTTTAGCGCCCCCGCGCCCCCCCCCCCCCCCCCCGCCAAAGGACGATAAAAGGAAAGGGGAGGAAGAGAACTAAGCTAAATAATACTGTAAATAGAATGATCAGTGAAACAGCTTATTTCCTCCCTCTTATTATTCGTTGGTTTGATTTTTTTTTTTTTTTTAAAGAATGAGACAGGCAGATGCAGACGTAGCTCTAGGTTGGAGCCTCAGTTTTGTGTTAAGTTTTATGACCAAAATCTCCAAGATCCTGATGTGGAAACTATGAGTGTTATTATAAAAATCTTTACAGAAAAAAGCTTTATCAGATCATTAGTTTGGAATTTTTTTTGTTACAAAGAAAGAAAATCACCACCAGTAACAGATACCTGTGATGTGGGGGAAAATATGTCATTACAAGAGTATAGTATTCATTCTTCCATATGCAGAAATTACCCAGGACTGTGCAATCCAGAAAACAAACTAAAGGAAACCCAACTAAATTACAGCTGCCTCAAGAGAAGATGAAGCTACAGTCAGAGCTCAATTGGGTACGAAAACAATGAAATAAATCTTAAAAATGAAGAGTCTCTATTTTCTTTCTTTTCAGAATGTTTGACCTCACAGAGTGACAGTATCACTGCTAAGCTGCAATAAATGCCCGTCTTATCTGTTCTGCTATTGCTCTATTGATCTTTCTGTGTGCACTACCCGTCCTTTCTTATAGCATGCTGTATTACAGCAATGGAGGGAAGCCTTACATACAAATAAGAACACAATTTTTAACCAAAAAAAAGAAGTACTATTTTAAGGGCAGCCAGTCCTATCACATAAATTATTTTATGTTGATCAAGTTGTCGTTTCCATTTCCTTAGTCATTTCTGAAGGCTAGAATTTTAAGCTAGCACCAGAGGGCACTGTTCTCACATAGAAACCAACTCATAGAAGGACTGAAAATGAAGGCTTCTTTAGTTTTGAGTCTATCTATAAGACAGTTCCTGCAAATGAGTCAAGTATTGTTTTCTAGCCTTTTGTCATCTGTGATTGTTTATCAGCCTTGTCCGTGAGGCATCACAGGGTTTAAAGAACTAGTAAACTAGACCCTACAAACCTCCTCTATGGCTGTGGCAAGTGAGTTGGACGTTTTACACCAGGACGCGTATAGGGGAAGGGAGATGAAGGGTGAAGAAAAGGGGATATTAAAAATAATACTTAGGTCATAAAAGTGTGGGGATTTATCTGTGGCTGTGTTTAGCCTAAATATCTGAATGAGGACATTAGTCAGATCCATACCTAGCAGAATAAAGAGCAATTTAGATAAAAACTATTTTTGCTTTAGTTATTTAGATATTTAAAACATACACAGAGCAGTGATGGCAAGAGTTTGCTCAGGGATCTCTTGCCTTTTCATAATATCCATCAAATCATCCTTAAAATACATATCACCTACGTAAAAATGGTGTATTTTGATACAAATACACCTTCAAGAGAAGTTTGCTGGCTGTCCCTCCCAAATTGGTATCCATTTCCAAGTTCTTTCTTTATGAAATTCTGGAGTCTCTATTGCTTGTTTGTTGGATGAATTGTTTTCTTTAATAATCCAGTTCAGTTCTCACATAAAGGGAAGGAAGGCATCTGCATTCACTCTCTCATTGCTATAACAGGTAGAAAAATCCACAAGACAATCATATGAGTAGCTGTCATCTTTATCAAATACTGTTGTACATAAAGGAGGTCTGGTGGCATAGTGGGTAAAGCATTTGGCTGCTAACCAGAGGGTTGGCAGTTCAAACCTACCAGCTGCTCTGCAGGAGGAAAATAAGGCAATCTACTCCCTTAAAGATTTACAGCCCTGGAAACCCAATGGGGGTCGCTATGAGTTGGAATCTACTTGATGGCAATGTTTTTTTTTTTTTTTCTTGGCTATGTATATAAAAGATTAATGAATAAAAATCACACTCACTCTCAGGAATACCAAGATCCATGATAATGTTCCAAATGTCTGTCTATAGAGACCCTTTAGATGATGTCTGGTCTACACATCCTCCTGGGGCAGAGAAGCTTGTCATGTTTGGCTGAGTCAGAGGCAGACAGTTCATCAGATGTAACATGAAACTCTGACATAACCGGCTGCATAGTGATAACTTGTATTGTCCCGTTGCCCACATTCTGCAGTACTACCCTATTGTAAACAAGATGTTTGGCTTCACTGGGATATCCTCTAAAAATATTTAAACTACAACAGAAGCTGACATCACAGGGTTTGCCTTTTTAATTTCCTATACCATTCCCGGGGAAATTCACTGGATGATGCTTACTAATGATAACAATGGGCTGGTAAATGAGGAAAACGATTAGATCATCCAGTCAACTCATCTTTCCAGAAAAGGGCAGGGTCCTCAGGGAATCTAACAAAAAGGCAAAGAGCCAAGTAGTAAGAACTACACTGACTTCGTTGTCTTCTCTAGCAAAACTGAGAGAGAACCAAATCTGTTTTACTTGGCTGCACTTGTGCCCCACTTAATTCCTTAAACACAAGCTTCCAACACAGTCCTGCTCTTTTCTTTGGAGATAACCACTTGGAGTAAATGCTATCTGGTAGAAGGCAATTACCTCTTGTAAATGATGCCTGCACAAACTCAAGCTCAGGTTACTGCAGAGAACACATTGACTGGACAAGGACAAAACAGGGGAAAAGTCCTACAGAATCCTTCCGTCTGGAGTCTTTCACCTTTGCTGTGCACTGTGTTGTGTAAACTGTGGCTCAGAAAGGGCTATTGTTTCAGGGTTATTTATTCACCTGATTGAATTTATTCAATAGCACAGCTGAAACATCGGGTTTCTCACCCCTAAGCTTTGGTCTTTGTAATAGCTGGGGTTCTATCTTTTTTCTAGGTATATTTTCTTCTTATAATTAAATATTAAAAAAAACCCTAAAAACCAAACTCACTGCCATCCAGTCGATTTCAACTCATAATGACCCCTCCTTGGGTTTCTGAGGTGGTATGTCTACGTAAGTAGATTGCCCATTCTTCCTTCTGAGGAGTGACTGGTGTGTTTGAACAGCCAGCCTTCTGGTTAGCAGTCAAATGCCTTAGGCACTACACCACCAGAGTTCCTATGGCTCATTAAAATTCTCAAAGTGGATTTTATACCTGGGGCTGGGATATTAGGACTATCCGAATGGCTGCCAGATTCCCACTTTGCTTTGGGCTTTGTGGTTAAGAACACAGCGGCTTCAATCCAGCAGTGCTTTATTCCTTAGAAAAACCAAAAACCAAACTCACTGACATCAAGTGAATTCTGGCTGATAGTGACCCCCACTGAGTTTCCAAGGAAGTAAATCTTTAAGGAAGTAGATTACCCAGTCTTGCTTCCACAGAGTGACTGGTGAGTTTGAACTACCAACCCTCTGGTTAGCAGTCAGGTGCCTTAGGCACTGTGCTACCAGAGCTCCTTTTTCATAGAGTGACTATTATTAATTGAATTGTGTTTCCCCAAAATAAGTTGAAATCCTAACCCCTGAATCTGTGAATGTGACCTTGTTTGGGGTAATAGGGTTTTTCTCCACAGATGTTGCTATTAGGTTAATGAGGCCAAACTAATGCTAGATGGGTCCTAATCTCTTCCAAATGGTGTTTTGTAAAATGGGAGAACAGACCCAGAGTTGCACACGGGGATGACAAAGGTCATGTGAAGATACATTTACAAGCCAAAGATCTCTTGGAAATGCTAAAGGCTACCTGAAGCTGAAAGAGACAAGAAAGTATTTTCCGCTGGAGCCTACAGAGTGAACATAAACCTATTTGTTCCCTGAATTCAAATTTCTGGCCTCTAGAACTGTGAGAAAATAAATTTCTATTCTGTAAAGCCACCCACTTTGTGGTATTTTGTTATGGCAGTCCTAGAAAACTGAGACAGTGACCCATGCTCTTAGACTTAAATAGGACCCAAGCTGGATGATTAGGGCACTCAATCTTTCTGGCTCTCTCTTTGGGTTTGTGAGTCATAAGGATCATGTAAGCCTGGAGCTTACAGTGGCCTCTTCTATCCATGGAAGATATTACCGAGCAAATCCAACGTATATTCCTAGGTCTAATCATATCTAAAGCCCTGCACTTCTGGACTTCCCAGTTAACCTAGCAAATAAATAAATCCCCTTCTTTTCTTAAACAACTTTGAGTTGAATTTCTGTCACAAGCAGCCTGATTGATACTGTACCAAAATATGGACCCAAATAGCATCACACGATGAACTAGACATAAGGATAAAGAGCCCCAGAAGAAGGGCAAGAAACTGACTGTAGATAGTTTATAAAGAAGCTGCATCAGATTTACAAGGAACATGACTCACTTCTCAGAGTACTTGCTGAACTGGTTGAAGTTTTTGCAGGGTTACATCTGTTATTCTTTAACATTTCATGGTGGACTGAAGAAGTGCCAGCACACTGGGAAAAAAGCCAACATAAAATGGTTGTGTAATAAAAGGGAATAAGGTGTAGTTCTGAAAATTAAAGACCTGTAAGCTCAAATTTTATAGCAAGGAAAAAATCACCACAGTGAGTAAATAAAGTGAATAGCATTTTGCATGAACTATATTTTTTTCTCAGGCCAATATAATATAATATAATACAATAGGAGCTCTGGTAGCATAGTGCCTAAGGCACTTGACTGCTCACCAGAAGGCTGGCGGTTCAAACTTACCAGCCGCTCCT
>NW_006921588.1:3879048-3894790 GCF_000298275.1 Orycteropus afer afer | reverse complement strand
TGGGCAATCCTACTTCCGTAGTGATACTGCCTCGGAAACCCAAGGAGGGGTCGCTATGAGTCGGGGCCGACTCGACGGCACATAACAACAACAACAATATATATATATATCAGAAAATAACAGTTAAGATATAATTAAGTCCTAGTAGCTGCTGAAGCTGCTTATGTACAACCAAACACCTCATGTGATTTGGTTCCTTGGTTTGGAGATTTAGGGTCATGGTTCCATCAGACATCCCAGTTAAATGGCCTAATAGCATGTTCAGTGTTTTTGCTCTACTCCTCATTTTTTATGTAGTATCTCAGGTCTTAAAAGCTTGCAAGTGACCATCTAATGCACAGTTGGTCTCTATTCACCTGGAGCAACAAAGGAAGAAGGGTAGTCAAAAATAGAAGGAGAATATGGAATGTATGGCTAAGTGGGCCCATGAACAACTGCCTCCTTCTCCATGAGACCAGAAGAACTAGATGGTGCCCAACTACCATTACTGAACATTTTGATCAAAGATTCCACAGAAGAATCCTAATCAAAAGTGGGAAAATACAGAATAGAATTTCAAAATCTCATGGACTTTAGACTTTCTAGCCATGGAAAGTGGAACCCCTAAAACTATTGCCCTGAGATAATATTTTAACCTTAAGCCAAAAATATCCCAGGGTGTCTTCTTAAAACTGAGCAATAGTTTAGATTAACTGGTAGAGAAGGTCTGCCTTGAGCATTGTGCTCTTTTCAGAACTCTCTCTATGGGATCAAATTGATAACAGCAGCTCAAAAGATTAGATAGGAGCCTTAGGGTCAGTGAGTTTATATTAATGGGGAGGAATAACTCAGAAAAGGAGGATAAAAATGGTTGCACTACTCAAAGAATGTAATAAATGTCACTAAATTATATGTATATAAACTGTTGAATTGGTGTGTGTTTTCTGTGTGCATTCTCAACAATAACAAAATCAAATTTAAAGAAAAATAAACAAAGAAAGAATTAAATAATGTTAGCATAATAATAATAAAAGATACAACTATGTCCTGGTTGCTTTTTCTCATTGCTTTGAAGATTTGATATAAGCTAGGACAAAAAATTTTAAAAAAAGTAATTTCTTAAATAGATTTTTTTAATCATGACTTGACTTTTTTTTCCACCACTATTTTTAACTTACGGGATTTTTAGCTTAAAGTTTACGGGCCCCAGACTTCCTAAAGTAAGTACTTTTTTACTTACAGTTTATGCTGCTTTGATATGTTGTTGTCAACCAGTGCCCTGCTCTTACCAACTAAAAGTGCTATCTTTTGTGCACTACTTTGTTTTTGTCATGGTCAGAAGCAAAACAAATATAAAACAAAACATATGGAGAAAAGATTATTTCAGTCTTTTCACTGTTCACTTCTATTTTTACTTTCCTTATAAATCAGTAAAATGTTATTATTGAAAGCATGTTTCTACATCCCTCCCACGTACTGTGGCTTTCTGTTGTATATGTTCAGCTGCAAAATAACTCATTAATTAAGCTTCATTTGAAGATCTCCAACAGAACTTAAATGAGTTTTCACTTTTTACTTAGGAACTCAGTATAAAGTTCCTAATTTGAATAAGTTTTAAGCAGTTACTAAAGAATTTTCTTGCAAGTATGTATAGGTATCTACAAGATGAATCAATGAGTGGTTCATTTATTCATCTGTTCATTCGTTAAATTACTGAGCACCAACATAGAAAAATGAACTGTATTAGGTTAAACTGGGTAAGATACCAATTCATGCAAGACATTTTCCAGCTGTCAAATATGATCCCTATTCATTGAAGAGAAAATGGTAGTGTTGGACACAGATATCTCATTACAGGATAATTTATGAGTTTTAACAGGTAAATTGAACCTAAGGAAGAGTAGGTGGATGAGATGAACCCTAAAGGGTGGTTAGGATTTTGATAAGGTCTAGAAGATGCTAAAGATCCATGGTTGTGCTACAGTTAAGCACTTGACTGTTACTTGAAAGGTTGGTTGTTCAAACCCATCCAGAAACTCTTTGGGAGAAAGACCTGGCAATCTTCCTATAAAGATTACACAGCTTAGAAAACATTATGGAGGCCATTCTACTTTGTTACATGGTGTTGCTATGAATTGACAACTCAACAGCACCCAATGACAACATGCGGTGTAGTAAATTATTTAGTGTGGCTTTCCTACCCATAAGTCTTTGTAAACTCCAAGGTGGGATTTTTCTATGAGCAACTGAGGAGCTCCTGATTGCTGAAGTTGTCCACCTGGAGTATTTCTGTTGGGAGTGGCACAAAACAATGTTCTGGGAGGTGCCCACTCTCTCTCAGGTGCTTAGAGTTCTGATGCTATGATTGGCTAGTTTGACCACCCTGCTGGGCTCAAAAGGGGGCCTCCTAGAGGCAGAATGCTCTCTGACTGCTGGTTGAGGAAGACGTGTGCCAGAAAGAGACACGTGCTGCTGAGAAAGAGACGCAAGAGACACGCGTTGCTGAGTGAGACACCGAGGGACCAGCACTGCTGGGAAAGAGACTGTGAGAGACGGTTGGCTGAGGGACGGTGGGCTGGGAGAGAGACTGAGCGTTCTTCCTGAACTTGAGTTGTAGCCTGGTGCTTCCCTAATAAACCCCATAATCTGTGAGTTCTGTGTGGCCACTGCAGTGAATTATCGAACCCAGGAGAGAGGTGGTGGGTGCTTTGGGAGGAACGGTTGGTGAAAGGGCTGGAGAGAGGCAGCATGTCTGGTCTTGTAGGAATAGGCCTTGGGTTACTGCTGGTAATCCTGTCTTCCTCTTGTAAGGTTAGAGGAGGTCGGAACATGTGGCCTCCTTGCCGTTTTTGCACAACAGAAAGAGACATATAAGTAAAGAGAAAGATGTGAGCAAAAGCTGAATAGATAGGAAAAAATGTGTGTGCTCAGGGAAGGTCAAATGGAGCATATCGGCAACAGCAGAAGCTTCATGTTGGCAAATAGAAATGGGTAAGTCTAGTGAGTAGTGAAAGAACTGTGAGGTGCTTTGAATGGAAGGCTCCTGAGTGTGGAGTATTTCTATGGTCCAATTGGCCCCCTTTAATCTATCTTCAAACCACTGCCAAAATGATCCTCCTAAAGATAAAGTTAACATATAATTCCCTGTTTAAGATTTCTCAGTGGATTTTAGAGAGGTGTGGGCTCCTATGCTCATTCAAATATGATGTCTATGAGGCTGTATGCTTAGCACTTGGATAACAATTCTTTCTGGCTTATATTGCTCTAGTGGGGAGCTGTGTAAGCAAGACTTCTCTTTGGCTCCAGCAAAAGTCTCAGGTAGAGGTTGAGAAATAGTATCTAGCAGCCTATGGCAAATAGGCTGAAATCTCTAGGGACAAATTGAACTCCTGGTACACTTACACAATAACACTTGATGCTACAGGTTCACTGAACTCAAACAAACCTGTGCATAAGTATGTCAAGTTCATATTTTTTATTAATTTTGGCAAAACAAGTTATTACATTAAATCCATATTGTAAATTTGAATTTTGTAAGTTTTATTT
Organism: Orycteropus afer afer; assembly: GCF_000298275.1. NCBI lineage: Eukaryota > Metazoa > Chordata > Mammalia > Tubulidentata > Orycteropodidae > Orycteropus > Orycteropus afer. The sequence continues at coordinate 3,891,265 of NW_006921588.1, read as the reverse complement.
TCATTTTAATTTATTTTTTGTTTTTATGTTGTATACGGTAAAAAGCAGGACTGAGTATATAAGGAATTTATACCTCATCTATGTGTGCACTTAAATAATATTATGATAAAATAATAAACACTGTATAGCTACACTTCTTTTTTTTTTTTTTTTACTTTAAAAGAGTTGTGTGCATTGTCCACATAGGGGAAACAGTAGTATCTCATTTTAGTCTTAGTATCATCCTGTATTATTGTCCCTATATCATGGATGAGGGACTGTTCTGGTTACCTAGTGCTGGTCTGACAAGAATATACCACCAACGAGATGGCTTGAACAAACAGGAGTTTATTCTCTAACAGTTTGGAAACTTTAAGTCCGAGTTCAAAGTGCCTTGTTCTAGGGGCTGTGTGAAAGCCCCTCAACCTTAGGCTTCAGCTCTGCCTCCTACTGCCAGCCCACTGAAGCTAGAGGCTTTTCTTTACTCAGGCAGCTGTTGGCTGCTGAGGCTAAGCCCAAGGATGACAAGTGAAAAGGCACAGTCCCGATGTTACCAAACCACACAGCACGCCATTAATTCAAGTCCATTGAAAGTCCCAAGGTTGGCAAAGCATGGCAGGCTGCTGGACAATGTCATGGCTACATGCAGGGTTCAAGTGTGCCATAAGCTAGAGACCATTCCCAAAGCTGTTTCTTATATGCGGGAAGCAGACCACATACCCAAAGCAGCTACTCAGCTGCTCCAATAGATTCCACCATGGATTACCAATCTCACCATGGGGAATAACTACATTCAGCTGCCCAGCCACTCAACAAGGCCCAGCCAAGTTGACACACAAATTTAACTACCACAGGGACTGAGGCCTAAAGGGTTCAAGTAACTTACACCAAGTAAAACAGCAATTAAGTCACAAAGTTAGGATTTAAACCTAGTTCTCTTTGACACCAACTGCACTGGATATGCATATTCAGAAGTAGGGTTCAGAGAAGTGAAAATAGAATTTTTGAATGAGTTCTATGAGATAGAAGCAAAGACATACAAAGACCTAGACTCATCTACATATATTTCTGGGCTGAGTTGCTTTATATGAAAATTACTAACATGATCTTACTAAAATGCATTATATTTGATGGTTTTTCAAATATTCTTTCAGCCCCTTGAGTCTATGACCCATTACTATGTTATAATATTCCCTAAACATTTTCAACTTTATCAAGACCTGAGTTGAAATAGTGAGGAATTATTTTTATCCTTCATTTTGAAGGAAATGTCTTCTATAATGATAAGTTCTTAACGCTCTAAAATGCCAAAATCAATTTAATCTACCATTTCCATTCCTGCTCCTTTCTGTCTTTTTCAAAAACTACTAAAATTTTGCCCTAGTCTGCCTAAAGTTGAAGCCAGATCTGTGCTTAGTTTCTCAGGCTAAAGCAAGAGATGCAATTAGCTGGTTACAACCCTTCATAGTACTAAAAAACAATGGAATTGGAGAGCCTCAAAATTAAAACCATACGTTTGTAGGAAACAGCTCCAACTGGTGACTGATTACTGACTAGGCTTTCAGCTTGTGATACAATTTGGACAAACACAGAAAACCCAGCCTGTAAGAGATGTCTCCTTTCCAGAATGAAAAAGAGTGGCATCTGATGGTGTTACAATCATTGAAATCCTAGACACCATTAAAAGTAGGCTTTGAGGGCATTCCCATTTTTTATGACCACAGGGAGCCCATTTCTTTCCCAGGAATCTTCTCTAGGAGAGGCTTTGTGTGGAATTTTCCTGAATGTAGTGAATGTCAGCACATTCCCAGCTAGAACACATGTTCCATTCTTATCAAATGAAACTGACCTCCCTGCCCCAGCATGTTCTCCTTGTTCATCATGATGATTAATATCAAGTTCACAATGATGCAGGTTTCTAGATGTGTTGCACAGTTCACTCCAGTTGGCAAATATGTGCCTCTGAAATGTCCTCACCTTTATGGAGAGGTCATGCTCCAGCTTACAAGAATGAGGATTTAGAAAGAATTGGCTTACTTTCAATCTGCATCCCACAAAATGCTTTGCCCAGACTAGCCCCTCTTCTTTCAGTTGGCAGAGATATGCCCCTTCCTACTCATTTTCTATCTTATACCAAGTGACTCAGGTGGGAGTCATCACCAAAATGAAATGTTTATCACATGATTCTGATTTTACAATATTTTTTGAGCCAATGGAAGCAACCAGCAATATCTTGGCTCTCAAAATTACTCGCTCATTACCTGTAATTCTACCAATTCAATGACAATACACATTCACTGAGTGCCTCCTTTGCCCTAGGGATTTAGAGATTAATAGAAAAGAACTCTCATCTTTAAGAGAGCTCACCTGTGGAAGTAGAAAGTTACAATAAAGTAACACTGCTCGAAGAAGATAAAAAAGGGTTTGATGAGGGACTTTTTGAGCTAAGTTTTGAAGGTTGAGCAGGAGATTGCCAGAAGTAAAGGAGGGGCAAGAGAACAGTGTGTACAAAGACAAGGGCCTCATTTCCTGTGGCAGGAGTAAGAGATCTGGAGGAGGGTAGATGATAAAGGAGATGGGGTGAGGTAGGTAGAGCCAGATTAGGAAACCTACCTTTCATAAGCCAAAGGATAAGGTGGTATGAATAGCAACAGTGTTGAGAATAAATTGGGATAGGAATGTTTTAGAGGCCAGTTATGAGATTTTTGCCATCATACCATCAAGTCAATGAAGTAATAACAGCAGGATTGGGAGGAAAAGATACACTTTAAAGATTTTTCTTTTTAAAATTGTTTTGTGGTGAAATATATGTAACAAAACATTTATGTGTACAATTCAATGATCTTAAATACATTCACCGTGTTGTGCAACAACTGCCACTATCCATTTCCAATTTTTTTATTCAGAAATATTTTTGAAGTGCAATTAACAGTATTGGATGTGGATGGTAAAGAATAAAAAGTCCAGGAGATTAAAGTGAAACAGCCCAAGATGGCAGTTTAGTCATATACACTGAGCCCTCTCCTTATAACAAAGAACCAAGAAATCAAATAAAAAAGATACAAATAACAATCTCACAACCCAGAACAGCAAACAGAAGGATGAAGAATTAGATCAAACACCAAATGGAAGGATAAACTGAATGAAAACAGCAAACGAGGACACTTAGAGCTTGTACGTACCCTGCCAGCTGGCATAACTGGCATTGCTTTGAGCCAAGATCCATCGGACATCCACGTCCTCTTCTGATTCCACCTTTCATTTCTGGAAGTTCTCTGTCAATATACTGCTGCAACCATTTTTGAATTATCTTCAGTAAGATTTTACTTGCGTGAGATATTAATGATATCGTTCGATAATTTCCACATTCTGTGGGATCACCTTTCTTTGGAATGAGTACAAATATAGATCTTTTCCAGTCAGTTGGTCAGGTAGTTGTCTTCCATATCTCCTGGCATAGCCGAGTGAGTGCCTCTAGTGAGACATCCATTTGTTGAAACATCTCAGTGAGTATCCCATCAATTCCTGGAGCCTTGTTTTTTGCCACTTCCCTCAGTTCATCTTCAATTTCTTCCTTCAATACCATTGGTTCTTGATCATATGCTCCCTTCTGAAGTGGATGAATATCAACCAATTCTTTTTGGTACAGTGACTCTGTGTATTCCTTCCATCTTCTTTTTATGCTTCCTCCATCATTCAATATTTTGCTCATAGAATCTTTCAATATCGCAACTTGAGGCTTGAATTTTTTCTTCAGTTCTTTCAGCTTGAGAAATGCCAACTGTATTCTTCCCTTTTGGTTTTCTAACTCTGGGTCTTTGTACATTTCATTATAATAATTGACTTTGTCTTCTCGAGCTGCTCTTTGAAATCTTCTGTTCAGCTCTTTTGTAATTTTTTCCATTTGCTTTAGTTACTCTCTGTTCAAGGGCAAGTTTCAAAGTCTCTTCTGACATTCATTTTGGTCTTTTCTTCCTTTCCTGTCTTTTTAATGACCTTTTGCTTTCTTCATGGATGATGCTCTTGATATCACCCCATAATTCCTCTGGTTTTTGATCATCGGTGTTCAATGCATCAAATCTATTCTTTAAATGGTCTCTAAATTCAGGAGGGATATAATCAAGGTCATATTTTGGCTCTCATGGACTTGTTTTAATTGTCTTCAACTTCAACTGGAACTTGCAAATGAGCAGTTGATGGTCTGTTCCACAGTCAGCTCCTGGCCTTGTTTTGGCTGAAGATATTTTCTCCATTGCCTCTTGCCACAGATGAGTCCATCTGATTCCTGTGTACTCTGTCTGGTGAAGTCTGCATGTATAGCCACTGTGTGGTTGAAAAAAGGTATTTGCAATGAATAAGTTGTTGGTCTTGCAAAATTCTATCATGCACTCTCCAGCATTATTTCTGTCACCAAGGCCATATTTTCCAACTACCAGTAACTTTTCTTTGTTTCCAACATTTGAATTCCAGTGATAATCAGCACATCTTGATTGCATGTTCGATCAATTTCAGACTGCAGAAGTTGGTAGAAATCTTCAGTTTCCTCAAAGGGCTTTGGAGGTTGGTGCATAAATTTGGATAATAGTAGTAGTAATTGGTCTTCTTTGTAGGTGTATGGATATTATCCTATCACTGACAGCTGTCGTACTTTAGGATAGACCTCAAAACATTCTTTGTGATGATGAATGCCACGCCACTCCTCTTCAATTTGTCATTTCCAACATAGTAGATCATATGGTTATCTGATTCAAAATGGCCAAAACTGGTCCATTTCAGCTGACTGATGCCTAGAATATCAATCTTTGTGTGTTGCTTTTCATTTTTGACAACTTCCAATTTTACTAGATTCATATTTTGTACATTCCATGTTCTGATTATCAATGGATATTTGCAGCTGTTTCTTCTCATATTGAGTCGTGCCACTTCAGCAAAGGGAGGCCTCCAAAATCTCCACTTTGTCTGTATTATTAAGGTAGGTTCTATTCTGATGAGGCAGACCATTCCTAGTCATATTTTGAGTACCTTTGGATCTGAGGGGCTCATCTTCTGGCACTGTATCAGACAATGTTTCAGGGCTATTCATAAAATTTTCCAGTAATATATCAGACAGTGTTTCACTATTATTCATAATGTTTTCACTGGCCAATTCTTTGAGAAGTGGATGGCCTTTTTCTTCTTCCGAGTCTGTCTCAGTCTGGAAACTCCATCAAAACTGGTCCAGCCCTGCTGGCACAGCCTCCAGCCTCACAGCAATACACAAGCCACGATAGTACAACAAACCGACAGACAAGTTTGTCTCCTTTAGCTGTTCCAACTGCTCTGCTACTTCCTGGACTTCCTGTTCCTGCTGGCCCTATCTGCCACTGCTCCCTGCCACCTTGGAGTCTGTCCCCTGCCCTCCTTACCTGTTCTGGCCACCAGCCCTGTCTGGTAATTGACAGTGATGCTAATCTCTGAAATTCCTCCCAGGAAGCAATTATTTAAGATTTACTATTTTTTACTGTGGGGAAGATAATTTCAAAGACTTCTACTTGCACCTCTTTATCATAACAGCCTTTGTTTCGTAGGTCATAGAATCAATGTAAAGGTTCTTTTAGTTTCTAAGTATAGCTATTCCAATTTTCTCATCAAGACAGGGGAAATGCCCTCAAGATTGGTCTATGGACACTTTGGATACATTAAGAGATGTTCTTGGGCCTAGACTCCATTTATCACCATGCCTCCATTAAGCCCAATTTTAAATGGAGTATCATGATGGCATTTGTAGACTACTGCTGTCAGTATCAGCTCAGTCCCTCTGCCTAATTGTTTTCAAGAAGTTTCCTCAGGGCAAAGTTCCTGTGATAAATGAGAGTATATGTACTTTTGGTAAAGGTAGGAGCAATATTTGCCATATGTTTTGGTTACCTAGTACTGCTCTGACAAGAATATACCACAAATGAGATGTGTTGAAGAAACAAGAGTTTATTCTCTTACAGTTTGGAGACTTTAAGTCAGAGTTCAAAGTGCTGGGCTCTCGGGGCTGCGTGAAAGCCTCTCAACCTTGGGCTTCAGCTCTGCCTCTTGCTCCCAGCCCTCTGAAGCTAGAGATTTTTCTTTGCTCAGCTACTGGCTTCTAAGGCTGACAAGCCCAAGGTTGACAAGTAAAAAAGGCACAATCCCAATGTTACCAAACTACACGGCAGACCATTAATTCAAGTCCATTGAAAGTCCCAAAGTCGGCAGAGCATGGCAGGCTACTGAACAATGACACAGCTATATGCAGGGTTCAAAGATGCCATAAGCTAGAGACTGTTCCCCAAGGCTTCTCCTTATATTCAGGAAGCAGATCATATCCTAAGGCAGCTACTCAGCTGCTCACAGTAGATTCCACCATGGAGTCGATTACCAGTCTCATCATGGGGAATACCACATCCAGCCTGTCCAGCCACTCAACCAGGCCCCGCCAAGTTGACACACAAACATAACTACCACACCATATATGTTTTTAAGATTCTTCCTTAAGGGCATCTAGTATCCCTTTCAGTTAATGTATACTGGATTTGTGAACAAACTTAGAGCCATTGCAGAGGCTGACATCAATCTTTTTCTTGCCCACTTTTTTTTTTTCTTTTTTTGTACTCCTGTGTGTCCTGCATTTCCTCCGTGTGAATGTCGTCCCTCTGGTGCCCTGTGGTCAATTGCTCCAAGGGATGCATTTCCATAGAGTATACGGGTGCAGCATCCTGGGTTGAGTGGTCTGCATGTACATCTTATTAACTGTTGAGCTGAGAGCCAGCCCCTGGTAGTGAGTTTTATTCCAGGCCCAGAATGTATCCCAGGGCCATAGTATTGGGGGTCTCACCAGATTCCATCCCACCAGTAATTCTGGTCATTTTTGAGTTTTTGAATTTTGCTCCACATTTTTCCTCCCACCCTATCCAGAATCTCCAGATTTTATTTTCTCCTGAGTTGTTGGCATTGGTCGCTGGGCACCATCTAGTTCTTCTGGTCTTGAGGGGCATTGTGTCCTAGGGCTAATTGCTTCCAAATGCCCCTCCCTTTTTTTGTACTCTTCTTTGCTTCCAACACTAGGAGACCATTAGGTGCATCTTAGATGGCCACTTGAAAGCTTTTAAGACCCCAGTCATTACTCACCAATGTAGTATGAGGGTCAAGGCTTTTATGTATTTTTTTATGCTAATTGAGTCCGGTGTCCCCCAGAACTATGGTTCTGAGACAGTAGATCCATTGGATCTCTCTCCCACAGTGTCTGAGTGTCTGTGAGGGATAACTCTGTATCTCTTTTCTATTGTTTCTGTAAGAAAACAATAAGTGTGTGTCTTTGTGTGTGTGTGTGTGTGTGTGTGTGTGTTTGAGATGTGACCATGATAATGGACCTGACAATAATCAGGCAATGAGGGGTGGTGTAGGGAAGATTTTGAAGAGATCAAGTAATATCTCATAAAGTGTTAGATGATGTTATTGTACAGTCTCCAGGCAAGTAGAAGTTTTTCTCCTCTATGATGGGGAAAGAGCTATTTCTGCAAGCTGTGAAAGTTCAAGGAAATTTGGACATTAAAGATTATCAGGCTTTTCCACTCAAGTGTCCCCATTCCACAGGAAAAACTTTAAGGCTGTGCATGCTGTCTCTTTTGCAGGTCTGTCATGCCTTCTGATGTGATCCTGCCCATGATTTTCATCATTGTCTTCCCTGCAGCTGCGGTAGGTAAGAGTCTCTTTAAAGCCATTACAGCACCCCTCCAGCTTTCACAGCACGCCTTTAAGTTAGCAATTAGCTGCCTGTTATTTTTTATTTATATTTTGCAAATTTTCCAATGCATTAAAAGCAGACACTCCGTAACACAATCCTTATATTTTCCCTTGTAGTGTTTAAGTGCAGCAGTCATGTGATATGCCAAGCTGCTGCTACATCCCAGGTGAAAGCTTGAGAAATTGTCACACCACTGCATGCCAGAGGTGGTTGTTAACATTGTTGGATGCTGTCACATCGGTTTTTGACTCAGCCACCCCATGTGATGGTGCAGAATTGCCCCATAGGGTTTCCTAGGCTGTAATCTTTATGGGATCAGATCATCAGAATCTTTTCTACCACCAAACTACCAAAACAAACTCATTGCCATCAAGTCAATTCCAACTCATAGCGAACCCTCCTCGGGTTTCCGAGGTGGTATTTCTATGGAAGCAGATTGCACAGTTTTCCTTCCGAGGAGTGGCTGGTGGATTTGAACCACCAGCCTTCTGGTTAGCAGTCAAATGCCTTAGGCACTATGCCACCAGAGCTCCTTTTCAGGTGGATTCAAACCAGTGATCTTCCAGTTAATAGCCTAGTACTTAATTGATGGGCCACTAGGGCTCCTTATGCCAGAGATTAGAGCCACCCAACTTACAGCCATAAACGGGGACCCCAAGTTCTATTCTGAAGGACTGCTTATAAGGGCACTCCTAATACCACTATCTTACCTGACTTCTTTAGAAAACAACCTGAGACAAAATCTTATGGGCTAACCCTTTATTATTGAGTGGAAGCCCAGGGAAGCAAGAGTGAGAAGGAAAAAGAAATGAGGCAGAGAGTAAGGATGAACAAATACAAGGAGGTGCCTCCCCAAGCTTGCCAGAGCTTCACAACACTTTGGTGGCTTAGTCTTGACAGACCATCTCCAGAGAAATCACATGAAAATGATAATATTTTGGAATGTATTCTGTCGGAGGAAAAGGTAAGCAATTTATGGGTGGGCTTTCTGTCATTTTTTTCTCTCACTGGTCAAAGTTCACCCCATTGGGTCAACTCCCTCACACCTCTCAGTTATATCAATGCCCCTCCTGGCAACCTCTGGAGCTCCTGAAGGCCTGTTTCAGGCAGTGTGTAGCTGCAGCAGTCTCTTATCCTTTGGTGATGTATCTTGAAGTTTCTCCATCTGTGGTGACAGCCCCAGCAGTAGTTGCCAGGATTTTTAAGACTGCAAGAATGGAAAGAGCTGTTTCTAAAATCTTTCTCGTCAGGGAAGAAGACGAGTGGCTAGGCCAGGCTAGGCTCTGGGGATAAATAGGTGAGAATGAGATCTGTGTAACATGTAAACTGGGCCTAATATTCACGTACTCTTTAATGAAACTTGTTATTTAAGATAAATCTACTTGTAAAAAAGTAAGAAAGTTGGTGCTCTGCCTTTCTTAATAAGAACTTTCCTCATTGCAGAATTTGGTAGACTCATGGAAGGGTCTGTGGAAATCATTTAGCCCAGCCTTCATATTTTTCAGATGAGAAGTATGACCTTTAGAAAGACTACGTGACACTCTGAAGTCAAACAGTAAATAGAGTAGTTACAATGCCTGCAGCCTGCCTCCATTCCAGGGTAAGACCATTGAAGGAAAGATTTGATGTAGCTTTGAAATGTTATTGTTAGCTTTGGAACAACAACAACAACAAAAATTATTTTTACAACTAAAAAAAAAAAATCTCTTTTAAAAATTCTTTTCTTTCACTTAAGTCAATATGTGTCTACCCTCTAGTTAGTGGTTTACCCTACCTTCCCTACCCACCCCTGGTAACTATTGTGGTGCAGTGAATTACTCGGTATGGTTTTTCTAGCCATAGTCTTTGTAAATCCCACTGGATTACTGGGTGGGACCATGCAAATAAGGCGTGTAGAACTCTAATGTTGGGATTGGTTAGTTCTGTCATTCTGCCAGGCATTTGATTGCTAACCAGAAGGCTGGCAGTTCAAACCCACCAGCCACTCCTTGGAAGGAAGGTTGGGCAATCTATTTCCATAGTGATCCTGCCTCGGAAACCCAAGGAGGGGTTGCTAAGAGTCAGATCTGACTTGACGGCAGTTTGTTTTTTGTTTGAGAGGCAGAGAAGGGAGCTCTGGTGGCGTAGTGTCTAAGGCATTTTACTGCAAACCAGAAGGCTGGCAGTTCAAACCCACCAGCCACTCCTTGGAAGGAAGATTGGGCAATCTAGAGGTAGAGGAGGGATCTCACTCCCATCAAGAGGGAAGAGCTTGAAGTGAAGTGGAGCACCTCCTTGGACCTGAAATCCCTGTGCTAGACCTCCTTGGTTGAGAGACACCTCAGCGGAGAGATGCCCTGGCAGAGAGATGGTGGTAGTGGAACCAAGAAGCTTATGACAGAGCGGCAGGCTTACCTGGCCCACAGAAGAAGAGGCCTGGATAAGAGGCCAAGGGCCAGAGAGAAGTATCTGAGGGCACTGTAGAGGGGAGACTGTCCTGATCAAAGAATTGTATCCTAAATGCTCTCATAAACCTGAATTGTAGCTTGTAACTCCCCTAATAAACCCCATAATCGTAGTATTGTCTGTGAGTTCCATGTGGCCACTGCAATTCAAACCCAGCAGAGAAGTAGTGAATACCACGGGAGGGACAGTTGGTGTCAAAGTTGGTAAAAAGGCTGGAGGGTGGCAGCATGTCTGGCCTCATAGGAGTAAGCCTTGGGCTGCTGCTGCTGATGGTGATTCTGTCTTCCTCTTGAGAAGTTAGAGGAGGTCAGAAGGTGCTGCCTCCATGTCCATTTTGCAACTATAAAATTTTTGTGCATGTGAAACCCTTTTCTTGACTCTACAATACTGATCTCTTACAATATTGTCCTCTTAGTAGTAGCTGCATTCTTGTCTCGTATCCACTCTTAAGGAGAATGCTTTCAGTCTCTCCCCACTGAGAATAATGTTGGCCACTGGCTTTGTATCTCTGCTCTTAATTATGTCGAGGAATTTCTCTTCTATTCCTATTTTGTTCAGTGTTTTTTTAAATCAAGAATGGGTGTTGGATTTTGTCAAATGCCACTTCTGTGTTGATTGTTATGATAGTGTGGTTCTTTTCCTTGGTTTTATTTATGTGATGAATTACATTGATTGCTTTTCTAATATTGAACCATCTTTGCATACCTGGCACAAATCCCATTTTGTCATGATGTATTATTTTTCTGATATGTTGTTGCAATCTATTGTTTACGAATTTGTTGAGAATTTTTCCGTCTATGTTCATGAGGAATATTGGTCTATTATTTTATTTTTTAGTGGTGTCTTTGCCTGGCTTTCTTTTTGGGGTAACATGCACTTCATAAAATGAATCAGAGAGTAGTCACTCCTTTTCAACATTCAGAATAGTTTGAGAATTGGCATCAGCTCTTCTCTGAATGTTTGGTAGAATTTGCCAGTGAAGCCATCTGGGCTGGACTTCTTTGTTACTAGTTGTGCTAAAGTGGATTCTCTAGAGAAGCAAAACCAGTAAAGCTTATATATACATATAGAGAAAGGAAACTTTATCTTAGGAAAATGGCTCACACACTTATAGAAGCTGGCAAGTTCCAAGTTCTTGGATCAAACATCAAGCTGGAGGCTTTTCCCGACTCACGCAGCTGCAGGGGCTCACATGCTCAAGGTTGGCAGGCAGTACACCAGCTGTTGACTCCAACAAATGATGGATCCAAGATCTCTAGGACGAATGGTGGCTTGTCCTCTCACGGACAGTTGTAGGCAGCACAACAGAATCCCAAGCCACAGAAGAGTGTCTCTTTTCCCAGGATGTCCCTAAATTTACGGAAAGCAGGCCATACTCCTAGGGAAACTCCCTTTCAACAGATTGGCTACTCAAAACATATACATCTGATCCCATCATGGGAACAACTCACATCACAATTGCTAAACCACACGGATTTTTGGTCCAGCCAAGTTGACACACAGCTCCAACTATCGCACTAGTATTTTTATAGGAACTCTGATGGTGTAGTGCCAAAGGCATTTGACTGCTAAACAGAAGGCTGGTGGTTCAAACCACTTCTCAGAAGGAAGATTGGGCATTCTATTTCTGTAGTGATACCGCCTCAGAAACCCAAGCCGGGGTCACTATGAGTCGGATCCAACTTGACGTCAGTGAGGTTTTTTTGTTTTTGTTGTTGTTTTTTAAGTATTCGTATAACCTGTTCAGTTTCTTCTTTTGTTAGAGGTCTGTTCAAATTTTCTGCCTTACTTTGTGTTAGTTCAGGTAGGTAGTGAGTGTCTAGAAATCTGTCCATTTCTTCTAGGTTTTCAGATGTGTTGGAGTACAGTTCTTCATAGTATCCTGATATTATCCTTTTAATTTCATTTGGTTCTGTTGTGATGTTGCCCATTCCATTTTTCATTTGTGTTATTTGCATCTTCTTTTCCTTTGTTAGATGTTCTGGTGGCATAGTGCCTAAGGCATTTGACTGCTAACCAGAAGGCTGGTGGTTCAAACCT
>NW_006921588.1:3873690-3878358 GCF_000298275.1 Orycteropus afer afer | reverse complement strand
ATGCTACCAGAGCTCCTAAGAAGAGTATCGTGGTTTTTAAGCAAAGTGTTTCCACGTGCTTATTTATTTCCTTGGTCTTCCTATTGTTGATTTCTAATTTTGTAGCATTGAGATCTGAGAAGATGCTGTGCAGTATCCTGATGTTTTTAAATTTATTGAGGCTTGCTTTGTGGCCTAACATATGGTCTATTCTGGAGAATGTAGAACAAAAATTCTTTAAAGGATACCAGTCTGCTTTGTTGATGAATTAATATGAGTGTTATAAGAGTCTACATTTTCAGAGCAGGACTTTATCTTTAGAAATGAAATAGAGATTGATACAGAGAGGATTCCACTGGTGGTGAAAACAGTTAACACGCTCAACTGCTAACTGAAAAGTTGGAGGTTCAAGCATACCCAGATGGACTTTGGAAGAAAGGCCTTGAAAACTTCTGAAAAAACAGCTGCGGTGTAGTAAATTACTTAGTGTGGCTTTTCTACCCATAAGTCTTTGTAAACTCCAAGGTGGGAATTGTTATTAGCAACTGAGGAGATCCTGATTTTAAAGTCGCCCACCTGGAGTATTTCTGTTGGGCGTGGCACAATACAATGTTCTGGGAGGTTCCCACTCTCTCTCACGTGCTTAGAGTTCTGATGCTGTGATTGGCTAGTTTGACCACCCTTCCGGGAGCAAAAGGAAGCCTCCTGGAGGCAGAACGCTCTCTCTGACTGCTGGTTGAGGAAGACGTGCTGCCAAAAGAGACACGCGCCCCTGAAAGAGACAGGCGTTGCTGGGAAAGAGACGCAAGAGACACGCATTGCTGAGTGAGACACCGAGGGACCAGTGCTGCTGGGAAAGAGACAGTGAGAGACTGTTGGCCGAGGGATGGTGGGCTGGGAGAGAGACTGAGCATTTTTCTTGAACTTGAGTTGTAGCTTGGTGCTTCCCTAATAAACCCCATAATCTGTGAGTTCTGTGTGGCCACTGCAGTGAATTATCGAACCCAGGAGAGAGGTGGTGGGTGCCTTGGGAGGAACGGTTGGTAAAAGGGCTGGAGGGAGGCAGCATGTCTGGCCTTGCAGTAATAGGCCTTGGGTTACTGCTGGTAATCCTGCCTTCCCCTTGTAGGGTTAGAGGAGGTCAGAACATGTGGCCTCCTTGTCGTTTTTGCAACAGCCATTGAAAACTCTATGGAGTACAGCTCTACTCTGATATACATGAGGTCAGCATAAGTCAGAATTAACTTGATGGAAATTGGTTAACTGGTTAAAATGATACGGAGAACAGTAATAAGACTTACATTCAGAACACCCAACCCAGGGCAGTGCACCCACCTATTCTATGGCGATACATCCCTTAGAGGAACTGGCCATGGAGCACCAGAAGAGCAAAATTCACACGGAGGAAAAGCTGGACAGACAGGAGTACATAACTGAGAAGGGGACAGGGATGGGGTGGTCACAGGGATGGGAGAGGAGAGTGAAAGTGGAATAAACAAAGGTAAGTGTGTCAGTTTATTATTGTCTCTTTAAATTCTAAAACTATTATAAAAAAAAAAAAAAAAAAAAACCTCAGGAATTGGCCCAGCAGACTTCCTTTGTTCTTTGTATGCACCATCTAAATGGAAACATAGAATTCTGTGCCCTTTTGAGCAGAGCTATCAAGGCGGCATTGATAGCTGTCATAAAGGTTAGTGTGCACCTAGAGTTGAAGCCCCTTGTTTCTTGCAAATAGCCTCCATCTAGCAAATCCAGCTGCTTTCTCATTGGTTGACACATTAACTGTGAGAGCATCTGGAGATTCTTGCCCTGCTGACACATGTGCTACAGGTATAAGGATCTGAACTTCACTGTGTGACAGTCTTGATTTCTGTCTGAGGTACAGAAGCTGCAATAAGAAGTCTTCTTTCATTTTATCTTCCAAATGATATCCTACGAAGGAAAACTTCTTGTTTTTATTTCCTGTCTGAGAAAATAAAAAAAAAAAAAAATCTGGCTTGCTGAAATCTGTTTCCTATCATGTCTTAAATTAGCCTGGTACCCATTTGTTTGCATATCTGCCCCAGCTATGTGGGAGGAAACTGATGAGCTGGCTCCTAATTTCCATGAGTGGGTGCCAACCACAGTGTGCCTGGCACTGGCTTGGGATGCTTTTTGCCAAGGGCAGAGTTTTGCTTTTGATATCTTTGTGGATCAAGCCCTACGTGAGGAGACAGCTATAGACAGGAGGGAAAATAGCATCTCCTAGATCTGGCAGCTCTTCTTATATCCCTCCCCGCAACAGAAGAACCCATTGATATGCAACAGGAAAAATACAGATTAAGTAAAATGCAGTGAAGTATGAGAGAAAGCCTGGGTAGCTTGTCAGCAAGACTGCTACATCAGAAGTGCAAGTTAAGCATGAATTATTATTTTCTGGAAAGGATACTACTGGATGCTAGAAACAACCTCTCCTGGAGGTTGTTTTTGTGCATGTAGAGTTACCTGTTTTCTCCTTTTAGACTGAGAAATGCTATTGCCCTTTGTGGCATCATGATGCTGAAGACTGAGAAATATGTACCCATGCGGGCTTCTTTTGTTTCCTGAATTCTGCAAGGTGTTCTTTCCAGTGAATTCTATTTTTCAGGCTTTCTGAAATGTCAGGTCTATTACCTGCTGTCCAGGAAAATCCATTGCAAGCTTCCACAAGTGAAGCTGAGAATCAAGACTTTACCCACTAATGGAGCCTAAGCTATAGGAGAGGGCATTTTTTTTGGCTTTTTCGCCCCTTCTTTATATATTAAGCAAACTTGTTGAATGGACAATCTTCTCAAACCTGGGAGGTATGGGAAAGCCCATAGGTATCCAGGATGAGCATCTCTGAGACTTTAATAGGTACTGGAGAACTTTCTGTCTCTCCTTCAATATACATGCAGACCCTGGGATATGAATGTCCAACTTACAGACAACTCTTGCAAAAAACAAAACAAAACAAAACACTGTCATCAAGTAGATTCTGACTCATCGTTGTGACCATGTAAGTAAGAGTAGAACGTCCCCATAAAGTTTCCAAGGCTGTAAATCTTTACAGTAGCAAATTGCCTTATCTTTCTCCCTCGGAGCAGCTGGTGAGTTTGAACCACCAACTTTCTGATTAGCAATTCAATGCTTTAATCCAGTGTCATCAGAGCTCCTACTTACCCTTTAATGTTACCTAAATTTGCCCTCACATTGAAATGATTGAACCAACCCCTACTCTAAATAAATTCTTCATTAAAATCACCTTCAATGGTTTAATCAGCTTTTAAATCATTGTAAAAGGCTTTGAGACTTTTCTTGCACTACAGTAAGGCTAAATAAGAACTACATGCATCTGTCCCAACTTACCTACAAATTCTTAAAGACACAGTTAGGAACTTAACTCATTTGTAATCGGTGGACCGCATGTATACTCTTAGAAGGGCAATTCAGGCAGCAACACTAGCAATAGTCCTAGTGTGGCTCTGTGTACAGGTTTTTGTGTAAACAATAGGTTTCGTTTCTCTGGGGTAAATGTCCAGACGTGCAATTGCTGGGTGATATGGTGGTGTTGTCATTGTTATTAGTTGCCATCCAGTTTGCCTTGACTCAGGGCAATCCCATGCACAACCAAAGAAAGCAGGATCATATTATAGTTACATGTTTAGTTTTATAAGAAACTGTCAAACTTTTCCAAAGTGGCTGTGTGATTTTATACCAGTGGAGGGTGTGCGAATGATTCAATTTCTCCACATCCTTGCCACCATTTATTGTTGTCATCCTTTTTTGTTTTAACCATTATATATTGTAGATACTAGTCCTTTGTCAGATACGTGGTTTGCAAATATTTCCTCCCATTCTGTAGCTTGTCTTTTTATCCTCTTTACTTGGACTTTCACAGAGTAAAACTTCTTAATTTTGATGAATTCCAATTTGTCCTTTTATGAATTATACTTTTGGTGTCAAATTAAGGACTCTTTGCCGAGCCTTAGATCCCAAAGATTTTCTCTAACTTTTTTTCCCAGATGTTTTATAGTTTATGTTATACACATAAGTCTATAATCCATTTTGAGTTAATTTTTTTCTTCTAAATTATATTTATTTTGTTGTTGTGGTTGAGAATATACACAGCAAAACATACACCAATTCAACAGTTTCTACATATACCATTTAGTGACACTGATCACATTCTTGGAGTTGTGCAGCTATTATCATCCTCCTTTTCTGAGTTGTTCCTCCTTCATTAAGATAAACTCACTGCTCCCGCCTAGCTAATCTTTCACAATGCTGTAGTTAATTTGATCCCATATAACGAACGCACTGCCATTGAGATGGATCCGACTCATAGCGACCCCTCCTTGGGTTTCCAAGGTGGTATCACTATGGAAGTAGATTGCCCAACCTTCCTTCTGAGGAGTGCCTGGTGGATTTGAACCACCAGCCTTTAGGTTAGCAGTCAAATGCCTTAGGCACTATGCCACCAGAGCTCCTATATAGATAGTTCTTAAAAGGATAATGTTCAACTATGCAATGCTAAAGAATAATGTAGAATCTGCAAAACACCACATAACATGGATGAACTTGGAGGACACTATGCTGAGTGAAATAAGTCAATCACAAAAGGACAAATATTGTATTAGTCCATTATTGTAAAAGTTAAGGAAAGGTTTATCTATAGAAGGAAATTTTCTT
>NW_006921588.1:3859801-3872103 GCF_000298275.1 Orycteropus afer afer | reverse complement strand
CACCAGCCTTCTGGTTAGCAGTCAAATGCCTTAGGCACTATGCTACCAAAATTTGAACTTCTCTTCTTCATTTTCCCACTTTTGCTGATCAGGATTCTTTTATGTAATCTTTGATCAAAATATTCTGTAATGGTAGCCAGGCACCATCCAGCTCTTTTGGTCTCATGGCAAAAGAGGCAGTTGTTCAAGGAGGTAATTAAGCACATATTCCATATCTTCCCGCTATTCCTGACCCTCCTTCCTCTGTTGCTCCAGGTGAATACAGGCCAATTGTAGTGGCTTGGATAACCACTTGTCAGCTTTTAGATCCCCAAGCACTATGGATAACCACTTGTCAGCTTTTTAGATCCCCAAGCACTATGCAACAAACAAGGACGTAGAACAGAAGTACTAAACATGCTATCAGGCCAATTAGCTGGGATGTCCCATGAAACCATGACCCCAAACCTCCAAACCAAGGAACCATATCTCATGAGATATTTGATTGTACATAGATAGCCTCAGCAGCTACACTTTTTTTTTGTTTGCCTTTGTTGTAAATATATCTATCACACAGCTTTTGCCAATTCAACTTTTTATAAGTGTACAGCTTATTGACAACAATTACAATATTTGACTATGCAATACTACCCTTAATCAACATCAATTTTTTTCCATTACCATTAACTTCCCTTTTCCTCCTTCCTCCTGCCCATGGTGATCAGTGATAAACTTTGTTCTCTGCACATTTGATTTTCCTTGTCTTTTTATATAAGTGAGATCATACAAATTTGTGCTTTAGTGATTGACTTATTTTGCTCAGCATTATGTCTTCAAGCTCCATCCATCCTGTAGCTTGTATCAAGACTTCTTTTCTCCTACTGGTTGAGTAGTATTCCATTATATGTATGTACCACATTTTTTTTATCCATTCATCTGTTGATAGGCATTTAGGTCGCTTCCACTCTTTAGCTATTGTGAATTGTGCTCTTTTTGAGTCTCTGCTTTCAGGTCATTTGGGTATTTATCCAAGAGTGGAATCGCTGCATCTTATGGTCTATTTTTAGTTTTTGAGGAGCTGCCACACTATTTTTCACAGCAGCTGTGCCATTTTGCATTCCCACTGGCAATGGATGTCTTTGTTGGTAGGTGCAGTCAAGTTGATTCCAACTCACAGCAACCTTATGTACAACGGAACAAAACACTGCCAGGTTCTGCACCATCCTCACAGTCATTGCTATGTTTGAGCCCATTGTTGCAGCCACTGTGTCACTCCATCTCGTTGGATAAGGGTTCCAATCTTCCCACATTCTTGCCAATACATTTTCTTTTCTTTTCTTTTTGATCTTAGCCATCCTTAATTTAACTTATTTGGCAGTCCCACAGCGATTCTGACTCATAGTGACCCCATTGACCTTCTGAGGCTATAAATCTTTACAGAAGTAGATCATGCCATCTTTTTTCTGAGGTGAGGCTGGTGGGTTTGAACCACTAAACTTTTGGTTAGCGGCCAAATGCCTTATCCACTACGCTGGTGTCTCATTGTGGTTTTGATTTGCATCTCTATGATGGCTGAGACACTAGGCACATTTTCATGTATTTGGTGGCAATTTGAATGTCCTCTTTGATGAAATGTCTATTCAAGTCCTTTGCCATTTTATGGTTGGGTTATTTGTCTTTTTGTTGATAGGTTGTTGAAGTTTTTTTCTCAGTCTAGTTTTGTTTTTTATTGTGATTTGGGTGAAAGTTCACAGAGCAAATTGATTTTCCATTCAACAGTTCATACACATTTTGTTTTGTGACACTCATTGCAGACAATGTAACAGCACTCTTCCCACTTCCTCCTTGTGGTTACCACTTCCCTTCATCCTTCTTTCCTATCCCTTCCTGACTTCTTAGCTTTATGTCTAAGCAAATGTTGCCTTTTTGATCTTGCATGGTTGATTGTTCTCATGAGTGCATACCTCCCTGCTAGTATTATTCACTTCATGGGCCTGCCTATCGTTTGGCGGAAAGCTGAGCCACAGAGGTGAATCCAGTTTGTCTTGAAGGGTGTCTAAGAGCCATAATCTCAGGGGATGCATCGTCTCTATCAGACCAGCAAGCCTGGTCTTTTAATGTTGAATTAATTTTTTAATAAGATGTGAAGTGTAGATCAAAGTCTTTTTTTCTTTCTTTTTCTTATTGTCTATGAGTGTCCAAGGAGCTCCGGTAGCCTAGTGCCTAAGGCACTTGACTGCTAACCAGAAGGCTGGAGGTTCAAACCCACCAGCCACTCCTCAGAAGGAAGGTTGGGCTGAGTAATCTACTTCTGTAGTGATACTGCCTCGGAGGGGTTACTATGAGTCAGGTCTAACTCGACGGCACATAACAACAACAACATGGGTGTCCAATCACTCCAGCAACATTTGTTGAAAAGGCTATCCATTGAATTGCTTTCTTCATTGAATTGATTTCACACATTTGTCAAAAATCAACTGGGCATATATATGAAGGTCTATTTCTGGGTGTCAACAGCATTTTGACACAGGCTCCGCTTCACATGGAGGGATGGAGAATGAAGAGTTACTGCTTTACTGTGCATGAAAGAAGGGAGGTCTCTGTAGGGTTATTAATGTAGTAGAGCCGAATGGAGAGTGAGCACAAAACCTGGCCCACAGAGAAAACATCTGTTTGGCAATTGTTACAACACAGGCCTGAGCCTAATTTTTTCTTTTTTTTTGCTTAAGACATATAACAGAAGATTATGATGAGTTCTCTGCTTCGCAATAGCCTTTCACTATTTTATCATTTAAAACAAACTGGACTGTTTTTTAGCTACTGATAATCAAAAACTCATTTTTTAGCATATCTCTTTGAGCTCTCAGAGTTTGCCAGAGGATGTAAATATCACTTTTTAAATAATTTTTCCTCCCTTTATCTGCCCATGTATTTGCAAGTGTCCAGACAGACAGCTGAATGGGATACCTCTCAGATTTTCCTGCCGAAAGGTCATCATGAGATTAAAGGACCCCATGAATCATTGTGCCTACCCTAAGTCACTTTAACTCCTACGTGGACCTCATTGCTTGGGGTTTTCTCTGAATTACATGATTACCATGGTTTGTCTTACACTTGTTCGTATTCTTTGATCACTTGGAAAAATCTTTGAATTTTATCAAACTAGTTGCTGTTGAGTTGATTCCAACTCATAGCGAACCCTTGTGCTTCAGAATAGAATTGCACTTCATAGAATTTTCAAGGCTATGATCTTTTGGAAACAAATCACCAAACCTTTCTTCCAAGGCATCTTTACCTATGGGTGGGTTCAAATCTCCAACCTTTCAGTTCATTGTCAAGTGCTTGATTATTTTCACTACCTGGAGACTCACTTTGAAGGATAAATTGACTCTAATCTGAAATTCTCCCTAATCACAGTTACTTTCACCTTCATTCTCCCCACCTTCATCTATCTCTCAGGGATTAAACTTTTTTTTCTTATTTTTTATGAGAATAATCTATAATATTGTTGGGTGCACAATAAGCAACTTAAACATTTTCCCCTTAATTAATATTGAGGACATGAATCTTTTCTCTCTCTGTTTGCTCCGTAAGACACTTATTCAATCCTATCCTTTAACATCTCTCTATGGAAGTCACTTATTTCTCTAACCACTCATGTCTTGTAACATATATGGAGCTCTGGTAGCATAGTGCCTAAGGCACTTGACTGCTAACCAGAAGGCTGGTGGTTCAAAGCTACCAGCCACTCCTCGGAAGGAAGATGGGACAATCTACTTCCATAGTGATACTGCCTCGGCAACCCAAGGAGGGGTCGCTATAAGTCAGGTCTGACTTGATGGCACATAAAACAACAAACAACATAGTGATAAGGATATGGAGAAAAAGGAACCCACACAAACTCTTATCCATCCCTCTTCCCCATTATATTTTAATTCTATTTGTTCTTGTGCTCACTTGAGTAGAAATAATGTATTATAATTATCATAGTTTGAAATATTTATAAGGAACTGAAGTACATAATTCCATCATAAGTCCTCAAAATCTTAGCTTCTTAAACCACCTGAAAACAGTTTCCATAGACAATGCAAATCAATTCTAATGTTTTCACCTATGGTAAATCCAAAAAAAGAAAACAGTACATATTCCCTTAGATTTCATTCTTCCAGAATTAAAAGAAGAATAATCTATTTTACTGAAAGCTTTAAATCATTTTCATTACTGAATCCAGTTGAGTCAAGTTCACCTTTTTCACCTCTGCTTCTAACCGGCTCTAGCATCACAGGAGCAAACATATAAAAGGGACACCACTGTCTGTCTCCTTTCTTTACATGCTTCGTACTCTGACAACTGATGGTTCAGCCCTACAATGAACACTCACCTTTGCTCTCATTCTGCCTCCTCTAATGTCTTCCAACCATCTTAAATCATTGTTCTGTCAACATCTTTCCTTTAGAAACTTAAAAAGCCACCACCTTTAGATAATGTGTTTTGAGAAACTGACACAGATCCCATTCCTGATTACACTCTCTCTCCCGTTTCAGTGGAGAATGTTCAACCAAGCGAAGGAAAAATGCTATCAAGTGCTTGCTCTGTGCCAAGCACTGTGCTAACTGTTTTCACTAATTCTTGGATAATATAGTTCTATTAATGACATACACCCAAACTGACAGCTACCTGGCCAACTGACTGGAAGAGATCCATATCTGTACCCAATCCAAAGAAAAGTAATCCCACAGAATGTGGAAATTATTGAACAATATCATCAATATCACATGCAAGTAAAATCTTGCTGAAGATAATTCAAAAACAGTTGTAGCAGTATGTTGACAGAGAACTTCCAGAAATGCAAGAGGATATGGAACAAGGCATAACATTGCTGATGTCAAATGGATCTTGGCTGAAAGCAAAGAATACCAGGAAGATGTTTACTTGTGTTTTATTGACTATGCAAAAGCATTCGATTATGTAGATCATAACAAATTATGGATAACATTGAGAAGAATGGGAATTCCAGAACACTTGATTGTGCTTATGAGGAACCTGTACATAAACCAGAGGCTGTCATTCAAATAGAACAAGGGGATACTGCATGGTTTAAAATCAGGAAGGGAGTGCATCAGGATTGTATCCTTTCACCATACTTATTCAATCTGTATGTGAGCAAATAATCCAAGAAGCTGGACTATATTAAGAAGAGCATGGCATCAGGATTGGAGGAAGGCTCATTAACAGCCTGTGATGTGCAGATGACACAATTTTGCTTGCTGAAACTGAAGATGACTTGAAGGACTCACTGATGAAGATTAAAGACTACGGTCTGCAGTATGGATTACATCCCAACATAAAGAAAACAAAAATCCTCACGACTGGACCAATAAGCAGCATAATGATAAATGGAGAAAAAATTGAAGTTGTCAAAGAGTTTGTTTTACTTGGTTCCACAATTAACACCAATGGAAGCAGCAGTCAATACATCAGATGACTTATTGCACTGAGCAAATCTGCTGCAAAAGACCTCTTTAAAGTGCTGAAGAGCAAAGATGTCTCTTTGAAGACTAGGGTCTTCTCAAGCCCTAGACAAGGTCTAAGAGCTCTGGTAGCATAGTGCCTAAGGCATTTGACTGCTAACCAGAAGCCTGGCGGTTCAAATCCACCAGCCATTCCTTGGAAGGAAGGTTGGGCGATCTACTTCTGTAGTGACAATGCCTTGGAAACACAAGAAGTTGTCACTATGAGTCAGGTTCGACTTGACGGCAGTGAGTTTGGTTTGGTTTGGTTTAGACTAGGTTGAACCCAAGCCATGATATTTTCAATTACCTCATGTATATGTGAGAGCTGGACAGTGAATAAGGAAGGCCAAAGAAGAGTTGATGCTTTTGAGTTGTGGTGTTGGCAAAGAATACTGAAAGTACCACGGACTGCCAAAAGAACAAAGAAATCTCTCCTGGAAGAAGTGAAGCCAGAATGCTTCTTGGAAGCAAGAACGGCCAGACTTCATCTGATCTACTTTTGTCATGTTGTCAGAAGAGACCACTCCCTGGAGAAGGATATCATGCTTGGTAAAGTGGAGGGTCAACGAAAAAGGGGAAGGCAGTCAGTGAAACGGATTGACACAGTGGCTGCAATGATTGGCTCAGGTATAGCAAGGATTGTGAGGCTGGCACAGGATTGGGCAGTGTTTTGTTGTGTTGTACTGTGATCTGCTGTGAGTCAGAGCCAACCAGACGGCACCTAACAACAGCAACAACAACCCAAACTGAGTGAAACCTAGGTTATTTTGTTAGTGACAAATAAGCCCTAACCTTCGTTGGTTTGGGAGCTCTGGTGGTGTAGTGCCTAAGGCATTTGACTACTAACCAGAAGGCTGGTGGTTCAAACCCACCGGCCACTCCTCAGAAGGAAGGTTGGGCAATCTACTTCCGTCATGATACTGCCTTAGAAACCCAAGGAGGAGTCATTATGAGTAGGATCTGACTCGAGGGCAGTGAGTTTTTGTTGGTTTAAAATAGGAAAGCCTTGTCTTTCTGTTCACTCTAAATGTCCTTCTCAAGTTGGGGGTAGGGAGCAGTGCTATATGTCAAGAATCAGTAAACTTTGTCTTAAAAGCTGTTTAGTAAATATTTCAGACTTGCAGGCTATATGGCAATGATTCATTCAGCCACTGTAGCTTGGACAAATGGGCATGGGTGTGTTGCAACATTGTTCGTTGTTGTCAAGTAGGCTTCCACTCACGGCAACCTTACGTATAACAGAACAAAATGTTGCCTGGCCCTGTGCCGTCTTCATGATTGTTAACATGTTTGAGTCTCTTGTTGTGCCTATTGTGTCAATCTATCTGTTGAGGGTTTCTCTTTGTTTTCATTGGCCCTCTACTTTACCAAGTGTGATGTCCTTTCCTAGCAATTGGTCTTCCTTGATGACTTGTCCAAAGTAAGTCAAAGTCTCACTGTGCTCACTTCTAAGGAACATTCTGATTATGTTATTCTTAGACTGATCTGTTCCTTCTTTTGTCAGTCTGCAGTATATTCAATATTCTTCACCAACACCACAGTTCAAATGCATCAATTCTTCGTCTCCTTTTTTCACTACCCAGCACTCCCATAGAAATTTGTTTACAAAATCAGGTGCAGGCCCAGGGGCTGTAGTTTGCTGACCCTGCTCTGTCTCTATCACCCTCACTCGGGACTCAGGCTAGTGGAGGTTCTATCACATGGAGTATTATCTAGCATAGTGGCAGGAGAAAAAAAAACATGGAGCACCATGTTCCAATTCATATGCTTCAGGTGGAAGTGATCCTCGTCCCTTCCATTCGTGTTTTATGAACCAAAGAAAAATATATCAGCACATCTAACGTCAATAAGTGGAGCTGGGGAAACTGTCCTCCTGCGTGTCTAGGACAGGAGAACTGAAAACACTGGCAAGGAATAGTAATGTCTATTGCATACTGCTTAATTCTTCTTTTGTTCATCTCTTTTTGTAGCTATATTTTTGCTGAATCTTAGGTTCCTACTTAAGGAAATGACTTATAAAACTGTGGCTTACTCAACAATCTTACAGGTGTATTATTTAGTTTCTAGAATAACTGGGTCTATTTTTATCCTTCTCTTGCTTTTCTTGTCCAACCTCTGGACTTGTTATTGCTCATCAGCCAGATTATTAACAAGCCAGCAGGAAAGTGAAATATAATCTTCAAATGTATCCTCCTCAAATATGTTTCCTAGACCTTGCAGTACACACAGAAAAGTCGCGTTTGAGGGCCCTTTGTCAGGATTTCCATTTCAGAAATTTTCATTTTATTATTATTGCCTAATTTGCCCCTCCATTCAGAGTATCTATGTTTAAGAGGAACATCTGGCCAGAATTAGATGTTTATAGACATTAGCAGCATGTGAGTGTAAAGGTGTGTGTATATAGGGGTGAGTATTAGACAACCAATTTCATCAACTTTCTCCATAGTCCTTTTACATCTCTTTAATTTTCTAATTCCTCTGTATATCTTCTTCCTTTCTTTCTTCCCAGGTAAATGCTAATGCTTTCAATGTTAGGTTGGAGGGAGTGGGAGTTAATAATAATACTTAATTTTTTTGGTTAACTCTTGCCTATGTGCCTAACATACCTTTTTGCAATATTCTTTCTCTCAGTTTTTCATCCATTCATCTTTCTATCCAGTATCTAAATGTGTATGTATCTGCTAGGCAGATAGGTAATGGAGAACAACTCTGAACAAGAGAGGCATAGTCCTTGCCCTTATGAAGCAGATAATTTTTTTATGAGATAAAAATATAAAAATTGATGAGAGCTCTGACGAACCCTAGAAGCTGGGCATTCTGAAGGAGCATTTAACTGGGATATCCACCTGTGAGAAGGTAAGCACTACAGGGAAAGAGTTCCTATTTCTTTCCATGAATGAAGGTAGTGTTTAGAGATTTTATTCAAGTGTTTTTGTTCTTTCATCTTTTGCTTCTATTGTTTATACTGCTGCCATCTTTAGCTGTATTGGATGAATGGCAAATAGCCAGCAAGTCCTCAGTAGATTTCCCATTTGTAGCAGGTTTCTCATTTCTCTGAGTTTACTTTAAAGATCAAATTGCTTTTAGCCCTATTTTGGGCCCTGCTAAGAAGAGCAGGCTCTTTCTTCACCCTCCATGTAAAGCATTGCTCAGGTGAGAATTATGCACAACTGCCCAGAAGAGAGGAATGAAAACTTTTTAGGAAATAAAGGGAGTAGGAAAAGCATAACTTCTTTCTTTATATTGTTGCCTTCAAGGCTCAAGCTCTTATTTGAGATGCTAACCAAAATGTTGGTGGTTAGAACCCATCAGTCTGTCTGCCAGAGAAAGATGAGGCAAACTGCTTCCATAAAGATTTACAGCCTTGGAACCCTATGAGACGGTACTATTTTGTCCTGAAGTCACTGAGTCAGAATCAACTCAACGGTGGTGTGTTTGGTTTATTTGTTTGTATTATTATTTTGGGGTTTTCTTTCACTTTAATTTTTTCTTTTATGCAAAAAACACTCATATCTAGTTAGAATATGTTGTTGTTGTTGTTATGTGCCATTGAGTCATCTCCGGCTCATAGTGACCTTATGTACAACAGAATGAAACACCGCCCTGTCCCTTGCCAGCTTCATGATCCCTACTATACTTGAGCTTGTCGCTGCAGCCACTGTGTCAATCCATCTCGTTGAGGGCCTTCCACTTTTTTGTTGACCCTCCACTTTACCAAACATGACTTCCTTCTCCAGAGAATGGTCCCTTCTAACAACATGACCAAAGTAGGTGAGACGAAGTCTGACCATTCTCGCTTCCAAGGCTCATTCCAGCTGCACTTCTTCCAGAAGAGATTTGTTAGTTCTTTTAGTAGTCCATGGTACTTTCAATATTCTTTGCCAACACCACAACTCAAAGTATCAACTCTTCTTCGGTCTTCCTTATTCATTGTCCAGCTCTCACATGCATAGATGATTGAAAATACCATGGGTTGGGTTAGGTGCATCTTAGTCTTCAAGGAGATATCTTGATATCCACATCCCCTACTGAATCCAGCTTGCATTTCTAGAAGTTCTCTGTCAATATACTGCTGCAACCGTTTTTGAATTATCTTCAGTAAGATTTTACTTGTGTGTGATATCAGTAATATTGTTTGATAATTTCTACATTCTGTGTGATCATCTTTCTCTGGGATGGGTACAAATATGGATCTATTCCAGTCAGTCAGCCAGGTAGCTGTCTTCCAAATCTCTTGGCATAGCTGAGTGAGTGCTTCCTGTGTGGCATCTGTTTGTTGAAACATCTCAGTGGGTATTCCGTCAGTTCCTGGAGCCCTGTTTCTTGCCAATTCCTTCAGTGAAACTTTGACTTCTTCCTTCAGTACCATTGGTTCTTGATCATATGCCACCTCCTGAAATGGATGATCATCTATCAAATCTTTTTGGTATAGTGACTCTCTGTATTCCATCCATCTTCTTTTGATGCTTCCTGTATCATTCAACATATTGCCCATGAAATATTTCAGTATTGCAATATGAGGCTTAAATTTTTTCCTAAGTTCCTTCGGCTTCAGAAATGCCAAATGTGTTCTTCCCTGTTGGTTTTCTAACTCCAAGTCTTTGCACATTTCATTATAATAATTGACTTTGTCTTCTGTTCAGCTCTTTTATCTTTTCATTTCTTCCATTTGCTTTAGCTACTTAGTTCAAGGGCAAGTTTCAGAGTCTCTTCTGACATTCATTTTGGTCTTTTCTTCCTTTCCTGTCTTTTTAATGAGCTTTTGCTTTCTTCAAGGATGATGTTCTTGATGTCATCACACAATTTCTCTGGTTTTTGGTCATTGGTGTTCAGTGCATTAAATCTATTCTTTAGATGGTCGCTAAATTCAGGAGGAATATTATCAAGGTCATATTTTGGTTCTCATGGACTTATTTTAATTGTCTTCACCTTCAGCTTGAACTTGCATATGAGGAGTTGGCAGTCAGTTCCACAATCAGCTCCTGGACTTGTTTTGGCCGAAGATATTCAATTTTTCCATTGCCTCTTGCCACAGTTATAGTCAATCTGATTCCTGTGTACTCCATCTGGCAAAGTCCATGTGTATAGCTGCCATATGTGTTGTTAAAAAAAGATATTTGCAATGAATAAGTTGTTGGTCTTGCAAAATTCTATCATGTGATCTCCAGAGTTATTTCTATCACCAATGCCATATTTTCCAACTACTAGTGATTCTTCCTTGTTTCCAACTTTTGCATTCTAGTCATCAATGATAATCAACACATCTTGATTGCATGTTTGGTCAATTTCAGACTGCAGAAGCTGGTAAAAATCTTCAATTTCCTCATCTTTGGCTCTAGTGGTTGGTGCATAAATGTGAATAATAGGAGTACTAACTGATCTTCCTTGCAGGCATACAGATATTTTCCTACCACTGACTGTTTTGATTACCTCTGTGCTGCTCTAACAGAAAATATCACAAATGAGATGGCTTTAACAAACAGAAGTTTATTCTTACGATTTTTGGGAGGCCAGAAGTCCAAGTTCCAAGTGCCAGGCTCTAGGGGCTGTGTGAAAGCCCCTCAGCCTTGGCCTTCAGCTCTGCCTGTGGTCCTGACTCACTGAAACTAGCAGCATCTCTTCACTCAGACTGGCTGCTGAGAATAACAAGCCCAAGATAGACAAATAAAATAGCACAGTCCTGATGTTACTAAACAATACAGCAAGCCATTGATTCAAGTCCATTGTAAGTCCCAAGATTGGCAGAGCATGGCAGGCTGCTGAACAACAACATGGCTACATACAGGGTTCAAGCATGCCATAAGGTGGAGACCATTTCAAAGCTGCTGCTTATATATGGGAAGCAGACCACAGCCCTAAAGCAGCTACTCAGCTGCTTGTGGTAGACCCCACCATGGAACTGATAGCCAGTCTCATCATGGGGAATAACTACCACCAGCTGGCCAGCCACTCAACCAGGCCCAGCCAAGCTGACACACAACCTTACCTACCACACTGACAGCATTGTACTTCAGGATAGATTTTGACACATTCTTTGTGATGATGAATGCCACTGTATGCCTCTTCAATTTGTCATTCCAGGCATAGTAGATCACACCATTGTCTGATTTTAAATGGCCAAAACCAGTCCATTTCAACTCACTAATGCCTAGGATATCAACCTTTATGTGTTCCATTTCATTTTTGACAATTTCCACTTTTCCTAGATTCATACTTCATACATTCCATGTTCTGATCATTAATGGATGTTTGCAGCTGTTTCTTTCCATCTTGAGAAGTGCTACATCAGCTCATCAAAATGAAATTAATACAATACTTATGTATAAAAGTATTTTAAGAAAATGAGTTATACATAAAATCAGCAGTATGGTCAAACCCACAAAATTATAGATAGTAATAACTCATTTATTTTGCAATCTTGTGAAGCATGCTATTTCATATTGAAGAATTTCCAGAAAACATACTCTGTTTTTTCTTTTTTTTTGGGAAAAAATTAAGCTACTTTGTATTAAAATATTTTTACAATATTTTCTAGCCCTTAAATGAAACATAATTTACTCTTTCCTTAATGGCTCCAACTCATCAGTTATTAACTTAAGTATTTTTAATTTTCTATAGCATATTGATGCCTTTACAGCCTACCTAGGAGATGTAGGACAATTTATCTTAATAAGAATGGCTCTAGAATACTTTGATTTTAAAGTATTCACATGAAAACCTATTATAGGTTTAGTTTATTTCTCTCTCTCTCTCTCTCTCTCTCTTTTTTTTTTTTTGTGTTCTTCATTATTAGGATGTCAGAAGCCTCTT
>NW_006921588.1:3849008-3853511 GCF_000298275.1 Orycteropus afer afer | reverse complement strand
ACTGTGATGCTCTGTTGTCTCTGAGGCATTGTCACATTTTTTGTGTTTATATTTAATTGGTGATTGTATGTTGGAGTGACTTGCTCACAATTTTCGTATTCTTTGTTTTGTTTGTATGTTATCTATACAAGCAGGGTACTGTGCTCCTCTATTCACTAGTTGACAGCACTTATACACTCACTACCTGTCTCTTTTCCTGTTGTCAGCCTCTCATATGTCCCTGCCAACCTTGCAAACAGCCTATTCTTAGGTTCCTGGAATCCCAATGAGAATGCTATCACCTTAAAATCCAAAATGGTTGCCACTTGTAAAGATTCAAAATGGCTGCACCCTCGGTCACTTTAAATATCCAAAATGACTGCTGCGTGTAAACAATCAAAATGGCTTCACCCTCTAAACAGTGGAAAGTCAACAGCTCAGGTTGTCTCCCTCCTTGCTCTTTACTTTCCTAGTTATAGACCACCAGCAGAGTTGTCCTTGCAGCCCTTGGTGACCAGGGTTGATTTTTAGGTCAGTTCTCAGGTTTCAACACCACTTGGAAATATTCAGACCATCTCTGTACTCACTGTTTTCGTTTAGGTTTTTCCACTTTGGTGCCTAATCCACTTCTGTTGTGAGACCACTCATTTTGTACTAATGCCCTCCAGGTAACTATTCTTTAACCAGGAGTCATTAGTGCCGGGGATTCCAGCACGTCCCCCACGCCTCAGGGCTTTACCTTAAACCCCCTCCTCTCCTTTTCTACCCCCTAGCAACAACCAATCATTTGTGCCTCTTTGCTTTTGTGTTACTCCACTCTGTATTTTTCCTATAAAAAATGTAATTGTAGGAGAACACGGGGTCTTTTGCCCAAACTGCTGCGTCAGTATAAGCAGAGACCCTAGCTCGAGCTAGCCAGTAAACTTTCCTTTTGCTTTTGCATTATTGTGTCAGTGGTAGCTTCCTTGCACCGACACTCCTTTCAAGACCTGAGTCCAACACTGTGTAGTTCCTTTCAAAGCTCAGGGCTCCAGAATTATCTTCTGAGTCTCTGTCAACTGGTCTTTCTTTTCTTTCTTAAAGAGGGTCTATGTTACTTTTCTGCCTATTTCTCCATCTTACCAGAAGTCTTTTCTCTTTTTAACACTTTAAAGGATTTTTTTTTTTTTTTTTTTTTTTGCAGCAGCAGATTTGCCCAATAATGTAATATGTCATTTGATTTCTTGACAGCTGCTTCCATGGATGTGGGCCCAAGTAAAATGAAATCCTTGCAACTTAAATCTTTTCTCCGTTTATCATGATAATGCTTATTGGCCTGGTTATCAGGACTTTTGCCATATTACATAGATACGTTCCAAATATGGTAGCTTCCTTTCAAACTACGTGCTTCTGAAACTGAGTGCTATTTCCCCCACCCTGGCACCTGGATGGGAATAGATAGGTAGACTGGATTACCCCCAACTATTTCCCCTACCCTGGTTAAGACAGATAAGACCCTGCAGGGGAATAAGTAAACTAGATTACTCCCAACTATTTTCCCACCCTGGGCAGATAAGTATTCAGTTCCTTAAAGAACTGAATGGAAAATGTTCCTCCCTGCAGAAAGACTTGCTAAAAGTATTTTAGAAATAACTTGTAAATTAACTCTGGCCATGGACAATAGAAATGTTTTAGAAACAACTTCTAAATGAACTCTGGTCCTAGGACATAAGGGAACAAAAGTTAATTGCTGACCCTCTTCCCTCTGCCCAAGCCCCTATCAACTGATAACACATTCCTGGCCCAAATTCCTCAACCTTTTGTGAATGTGCACAATTCCCTCTCCTGAAACCTATAAAAACTGTGTTTTGATGGATGGTACCTGGGGGAGTTAAGATCTGGGTACTAACTACCCCTAAATCCTTGCACTGCTGCTTTGTGATAAATAATTTTCTCTCCTCTCAATCTCAGTGTGTAAACTGTTTTGGCCTGACTGAGCACAGGGACCCGTGTTTGGTCCAATAACACTTTCATGTATGTACAAGCAATGTATGCGGTGTAGACAATTTGCACTGGGCTCTTAAAAAAATGATCCTTACATTCAGTAACATCCCTTTAGCACTGTTTCTCAAATTACAGAACTGCAAAACAGACAGGAAGGACACATCTTCTGACCTCCTCTAACCCCACAAGAAGAAGACAGAATCACCATCAATAGCCCAAGGCCTATTCCTCAAGGCCAGACATGCTGCCTCCCTCCAGCCCTTTCTCCAACCGTTCCTCCCAAAACACCCAAAGTGTATCTGCCCGGCTCAATAATTTACTGCAGTGGCCACATAGAACTCACAGATTTTGGGGTTTATTAGGGAAACACCAGGCTACAATTCAAGTTCAGGAAAAATGCTCAGTCTCTCTCCCAGCCCACCGTCTCTCAGCCAAGTTTCTCACAGTCTCTCCCCCAGCAGTGTGTGTCCCTCAGTGTCTTACTCAGCAATGTGTGTCTCTTTCCCAGCAGTGTGTGCCTCTCGGGAGCACATGTCTCTTTCAGCAGCAGGTCTTCCTCCACCAGCAGTCAGAGCGAGAATTCTGCCTCTAGGAGGCCTCTTTTTGAGCCTGGCAGAGTGGCCAAACTAGCCAATCGTAGCATCAGAACTCTAAGCACCTGAGAGAGAGTGGGCACCTCCCAGAACATTGTTTTGTGCCACTCCCAAAAGAAATAATCCAGGTGGACAACTTTAGTAATCAGGAGCTCCTCAGTTGCTCATAGCAAATCCCACCTTGGAGTTTACAAAGACTTATGGGTAGAAAAGCCACACTAAGTAATTTACTACACTACAAGAACTATGCCATGATTTACTAGAAATAACTTTTTTTCACATTTCATAATGTGAGGCTGAGGCCGGAGTCCTAATAGCCTCCTGGGAAATCTTTAACCAGAAACCTTTAGTGTCAGGGATTCTAACAAGTCTTTTAATGTTGAGGATTCTAAACACTCCTCAGGGCCATTATCTACCCTCTGGACTCAGCAGGTTTCAGAGACTTCCTCCAGACTCAGCACACATCAGAGAAGTCCTCCGGATTCAGCGCGTATCAGAGATTTGCTCGGCTCCTGAAGTCTTCCACATATCAGGGCTCCGCATCTTCCCTAGATAATAATTCCCTAAGTAGACTTTGGAGCCGGGGGATTCCAACACGTTCCCCAACATCTCAGATCTCTGCCCTAAATCCCTTAGCAACAACCAATCATCTGTTCCCCTTTTCCCTGGTGCTACTCCACCCCATATTTTTCTATAAAAATGTGACAGCAACGGAGCACAAGGTCTTTTGCTAAGGCCACTACGTTGGCAAGAGCAGGGACCCTAGCTTGAGCTAGCAAATAAACTTTCCTTTTGCATTTGGATTGTCGTGTGTTAGCAAATTCCTCGCACCAAACAACTCCTTCATAACCTGGGCCCAACATTTGGTGCGTTGGCCGGAAGAATTTGAAAAGAGTGAGGCTGTCTGTGATAGTAGGAAAGTTTCAGGAAAAGCCGGCAGGACTAGATACATCCTTTGCGTGAGGACCCTAGTCCATCAGGAAAGGCTGGAAACCGGTGGACGTGCCA
Source organism: Orycteropus afer afer (assembly GCF_000298275.1). Taxonomy (NCBI): domain Eukaryota; kingdom Metazoa; phylum Chordata; class Mammalia; order Tubulidentata; family Orycteropodidae; genus Orycteropus; species Orycteropus afer. Next base: position 3,849,948 of record NW_006921588.1, on the reverse strand, counting down.
GATGAGTGGGGGAAGGAGCCCTTCCTCAACTCACAGGCAGGCTGTGGGCACTTTTTTGGGTAAGAGCAGCCCACTTCAGGGGAGGGGAGAGGCCCCTCCAATCTGTGGTGCTGGAACGAGATCTCTTCTGGGTGTCAGCTATTTGTACTGTCTGTTTTGGTGTCTCTTGTGTGACCACTGTCTTTTATTCGTTCTGTGTTTTCTTAAAGGAGGTTGAAATGGGACAGAAACAGACTACCCCTCTGTCCCTGATGGTTGAACATTTTTCAGAGTTTAAAACCAGAGGATCTAATTTGTCTGTGGTAATTAAGAGAAATAAACTAATAACTTTTTGCTCTTCAGAATGGCCCTCTCTTGAGGTGGGGTGGCCTCCGGAGAGCTCACTGGATGGAAAGGTGATCACAGCCATATTTGACCGAGTCCAAGTGCCTGGCCCCCGTGGGCACCCGGACCAATTTCCTTACATTTTAGTGTGGCAAGATATAGTGACTAATCCACCCCCGTGGCTAAAACCTTTTCTTCCGAACCCTTATGTTAAGGTATTAACATCCTCACTCAGTACTAGCGAAAAGGAGAAACCGAGACGACCTGGGTCCCTAGCAGCTGTTCCACCGGTTTTGCCTGACTCTCAGGTTGACCTCGATCTGATGGATCTAGAAAGCAGTGTGTCTCCACCTCCCTATGCCCCTCCGCCACCTTCCCACCCTCTCCAGGTTCCACAAGTATCGGGAGGGAATGGGGCAAGTGCTCCAAGCAAGCTGCCCATCATTGCGGGCCCAGCCTCCGGTCTCTGCCTGTGCCAGAGGGGCTCCCAGGAAGCTGAAACTCTGTCGTCTACTGTCCAGGCGCTGCCTCTCAGAGCAATAGGCCTGCCCTGTGAGGACGGAGGCAGAACCTGGCAGTACTGGCCGTTTTCAACATCAGACCTGTATAACTGGAA
>NW_006921588.1:3844373-3848908 GCF_000298275.1 Orycteropus afer afer | reverse complement strand
TTAACTTAAGTATTTTTAATTTTCTATAGCATATTGATGCCTTTACAGCCTACCTAGGAGATGTAGGACAATTTATCTTAATAAGAATGGCTCTAAAATACTTTGATGAAAAATTATTCCCTTGAAAACTTATTATAGGTTTAGATTATTGCTCTCTCTGTGGGTTTCTTTTTTTTTTTTTTTTGGTGTGTTCTTCATTATTAGGATGTCAGAAGCCTCTTCTTCCAGGTATCATGTGCCTGCTTCTAATAAACACAAAATTAACAGTTTACTACTTTTAATTTAAGCATATTTATTTGATTTAGACCTATTGATTGAGTATATTTATTAGGATAAATTTAGCTGCCTCTAACATTTAGAACAAAAATAACAGTAACTTAAATGAGATAAAAGCTTATTCTTATCTCATATACAAAAATTCTAGAGATAAACAGTGCAAGACTGATATGTCATTTCTTGAATTTCTTAGGGATTCAAATACCTTCTAGCTCATCTTTAGGGTATGGTCTTATAATCACAGTCCAAGACAATTCTGATAGTCATCATACCCAAGTTCCAGCCAGCAGATCAGAGAAAAGGACGACATAGGACTGGGTCTCATCTTTGAGGGATACTTCTGGAAATCCCACATAACAACATTTCTGATTATATTTCATTGGATAAAAGCTTGTCACACTTACAGTTGTCAGAGAGACTGGGAAATGTAGTTTTTATCTGAATGTACTAATTTCTTGTTTATTAGAGCTTAAATTCTGAAGCACTTGGGTTTCTGGAAGGCTGTGGTCTACAGTGAGAGCCTTAACTCCATTTTGAGTTTTGACATAAGTTCCGATGTCAGTTGAGTTCTTTCTGACCTTCCACATTGTAGCTCTGTATAGACAAGTTGTGGGACAAATCTAGGGAGGGGCAGTTTGCTCTCTGGAAGTGTGTTGTTGAAAGTAGATTATGCTCTAACATGGGTGAACTTGGAGGATATTATGCTGAGTGAAATAAGTCAATCGCAGGAGGACAATTATTGTATTAGCTCATTACTGTAAAACATCAAGTTAAAGTTTATATATGGAAGGAAACTTTGTGGGTTACCAGGAGTGGGAAGGGAGGGGAGGGAACACTGCAAAACTAAAATAAAATGAGAAAATAGATTGTTGTTGTTGTTGTTGTTATGTGCTGTTGAGTCGGACCCTACTCATAGCAACTCCTCCTTGGGTTTCTGAGGAGGTATCACTACTGGAAGTAAACTAGGGAACTTGCCTGAGTGTGTTCTTTTCTAATTTAAATTAAGTTTGGGGTCCTAGTATTGTTTCATAGCCACTTTGTGGCTAGGGCTCAGGCCACCTGGCCACAAGTCATATCCAGAGCACCAGCTAGCTAGGAGTCAAGGCCCAGAACCAATCCTATAATTCTTTTATATCTTCAGTTCTGTGCGTATCCCAATCATGGTCTTTTCCTCGATTTCGTAGACCTGCCGGTAAGTGATGAATCGATCTGCCACCAGTCATGATTCTGTGATGATTCCTTTTGTTTTCAATCATATATAATTAGGCTCATGGCCGTGACTCAGTGAGCTCCATTCAGCTTTCTGTACTGCGTGCATGCTGATGGTTTCCTTCCTCCTGGATGATTGCCCTTGTTCTGTCTCTGTCCTGGCTAAGGCTTAATAAAAGTGTCTCTGTTGAACCTATTTGAATCTGGGGTCTCTTTTCCCCAATTATACCTGAATAAAACTGAGTTTTTGATACCAAATAGGAATGGAGCAAATAATCTGAGAAGCTGGGCTATATGAAGAACATAGCTTCAAGAGTAGAGGAATACTTATTAACAGCCTGCAATACGCAGATGACACAAATTTGCTTGCTGAAAATGAAAAGGATTTGAAGCACTTATCAAAGACTACAGCTTTCAATACAATTACACCTCAACATAAAGAAAATGAAAATCTTCACAACTAGACCAATAGGAAACATCATGATGAATGGTGAAAATATTAACAATGTCAAGAATTTCATTTTACTTGGATCCATGATCAATGTCCATGGAAGCAGCAGTCAAGAAATCAGATGACTGATATATTGCTTTGGCTAACCCTGCTGCAAAGGACCTCTTTACAGTGTTAAAAAGGAAATATGTCACATTAAGGACTAAAGTGTATGTCTTAGTTACCTCAAAAAAAAACAAAATCAAACAAACAAAAAAAAAAAACAGCTCACTGCCATCGAGTTGAATCTGACTCATAGTGATCCCTATTGGGTTTCTGAGGTTATAAATCTTTACGGAAGAAGATTGCCCCATCTTCCATCTGCAGAGCACTGGTGGGTTTGAACTGTTGGCCTTCTGGTTAACAGCCAAATGCCTTATCCACTATGCCATAAGAACTCTTAGTTACCTAAAACCAAACTGAACCAAACACACTGTTGTCAAGTCAGATCTGACTCATAGCAACCTCTCCTTGGGTTTCCAAGGGGGTATCACTATGGAATCAGATTACCCAACCTACTATAATAGAAATACCACAATGGATGGCTTTAACAAACAGAAATTTATTCTCTCACAGTTTGGGAGGACAGAAATCCAAATTCAAGGCACCTGTTCTAGGGGAAGATTTTCTCTCTGTGTTGGCTATGGAGAAAGTGCTTATCTCCTTTCAACATCTGTGGGCCCACTGTTCCTTGGAGATCTCCTTTGTGTCTTGGCATCAATCTTTCCCTGGGTCTATGGGGTTCTCAATGCAGGGATTCCAGGTCCAAAAGACACACTCTGCTCCCAGCGCTTCTTTCTTGGTGGTAGTCAGGTCCCTCCTCTCTGTTCACTTCTCTCTCTTTTTATCTCTTGTAAGTGAAAAGATGTGACTAAGGCAAGGGTGTGACTTGAGTAAGGGTGGAGACTTGAGTAAGAGCTTGACTTGAGTACTTGAGTAAGGGTGGTGACTTGAGTAAGGGTGGGAGTTGAGTCATGCCCTCTTGTAAGGCTGTGACTTAAGATGCAACCCACCCTCATCCTGCCTCATTAACATACAGAGGTCAGGATTTACAACACATATTATAAAATGAGGGATAATTACATAAGAACACAAAATGGAGGACAACTACACAATACTGAGAATCATGGCCTCACCAATCTGATACATATTTTGGGGAACATAATTCAATCCATTACCGAGTGTTTGACCCAAACCATGGTATTGTCAATCAATTCATATGCATGTGAAAGCTGAACAATGACTCAGAAAATCCAAAGGAGAATCAATGCATTTGAATTATGGTGTTGCCAAAGATACTGAATATACCATGAATGCCAAAAGAATGACCACATCTATCTTAGAAGTACAACCAGAATGCTCCTTAGAAATGAACATGGCAAGAAGTTTGTCTCATACTTTAGATATGCTATCAGTCCCTGGAGAAAGACATTATGCCTGGCAAAATAGAGAATCAGTGGGAGAGAGGAAGACCCTCAACAAGATAGACACAGTGGCTGCAACAATGGGCTCAAGTATAGCAATGATTGTGAGGAAGGCACAAGACTAAGCAAAGTTTTGTTCTGTCATACGTAGGACTGTATGAGTTGGAACTGACTTGATAGTTCTAACAACAGGAATGGAAGAAGTGGTATTGAAATCAACCATCAGCAGCATCTGCCATATTCATATTCCAAATATCCAACTTGTTTGAACATTATGTTGAGATCTTGAGTAATGTGAGTTTCTCCTGTTGTTGTTAGGTGCTGTCAAGTTGTGTCCGGCTCATAGCAACCCTATGCACAGCAGAATGAAACACCGCCTGGTCCCACGCCAGCTTCATGATCCTTGCTATACTTGAGCCCATCGTCGCAACCACTGTGTCAATCCATCTCGTTGAGGGCCTTCCCTTCTTTTGCCAACCCTCCACCTTACCAAACATGACATCCTTCTCCAGAGAATGGTCCCTTCTGACAACATGACCAAAGTAGGTGAGACAAAGCCTGGCCATTCTTGCGTCCAAGGAGCGAATTTCTCCTAGAAAGTAAAATAAATGATATTTAATACATGGGCTGACATATTTCAGTCATTACAAAGCCTTTTGAGATATTTTTCCAGATTCTCAGCTAGGTTCTGGATAACAAAATTTGCTAATGTAAATGATATATGAACAACTGAAGTGCTATTATGACCAAAATAGATACTTACAAATAAATTTTTTTTTTGTAGAATTCAAGAACTTTCAGTTTGCCATATTTTTGTAAGGTGTTGTCCAGTCAGTTTTGATTCAAAGCAACCCTATGTGCAACAAAACAAAACACTGCCTGGTCCTGTGCCGTCCTCACAATCATTGCTATGTTTGAGCCTATTGTTGTAGTTACTGTGTCTATCATTCTCACTGAGGGTCTTCCTCCTTTTACTGACCCTCTACCAAACATGATGTCCTTCTCCAGGGACTGGTCCCTCCTGATAACACAACCAAAGTACATGAGACAAAGTCTTGCCATCCTCACTTCTAAGAAACATTTTGATTGTAGTCCTTCCCAGACGGATTTGTTCAGTCTTCTTTTTTTAAAACACT
>NW_006921588.1:3833964-3835734 GCF_000298275.1 Orycteropus afer afer | reverse complement strand
TTGAAAGATGCTTTCTTTAGTCTGCCCCTAGCCCCGCAGAGCCAAGACATTTTTGCCTTCGAATGGGTTGACGAGACGGATAAAATCCTTAGCCAGCTGACCTGGACAAGGTTGGTCCAAGGGTTCAAGCACTCGCCCACTTTGTTTAACGAAGCCTTGAGTGACGACTTATGTGAGTACAGGAGCCAAAACCCACAAGTAAGTTTACTACAATATGTAGATGGTTTGTTAATAGCAGCCCCTGACCGGGCAGGGTGCCTCGAAGCAAGCAGGAAACTGCTCACCACTCTGGGGGAGCTGAGATATCAAGCTAGTGCCAAGAAAGCTCAGATAGCTAAGCCAGAAGTCACATATTTGGGGTATAAGTTAAGAGCTGGGCAGAGGTGGCTCACTGAGGCCATGGAACAGACGATCCTACAAATTCCCCAACCCACAAGCCCAAGGCAGATGAGAGAATTTTTAGAAAGAGTAGGTTATTGTCGACTGTGGATTTTAGATTTTGCCACAAAAGCAGAGTCACTCTATGAGGGAAGGGTCAGAGTGGGACTGGACTCCCAAGAGGGATTCAGCTTTTAAAGAACTTAAGGAGGCACTCCTTAAAGCCCCAGCATTGACATTGCCTGACCCCACTAAACCATTTCATCTGTTTGTTGATGAGGAAAAAGGAATAGCCAAGGGGGTCCTAATACAACAACAGGGGCCATGGAAGAGGCCAGTAGCATACCTCTCAAAGAAATTGGATCTAGTTGCGGCAGGATGGCCCCCTTGCCTGAGAATTATTGCCGCCACCACTCTGCTAGTTAAAGATGCAGATAAGTTAACCCATGGGCAGACTTTGAAAGTAACCACTTCCCATGCCATTGAAGGAGTGCTCAAACAGCCTCTGGGGAAATGGATAACCAATGTCAGATTAACTCACTATCAGAGTCTATTACTTGACACTCCAAGAGTACAATTTTTAGCCCCAACAGCCTTAAACCCCGCCACCCTGCTGCCTAACCCTGACCTAGATAAACCCCTGCATGACTGCTCAGAGATACTCGCAGAGGTAAATACGGTCAGAAAGGACTTGTGAGACTGCCCGTTGGAAAACAGTGACTTCTTCTGGTTCACGGATGGAAGCAGTTTCGTACAGGATGGACTAAGGTATGCAGGTGCCGTGGTGGTTAACGACCGGGAGGAGATTACTTGGGCCGGCGCTTTACCGCCAGGAACTTCCGCTCAGAAAGCTGAACTTATCGCCCTGGCAGAAGCATTAGAAAGGGCAGAGGGAAAGAGGCTAACGGTCTATACGGACAGTCGTTACTCATATGCGACTCTTCATATACATGGCGCCATCTACTGGGAGCGTGGGTTCAGAAACGCTGAAGGAAGAGAAATAAAGAACCAGACGGAAATTCTTCACTTATTATCAGCTGTGACCCAGCCGTGAATGGTAGCGGTGGTCCACACCCCGGGACATCAGAGAGGACACTCCCTTGAAGCAAGAGGCAACTGAACAGCGGACCAGGCAGCTAAGAGAGCTGCCCTCCAAACAGTACGAGCTTTAATAACTAACTTACACTGCCCACAACTGGAACCCCTGCCTCCTATTCCCAACTATTCCGGAGAGGACATACGATGGGCTGAGAAATCACCACAGATAGAAAAAGATCGGAATGGATGGTATATGGACTCAGAAGGAAAACTGATTCTTCCAAACGGATTGGGACGGCACCTTCTCACACACCTCCACCAAGTGACTCACCTAGGAGAACGGAAAATGTTGGA
>NW_006921588.1:3832587-3833596 GCF_000298275.1 Orycteropus afer afer | reverse complement strand
TCAGACAATGGACCAGCTTTTGTAAGTAAAGTTATCCAGGGCTTAGCCTCAACTCTGGGGGTAAATTGGAAACTACATTGTGAATATAACCCTCAGAGTTCGGGGCAGGTAGGAAGAATGAACAGAACTCTAAAGGAGACCCTATCTAAATTGGCAATAGAAACTGGCGGAGACTGGGTAACCCTCCTCCCCTTTGCGCTATACCAGGCTAGGAACACCCCATACATGCTAAATCTGACCCCATTTGAAATAATGTATGGGACACCACCCCCTATTATTTCCAACCTGGAAAAATGTCCCAATGCCTTGTTAAAAGATTTAATCTTGGAGATGAAAACTCTCCAAGTAATTCAGAGGGAATTATGGCCCAAACTCCGAGCCATATATGAAGGTCCTCTTAGTGAACACGGGATTGTCCATGACTTTGAACTGGGAGATTGGGTATGGGTAAAGAGGCACCAGAAAAAGACACTGGAACCGAAATGGAGGGGACCTTAAGTTGTTCTTGTTACCCCCACTGCTGTTAAGGTAGATGGAATCAGCGCCTGTACACCACTCCCATATCAGGAGAGCTAACCAGACGGAACAGCAGTCTGCATGAGCGAATTGGAAAGCGTACTCCGATCCTGAAAACCTGCTGAAAGTCAGGTTAACGCAGCACCATGGAGATTAGAGCCCTTCTCGCCCTCACCCTAAGCTTCTACTGCCTCGCGATAAGTATCGCAGCTCACCAACCCTATAAAGTTACATGGCGAATCCGCAACGGACTAACCCATGAGACTTTAAACTCCACCACCCATACCACCCCCCTTAACGTATGGTGGCCTGATTTATTTTTCTCGCTCGTGACACTTACTGGCTGTTCTTGGGATGAAGGTTTTATCCGTAAGATGGGGTTTTTTGCATGCCCTGGGTACAAAAGAAATGTCCAGCAATGCGGGGGGCTCATTTGGTATTACTGCAAAAGTTGGAGTTGCATGACTTCTAATGATGGGGAATGGAAGTGGCT
>NW_006921588.1:3828464-3832231 GCF_000298275.1 Orycteropus afer afer | reverse complement strand
CTGATATTACAGACCCTCTTTGGAATTTAATGCTAGCAGCCTACCAAACACTTAACTGTACTAGTCCTAACCTGACTCAAACCTGTTGGCTCTGTTACGGTGCAAAACCTCCGTTTTATGAAGCAATAGGCATTAACACCTCTTTCAGCTATTCTCATGACCTGAACCCAAAGAATTGCTCTTGCAAAGACTGTAAGGTAGGAATTACCATACAACGTGTAACAGGAAAGGGCTTATGCATGGGGAAGCCCCCCAACGCCCAAGAGCGTTGCACCTCATATACTGAAATAAACCCGTCCTTTAATTGGATTATTCCCAGGGAAGGAGGTTGGTGGCTTTGCTCGAAAGCTGGACTTTTACCCTGTTTAAACTTGAAAGTACTTAATCTGTCCTCAGATCATTGTATACTGGTGACTGTCCTGCCCCGAATTCTTTACCACCCAGAAGAAGAGATGTATGTAGAGAAAAAAGGGAACCACTCACTATAGCTCTTACTCTAGCAGGGACTGGTCTAAGAATAGCTTCTTTAACAGTACAGAATCAAGGCATGCATTCATTCCCTGAGGGCAGCTATAGATGAAGACCTTGAAAGGATAGAAGCCTCTATCTCAAATTTAGAGAAATCCCTAACCTCGCTATCAGAGGTTGTGTTACAAAACCACCGGGGGTTAGATCTTATACTTCTCCAAAAAGGAGGATTGTGTGCAGCTCTAAAAGAAGAGTGCTGCTTCTATGCCGACCATATGGGAGTGGTCCGGGAATCCATGGCCAAGCTATGAGAAGGACTTGCCCTAAGAAAAAAGGAACGTGAAGCTCAGGAAGGATTATTCGAGTCTTGGTTTAATAGTTCCCTGTGGTTAACTACTTTGATATCTACTCTCTTAGGACCTTTCATAGTCCTTATAATTATATTGACTTTTGGTCCCTGCATTATAAATAAGCTTATATCATTTGTAAAAGATTGGGTTAATACTGTACAACTTATGGTTCTGAGGCAACAATATCAGCCTTTATCTCCTGTAATACAAGAGAATGATTCCTCATGTGCATAACAAAAAAGGGTGGAAATGTGAGGCTGAGGCCGGAGTCCTAATAGCCTCCAGGGAAATCTTTAACCAGAAACCTTTTAGTGTCAGGGATTCTAACAAGTCTTTTAATGTTGAGGATTCTAAACACTCCTCAGGGCCTTTATCTACCCTCTGGACTCAGCAGGTATCAGAGACTTCCTCTGGACTCAGCACGCATCAGAGAAGTCCTCTGGATTCAGCGCGTATCAGAGATTTGCTCAGCTCCTGAAGTCTTCCACATATCAGGGCTCTGCATCCTCCCTAGATAATAATTCCCTAAGTAGACTTTGGAGCCGGGGGATTCCAACATGTTCCCCAACATTTCAGATCTCTGCCCTAAACCGCTTAGCAACAACCAATCATCTGTTCCCCTTTGCCCTGGTGCTACTCCACCCCATATTTTTCTATAAAAATGTGACAGTAACAGAGCATGAGGTCTTTTCCTAAGGCCACTACGTTGGCAAGAGCAGGGACTCTAGCTTGAGCTAGCAAATAAACTTTCCTTTTGCGTTTGCATTGTCGTGTGTTAGCAAATTCCTCGCGCCGAGCAACTCCTTCATAACCTGGGCCCAATAATAATTAAACAAAAGTGTAAACAAACTCTTACTATTTTGATTGTTTCCTACTTTTTATTTCCCTAAATCTATTCCTTGCAATGTTCAAAACTTCGGAGTGAAGAACGTAATGTATGCACAAAAACAGGATGCCATTTTGTGTGCTTGTTTAATGTATCTGTGTTTGGCAAGACTTCCCCTGATATTTGATTCAAAATCAAAAGCAACATCTGTATTGTTAGACATGTATCTTAGGTGAATTAAAGTGGTATCTTATGGCCCCTCCTCTGAGTGACTTAAAACCAAAATCAAATGCACTGCCGTGGAGTCAGATCTGATTCATAGCGACCCCTCCTTGGGTTGCTGAGGCAGTATCACTACGGAAGTAGATTGCCCAACCTTCCTCCTGAGGAGTGGGTGGTGGGTTTGAACCACCAGCCTTCTGATTAGCAGTCAAATGCCTTAGGTACTGCACTACCACCAGAGCTCCATCTGAGTGGCTTAGCTCTCTGGATAATCCTCAGGCAGCATGGCAGCACAGTCTTATGGTGAACTGCATAGGTTGCTTTTTAACTGCCCTAATATAGCTGTGCCAACAAATGTGGCTTTTGTCTGCGAAGCAAATGTTGAAAGTGAAAATATTCAACTTGCTCCAGGACTGATGAGCAATGCTGTGCACTAATACAGCTGCACTGGTTGTTTACTATTGTTCTGCCAGGTGTTAGACATTTTTAATATCATCCCTGTAAGGACTGGAAAGGTCTTTCCAGTTAGATGTCAGGGACTCACCGGTGCAAGATTCCCAGACCTCCTGAGAAGGAAGTCGATACCACACAGCTATCGTCTGCATCTCAAGTTTTCCACCAAGGCTGTGTTAACTGCTACCAAGTAGGAGTCTGGCAATCCCCAGCCAGGCATAAGGAGACAGATGCCTAGCTGAGGCAGATGAGTTCTCTGTCTTCCACATGTGACATAATACCCAGTTTGTTGTATTTTGCTCCAGCATTTTAGCCATTCCTGGTTTCAATATGTTCACATGAGGTTTTAGTAGTGGAGGAAGATTATTTTTTGACATACTATTAATAGTAACAGAAAAAAAATACTGTATTGAGAGTGGCACAGGTGTTTTCCTTCAGCACCCTTGGCAATTTCCTCCTCTCTCAGATTCTGTGCTCTGATTTGTCAAATGAGAATATTGGCACCTACATCATGTGGTAGCACAGTGACTATGGCATCTGACTGCTAACCAGAAGATTCATGGTTCAAACCCACCAGCCACTCCATGGAAGCAAGACTGGGCAATCTACTTCTGTAAATATTTGTTGTTGTTGTTATGTGCCATTGAGACCTGACTCAGCAACCCCTCCTTGGGTTTCCAAGGCAGTATCACTACAGAAGATCATACAAGCACATAACAACAAAAACAACATCACTACAGAAGTAGATTGTCCAACCTTCCTTCTGAGGAGTGGCTGGTGGGTTTTAACCACCAGCCTTCTGGTTAGCAGTCAAGTGCCTTAGGCATTACACTACCAGAGCTCCTCCACAAATATTTACTGCCTCGGAAACCTAATGGGGTTCACTATGAGTCGGAATCAACTTGATGGCAGTGGGTTTGCTTATTTTTGTTTTTCATAGGGTATTATGAAGATTAAATAATAGAAAGCCCTTGACACCTACCAGGCTCACAACAAGTGGTGGCTATTGTTATTTTGAAGAGTTAAATGACTCATAACCATTTATTAACCAGAGTCTATTTTCTAATCTACTGTACCAGATATTGTCCAGTAGTCTTGACATCTTAAGAAGTTCCTCCAATCTCTCTGCTTTGATTGACACCTCTAAAAAGAATTCATAATTGTCAGAGACATGAAAACTTGTCATTATACTAAGTAAAAAACAATAAAGAAAGGACAATCTTGGGAATACTTTCTTTTTTTTTAATCCACATAAACACTGCACTTGATTATGTCCTCCAAATTATTCTCTTAGAGTCTATTAAGCAAACTACACCCATAGCAATTTGACTGGTAAAAAGTTAACTGTGAGAAAGGATCTTAAATACTTTACCATGTGTGTTCTAATTTTATGTTTAAAAAGAATGTGTGTGTGTATATATATATATATATATATATATATATATATA
>NW_006921588.1:3823999-3826789 GCF_000298275.1 Orycteropus afer afer | reverse complement strand
TGCTACCAGAGCTTTTATATATATATATATATATATTACTGTAATAGCATTAAGGATATAAATAAATAAATAAAAACAAAATCCATTGCTGTCAAGTTGATTCTGAGTCATGATGACCTCATGTGTTACAGAGTAGAACTACTCCCACTCAAGAGAAGCTACATGATTCATCCCAGGTTTACTTAGTCAAGAAAGTTTTCTTTACTTTCTTCTAAGTTAGCTAAGTCTAGGGAAATAAAAGATAATGCGGTAGAGGAAGATACTAAGAATTAAAGTTGGGAAAGAATTCAAGGAGTCACCCAGTTTTCTTTTTGAGTTTCAGACAGAAAAGTCTAGCTTGATCCTCATGATGGCCTGAGGCAGATAGAGGCTTGTATCAGCCCAAGTTCTTACTAAAGTAAGAAACTCTTTTTCATTGCTCAGCTCCATTCCTCCTGCCACAGGATCAACACGTTTCCTCTGGTGGGTTTGGGATGGAGAGCAACTGGGCATCACTCCCTTCATAATTACCCCGCATGCATTCAAAGATGACAATTGAGTCATCTCTAGCCTCTTTTTTTTTCCAGGAAAAAATCTAGTCCTTTAGAATTTGCCTCATAGGTCTGTTTTCCAACCCTTTAATCATGCTCTCTTCTGTGTGCCCTGGCCAAGTTCCTGAGTTCTCTTTTCAACTGTGGCTCTCAAAACTGGACACAGTCCATAAATAAAGACCTGATCATGCTGACAGGAATAGGAAAGCCCCCTTCTGTTTCCAAACTCACTTGTAAGCCAAAATAAGTAGTTCACAATCATCACTGAACACCCCCAGGCATTGTTCTAGAAGGTGTGGAAAAGTCTACTGTCCACAGGGCCAGGCAGTAACATAAGTGAGATGAGAGAGGATGGTGTGAAGTGAGAGAATGCCTGTAGCCCAGCCAAAGAGGAAGGACAGCATGAATCGGCTGCAACCAACTGTGGCGCTGCACCCCATGGTTGCCAGACCTTTCAATTTTTCTAGAAAAGTAAAAAATCTGAACTTTAAAGGCTCCTGATTTTTTTTTTTTTTTTAATGCTGTTGACCAATTCAAAAAAATTTAAATACTCTGTGGGCATACAAAACCTGAGGTTGAACCAGGCCCCTGGGCCTCCTGATAACCTCTGTTCTAATTATTGCAGTTTCATATGCATATGAAGCGATTGAAAATACGCATGTAAAAGCTGGACAATGAATGTCTTTGAATTGTGGTGGTGAAGAATAATGAAAATATTCTTTCATTATAATTGAAATTATATATATAATTGAAAATATCATAATTCTTCTGGACTGCCAGAAGAATGAACAAATCTGTCCTGGAAGGAGTGCAGCCGGAATGCTCCTTAAAGTGAGAATGGCCAGACTTTGTCTCACCTACTTGGGTCGTGTTGTCAGAAGGAACCATTTCCTGGAGAAGGGTATCATGCTGGGTAGAGGATCAGGAAAGAAGGGGAAGGCTCTCAATGAGATGGATTGACACAGTGGCTTAAGCATAGCAAGGACAGGGAGGATGGCCAGTATCAGGTAGTATTTCGCTCTGCTGTACATGTGGTCACTATGATTGGGAGCCCATGGCACCTAACAACAGCAACAACAATTAGTGGAGTATAGAAAAAGACACTCAGGGTGTGGTGGAAGGCTCAGGGTTGGGTTAGAGATATAGGGATGGGCTAGAGGCATAAATGGCCAAATGGATAAACACACATGTAAGAAAATAGAAACCTTATTAATAAGGTACTAAAACAATTACCCCTTTAACCCAGGGCATGGAACATAGTAAATATTCAAAAAATGTTTTCTGAAGAAATATTTTGCTTTTAAATGTCATTTTTGCTCTTCTAAAGTTTTAAGATCTCATTGGCTTCTCAGGACAACCCTGAGAGGTAAAAATATTGCTCTTCCTATTCTCATGACTTGTAGAGGCCATACAGCTAGGAGCAACAGATCCAAGCTTCAATTCAGATGCCTTAGTCTTTATTAGGGGAGCTCTTGTAGCATAGTGCCTAAGGCACTTGATTGCTAACCAGAAGGCTGGCGGTTCAAACCCACCAGCCACTCCTCAGAAAGGAGATTGGATGATCTACTTTCTTAGTGATACTGCCTTGGAAACCCAAGGAGGGATTGCTATGAGTTAGATTGGACTCAATAGCAGTGAGTTTGGTTTTGTTTTTGGTTTTCTTCATCCTTCTTTGCTCTGGGCAAGGAGAGACCCATCATTGCTTCTAGATGACCATTTGCAAGCTTTTAAGATCCTGGTCCCTACTCATCAAAGTAAGATGTAGCACAATGTTTTGGGTAGTATCTTATGCCAATTGAGTTTGATGTCCCCTGTGACTGTAGTCCTGAGCCCAGAGGTCCAACTACTCACTCCTTCAGGGTGACTGGCTGTGGCCAAGAAGTCACCAAACCTTGTCTCTTGTCAGCTCTACTATACACCCAGACATTCTTACAGCCCATACAAATATGCCTGGTAACCCTATACATAATCATGGGTACATACCTGATCATTCATCCTGTCCACCTATCTATACACCCATAGATCACTGTTTGTTGTCACTGACAACACAGTATTGTATGTGCAAAAGATTGAAGCACCAATCTTTTGGTTACCAGCTGTGATACTTGAGGTTGTGTGTCAACTTGGCTGGGCCTGGTTAAGTGGCTGGGCAACTGGATGTAGTAGTATTCCCCATGATGAGACTGGTAATCAACTCCATGGTGGAATCTACTGTGAGCAGCTGAGTAGCTGCCTTAGGGATGTGGTCTGCTTCCTGTAT
>NW_006921588.1:3821664-3823834 GCF_000298275.1 Orycteropus afer afer | reverse complement strand
TGAGTCATAGCAACCCCTCCTTGGGTTTCTGAGGCAGTATCACTATGGAAGTAGATCACCCAGTCTTTCTTCCAAGGAGTGGCTGGTGAGTTTGAACCATCAGCCTTCTGGTTAGCTGTCAAATGCCTTGGGCACTATGCTACCAGAACTCCTGAAGAAAAGCAAAGGCGTGTGGAAACAATTAGTCCAAGGAACTGGTAGATCATGTGATCCTCAGCTTATGCTCCTTTAAACTCCAGAGCTCTTTTATAATTCCATTTATTAAGGAACTCTGGTGGTGTCGTGCCTAAAGCATTTGACTACTAACCAGAAGGCTGGGGGTTCAAACCCATCAGCCACTCCTCGGAAGGAAGGTTGGGAAATCTATTTCCGCCTCAGAAACCCAAGAAGGGGTCGCTATGAGTCGGAAATGACTCGATGGCAGTGAGAGTTTTTTTAGTGAGAGTATTTGCTATTTTTATTTAAGACTTTTTTAAAAAAAAACCAAACAACTAACTTTCCTCGGAAGGAAGAATGGGCAATCTACTTCCATAGTGATACTGCCTCGGAAACCCAAGGAGGGGTCTCTATGAGTTGGATCTGACTCCAGGGCAGTGAGTTTAACTTTCCACATCAATGCACATGGAGCTGCCCCATTCTTTTAAACCAGATCCCTACTAATAGATATTTAGGTTGTTTTTAGTCTTTTACTATTCTAAGTGTATTAGGGGAAAAGAGACCCCAGATTGAAGCAGATTCAGTAGAGACACTTTAATTAAGGCTTGAACAGGACAAAGATAATCATCCTGGGTGAGGGAAACTATTAGCCTGAGAAAGCTGACTTGAGTTCCCCTGAGTCATGGCCTTGTGGCTAATCATATATAGTTTTTTTTGAAAAGGGGGAATTATCACAAAATCATGATTGATAGGAGATAGATTTGCCACTGTTGCAGGTAGGACTACAGAAGCAGGGAAAAGACCATGTTTGGGATACATACATAATTGAAGACAGAAAATGGTTACAAGATTGGTTCTGGGCCTTGACTACCTGGCTATGTGGTGGTAGGGATAGGCTGTGATTCATGACCTTGCAGCCTGAGTTTTAGCCACAAGGTGACTATCAAACAATACCAAGACTCCAACCTTAATTTAAATTAGAAAAAGACACTCTCAGGCAAGTTCCTTGTGAGAGTATAATCTACTTTTAACCATATTCTTCTTGAAGGCAAACTGCCCCTCCCTAGGTTTGTCCTGGAACTTGTCTTGCATAGCCACAATGCTGGTTTAAAGGTCAGAAGGAACCTAAATAGCATCTGAACATTATGTCAAACCTCAAAATGGAGTTAGGCCCCCCACTGCGGACCATAGCCTTCCACAACCCCAAGTGCTTTATTTAGAATTTAAGCTCCAATACATAAGTAATGCTGCACTTTGATCATGCACCATTTCACATAGATTGAAGTAAATCTATGGAATACATACTCATACGTGGAATTGCTAGATCCAAAGTTGTGTACGTTTTTAATTTTTAAAGCTTGATAAGTTGCCTTCCAAAAAGCCCAGTTTACACCTTCACAACACATAGAACACTATCATCCAGAAATGCAAGCTGGATTCAGAAGAGAGTGTGGAATAAGGGATATCATTGCTGATGTCAGATGGATCTTGGCTGAAAGCAAAGAATACCAGAAAGATGTTTACCTGCCTTTTATTGACTATGCAAAAGCATTCGACTGTGTGAATCATAACAAATTATGGATGACATTGAAAAGAATGGGAATTCCAGAACACTTGATTGTTCTCATGAGGAACCAGTACATAGACCAGGAGCTATCATTCAAACAGAACAAGGGGATACTGCATAGTTTAAAATCAGGAGGGGTGTGCATCAAGGTTGTATACTTTCACCATACTTATTCAATCTATATGCTGAGCAAATGATCCGAGAAGCTGGACTACATGAGGAAGAATGTGGCATCAGAATTGGAGGAAGAATCAATAACAACCTGCAATATGCAGATGACACAACTTTGCTTGCTGAAAGTAAGAATGACTTGAGGCACTTACTGATGAAGATAAAGACTACAGTCTGCAGTATGCATTACACCTCAACATAAAGAAAACGAAAATCCTCAAACTGGACCAATAAACAGCGTCATGATAAATGGAGAAAAGATTGAAGTTGTCAAAG
>NW_006921588.1:3813958-3820394 GCF_000298275.1 Orycteropus afer afer | reverse complement strand
ATGGCCAGACTTTGTCTCACCTATTTTGGTCATGTTGTCAGAAGGGACCATTCCCTGGAGAAGGATGTCATGCTTGGTAGGGTGGAGGGTCGACGCAAGAGGGGGAGGCCTTCAATGAGATGGATTGACACGGTGGCTGAGATGATGGGTTCAAGTATAGCAGGGATTGTGGGGCTGGTGTGGGACCGGGCAGTGTTTTGTTCTGCTGTGCATGGGGTCGCTATGAGTCGGAAAAGACTTGACGACTCGACGGCACTTAACAACAACAACAACAGTGCTAAAGGGCAAAGATATCTCTTTGAAGACGAAGGTGGGCCTGACACAAGCCATGATATTTTCAATCTCCTCATATGTATGTGAAAGCAGAACAATGAATAAGGAAGACCAAAGAAGAGTTGACGCTTCTGAGTTGTGGTGTTGGCAAAGAATGCTGAAAGTACCACGGACTGCCAGAAGAATGAAGAAATCTGTCCTGGAAGAAGTACAGCCTGAATCCTCCTTGGATGCAAGAATGTCCAGACTTCGTCTCACCTACTTTGGTCATGTTGTCAGAAGGGACAATTCCCTGGAGAAGTATGTCCTGCTTGGTAAAGTGGAGGGGCAGCAAAAAAGGGGAAGGCCCTCAACAAGATGGATTGACACAGTGGCTATAATGATGGACTCAGGTATGGCAAGGATTGTGAGGCTAGTGCAGGACTGGGTGGTGTTTTATTCTGTTGTACATAGGGTCACTATGAGTTGGAGCAAACTGCACAACACCTAACAACAACAACATCCTATTTTTTAAAATCTTAAAAAAAAAAAACCTAAACTACTTCTCTGTTTACTCATCCAATTTCATGGTCACACTCTAGATAATCCAAACTGTTCTATTTCTGAAATCCCAAATTCAAATGCTGCATCTCTATTCATAACTTCCATCCAGCTACAGCCATTGCATAGGTACTTCGTTCTTACTGAAACATTCACCTCCTTTACCCACCCATGCACTTTCTTCCCTCATCTGCCTTTCTCCTTTTTCTATTTAACCTAGATTCTTTGGTCTATCATTTTGGTATTTCTTTCTTTGCCCAAGCCTGGCAAAACCCTCAACCTGGATGCCAAAACCCAAACACCTACTATCTCTGAGCCATCAAACTGGCTACCTACTGTCTCTGAGCCATCAAACTCAATGCTGTCTAGTTGAGTTGATCGTGACTCATAGTAACCCCTCCTTGGGTTTCTGAGGCAGTATCTCTACAGAGGGAGCTCTGGTGGCCTAGTGCCTGAGGTACTTGACTGCTAACCAGAAGGCTGGGGGTTCAAATCCACCAGCCACTCCCTGGAAGGAAGGTTGGGCAATCTAATTCCGTAGTGATACCGCCTCGGAAACCCAAGGAGGGGTCACTATGAGTCAGATCTGGCTCCACAGCAGGTTGCGTTGTGTTTTTATCTCTACAGAAGTAGATTGCCCAGTCTTCCTTCGGAGGAGTGGCTGGTGGGTTTGAACTGCCAGCCTCCTGGCTACCAAGTACTCTTAGAAAGGAATCACTCAACCTGGTAGGTGAGTGCCTCTCCGGATTCACAGGCCCCAACTTCACCTGGGACCTCTGTACTGCTTACCCACTAGCAACACTCCCTTCCACAGAAGTACTCTCAGAACTTTTCACTCTCCTCTGAACTTCCCTATCACTCTCAACAAATTGCCATTCCTTCCACGTCCCTCAGGGATCTTGCCCCACAGATTATTCCATTTTCCCTTCCTCAATCTTACACCCTTCTTCTCTTTAGGTCTTCCACTTGGAATTTATACATATTCCAGCTTCTCTCATTTAGAAAAGCTTTCACCTGATCCTCTGCCCTTCTGTTGCCAGGGTCCCTGAGACCCTGAGCAGGGCTCCTTGCTCTCTACTAACAAAGAATTGAACAAGAGAGGCAAAATGTCCACAGGAACCAAAGTTTATTAAAGAGAAAGGTGAGGGGAGGAGCTTGCATGGGAGAGACAGAGACGCTTTTGCCTACACTAGCTTCTAGTCTCTCCCCAAAGAAAGGATTGCCTAGGGTTTATAAAGTGTTTTAGGCAGGAGGGAATAAGGCATCATCTTTATTCATAAAATGGGTGAGTATTTCTGAGAAAAATGTGGGGTTATGAAAATCAGGGGTGGATGCAGGAGATAACCAAGATGGATTCCACCACAAACGCTGTCAGAACAAAGATGGAACCCATTGCTAAGGCTGCTGGAATGATTCTGGGATGTGGTGCATGCATGACGTCACTGGATCCTGGTTCAAGTCCCTGCAAAGGATTTCTGTCCTTGACTGCCTCTGGTGGAAGGTCGTTTTGTTGGTCAAGATGAATTTTACTGCACGTGGCCCCCACCTGGTGAGGTACTTGAAGGACAACTCTGAGGTTTATCAGTGTTTTACAGTGGTCAAGCTTGTGGGGCTTTTAAAATGTAACTTATTTTGCCTAAGGGCCTGGTTTGTTCATTGTAAACAATTCTCAGTCCCTAGCAGCAAGAATTATATGGTGGTCTACTCTAGACATAAATTTTAAGGGTATTAACTCAGGGACCTGTTGGACTTGGCTTGCCTGATTCCCTTCCTGTCTCACTTCCTCTTGCTCTCATCACCTTATCTCTCCTCCTATTTACTGCCTAACTTAGTTTAAGAGTGTCTACCCTTGTAATCTTTCCATCCTCATCTCTGACTTAGTTTCCAAACCTCTAATCTCTGATTTCAATCATCATAACTAAAACTGCTCTCTCAGGCTTCCAATAATCTCCTGATGGTGATTACAAGGGGCACTTTCACAACTTCCTGTCACTGATGTGTCTGTAGCATTTGACACCTTTCACCACCCTCCTTCAAGAAAGAGCCTGTTTTCTTTAGCTACCAGTCTTTCATCACTTACCTCATTATGTTTTAGCCATATTTAACTCTTTGCAGTTCCTTGAGTGTTGACTTTCAAATCCCCAAGTCTAAATCAAACATGGTAATCTCATTACCTTTGTAATGATTCTGTTGGAACATCCTATATGGCCCAATCATGGCCTATAAGATGTTTTGTATTGAAAGGACAAAGGTTTTCTTTCTCCTAAGGAGAGTATCTTTTCCTATGCTGAACGTGGAGCAGAACACAAGGAGTCTGGAGAACACAGAGGAGAGATGCATCTTTGTGTACTCTGCCTGAGGTCCATACAGTTTTGTTAAATAAGATAATAAATTGTTTCATGGCTCAAGCTAGTTTAAGTTGAGTTTTATTTACTTGAAGCCATCTGAACCCACATATCATATTCACTCTTCCATGTGTTATTCCTTCTGCCTAGAATGTCTTCCCACCCTTTCATCCCACTATATCCTATTCCTTCTTCAAGCCTCAACTCAGACATATTTATCCAGGAATTCTTTCATGATCCCCCAAGAGAAAAGTAAATGTCTTTTCTTTCTGCTCCCATAATAATGGAATAGTCTAGAGGCATAATACATAATGCCCATTTGCTTGACTGTAATACCCAATGGACTATAACTCCTTGAGGGGAAGAATAATGTTTAGCAGCTAACCCTGAAACTGACACATAGTAGTTGCTCAATAAGTATTTATTGAGTGAATAAATGAATGAATGAAATGAAGGGGTGGGAAGAACGAGGCACACACACATCCAAAAAAGCAAACTCACTGCCATTGAGTTTTTTTTCCAACTCATAGCAACCCCTCCTTGGGTTTCCAAGGCAGTATCTATACAGAAGTAACTGCCCAGTCTTCCTTCTGAGGAATGGCTGGTAGGTTTGAACCGCCAGCCCTCTGGTTAGCAGTCAAATATGTTAGGCACTATGCCACCAGAGCACACACAGAGAGAAAGAGAGAGAACGTGGAGCTCTGAATCAAGACAACTGACTTTCAGGCTCACCTTTACTATTAAGACGCCAACTAGCTTTGGCCAAGTCATTTCATCTTTGTGTCTCAATTTTCACTCATTTAATGAGAATAATAATATATTTACCCTACCTCACAGAATTGTGAATACAAAAAATTACATGAAAGTGCTTTGAAAATATATTAGTCTTTTACAATAGAAGATGGAATTATTCTATGGAATATTGCTTAACCACAGCTATTCTTCCTGTAATTTGAGTCCTCAAACACATTTTTTTAAAATCTAAAGTATATATTTTTTAAATTCTAAAGAAACCATCATTTCCTACGGGACTTTCCAGGCATTTGAGAGAGAGGCCAAAAGATTCATTCAATCAATAAAGGTGTCTGTTTTATTGAAACAACGAATAAAAATTTCTCCCACTAGCCTGCCAAAATCACTGAAATCCCCATATTCCTCATGCCTTTGAGTTGAAGTATTGAAAGCTTCATGTCAAAATAAAAAGTTGTTATTAAAAAGGGAAATATTCTTTCATGCTTACACATTCTTTGGAATAAAACATATGATCAGTTGTTTGTGAAGAAAATAGAGATGTGTTGGAAAGCTGAATCACAGGTCACTACCCTGGGTAAACGTATTTTTCATTCCAACAAGAGGATCTGAGTAGCCGAGTTTACCCTGTTGCCTCAGGTACATGGAATTAAACTACTTAAGACTATTTAATACTCTCCACGGGTTAGTTCCAAATCGCCTTTATAAGATTATTACGCGCTCCATGTTCTACCCTTTGGCCAGCTGGAAAACATTAGACTCTTATTATTTGAAAATTTAGTATTCGTTTTGTATTTTTGCCAATAAAATAGGATAAAATGGTGATGTCCATTGTGCTCTTGATTTGTATTTCTCTCATCGCTAATGATAGGTTTATTGGCTATACATGTTCCCTTCACTGAGAAATCTTTGATCAATTTTTCTAATTTTATGAATTTTTATACTCAGTTTGTATAAACTATATATATTTGTCTTTTTGTTTTCTTTGTTATCTTCTGATAAAAATATAGTAATTTTAATACAATTACACTTATCAATGTTTATAGTTGATGCTCTTATTTTATCTTGAATAAGAAAACTTTTGTCATCCAAAGGTCTAAATCATACCCAGATTTTGTATCAGGAGTTTCAAAGTTTCACTTTATTTATTTATTTATTTAAGTTCTTAATCCATTGTTAGTTGATTTTTGTATGAGGTAGAATAGAGATCCAATACCATCTCTTTGCATACCATCTGTTCTGGTTACCTAGTACCACTCTGACAAGGATATATACCACAAATGGGATGGCCTTAACAAACAGGAGTTTATTCTTACAATTTGGAGGCTTTAAGTCCAAGTTCAAAGTGCCAGGCTATAGGGTCTGGGTGAAAGCCCCTCAACCTTGGGGTTCAGCTCTGCCTCCTGCTCCTGGCCCATTGGAGCTAGAGGTGTTTCTTCACTCAGACAGCTGCTGGCTGCTGAGCCTGAGAAGCCCCAGGGTTGACAAGTACAAAGGCACAGTCCTGATGTTACCAAACCACATGGCAGGCCATTAACTTAAGTTCATTATAAATCCCAAGGTTGGCAGAGGATAGCAGGCTGCTGAGCAACGATATGGCTACATGCAGGCTTCAAGGTGCCATAGGCTAGAGACCATTCCCCAAGGCTTCTGCTTATATACAGGAAGCACATCACATTCCCCAAGGCAGCTACTCAGCTGCTCACAGTAGATTCCACCATGAAGTTGATTGCCAGTCTCATCATGGGGAATAACTACCACTAGCTGCCCAGCCACTCAATCAGGCCCAGCCAAGTTGACACACAAACATAACCACCACACAATTCTTTCTCTACTGACCTGACATACGACTTATGTCATCACCTAATTTTCATTAGTGTAGGGATTATTGCTTGGGCTTTTTTTTTTCAAGCTTTAATTTATCTATCCCTGCACAAATATGAAATGATAATGAGTATAGCTTAATAATAGAGTGACATTATGTTGGTCAAACCCCTCTCTTTGGTCTTTTTCAATTTCTCACAGCAATTATTTTGTAGTGTTCAGCTTCCAGGACTTGGAAATCATTTGCCAGATTTAACCTGTATGTATTTCCTTGTTATGATGCTATTATAAATGAAAAGGAGCCCTGGTGGCACAGTGCCTAAGCCATTTGACCTCTAACCAGAAGATTGGTGGTTCAAACCCACCAGCCACTCCACAGAAGGAAGATGGGGCAATCTACTTCTGTAAAGATTTACTGCCTTGGAAACTCAAAGGGTGTTACTATGAGTAGGAATTGACTTGATGGCAATAGGTTTGGTTTGGGGTTTATTATAAATGGCATTGTTATTTATTTGATTTCCAGTTGTTTGTTGCTAGTATACAGAAACAAAACTAATTTTTTAATTTTGATCCTGTATATCCTACCACCCTGCTTAACTCACTTATTAGTTCTAGTATTGCAGTGTAGTAAATTACTTAGTGTGGCTTTTCTACCCATGTTGTTGTTGTTGTTATGTGCCGTTGAGTCAGACCTGACCCATAGC
>NW_006921588.1:3811812-3813318 GCF_000298275.1 Orycteropus afer afer | reverse complement strand
TGGCCTTGCAGTAATAGGCCTTGGGTTACTGCTGGTAATCCTGCCTTCCCCTTGTAGGGTTAGAGGAGGTCAGAACATGTGGCCTCCTTGCCGTTTTAGCAAGTATCTTTTTTTTTCTTTTTTTTTTTTTCTCATTTCTTAGGATTTTCCACACAGACAATCATTGTGTGTAAAAATAAAGCCACTTTTACCTTTTTCCTTCCAATTTTGTAGTCCTCTGATTTGTTTTCCTACCTTATTGAATTGGCTAGGGCCTGCATTACAATTTCAACTAGAAATGGCGAGAATGGACATGTTTACCTTATTACCAATCTTAAAAGGAAAGCTTCATTTTTTTTTTCTTTTTTCCATCACCAAGTAGGATGTTATCTGTAGATTTTGGTTGTAGGTCACCTTTATCAATCTGAGAGCTCCTTCTATTCCTAGTTTGCTAAGTGTATTTATGACAAATAAATGTTGGATTTTTCCACCTGGTTTTTTTTTTCCCATATCTGTTGAGATGGTAATATTGTTTATCTGTTTTGTTGTTGTTATTAGGTGCCGTCAAGTGGTCTTCGACTCCTGGTGACCCTATGCACATCAGAACGAAACAGCGCCCAATCCCGCACCAGCTCCATGATCCTTACTATACTTGAGCCCATCACCACAGCCACTGTATCAATCCATCTCGTTGAGGGCCTTCCCCTCTTTCACTGACCCTCCACCTTACCAAGCATGACATCCTTCTCCAGGGAATGGTCCCTTCTTACAATATGACCAAAGTAGATGAGACGAAGTCTGGCCATTCTTGCTTCCAAAGAGCATTCTGGCTACACTTCCTCCAGGACAGATTAGTTAGTTCTTTTAGCAGTCCATGGTACTTTCAGCATTCTTCACCAACACCACAACTCAAAAGCATCAACTTTTCTTCGGTCTTTCTTATTCATTGTCCAGCTCTCACATACATATGAGGCAATTGAAAATATCATGGCTTGTGTCAGGTTCACCTTAGTCCTCAGGAGACATCTTTGCTCCTCAGCATTTGAAAGAGGTCCTTTGCCAGCCAACTTGCCCAGTCTGTTGTCCTGACTGCTGCTTCCATTGGTGTCGATTGTAGAAATAAGCAATGTGAAGTCTTTGACAACTTCAACCTTATCTCTATTTATCATGATGCTGCTTATAGGTCCAGTTGTGAGAAATTTTGTTTTCTTTATAATGAGATGTAATCCACACTGCAGACTGTATTCTTCAATCTTCTTCAGTAAGTGCTTCAAGTCATCCTCACTTTCAGCAAGCAAAGTTGTGTCATCAGTGTACAGCAGGTTGTTAATGATTCATCCTCCAATCTTGATGCCACATTCTTCTTCATATAGTCCAGCTTCTCGGATTATTTGCTCAGCATATAGATTGAATAAGTATGGTGAAAGGATACAGCCTTGACACACTCCCTTCTTGATTTTAAACCATGCTGCATTTCCTTGTTCTGTTTGAATGACAACCTCCTAGTCTATGTACAGGTTCCTCATG
>NW_006921588.1:3805327-3811547 GCF_000298275.1 Orycteropus afer afer | reverse complement strand
CTGTGGGATCACCTTTCTTTGGAATGGGTACAAATATGGATCTCTTCCAGTCAGTTGGCCAGGTAGCTGTCTTCCAAATATCTTGGCATAACCAAGTGTGTGCTTCCAGTGGGGCATCCGTTTGTTGAAACATCTCAATAGGTATTCCATCAATTCCTAGAGCCTTGTTCTTTGTCATAAACATACTTGTTTTTCTTCTTTAGTATGTTGATATGTTGAATTATATTGATTGGTATTTAAATGTTATATCAACCTTTTATCATCTCTCTGAAGAAATTTGTTTGGCAAGCAATTACATTGCTTAGGGATCAACTTGCTACTTTTGAGTCTTTTTTTAGTTGTTAGTGTATCTAATAAGTAGCCTTTACTCTAGGGTGGTTTAAACTCTCTAGTAAGAGGTGATCATTCTGGCATCTCTTCTGAATGCTCCGGGTAATCAAAGAGTTCTCTCCACTCTGGCTGCCAAAATATCTCCAAGCCCTGTGTGAACTCTGGGTATTGTTCAGATTTTTGCCTCTCTGATAATTGTTCTTTGGCCTCGTGGAGTTTCACCCTATGAATGTGCAGCACAGAATTCAGTCATAGAATCAAAGGAATCTCCATGGAGATTTCTGGAACTCTTTCTCAGCATAGCTTTTTCCTCTCCGATATTCTATGGCAAGATGTTCTGTCACTTTGGCTTTCCTAGACTTCAAATTCTGTCTTCTCAGTTCTGTGAGACCTCTGTAATTGGTTTGGGTTCTGCTACCCTACTGCATAGTCCAGAAAGTACCTTCATGTAGAAAGCTAGAGCAATCACAGAATCGCTTTGTTTGATTCCCTTTTCTCAGGGATCCCTCACCTGCACTGGTTTCCAACGTTTAAAACTAATTTTTCCCTATATTTAGTCACATTTTCTAATTGTTCATAATGGAAGCACAAGTCTAATACTTAATGTTCTGTCATTTTAGCCAGAAACAGAAATTGTGTTATGTTATTGAAAAAGAAAAACAAAACTATTCAACTAACTTATCTGTGGTGGTTAAGTTTGTGTGTCATCTTGGCTGGGCCTGGTTGAGTGGCTGGGCAGCTGGTGGTAGTTATTCCCTGTGATGAGACTGGCAATCAACTCCATGATGGGATCTACCACAAGCAGCTGAGTAGCTGACTTTGGGATGTGGTCTGCTTTCTATATATAAGAAGAAGCCTTGGGGATAGTCTCTAGCTTATGGCACGCATGGACTCTGCATGTAGCCGTGTCATTGTTCAGCAGCCTGCCATGCTCTGCTGACCTTGAGACTTACAATGGACTTGAATTAATGGCCTGCTGTGTGGTTTGGTAACATCGGGACTGTGCCCTTTTATTTGTCGACCTTGGGCTCGTTAGCCTCAGCAGCCAGTAGCTGCCTGAGTGAAGAGATGTCTCTAGTTTCAGTGGGCCAGAAGCAAGAGGCAGAGCTGAAGCCCAAGATCGAGGGGCTTTCACCCAGCCCCTAGAGCCTGGTACTTTGAACTTGGACTTAAAGCCTCCAAACTGTAAGAAAATAAACTCCAATCTGTTAAGGCCATCCCATTTGTGATATATTCTTGTCAGAGTGGCACTAGGTAACCAGAACAGTAACTAAACACACAAACAGATAAAGATTTTCATGCACTGAGTTAAGAAGAGTATGTAATGAACTGTAGATTATGATTAATCCAATCTAATACTCCTGAGGCCCTTTTTAAAATACATTGAAAAAGCCAATTTAACATTTGTAATTTCTATTACTGCATGCAATGCTGAAAAACAATATAATTTAGAAAATCATAATTTTTGCTGCAGTGCACAATTGTGGAGCTGGCAGATGGCTTTTATATTTCTTTGTTGTAGACTAATTCCCCTAATGATGTAAAGTCTTTGAGATTTGAGATAGACTCAAAGATTTCTGGACTAATTCTTCCAGAATTTTAAGGAGGTACTGTAACTCTTCTTAGAATTTATTCTGTACTCACATTATTCCTTTTTCCTGTACTCATCCATGTCTGTATCTGTCAAATCCCACTCATTCTGTAATATTCAACAGATATGTTACCTCTTTATCTATTCTTTCCCTGTCAATATCTTTTTTTTATTGTGATTTGAGTGAAAATTTACAGAACAAATTCGTTTTCCATTCAACAGTTCATACACATTTTATTTCATGACATTGATTGCAACCCTCACAATGCAACAGCTCTCTTCTCACTTCCTCCTTGTGGTTACATTTACCTCGTGTGCTTCTCTCCTGTGGATTTCTGCCCTTTTAGCTATCTCTCTGTGAAAATGCTGCCTTTTGATCTCCCATGGTTGACTGTTCTACAGAGTATACCTCAAACAAAACCAAACTCATTGCCATCAAGTTGATTCTGACTCATAGCAATCCCCATTGGGTTTCTGAGGCAGTAAATCTTTACAAAAAAAGTAGATTGCACCATCTTCCTTCTGCAGAATGGCTGGAAGGTTTGAACTGCCAACCTTCTGGTTAGCAGTCAAATGTCTTAGGAACTGCACCACCAGAGCTCCATAGGAGTATACTTTTTTTTTTTTAATGATTTTGAGTTTTGTTCCACATTTTTCTCCTATTCTATCCAGGATCTCCTATTTTGATCCCTTTGTGAGAAGTTGACAGTGGTAACTGGTCTCAGGGTCCTGTAGGCTGAGGTTCACATGGTCCACTAGTCCCTGTCAGTATCTTTAAATGGAAACATAACTTTCTCTCCTTTGTGTGCTCACATCTCTTTATAGTTGCCATAGTACTTATCATATTCTAACCTGTATTGTCATTATTTGAATATGTCAAATTTGCCATCTCTCCCCCCACCCCTACCGACAGTTCATCAATTGCAAGGATTGAATCTTAATCATCTTTG
Source organism: Orycteropus afer afer (assembly GCF_000298275.1). NCBI lineage: Eukaryota > Metazoa > Chordata > Mammalia > Tubulidentata > Orycteropodidae > Orycteropus > Orycteropus afer. The sequence continues at coordinate 3,808,676 of NW_006921588.1, read as the reverse complement.
GGCTCTCCTAGCACCTTTCACTGTGTCTGTCAAATAGTAATGCTCAGGAAGTCATTATTGAATGAATGATGTAGGAAAATCAAAGGACCTCTAAGACAAGCTTAGACAAGTCCGTTTGTACCTAAATCTAACACTTCTTATTGCAGTCTAGAAATGCAGGCATTGAGGTTCTCTGAAGGTGTGCCACTAAGGCCAATGGTGATGGTATGGCTGTAGCTCAGGCCATGTTCTCTCCACCCTGAGTGTCCACAGATAGTGTGTGTTCCCTGAATTACTGGTAAGAACAAAAGGTCGCAGACTTCATGTTTCCCCTCCTTTCCATTTGTTGTATTTCTCTGCCAATCTCAATTCTTATTTCCAATCTTCTCTCAATCGCCGAGGCTCTGGAAGCATCTATGAACTAAGAGTAACAGGTCTCAGTACTTTGTGTACGATGATTAGGAATGTGTGTAGTTTTCAGTCCTTCACTAATACAGCTTTCAAAATTGAGAACACTGAAGTCAGCGGCTTTTAGCCTCTGTAATCTTTTGTGTTGGGTTATTTATCTTTGACTGCCCTCTGATTAAGATCCCTAAATATGAATGGTTTGTACTCAACTACTAACTTAATGGTTGGCAGTTCAAAACCCATCCAGAGTGCTACGAGAGAAAGGTGATCTGCTTCCATAAAGACTACAGCCAAGAAAACACTACAGAGCAGCTCTACTCTGTAACACATAGGATTGCCATTTGTTGAAATCAACTCAACAGCAATGACTACCCTCTGATGGTCCCTGGGTGGGACAAACTGTTAACATGCTTGGCTGCTAACAAAAAGACTGAAGGTTCAAGTCTATCCAGGGTCACCTTGAAAGAAAAGGTCTGGTGATCTACTCTTGATGAAGCAGATGAAGTCTTATTGATGCACTTCTTGGCTCTTTGTTGAAATCAGTTATTCAGATATTTATATAATAACACTTTCTAAATGGAAGGCACTACCTCAGATACTGGAGGTAGTAACTTGAGTAAGTCTTGGTCTCAAGTAACTTACTGTTTAGATGGAGAGATTGATAAAGAAAAAGTAAGTATACAATGTAAAAAGTGTAAGAACATAGGGTAGAGAGAATGCTCTGAAAATGTAAAAAGGAAATAACTGCCTAAGGAAGTGAGTATGACATCTCAGTATCTTGGGGAAGGTAAAATCTAAGTTGTGTCTTCTAGGATAAACGGGAGTTCATCAAGCAGAGATGGGAATAACATGTGCAAAGGCAAAGAAACATGGAAGCTTATGGTTGGTTTGGTGTTTTTGCGATGGAGGTATGAGGAAATTGTTGGAAAAGTAAATTTGAGCTGGACTCTGCATGTTTTATGATGTGCTAAGAAATGTGGATTTGATACCATAAAATGATGTTTCCTAAACTTTGGTAATGTTATTTCCAGTTTCACAATTATTGTCATATCTGTATAAGATTTATATAAATGTTTACATAACACTTTTTTAAATAAATTTTAACTTGATATACTGAAAATAGTTTATTATGTAATATATGATTATTAAAAATAATGTGTACTGTATATATAAATTATAAACCAGAACAATAGGATGAATACTTGAGAACTCATTCTACAACATAAGTAAAACATTTTATCCAATTTAAAAACTAGAACATTTCCAGCTGTGTGATCTCTTTGGCTCCCCCAACAGGTTACAATTATACTGTCTTTTGTGTTCATTTTTCCCTTGCTTTTTGAAGAATTATTTTATCTCACATTATATATTCCAAACACTCTATTATTTTGTTATGCTTGTTTTTAGGCTTTGGATTTTTATATGTGGCCACCTTGTGAAAGATGAATTGGTGCAGGAGTAAGCCTGGAGGTATGGAGGCCATTTATTGTCCTATAATCTAGAAAACAGACAAAGAAAATCTGGATTCAAGAAGTGTGGACAAGAAGATGGCGGACTAGGCAGAAAGACTGCACAGACCCTCTTCAACAAAGAAAAGGAAAACCAATTAACACAGACACTGAAGATAATCCTGGACCCCTGAGCCTTGAAGGGAAGGATATAGAAGTGGACTGAATCCCAACTGGCAGAAGAATTTGCATGAAAATACCGAAAAAGGAGACATAAGGAGCTGCGGTCTGGCAGCAATCCTGAGCAATCCTGATGACATGGACAGCTTGGAGATTCCCAAGTGCTGGTAGGACTTAAGAATTAACCTAAAAATCAGCCCTGCTAACCAGGGACTGCACGGAGGACTGCTCTGGTGGCTGGGGAATAAATGGAGAAAGTGAAGAAAAAGGCGGGCTCAGCTGTAGACTTTTGCCGGTCTGGAGGACACCGCCATTTTGAAGGTCTAAAAATGGCTTGACTATTTTGGATATTTAAAAAGACAGCACTCTCACAGATTCCTGGGGCTTAAGAACATGTTCTGCTTTCCAGCAACCCCAAGAACCCTCCGGACCCGCAAGACTGAAAAGGTACGACATTCCTCTTCTTACTCTTATACCCCACACCTGCTTGGTGAACAGAGGTGCGGCCATTCCCCACTCCCACCTACCTTCTGGGCCCACAGGAACTCCATCATGTTCTTGTGCTCAGACAGGACCTGGGTGCCCTCCCTGTCCTCCACTGATTTTTTTTTTTCCTCTCTCTTTTTTTATTTTTATGTTTTTCTTTTTTGTTTCTTTTACTTGTGATTAGTTTGCTTGTATTTGTCTGTTTAAAAACAGCTATTATTATTAATATTTGTGTCCTTTTTACTATTATTCTTAATCTTCCTCTCCCAGGTCCTAATTTTCAGCATTTTTTTCTTGGTTGAATTTTTTTTATTATTTAAGTTTTTTTTCCCCATTTTTCTTGTGGTTAACCCTGTTCCTTATTTTTCTTTTTGCATTTTTCCTGTTTTTGTCCTTCATTATTCTCCTTCTCTACTTTTTTTCTCTTAATGCCCTATCCCCAGATATTGCAGGTTTGCTTGTTTTTTCTTCTTCTTTTTCCCTTTTTTGGTTACTGTTCTTGTGTGATTTCATGGTGTGTCTTTAGTCCATGTGCTCTTAGTTTCTTGAAGATTATTCAATTGTAATTTGTGTCTAATTGAGTGGGAGACAACAACAGTCCCCATAAGACACAACTACACCCACACCTCCTACAACTTCACCTACCGAGTGAGAGCCACTACTTCCTTCTCCACCAATAGGCCAAAGATAAAAAACCACCAAGAAGAGCTGGAATCACCTGTGACTGCTCTTCACAAACAGTTAACAGAGATCTAAATACAACAACGCCATGATGCTTCAGAGAAAACAGACCATCACAGTCCACACAAAGAAGCAGGATAAAGTGGTAGAAACAAGGGAGCAGGATA
>NW_006921588.1:3785540-3802801 GCF_000298275.1 Orycteropus afer afer | reverse complement strand
CTGTTGCATTGTGGTAAATTGTAGTCAATGTCATGAGACAAAGTGTATGTGAACTGCTATATGGAAAGTGAATTTGCTCTGTAAATTTTCACCCAGATCACAATTAAAAAAAAAAAAATCTGTCCTTCATAATATTTCCAGTAACATATGTATTTATTTATTGGTATAAATAGTATTTGTTTCATTTACTGGTATTAATGTTATTCTTATTGTAGTTTGACCTTTGCTGTTGTGGTGGTTCTCTGTGGTTCTCGGGGGACAGACAAAGGCAAACCCATTCACTTCCTTCCTAGAAGGCCTGCTCCATGACTTTTTTTTTTTTTAATTGTGATTTGGGTGAAGATTTACAGAGCAAATTCACTTTCCATACAGCAGTTCACATATACTTTGTCTCATTGCTCCATGACTTTTAAAGATAAGTAAGTAAAAGCTACACTATGTATTTTTGAGTAGTGTTTAAGGTGTGGTATTTTATGTCCCTCACTAGGCTACTGAACCAATACTTAGATCTTAGTCCTATCACTCCAAATCTAGATTGTTCTCTCTCAGACATTAATGTCTTGGATGTGCTTTTTTAATTCACCACACCCAGACTTTCCCCAAAAATTTTTTAAACAAAAAAACCTCTATCATCTTTTTATAATTAGGCCAAACAACATCACTATTGTTTTCAGAGAAACTCTGGAAAGACCCAATAATTTGAGCAATATTTGCAAATTGTAGTTAATTTGAAGCCGTTTACACTACAAGAGATTTTTAACTTTAAAATAAGAGGTTGAAATAGCTAGTTTTATTGAGACAAGAATAATTAACTTGTAATTTGTGGTTGGCTCTACAAAACCAATCATTGGAAGGGGAAACTGGGTACTCCCCCAAGTCCTCACACTGACCTGGATTGGGCAATTTGAGCAGGGCAGAATGGCTAGGAAGATGCAGTCTCTAGCCAGGAGGCCACTCAGGCTCTAGCAATTAGACTTGGAAAGTAGTTCAACTCACTGGACCAGAAAACAGCCACACAACAGAAGTTTTAAAAATACAAGATGAACCCTTGTGAAAATATAGATGGAATAAAGTAATTGTCAGGTTAATTCAAGTCATCTTTGAAAGTCAATACCCTTCCCACCTTGTAAATCATCATTTAACTGAGCATTTTCCTTAGTGGAATGGTTGCTCAACATACAGTATTTGACAGACTAGGAAAGCCAGTAGACTAAATGTCTTGGGTAAATCAGCATTGCTCATCAGTGGGTGAATTCAAATAGGTCCCAGTGGTTCTGCACACCACTACTTGAATGTGGGCCTCTTAGACCATTCAATTCAATTAAAGTAACATTTATTTCGTGCCTATTATGTAAAAGTTCTGCACTAGGTACCCTGTTAATGCTGCAATAGATTTCAAATGGACTAGACAGTCTGGAACCATCTCTTTATAACAGGGTTGCCTATCTTTGTGTGAAAAGATGCTACTTGTCTCCAAAAATATGTTTAACTGATTGGATAAAGGAGGAGGGCATGGATCAACGTGAATCAAAAACTTGAGGGGTAGAGTTCTGTTGCCTCTTCCCCAGCAGAAATTCTGACAAACCTGAGTCAGGAGGCCTGGTGTAGACAAGGATTTGGCAGTTTGGAGATTTGGGGGTTAAGGTCTTAGGATCTACCATTTAATGTTAGATGGAAATCTGCGGCTTAATCTTAATGGGATTTGCATCCAGGGTTTAGTGGACACTTCGATGGATTGACACAAATGTCTTCTGCATCCCTCATCACCCAGTCATTAGTTTATTTGAATATGTACTTACTTCTACTCTAGAGTTTTCCTATCTCAATGGGAGAGATTTTTTTAATTAATTTTTTTTTTTTTAACCCTCGTGATTGATGGTGGAAGAGGACTGGACAGGCAGCAGATAGATAAGCTGACAAAAATGACCCCAAAAATCATTTAAACAAGAACTCTATTCATATTGTACACCTGTAAAAGGTTGATAGCAAAAGTTGTGTAACAGATATGTTTACAATGACAAAAAAAAAAAAAAAGTAGCTGTTAAGGCTGCTTGTATACAACTAAACACCTCATAGGATTTGGTTCCTTAGTTCATAGATTAAGGTCATGGTTTCATAGGATATCCCAGTTAATTGGCCTCACTCACTCATTGCCTTCAAGTCCCATCCAACTCATAGTGCCCCATTCTTGGGTTTCCAAAGCAGTATCACTACAGAAGTAGATTGCCCAATCTTCCTTCTGAGGAGTGGCTGGTGGGTTTGAACTGCCAGCCTTTTGGTTAGCAGTCAAATGCCTTAGGTACTATGCCACCAGAGCTCCTGTTAATTGGCCTAATAATGTGTTCAGTGCTTCTGCTCTACTGCCTAGCTCATTGTGGTAGTGCCTGGAGTCTCAAAAGTTTGCAAATTGTCATCTAAGGCACAACAATTGATCTGGGGCTCAGTGAGTCTCTATTTGCCTAGAACAACAGAGGAAGAAGGAGAGTCAGGAATAGCAGAAGGAATGGGTGTGTGGGTAATTGCCTCCATAAACACCTGCCTCCTTTGCCATTAGACCAGAACAACTAGATGGAGCCTGGCTACCATTATCGAACATTTTGATCACAGATTGCATAGAAGAATCCTGATCAAAAGTCAGAAAATGCAGAACAGAATTTCAAATTCACATATTCTGGAGCCATGAAGGCTACATGAAGCCCCCAAATCACTGTCCTTAAACTTTAAACCAAAAATATCCTATGAAGCCTTCTTAAAACCAAACAATAGTTTAGCTTAACAAGTAAAACATGTCTTCCTTGAGCATTATGTTCTTTTAAGATCTACCTACCTGACATCAAATTGACAATAGCAACTTAAAAGATTAGATAAGACCCTTAGAGGGCAGTGAATTTATGTTAATGGGGGAGGACCAACTCAGAAAAGGAAGGTGAGAATGGTTGCACAACTTGAAGAACGTAATCAATGTCACTGATTTTACTGTAGAAATTGCTAAAATGATGTATGTTTTGCTGTGTATATTCTCAGAAAAACAATGACAAAAACAACTCTGGTTATAGATATATTTACTGCTTAAATCAGAAAAGTCAATTAAGTCAATTGGCATAACACAGTTCACAAAGACAGTATTCAACATACTCCCATGGTAAGTAGCAACCGGGGTCTTAAAACCTAGCGAGCAGCTATCTAGGGTGCAAATATTGTCTCCACGTGAAGCAAAGAGGAGTCAAGAAAACCAAAGACACGTGGAAAGAAATAGTCAAAAGGACTAATAGACCACGTGAATGTCAGTCTGTATGACTCTGAGATCAGAAGAACTGGAAGGTGTCCAGCTACCACTATCAACCACTCTGAAAGATAGCACAAGAGAAGGTCCTGTATAGAGTTAGAGAAAAATGTGGAACAAAACTCAAAATCATTTTTAAAAAAGAACAGATTTATTGATCTCAGTTAGAGTAGTAGAACCTCCAAAACTGTGACCCTTAGTTACCCTTCAAACCTGGAACTGAACTCACCACCATAGCTCAACTTTCAGTCAAACAAAGACAGACCTATATTGAGCAATAACACCAAGGAGGTACACATCCCCAGAAGTCAACTTTATGAGATCAAAAGGGCAGCATTTGCCCAGGGATAAAGATCAGAAGGTAGGAAGGGATAAGAAAGAAGGATGAATGGAAACTGTAAACACAGGGAGAAAGTGGGAAGAATGCTGTTACATTGTAGGGATTGCAATCAATGTCACAAAACAAAGTATGAATTGTTGAATGGAAAGCCAATTTGATCACTAAACTTCCACTCAAACCACAATAAAAATAAATAACAGCTACATTTGGTGATCTTTTGGCCTGGAGCTCAGTAAGGCTTCCTATGAGGTCTTCTAGAACCCTCCCTTAAAATAGAAGTACACCTTAGATGGATAAATGCTCAGAGGTAACAGCTTAAATTTTAGTTAATAATTTACCAGGAATTCATGGGCAGCTACATGAAAAGAAGGAGAGGAGTTTTAAGGTAGTAAAGGAAGTTACCTGGAAAAGAAACATGTCTCTAGGGGAAGAGGAGCATTAATGGGAGATAAACTCCACCTCTCCAACTCCAACTTATCTCAAAAAACTTCCTTTTAAAGTTGCATTACACAAACACACAACACCCACTGCCGTCAAGCCAATTCTGACTCATGTTGTTGTGTGCCCTCAAGTCAGACCCAACTCATAGCAACCTCTCCTTGGGTTTCCGAGGCTATATCACTACAGAAGTAGATTGCCCAACCTTCCTTCCCAGGAGTGGCTAGTAGGTTTGAACCACCAGCCTTCTGGTTAGCAGTCATGTGCCTTAGGCACTACGCTACCAGGGCTCCTCACTATGCTACCAGAGCTCCTTTCTGACTCATAGCTACCCTTATTGGGTTCCTAAGGCTATAACAACCACATTTGGGTTTCCATGGATATAAATTTTTATGGAAGCAAATTATCACATCTTCTTCCAGCAGAGTGAGCTGGTGAGTTTGAACCTCAGACCTTCTGATTGTTGTTGTTGTTATGTGCCGTTGAGTCGGACCCAACTCATAGCAACCCCTCCTTGGGTTTCCAAGGCAGTATCATCACTACAGAAGTAGATTGCCCCATCTTCCTTCCGAGGAGTGGCTGGTGAGTTTGAACCTCCAGCCTTCTGGTTAGTAGTCAAGTGCCTTAGGCACTATGCTACCAGAGCTCCCACAACCCACTAAACCATCACAGCTCCTTTGAAGCTGCATTAGGTGACTCATTAATTGCTCTTGTGTTCCTACTCGCCCCTGACACAGAGTATGTATGTTGGTTTGTTCAGTTACCCTACTTTGTCTATGTCTAGGCTAAGTTCTTTGGGGACAGAAACTCCTGTCTACCCTCAGCACTGCTTCCTCAGCCTTTCTCAGTGTCTGGCATATAGTAGACACTCAGGAAATATTTATAGAATGAACAAAAACCTTAATCTATAATTTTCAGCCTATTTATAAAATTTAAACCCCTCTCTTGTGCCATTCTCGTCTTCAAAAGGAATTACTGTAGCGCATTCCAGGAACTGAAATATATCTTTGTTTTAAGTCTCCATTTAAAAAAAAGTATTCAATTTCTTAATGGAATAACAAAAATGTATACATAACATTTATTAAACATTCATTGTGTGCTAGACACTATTCTAAGCACTTTATACAAATTAGTTTATTTCTCACCATGAGTCTTTGAGGTAAATACTATTATTATCCTCATTTTTCAAATAAGGACATTGGGGCATGGAGTCTAAGTCTACTTGCTCATAAATTTTCTCTTTCATACCATAAAAAAGGAAGAAATTGCTGAATGATAGTGACATAAAAGCTATTTTCTGTTTGTTTTTTAATCAAATTCAATATAAAGTCAATAAAAATTAAATCCCAAAAAAAGATAACAAAAAGAATTCATCCCACAAGAGCCTAGCACAGTGCTGAAGCAGACCATTGAATAACAGTGTAATTAATGAGCTCTTAGAATTCACATGGACATGAAACTACATTAAATATAAAAGTTAAGGAGTGGAGGATTCGAGATAGCATAAAAACTATGTCCACCAGGTGGCACTTGTCCCTCTAAATGAGGGTGGGATTTTGCTGTCAGTATGGTCGGCAAAAGATGCAAGTACTGCCTTCATGCTGAGGAGATGTCAGTCACCAAGTTTGTTATCGAGGGATGTAAGCTCTCTGGTGTCTAGTCAGTATGATATAATGGGTAGATGCAGGTTTCTGTTTACAAATCCAAATGCAAACATAAGTCTCTTGTTTCAAATCCCACTCTTAAAACCAGTTACTAGCTGAGTAGTTACATGCAGTCCTTGGGTTACAAGCAAGATCTGTTCCTAAGTGTGTCTGTAGTCAAATTTGTAGATAAGTTGGAACAAGTGCATATGGTTCTTATTTAGCCTTACTTTACTCCAAGGACAGGAGCTCGGGTAGCATAGTGCCTAAGGCACTTGACTGCTAACCAAAACTTTGGGTTGAGCTCACCAGTCACTCCACAGGAGAAAAATGAGGCAGTCTGCTTCCGTAAAGAATTACAGTCTCAGAACCCCTCTGGGGCAGTTGTACTCTGTCCTATAGGGTCACTATGAGTTGTAATTGATTTGATGGTAATGGGTGGTCAATGCAAAAAAGGCTCAAACCTTTTCAATGATTTAAAACTGAATGTGCAGCAAGTGTAGGAGATTGTGATAAAGAATTTGTTGTCAGTTGGGGTTGGTTCAATCATTTCAAAGTGAGAGCAAATTTACGTAACATTAAAGTGGGTAAGTATGAGTTATTTCCTAAGTCAGATGTTCGTAACCTGGGGACTTACTGTATTAGGATCACTTTGGGCAAGTTACTTAGCCTTACTGTGTTCTGCGGAAGACAATCAATGTATCTATTTCATTCTGCCTCCCTGTTGTAAGAGTGCTTTACTCATTGGTTGCTATCCAGTCAATTTTGACTCAAATTGACCCTGCAAAAGAGTAGAACTGCCCCATAGCATTTCCCAGGCTGTAAATCTTTACAGAAGCAGACTGCCACATCCTTCTCCCGTGGAGCAACTGATGGGTTCAAACTGCTGAACAAAATGTTGGCAGTTAAGTGCTTTAACTACTGTGCCACTAGGGCTCCTTGCTCTGCTTACAGAGGGTCAATAAATATTTTAGGAAATGGAGTTAATGATGTGACCCTTCAGTAGCTGGACATTCAAATGTGATCAAAGTTTTACTTGGCTCAGAATATACCATCAAGAAGACAGGTAGTTGGAATATGTTTTTTGTAAATATACATATACATACATATAGATATACAAACCACTGCCACCACCATCAGCACAACACAAAAGATATTTTAATGATGAGCAAGACAGGTACTATGCTTACTCTTATGAAGTTTATAATTTAGCATGAAAGACAGACATTAAACAAATAATAATGAAATATGAAAAAATTACAAATGTGCAAAGTACCAGGGCTCATAGAAATGTAAAACAGGTGGATTTAACCTGGTCTGGGGTCAGGGAAGGATCTCTGGTGGTGCAGCGGTTAAAGTATTGGCTGCTAACGAAAAGTCTGGCAGTTTAAACCCATCAGTCCCTCCACGGGGGAAAGATCAGGCAATCTGCATCCGTGAAGATTTACAGCCTTGGAAACATTGTGGGGTGTTTCTACTCTGTCCTAAAGTGTCACTATGTGTCAGAATTGACTCAACGATGGTAGTTTTGGGCTTTCTGTTCTGCTTCGTTTTGGGGGTCATGGAAGGCTTCAAATAGGAAGTGATGGTAGGAGGCAAACAAGTAATTAGTTGAAAAGAGAGTAGATGAGCATTCCTGGCTAAAGAAAGGACATTTGTGTAAGCCTTCAGGTGAAAATGAGCCTACTGAAGTCAAACAACAGAGAGTTCAATTTTGCTGAAGGGAAAAAAAATGGGGTAGAAAGACTGGAAGCTGGAGAGGTAGCTTAATGGGCAGGGGAAACATTAAAGTGTTTTAAACAAAGAAATGATAAGATCAGATGTACATTTTTAAAAGGTCATTATAACTATAATGAAGAAATTAGTCTGAGAGAATAAAACTGGGCTGGAAGAGACCACTGAGGAAGCTTTTGTATTAGTTCAGCCAAATGATGATGGCAGCTAGAAACCCTGGCAGGAGGTGAATGTCTTTGAGAGACAGTGAAGGCATGGACTTGACAGCATTTGTTGATTTGATGTATGAAAGGGAAGTGTCAAGATTTCTGGCTTAAACAAGAGGGTTGATGGCACTACCATTTCCTAAAATAGAAAATATTAGAGAAGTAGCCATTTGGAGGAAAGTTTGTGTTTATTCAGAGTTTGAGGCACTTCACAAAAATTCAGGGGTACTTTAAGAAAGTGCTAAGAAAATCTCCTGGTGTAGTGGCTAAGGCATTTGTCTGCTAACCAGAAGGTCAGGGGTTCATATCCACCAAACGTTCTGTGGAAGGAAGATGGGGCATTCTATGGCTATGAGTTAGAATTAACTTGATGGCAGTGAGGTTTTTGTTTTCTTTTAGATATTTGTGTGGAGCTCAAAAAAGAGTGTGAGATTATTGGTCTGGATTTAGCAGTTGTCAGCATACTGATATAAGTTGAACTCATGATGAAATTTCTGGGGAGAAAATATGCAATGAAAAGAGAAGAGGACCTGGAACAGAACTCTAACCACCATTTTCTAAGTTGATAGAGATGAGGAATCAGTAATCAGGAGTTAAAACACAGAAGGAGCAGTTAGCAATGTAGGAGGAATATCACTGCATGTTGGAAGCCAAATTACAATGGGTTAGAAAGTGTGAGGTGAGGAAAAGGTGATAATACATGCTATAAATTTGGCTTGGAAGGTGCGGTGAAAAGGCAAAAACCAAACCCATTGCCAGTGAATTGACTGCAACTCATAGAGACCCTATAGGACAAAGTAAAACTACCCCATAGGGTTTCCAAGGCTATAAATCTTTATGGAAGCAGACTGCTTCATCTTTCTTCCATGGAGTAGCTGGTGGGTTTGAACAGCTGACCTTCTGATTGGCTGCTGAATGCCTTAGCCACTGCATCAACAAAGCTCCTTGGTAAGGTGGAGGGAAGTTTTTTTTTTTTTTTTTTTTTAACTTTTTATTGTGATTTGGATGCAATCTTACAAAGCAGGTTCGTACACATCTTATTTTGTGACACTGGGTATACATTCCCTGCAGTCTAACAGCTCTCCTCTCACTTCCTCACTGTGGTTATCCTTCCCTGGGTCCTTGCCTATGTATTCCTGCCTCCATGCCTTTCTCCCCAAGCAAATGCTGCCTTTCTGATCTCTCATGGTGGATTATTCTAAGGAGTGCATCTCCACAGTGTGGATGTTCAGCTTGTAGCTCTGTTTGTCTGAGAGTTAAGCCACAGGAATGAGTTCAATTCTGGGCCTGAAGGGTGACTGGGGGCCTATAGTTTCAGGGGTTTCACTAGTCTCTATTAGACCAGTAAACCTGGTTTTATGGTTTTGAGTTTTGGTCTCCAGGTTATAGTGGCAGAGGTTCTCATGGTCCATTAGTCCTTTGGACTAACAGTTTCCATGCTTCTTTGATTTTCTTCACTCTTCTTTGCTGTGGACTAGGAGCAACCAATAGTTGCATCTTAGATGGTCACTCAACAAGCTTTTAAGATACCAGCCGTTATTCACTGAAGTAAGATGTAGAACAATATTTTTGAATACCATGTTGTACCGATTGAGTTTGATGTCCCTCACAATCATAGTCCCTAGCTCATAGGGCCAGTAACTTACTCCCTCAAGGTGCACGGTTGTGGCTAGGAAGTTATCCTAACTTTGCCTCCTGTTAGGTTTGGCCTGCATATGGACTTTTTTATAGCACATATAAATACTTATGTAAGAATATCTTATGCTAGAGTGAAGCCTTTTTTAAAAAAAGTGAAAGAAACATGGAAATTTTTAAATGCTGATGCAAAGAAGCAAGTAGGAAGGAAGATGTTGAAAATGCAAGCAGGAGAAAGATTTCTAAGAAGAGAACAAGGGGTAGGCTCCAGAACACAGGTGGAAGGATAACTTACCGAAGAGAAGGACAAGGGATGAGGCAAATTCAATATTCAATAACGTTTGTAGGTTTGGCAGAGTTAGCCAGCTAGTCCTTCCACATGCTCACAAGTATTTTTATTACCTACGTATAGCAGATAATTGCCATTTTAATAAAAATATAATATTATTGTTATATTTTAGGGAGGCAGTATCATGTGGTAGTTAAGAACATAGATTTTTGGATTTAAACAGCCTCCAGTTCAAATTTCAGCCTTACCATTTACATGTGCTAGCTGTGTGAACTTGGACAAATTATTTAGCCTCTCTGAACCCATGTCCTCATCTGTACAGTGGGAATAATAGCACTTACTTAATTGAGTGGTTGTGAAAGCCAAGTATGACAATATTTGTAAAGTACTGACCCATCCCAAAAAGCACAGTCAATATATAATAGGTATAATTATTACTATTACAGAACTTGCCATACTGCATTGTAATTATTGGTTTAGGAATGCCTTCCTCTCTGGATTGTGAACGCCTAGACGCAGACCTCTCCCCCTCCCGGCAGACTACTTGGTAAACAGTAAGCAATCCATACAAGTTTGCTGGAAGATAAAACAGTTATGAAAAGTGCGAGACCAAATACTTTTTCTCCAGGAGTCTTGTATCTTTATAGTGATTTTTGGAACAAACTCTACCTGCAAACTCTAACTCTTGTAATCAATCATTGTTATACAGGGTCATTTCTCCTTTTAACATAAGCTCACTCATGAGTGTTTACTATGCGCCAGGTTTTGTCCTAGTGCTTTATTTATTTTATTTAAACTACCCTATAAGCCACTCCTTGGAAGGAAGTTTGGGCAATCTACTTCCGTAGTGACACCGCCTCGGAAACCCAAGGAGGGGTCGCTGTGAGTCAGTTCCCACTCGATGGCAGTGCGTTTGGTTTTGGTTTTGGTTATAAGATGGATGGAGTCTCTGAATGGTATGAACAGTTAACCAAATAGATAACCAAAAGGTTAATGGTTGGAGTCCACCCAGAGACTCTTCAGAAGAAAGACTTGGCAATTTGCTTCTGAAACACCAACAACTGAAATCCCTGTGGAGTACAGTTCTGCTCTGACCGGCATGGTCACCATGAGTCAGAACTGACTCCACAGCAACTGGTAATTTGGTGGATACTATCATCCTTTTTAACAATTGAGGAAACAGGCTCAGAGAGGGTTCTATGAATGCTGAGGTTTCTGAGATTTTTTTCTGATTTCTGTATTTTTCTTTTTGTTAATTTTGCAGTCTGTGTTTTTCTCTTCTGGAAGAACAAACAAAAGAAATTCTTGCCTGATTCATGATTTTACCCCTGCAGAGCCCTCCAAATGAGGTCCCAGGCAGGATTTCTTCCCTACAGAGCCGTGTTCAAGGATATGAATGAAGGTTGCCACACTCCGCTAGGAGGCCAAAACGTCCCAAGCTCTTACTATTTTTTAAGAGAGATTTGAAATAGACTTTCAGGACATTAATAATGATAATAATATTTAAAATTCTGTCTGTATAAAAACAATTAAATCACCCATGAAACCATAAAAACATAAATTAAAAAAAAAGAAAAGAAAACCTACCAAGAAGCTAAGTAACATTTAGAGTGTGGAAGCATTAAGAATTAAGAGAAAAAAAAAAACCTTTTTCTCAAAATGGATAATTTATTCCGTATGATCCCATACTATGTTAATGAAATTTCTCAATCATTTGTTCATTTTGTCTACATAAGTAAAAGATATGTTTTAAAAGCAAGAAAAATCAGAACTATTTCACTTTAAGGAAGCTAATTGTAATCTTTCCAGATTCCACATTTGTTCATATTGACCAGAAGTCTTTTGACTTGGGAAAATATTTTTATTTTCCTCTCCTTTTTTTTAAAAATGTTCTACAAAGACCTGTATTAGGATGGGAAACATTTTCTGAGTCCCAAAGGAGTCCTCCAGTTGTCTGAACGATAGCTGAACTGAGTGCTGATAGAAGCCACTTGAGAGGATGAAGAAGATGCTTCCGAGTAGCTTTTTCAAACATCCCATGCATGCTTTCTTCTCTCAGAGTAACATTAACCATATGACAGAATAAGTGTGAGTCTGGAGCACATGATCCTTTTTTTTCTTTTATTTACATCATAAAAGATGCAAAAAAAATTACTTATAAGAGTGCTATATGGTGCCTTTGCAACTAGATCATTTGGTACAATTATTCTTTAAAAGCGTGGTGCAAATGATTAAACTCTAGATTACTAGCCAAATGGTTGGTGGTTCTAAACCACCCAGTGATGCCTTTAAAGATAGTGTTGCATTCTGCTTCCAAAAGGTCACAGCCTGGACAATAGTATGGAGTGGTTCAGCTCTGCAACATAGGGTCACCGTGAGTCAGAATCAACTTGATGGCAACTAACAACAACATTCTTTAAAAGAGTTTTTTTTTTTTTAGATTCCTTCTAGAGACACAAAAATAACAAAAGCCTGTTCATTAGCTTGAAGATGACTGTTACTCTGCTCTTAGGAAATAAATAAACTAAAAAGAAAGGGGAAAAAAGCCAGGACCTAGAAATGTGAATTTTACTTTATTTTTGCATTCCCACAATAACAATCTAAAATACATTAAGTAGGAAAACTAATTCCACCTAGTGAAACTATCTTCAGATGTATGAATAAAAAATTCACATGTACAATGTATAGCAAATATTTTCAATAATTTAATCTAAAAGGTAGTGGGTCCCTGGTCAGTTATATTTCCTGTAGTGAAACACTTCCTTGGAAAAATACTTTGAAAAGTTCTGTAATTGTGGAACTTTGTCCTGGAATTGAGAATGAGATTACTTCCAGTTCTGATTCTAGAAGATTATATTTTGTCCAAATGGATAAAATGTGAAGTGCAGTGGCAGGAAAGTCAGTCAAGGCACACAGTCAGTACTCGATAAATGTTTGATGAATAAGTGTTGAAATATGCAACTAGTTGTTGGGATCATAAGTGTTTTATTTATTTTATTGTGCTTTAGGTGCTAATTTACAGAACAGAATTTGTTTTACATTCCACAGTTCATGTACGTTTGGTTTCACACCCCAATTACCATCCCCAACCCTAACCCACTCTCCTCCCATCCTTTCCCAGTAAACCCCTCTTTTTCCTCGTGCCCCTCATAGTTATGCACTCCCACGTGTCCTGCATTTCCTTCTTGTGAATGTTGCCCCTCTGGTGCCCCGTGGTTGATTGCTTCAAGGGATGCATTTCCAGAGTGTATGCAGGTGCATCACCCTGGGTTGAGTGGTCTGAGTGTACGTTTTATTTACTATTGGGCTGAGAGCCAGCCCCTGGCAGTGAGTTTTATTCCAGGCCCAAAGTATATCCCATGGCCATAGTATTGGGGATCCCACCAGACTCTATCCAACCAGTTATTCTGGTCATTATTGTGTTTTTGGATTTTGTTCCACGTGTTTTCTTCCACTCTATCCAGGATCTCCAGTTTTGACCCTTTCCTGAGCGTTTGGCATTGGTAGCCAGGCACCATCTAGTTCTTCTGGTCTTGAGGTCCATCATGTCCCAGGGCTGATTGCTTCCAAATGCTCTTGGTTTTTGCACTCTTCTTTGCTTCCAATGATAGGAGACCACTAGCTACATCTTAGATGGCCACTTGAAAGCTTTTAAGACCCCAGTCACTACTCACCAATGTAGGTTGAGGAACAAGATTTTTTTGTATTTTGTTGTGCCAATTGAGTCTGGTGTTCCCCAGTACTATGGACCTGAGCTGGTAGATCCATTGGATCTTTCTCCCACAGTGTCTGGCTGTCTGCGAGGGACTGCTCTATGTCTGTCTTCTGATGTTTCTGTACATAAGTGTTGTATTTAGAGCCGTTTGAGACACTCTAGAAGCAGTGTGTCTCATTTAATTCCATTAGGTGTGAGTTTATTTCTTTCTTCCTTTATTCATTCATTCATTCATTCAAATGGGTGGTGAACACACTTTGTATGTGACTGGCGGCCTAAAGATTGGCCATTCAAACCCACCCAGTGGTGGTGTGGAAGAAAAGCCTGGCAATCTGCTTCCATAAAAATTACAATCAAGAAAAACATATGAAGCATTCTAATCTTAGTGCATGGGTCACCATGAGTCGGAATTAACTCAACAGCCACCATGAGTGTGAATTAGCTCAACAGCAATGGATTTTTTTTTTTTTTTTTATCACGTGCCAGGCTCTATATACAGAGCTGGGAATACAGCCACAGACATCACAGATATTGCTATCACGGAGTTTACATTCTGAAAGATAAAGAGAAAGAGAGGGGAAAAAAAGTAAACCAGTCAATAGCCTCAAGTCATACCTCTCCTCAAGGCTCTGACTGTGTCTGCATTGAGGTTAGGAGATGCCTGTAGGAGAAGCAACCAAGAAGACCTTTGTTGGGAGCCAACATCCCCTGTTCTAGGGCGCTGATTGATTTCAGCCTTCATCATCTGAAAGATTCTATTAAGAAAGGGGAATCAGAAGAGGGTCACTGCACCGAAGAGGAAAAAAAAACTTGTCAAAATAACAAATGAATTTCCTATGCCTTCTGTTGAAAATTGCTCATTTCATCATATTAGGCTTTAGCTGTACTTGGCTGCATCTGCTGTCAGAATAATAGGACAATTTACAGTGCATAGATTTCCTCAAGAACTATGGATATGTGAATGGCTGCATAGAGCTGTGATTATCATATAATTCTCCTCTTTTCCCTGCCCATCACTCCTTTTTGTCACTCCCCTTTTTTGCCTTATATAATTGAGTAAAAAGCAGGGGATCTGGAGTCTAAATTTTCAACAAGGCTAGAGCACATTGTACTCTACTTCCAGACAATTTCCACTTCATTTGTGGCTCTGTAAGAAAGGTGTTATGTCCTCTAACTTTCCATACTAAAGTAGTAATAATTTGCTTTTTGTGTATGAGATTCCTCTACCATTGAGAAGGTGGGAGCTAAAGTCTTGTTTCATCTATTCCACATATGGCTCTGGTTCAGTAATATCCTTTAAGTATTATAGACATGGGAGGAACTTCCTGAGCAATAGATTGTTCGTCACAGAAGGGCAGTATTTGTACAGGGAGATAACTCAGGGGGCAGGAATGCATAGGAAAGGACACAGGGGGAAGGTAACTACAGGGAAGAAGTGGGGGAAGAGAGCTGTTACATTGTGGGGATTGCAGGCAGTGTCATGAAACAAATTGTATATGAACTGCTGTATGGAAAATGAATTTGCTCTGTAAACTTTCATCCAAATTAGAACCAAAACAGAAACAAAAATAAATTGCCTGTTAGAAAAATAAAAGCTTCTTTCAGAAAAAAAAAAAAAGAGATTGTTTGTCATCTAACATCAGAGTTCAAAGGTCTGGACTATCGAATTACAATTCACATTTATGACTCTAATGTTTGGATGTTTGATTACATGGTCAGTGTCGAACCTAATTTCCAAATGGGCCCGTTGACATCAGGAGTGAACCATTGTTGCCTTTCTCATTACCCAGTGGGACTGGATCCTGAAGAACCGGATATGGAATGGGGCCAACCCCACCCCACTTAAAGCCTGCTTATCCCTTTGTTACTCTCCTGGGCTAGACCATGCGGAATTGGACGAAAGCAGGAAAGCCAGGCAGCTGTAGGGGAGTAAATCCAGGTGGCCCAGTTCCATGCCAGGCAGGTGGAAGAAATGTTATTAAAGCACCTTAAAGTACAACCCCAAGCCAGGTGGCTTAGTTGTGGCCTGAATAGGAACAACAAAACAACAGACTTCTTAAGAGAAGGGAGGTGGATCTTGTGGAATAAAGATGTCTGATAGTCTCTGAATTAAGAATCAGGACAGACTGTCAGGTGTAACAAGCAAGAACTGGGACCCAAATTAAAAGAGTCTTCACATACCACTGATGTGGAAAGAAGTTCACCGACACACATTGCTAGTATTGTTTTCAGCAGCTCATCTTCAAGTTCAAAAGCCCAGAACACTGCAATTATGTCCTTACAGTAAAATACATGTACTACATTCTGAAGAGACATAACAAAATGAATTTTAATATTGCATTGAATATTGGTGAATGTATTCACCTTTTATTGTTGATTTTAGTTGCTGTTGAGTCAGCCCCTGACATACGGTGACTCCATGCACAGGAGAATGAAATGCTGTTCAGTCTCACACTATCCTCATGATTGCTTGGTTTGTGAATGTTTTTGATCCACAGGAATTTCTCTGGCTAATTGTCAGAATAGATCAGCTGGACTTTCTTCCTAGTCCGTATTTGTCTGGAAGCTTCCCTGAAACCTGATGAGCATCATAACAACATGCACGCCTCCACTGACAGACTGGAGAGGGCCAGTCTTCTTTCATTAGGAACTACTGTTCCTCTCATTTCTTCAATTCCACAGTTACATGACATATTAATTATCTATCACTTTGTAAAAAGTTATCACACCTTAAAGCAGCAATTATTTATTATCTCGCACAGCTTCTGTGTGTCAAGAATCAAGGAGCAGTTTAGCTGGATAGTTTTGGCTCAGGGTCTCTCACGAGGCTGTGGTAAAGGGGTGTAGTCATATGAATGCTTCGCTGATGGCTCACTTACATGGTTGTTGGCAGGAGGCCTCAGTTCCTCACCACATGGGCCTCTTCAAGGGCTCCTTGAATGTCCTTACGATGTGGCAGCTGTCTTCTCCTAGACCAAACAATCCAGGAACAAGGCAGAAGTCATATTGCCTTTTATATACTAATCACAAAGATACACAGCATCATTTCTGCCGTATTCTATTCATTAGAAGCAAGTCATTAAGTCTAGCCCACAAAGTGGGGTGGTGGAGGCAAGAATTAGGTATTGCTCTAGGGTGTCAGGAAGTATGATAGAGTAAGGATCAGTTACATGAAATGTAGAACTTATTATTCAAAAATTATTAAGAACTTCAAGACAGTGTCAGCAGAACATTAAACCACATGTAGGGCCTTTCTAGGCATCAGGCCCTATGCTACTGCACAGCTCACACATTCATGGAGCCAGACTTCAGTGTAGTGGTTAACAGCATGGGTTTTGGAATCAAAAGTTTGGATCCTAGATCCATTGCTTAATAATTGCATAGCCTTTGAGAAAGCTACTTGCTCTCTCTGAATCTCAATTTCCATTTTTCTGAAATGAACATGCTTAATTTACCTGCCACATTGGGTTTTTGTGAGCATTCAATGGAGTACAGTGCTTGGCTCATAGTAGGCACTTGATAATTTGTAGATAATATAATGATCACCCTTCTAATGTGCTTTAGGAGTGGGGAGAGAATAAAGCCACCGAGCTAATAATTCAGATTGTTTATTTAGCTGATAATTGGTTATTTAGCTCCTTAAAGTGGGAGTAGTATCTTATGTTTTGTTCAGTACCAACATTCCTTTTACCTAGCATGGATTCATATGCTCATGAATTTGAAAAAATGTGGCCTGTAAGCTACAAAAAGAACGGCTAAGGTGATATTCTCAGAAATGGGATGTGTTCACCAGTCTAAAAGGTAGGACAAACATCTTAAGAAAATTCATATAATGGTGGAACCACTGAGACTATGGCCCCTGGCTGTCCTTCAGGTCTGGAATTGAACCCACATCTATGGTTTCCAGCCAAACAATGTACAGGCATGTGAGTTAAACATTTACCTCAAGTAGACACACGCCCTGGAGAGAACAATCAT
>NW_006921588.1:3743289-3785215 GCF_000298275.1 Orycteropus afer afer | reverse complement strand
ATCCTACTTCCGTAGTGATACTGCCTCGGAAACCCAAGGAGGGGTCGCTATGAGTCGGGGCCTACTCGACGGCACATAACAACAACAACATCAGTACGGAAGTAGATTGCCCAACCAACCTTCCGAGGAGTGGCTGGTGGGTTTGAACCTCCAGCCTTCTGGTTAGCAGTCAAATGCCTTAGGCACTATGCCACCAGAGCCCCCAGGCATTTATTAGCACCTTAGAAATGGTTGCCATGAATCTGCTTTCTGTTAATAACTCAGTTGTGGAGACTGAATATTAAATGGGAGCTTTCCTACAGCAATATTCTCTTTGGGAGCTCAAAAAAAAACAAAAGCTGAAATTGAAATTATTCGTGGATGAAGTCTTCAGATTGGCAAAGTGATCTTACGAAACACTTTAGAGCTCCAGTGAGGCTTTCTGCCTCCCTTCCTCTTCAGCTGAGTGTGACCCAGTAAAGCTGACAACAATCGGGTTGGATTTGTTTAAACATCCCTGCCATAGAAGAGGTTTCAGGGCTGGCACTCCAGCTATCTGGCATTAGAGGCTCTATTTTATACCTAACTGGCCTCTTTCAAAGACCCTACCACATGTTTGTACATGAACCTTCTCCTATAAGCTCTTAACCAAAGCATATGGTTGGGCCAAGACATCTTTGCTTAGTTGAGGAAAGCCCATGAAGCCATGAAGTGAGTCCTTGGAATCTGGAAAAGTGTAAGTCCTGGGCTTTGAGTTGCATCTGAATGGTGACTGAAAGAGTTGACAGAGCATTAGGAAATGCCTCACTTGCCTCTAGAAAAGACGATCTCATCAAGGCCCTGAAGGAAAGCAGGCAGAGATGCCAGTTACTTATTTGGATGAGAAGATAAATAACAAACATTAAAAAAAAAAAAAAAATAGTAAGAGTTAGATTATTTTCATGAACGCATTTAAAGCACAAAATAAACAGGCCAGGTATATTTGTGAAGAGATGTTTTTTCCTTAACTTACAGGTGGCGTTGTGTTCTTAGCAATGGTCTTCTATTTCACAAGGAACTTCTTTATTTATTCCTCAATCCAAAATTAGTTCCTTAATTTGAAACAGTCATAAACAAACATTACTAAAGAAATCCCTTGGGTTCTCTTCTCCCACACTCTGTCCCCCTACACACATTTTTTTCTGCAGCTTTGTTCTCAGTTCTTTTTTTTCTTTGTGCTCAATACAAGGACGTGCAGTTTTTTGGCTTTCTGAAATCCTTTCATAAATCTCTTGAAAGATCTTTAAATTCCATTTTGAATTAAATTCACATTAATTTCAATAAATTATGTATTAAATTCAAACAAACTTCAACAACATCAAAGTATGGATTTCAGCACTCCACTGGCTTCTAAGTGTGCTTCCTGCTCTGCCATCCTCTCACGGGTGTAGTCCAGACCCACGGTTCAATGAGCAAAAATGGAGCAACTGTTCTAGGAGATGAGGAGAGAGATCCTCCCCACCTCTCCTTTTCTTTCACTCTCCCAATCTTTGTCACCTCCCCCTTCTTTTCTGTCTTTCTTAGTTTATCTCCTTTCCTGTCCCCATATCAACAAAGAATTCCTTAACCCTGTGGCTTTCCTCTTCAGGCTCATCTCAACAAGGGGTTGGTCATTTGTCTGTTCGCTCTGCCCTTTCCCTTCTCTGCTATCACCAAATCAACCAAACTCACTCACATAGAACCGGTTCTGACTCATAGTGACCCTATAGGACAGAGTAGAACCTCCCTTAAGGCAGAGCAGCTGGTGGATTCAAACCATTGACTTTTAGTTAGCGCTTTAACCACTGCACCACCAGTGTTCCTCACTCTCTATCACAGGGTGGTGTATTTTCCAGCTCAAAAAGTCAGTGGTTCAAACCCAACCAGGGGATCCATGGGAGAATGACGAGACAGTCTGCTTCCGTAAAGATTTACAACCTTGGAAACCCTATAGGGTAGTTCTACTCTGTCCTTTAGGGTCACTATAAGTCGGAATCGACTGGATGGCAGTGAGTTTGGTTTTTTGGGATTTTGCCCTTTGGTCTGCACATGTTGTTATGTGCCGTCGAGTTGGACCCAACTCATAGCAACCCCGCCTTGGGTTTCCGAGGCAGTATCACTACGGAAGTAGATTGCCCCATCTTCCTTCTGAGGAGTGGCTGGTGGGTTTGAACTCCAGCCTTCTGGTTAGCAGTCAAGTGCCTTAGGCACTATGCTACCAGAGCTCCTGGTCTGCACTTAAGCTCAGCCAATGAGAGGCAGGAGACTGGAGGGGAGGAGGGAGAGGAAGGCAGGGAATTTCTCCTCCTCTCTGTCTGTTTTGAATGTTTTTTTTGGCAAAAGCTGCTTCTGCTCCATAATTCCAGCTGGTGTTGTATAGGCTTCCCTCTTTGTGGTTTCCGTGTCTGTCAGATACTTTTCCATTGTGCTTCCAACTCTCCTATGATCCTGTCTCCCAGGCTCTCCTAATATCATCTCTTCCCTTGGTCACAGCAGCCCCAGGGGAGGTAGTGGCTTCTGATGATTGCCAATCTTTGGGTCACCCCTGCCATCTTCAGCATCACTCCTCAGTTCTGGTTTTTCCATCTATCTCTAATAATAGTGACCCTATGTACCCTCTGTATTAATTCCTCTCTGTTTGAAATACCTAAAGTGGTTGCTGGTTTTCTAACAGCTCTGCTGCAATTGTTGCTGTTGTTGTTGGGTGCCATTGAGTTGGTTCTGGCTCATAGCAACCCATGTGACAGAGGAGGACTGAGAAGGTTTTCTAGGTTGTAATCTTTATGGGACCAGATCACCAGGTCTTTTTCCCATGGACCCTGACTGAAATAAGGGGCTCCAAATAACAACAGCAGCAACATCTCAGATTAAAAGTTCTCTAGAGTGGAATTTTTCTATACAATACCTAATGTTTTGCTCCTTTTGGATTTTTATACACATGCTGTTGTTGTTAGGTGCCATCTAGTCAATTCTGACGCATATTGACCCCATGTAGAGCTGAATGCAACACTGCCCTGTCCTGCACCACCCTCACCAGCCTTGCTGTGCTCGAGCCTGTCATTGCTGCCACTACATCAGTCTGTCTTGCTGGGGCTCTTCCCCTTTTTTCTGACCTGACACTTTACCAAGCATGCTGTTCTTCTCTGGGACTGGTGCCTTCTGACAACATGACCAAAATAGGTAAAGTGAAGTCTGAGCATTCTCACTTCTAAGGAGCATTCCAGCTGTGCTTCTTCTGGTATAGATGTGTGTATTTTTCTGGCAGTCCAAGGCATTTTCAATATTCTTTGCCAACACCACAATTCAAAGGCATCAATTCTTCTTTGGTCATCCTGATTCATTGTCCAACTTTCACATGCTGCTAAAACGACAAGGAGGCCACATGTTCTGACCTCCTCTAACCCTATAAGGGGAAGGCAGGATTACCAGCAGTAACCCAAGGCCTATTACTGCAAGGCCAGACATGCTGCCTCCCTCCAGCCCTTTCACCAACCGTTCCTCCCAAGGCACCCACCACCTCTCTCCTGGGTTCAATAATTCACTGCAGTGGCCACACAGAACTCACAGATTATGGGGTTTATTAGGGAAGCGCCAGGCTACAACTCAAGTCCAGGAAGAACGCTCAGTCTCTCTCCCAGCCCACCATCCCTCAGCCAAAAGTCTCTCAGAGTCTCTTTTCCAGCAGTGCTGGTCCCTCAGTGTCTCACTCAGTGATGCGTGTCTCTTGCGGCTCTTTCCCAGCAGCACGTGTCTCTTTCGGCAGCACGTCTTCCTCCACCAGCAGTCAGAGAGAGTTTTGCCTCCAGGAGGCCTCCTTTTGAGCCTGGAAGGGTGGTCAAACTAGCCAATCACAGCATCAGAACTCTAAGCACGTGAGAGAGAGTGGGAACTTCCCAGAACATTGTATTGTGCCACGGGCGACTTTAAAATCAGGATCTCCTCCGTAGCTAATAGCAATTCCCACCTTAGAGTTTACAAAGACTTATGGGTAGAAAAGCCACACTAAGTAATTTACTACACCGCACATGCGTATGAGGAGATTGAAAATATCACGGCTTGAGTTAGGGGCACCTTAGTCTTCAAAGTGACATCTTTGCTCTTCAACACTTTAAAGAAGTCATTTGCAGCAGATTTGCCCAGTACAATATGATATTTGATTTACTAACAGCTGTTTCCATGAGTGTTGATTGTGGATCTAAGTAAAATGAAATCTTTGGCAACTTCCATCTTTTCTCCATTTATCATGATGTTCCTTATTGGTCTAGTTGTGAAGATTTCTGGGTTTGTTTGTTTTTTTATGTTCAGGTGTAATTCATACAGAAGGCTGGTTTCTTTGATCTTTATTAGTGAGTGCTTCACTTTCAGCAAGCAAGTTTGTGTCATCTGTATACCATGTTCTTCTTCATATAGTCAAGATTATTTGCTCAGTGTACAGACTGAATAAGTATGGTAAAAGGATACAACCCTGATGCACTCTCTTCCTGATTTTAGACAATGCAGTACCCCCTTGTTCTGTTTGAATGACAGCCTCCTGGTCATTGTACAGGTTCCTCATGAGCACAATTAAGTGTTCTGGAATTCCCATTCTTTTCAATGTTATCCATAATTTGTTATGATCCACACAGTTGAATGCCTTTGCATAGTCAATAAAACACAGAAGAATATCTTTCTGATATTCTTTGCTTTCAGCCAAGACCCATCTGACATCAGCAATGATCTCCCTCATTCCATATCCTCTTCTGAATCCAGCTTCCATTTCTGGAGGTTCCCTGTCAATATACCGCTACAGCTGTTTTTTAATTACTTTCTGCAAAATTTTACTCATGTGTGATATTAATGATATTATTTGGTAATTTTCACATTCTGTTGGATCATCTTTCTTTGGAATGGGCATAAATATGCATCTCTTTCAGTAGGTTGGCCAAGTAGCTATCTTCCAAGTTTCCCGGCATTTCGATACTCCTTTTGAATTTTTAGATAAATGGTAAACCTTATAAGGAGCCCTGATTAGCACTTGGTCAACAATTTGAACCCACCAGTCCTGGGAAAAAGATGTGGTAGTCTGCTTCCCTAAAGATTACAGCCTTGAAAACCCTAGTAGGAATTTGTACTGTATCCCATAGGGTAACCATGAGTCAGAATTGACTCATGGTAAAGGGTTTGGTTTTGGTCAACTTGTTAAAGTAACAACTGCCTAAACCCAGTGTCAAAGGTAAGCTTGAGGTGCACATGATGTGGAGGACACTAGAGAAGCAGATGGAGCATCTTGTCTTCTCTGCACCTAGGTGGTCTGTTCCTTGTGCTCTGTTAAACATGGAGAGGGGAATATTCTGCCCTTGACTCACTAGTATGGGCTTTACAGCAAAGTGTTCCTTGAGATTTGTGAGTGACTTTCCCTTTCATTCCCATCTGAGTGGGTATGTCCCATCTGCTTTGAATCAGGGCCTCAGGACTCCATATGTGGGTTTGATCTCTGTTCAGTCATTGAATCTCACCTGACAGCAACATATTCCTGTTTATGGATCTGGGAAATGTTTGCTTTGGAGCAGTGTTTTTGTAACACTTCATGAATCAAGGGCTTTTTGGAGAATCTAAAGACTGGTCTGAGTATTCTCCCCAGACAAATCTGCATATGTACCACGATTGTGAGTGAGCGTGTGCACTTTCACATGTGCATGCACACTTGTATGCTGCGACTTTGACATAAATGTCAGCAGGCTGGTTGACCCCAGATGCCCTGGGTGGGGTGGTGCCTATGTATGAAACCATACCTTTATAAATAGCTTGTCTTCCTCCCATTCACCTCCTTTGAAGCAATGAATTTAACTTCAAGATAGGAAATCTATTAGATGCTATTTGGAAAGATGATTCTTTATTTTGGACTTATCCTAATGTAGTTAGTTTCATGTCTTATTTGTGTTAAATGATTTATATGATAGTAATATTAAATGTTTCTGCAGATAAAACAGTACTTTCCTCCTGCTATTTTGAGATATCCCTTCTTCTTACTGGCAGTACATGAGATAGAGTTTTGTGACTAGGACAGAAATTTATGGAGTGTTATTGTTGAATGTATATGTATGTTGCTTCCTGTGGTGAAAGACCCATGACACAGGACTCCTATTTTGGGATTGATCTGGGGCCTACTGTAACACATATGCTGTAATAAGTCATGGCAGATGCTGCCTATCTCAGCCTGCGTTATCTGCTGTGGGCTCCAGAGTGGATAATTGTGCTCATTCTTTAGAACTTTACTGTGGTTTGTCAGGAACTAGACTCAAGTTCATAACTCTGAGAAGTGCTCAGCTGTGAAATAAGTACTGAAAAGATGAAATGCAATTCATCCTGAGCCATTGTGATCTTTTGATCTCACGTAAGCAAGAAATAAGTATTTAAAGTGGTCAATGAATCTTCCTTTTGAGCTTAAGAATATATAGAGTAAAAATACTTATGGATTGACTTGGGCAGGAAGATTAGGAAAAACAGGCATAAAGTAAAAAAAAAACAAACAGGCTCTTAAGTAAAAATAATAAAACTATTATGGAACATTAATTGTAAGCTAATTGGGGTCAATCTAATGTATGTTTCTACAGAAATGAGAGTCCTTTAGCATCAAAGTGTGGGAGTATATATAAGAATTTGTTGTTGTTGTTATGTGCCGTCGAGTCAAACCCGACTCATAGCGACCCTTCCTTGGGTTTCCGAGGCAGTATCACTACAGAAGTAGGATTGCCCAACCTTCTTCCACCAGCCACTCCTCGGAAGGAAGGTTGGGCAATCCTACTTCCATAGTGATACTGCCTCGGAAACCCAAGGAGGGGTTGTTATGAGTTGGGGCCGACTCAATGGCAAACAACAACAACATACATAAGAATAGGACATGTCAATTCAAAGGTTGTTATAAAAAGAAAAATCAGTTTTATTTTTAAATATTTGTGGCTCTTTGTTGTATTTTAGCTTATTAGCAGAGGCTGTTGCAAAAAAAAATCTTGGGGTTTGCTAAAAGAGGATGGGGTAATATTTAAAATAGAGTGATAAGAGTTGTGCAAGATCTATGAAAGATAATGGAAATCCTTGGTGTTCATTAGTTCAACAGCATTATTGAGCGTCTACTCAATTCCAGGAACTATGTCAAACATAGGAATAAGGAAATTAATATGATAGGATTCTACCTTCAAGATTGTCACAGTGTAGTGAACAAGACAGATAACTGAACAGTAACTTGATCATGGTGTGACATACTGCATGAATAATTCTTTTAGAGAGATCAGCACAAAGCTAGTTCCTATGAGGCAGAAGTTAAAGATGTCCTAATGTCCAACTTTTCCAAACTGCTGTACCACTCCATCATCTCTAACATCAACTACTTTTCCTCCTCTCAGCATTCTCCCTCCCATATTAGGGTTTGGTAATTTGCTACAACTTCTCTCAGAACTCACAATCAAGGAAATAGGTCATGAGGTTGTGGAGGCTGGCAATCCCAAATCTGTGGGTCAGGTGTCAGGTTGGAGGCTTCTCCTGACTCATGTGGTTTCAGGGTCTGATGAATCCAAATCAGCAGGTCAGGCAACTGGCTCACAAGACGGCAGAAGCTGGCAAATCAGATCAGATGATAGGTTGTTGGCTTACGTTCCAAGAACCAGGGGTCAGATGATGAAGAGCCAGGGGCAGGATCCACAGCAAGAGAGACTTTTTCAGAGCTTTCATACATATTGGATATAGAACAAATCTTCAAGGAAAGTGCCATTACTTGAGCAAGGTGGTGCAAGGGTGTAAAGGTGATGACTGGAATAAGCCTGATGACTTGGGTAAATGTAGTGACTTAAGTCACACTCTATAATAAGGCAATGACTCAAGATATATCCCACCCTAATCTTGTCACATTAACATAACAGCAACTCACTCCCAAATGGAACTATAACCACAGACATAGAGGCACATCACAAAATGGAGGATAATTATATCATCATATAACTGACAGATTGCATAATTACTAACTGCCAAACCACTGACATTCTGGAAGGGCACAGGTCCTGATCATCATGTTCATCACTCTCTCCTAGCAAAGAGGTTGGCACAGAACTGTGTGGATACTCAATAAAGTACTTCTGATGTAGGACAAATTCACCAACTTCACTATTTGGCCTTGGGGCAGTGGTTGCCTGACCACAAGGCACTAGAATGGATGATGAGGCTGTTCTATGGCAGGTATCTAAAGCAATTACCAATGAGTAACCAGTTGCCTCAGAGTTAATTCTGAGTCATGGGGATCCTCTATGTTAGGAGTAGATCTGTGTTCCACTAAATTGTCGATGGCTGATTTTGGAAATAGATTGCCAGGCTTTTCTTCCTAAGTGCCTCTGGGTGGGCTCGAACCTCCATCCTTTTGATTAGCAGCTGAGAGTATTAATAGTTGCATCACCCGGAATCATTCAACACAATTACAGCACCATTAAAAGTCACCCAGTGGGACTAAAAATATTTAGAGACTGAAGTGTCTGAGTGCCAGGGGAAAAAAAAAAAAATTCTTTTTTCCCATGCCCAGGCTAAGCATGGGTGGAGACAGTAGGTTTAGGCCGATAAAAACTCGTAAAGAAAACTGGAAAGTTTTGGAAATTTGCCTCTAATGTTTCCTAACTGTGGATTTGTAGAAGCATACAGAGCCCTGCGTGGACCCCTTGGGAGGAGATAAGAGTTCTGAGGAGACCAGGAATTCCTGAAGCATTTGACAGACTCTGTGTATTTTCCCTGAAAGGAGAACATTTGAGTGGTATCCAGGTTGTCACAGGTCCAGCCTCAAGATTTAAGGTAACCTTGTAAAGTTCCCACTCCCTGAAAAGGGGATTAAGGTGAGTGAGGTTGGGGCCTGGCAACAATGTCCCAGAGAGTCTAAGACAAGTGTCTCTTTCCATCTCTTAGCCATACTGACATAAATGGATTATGGGAGAAACACCCACATGTCTGATAGGAAAGGAGATTATGCAACTTTTGGATAGAAGACACTTTTCTTTTAGGGTATTGGGTTGCTTCTCTGTAATTGGGCCTACATGGTCTGTTTCTTCCTCTGCATGGGGTGGGCTATACTTTGGTGCTAATCTCTTTCAAGTTTTTCCAGCTTTATTCAAAATTTAAATAGATCAGCATTGTGAATCCATCAGCAAAGATCTGCTTTTGTTCTGTTTTGCTCTCTGGAGAGAGATCTATGTGAAAAAAATGCTGACTGAGATTATAGGCCAATTCAAAAAAAAAAAAAAAAAACTAAACCCTTTGTGTTGCAATGATTCTGACTCAGGCTCACAGTGATCCTGTAGGACAGAGTAGAACTGTCCCATAGGGTTTCCAAGGCTGTAAATCTTTATAGAAGCAGACTGTCTCATCTTTCTCCCAAAGAATGGCTGTTGTTGTTTGCCGTCGAGTCATCCCCGACTCATAGCGACCCCTCCTTGGGTTTCCGAGGCAGTATCACTGGGAGCTCTGGTAGCATAGTGGCTAAAGCACTTGACTGCTAACTAGAAGGCTGGCGGTTCAAACCCACTAGCCACTCCTCGGAAGGAAGGTTGGACAATCCTACTTCCGTAGTGATACTGCCTCGGAAACCCAAGGAGGGGTCGCTATGAGTCGGGGCCGACTCGACGGCACATGACAACAACAACAAATCACTACGGAAGTAGGATTGGCCAACCTTCCTTCCTAGGAGTGCCTGGTGGGTTTGAACCTCCAGCCTTCTGGTTAGCAGTCAAGTGCCTTAGGCACTATGCTACCAGAGCTCCTAAAGAATGGTTAGTAGGTTCAAACTAGCAACATTCTGATTAGCAGCTGAGCGCTTCATCACTGCACCACCAGAGATCACTTTAGGCCAATTTGACTTACCTAAAATAATGAATTTATTTAATTCATTAATTCAACAAATCTTCATTGAGTATCTGTATGTGTCAGTAACTATTCTAAGTTCTGGGGACACAATAATGAACCAAAGAAGAGACAAAAATCCTACCTTCCTGGAGCTTCTAATCTTTTATAGGATGTGTCAAGATTTAGAATACTGCTGAAACAATGAATAATCTTGCTACCAAACCTTGGTTTGTATTTTCAAGTTAAATTTTTGTTTATTTTGCATGCCACAAACCAAACCAAAACCAAACTCACTGCTGTCAAGTTGGATCCGACTCATAGCAACCCCTCCTTGGGTTTCCGAGGCGGTATCTCTATGGAAGTAGATTGCCCAATCTTCCTTCTGAGGAGTGGCTGGTGGGTTTGAACCACTAGCCTTCTGGTTAGCAGTCAAATGCCATATCAGCTGTTAATAAATTTAATTTTTTTTGAATTGCAAATTATCTTTCTCTGTCTGCTGGATTACTAACTGTGAAGTTGGTGGTTCAATTCCACCCACTGGCCCCTTAGGAGAAAGGTCTATCTATTTCCGAAAAATTTTTCATAGCATTGAAAATCCTTTGGAGCCCAGTTCTACTCTGAAATCCATGGAGGCGCCATGAGTCAGAATCAACCTTGACAGCATTTTCATGCATTAACACTTGTGATGAATGTGTCCACCAGAATCTAATAAATGGACATTTATTTTTAGGGACTGAAGCAGAAAAAGATTCTTACTTCATATGTTTGCTAAATTGCTCTTCCTTTGATATAGACAGCCAATATTTTTTTTCTTTGCCATAATATTTGCTTTTCCTTACAGTCCTCCTTGGGTGTCCTCAGCAGTGAGATGACAAGCTCCCCAGCTATCATTAGAGAAATGGAAATGTTTCTTAAAAAGATTGGAAAAAGGCCTAGTCATTTTTCAGATTGATTTATTGTTGAACAGCAAGCTTTTGCCATTATGGTACTAACATGTTACAACTTGAAAGGAAATAAAAAAGACAATTATTTTACTAGTTGAAACGACAAAATGCTAAATTATAAAACGTCAGAGGAAAAAAATTCAGGCAATTTAAATTTCCTGGCAATGGGTCTATAATTTATTTAAGGGATCAGAGCACTTTGAGCTGCAGACAAATGCATTTTTTGGGGGGGAAAAATTACATTTTGAGTTTCACTGCACAATTTTGGTGCTCAATTACATGGCAATATTTTTCATAAAGAACAGTTGTTTTTGATTTCCAAATAGTTTAGTACCTATGTGGCACCCTACTTGTGAGCTCTTCCAATCACTCTCTATTCATTCTCTAAAAGCTTTAGTAAGCTTTCTCGGCTGGGTGCATTCCATCAGTCTGTCTTTCTACCCTTCAATATTCTTGTCATTTATCTACAGTTTTTAACTGCTTAGAGTAAGAGTTGTTTTTAATGCCGAGTCTTGGATGCTGACAATGCTGTAGGGGTATTTTTTATAATAGCTCAATTTCAAGTAATGCTTTAAACATTAAGTATTTATTTACAAAGCACTCTTTCAATATATAAAGCAGGGCTTTTTTTTTTTTTTTCCTTCTTCTTTTCCCAAACCAGGAAATATTACTAAGGAAACAAGACAATACTTGTTTAGGAAAATAAAAGAAAGAAAAAACATATTAAATGCTCACAGAAGTGAGAGGCCTTGAGTTCTGAAGCTAGACAGCCTGAATTTATCTCCTTACTCTCATCTCATTAACTTTGTAATCTCAGGCAGGTAACTTAACTTTTCTCTGCCTCAGTTTCATCATCTGTAAAATGGGATAATAATAATAACCTGCCTCAGTGGGCTTTTGTGAGGATTAAATATATTAACACAAACTTAAAGCATTTAGGACCCTTCCTAGAGCAGAAAATGCTCTCTAAGATTGCTCTTATTGCCCTAGGCCTGGTGTTTTCACACTGATTTACTATTTTAGCTAGAGGCCTACCATCCAGTTAGAGAGGCCAAATATTTACAAGAGAATAACTACAAAGATTGTATGTTGTTGTTGTTAGGTGCTGTTGAGTTGTTTCTGACTCATAACGACCCCAAGCACAGCAGAATGAAACACCGCCCGATCTGGTGACAGCTCCATGATCCTTGCTATACTTGAGCCCATTGTCGCAGCCACCGTGTCAATCCATTTTGTTGAAGGCCTTCCCCTCTTTCATCAACCCTCCGCCTTACCAGGCATGACATCCTTCTCCAGGGAATTGTCCCTTCTGACAACATGACCAAAGTAGGTGAGACGAAGTCTGGTCATCCTCACTTCCAAGGCGCATCTCAGCTGCACTTCCTCCAGGGCAGATCTGTTAGTTCTTTTAGCAGTACATGGTACTTTCAGCATTCTTCACCAGCACCGCAACTCAAAAGCATCAACTCTTCTTTGGTCTTCCTTATTCATTGTCCAGCTCTCACATGCATATGAGGCAATTGGAAATATCATGGCCTGTGTCAGACGCACCTTAGTCCTCAAGGAAACAAAGATTTTATAAGCTGGAGAAAATGAATAGATATTGAAAGGATGGGGAGCGAAGATGTTACCAGGAATGAACCAACAAGATTCATTTCAAGATGTCACTCAGGAGAAGGTGAGAACTGAGTTTGGTCTCAAAGGATAAATAAACCCACTGGCGTTAAGTCGATTCTGACTCATAGTCACCCCATGGGACAGAGTAGAACAGCCCCAGAGAGTTTCCCAGGCTGTAAATCTTTAGGAAAGCAGGCTTCCATATCTTTCAGTTGTGGAGCAGCTGGTGGGTTCAAACTGCAGTCCTTTCAGGTAGCGACCGTGCACTTAACCACTGCATCATCAAAGTTCCTCAATGGTAAGTAAAGTGGATCAAAATGTTTGGGCAGGAAAGGACAGAAATATGGCAAAAACAATTCTCTTAAAATTTTAGAGCTGGAGGGCTCTCCACCCATTCAACAAGCCATAAAGTAACAAGGACAAGTATGAGACTTCTGGCCAAAATTCTAAAGCTAGATGCAGACATGGCCAGTGAGAATTTCTAAAACTGTGAGTAATAGCTCACTGAAGCTTTTGCTACAACAAAATGAGGCAGTAAGAGGTGATATGGCCCCTTTTATTGTCTTTTTCCCCAATGTTGAACTTCTTACAAGTGTTTTTTTTTTTTAAAGGGATCCAATAAAAAGAACTAGGAAAACAAAAGCCCAAATGTCTAGAGTTAATCCTTTTCTTGAGACACGTAACAGATATGCTTCTATTTCTAAATTTTCCACAAGGATGGCAAGATTTCACTTGTTTTAATTTAAACCATTGTATATTTTTATGGAGGTAAACACATTTCTTATAGTCTTTTACTCCTGTAATTTGATATTTATGTTCTTCACCCTAAAATCTTGATAGTCTTTCTGCTTCTGCATACTTTCTATTTCCTCCAAATAGACGGAAGAGAAAGTAAAGATGCCTTTGGATTTATTATCTATTCTTGACAACTGTTAGAACTACTTTGATTTGTCCTACTGAAGCTTTAAAGTTGTTGACTGATTGATTGGTTGACTTTTGAAAAGAAAGGCCAGGAAGGGAAAAGTATTTTAAAAGCCCATGGTATGTTTTTAAGAGTTTGGATTTTGAGATTTATGAAAACAAGTTAATGGTAAGCGTCCTATTGGTGCAGTGGTTAAGGGCTTGGCTACCAACCAAAAAGTCAGTGCTTCGAACCCACTGGTCACTATGCAGGAGAAAGATGTGGTAGTCAGCTCTGTAAAGATTTACAGCCTTGAAGACCCTATAAGAGGTTCTACGCTGCCTTGTAGTGTCACTATGAGTGAGAGTCGACTCAAGGTGATGGGTTTGGTTTGATTTTTAAGTTAATGGTATTTTTAAAAGAGAAGTATGGCTTTGTTCTAGAAATATTTTTGGCTTTCTAATGGCTTCTTAGGATCTCTGGTAGCATAGTGGCTAAAGCACTTGACTGCTAAGGTTGACCAGAAGGTTGGTGGTTCAAACCCACAAGCCACTCCTCGGAAGGAAGGTTGGGCATTCCTACTTCCGTAGTGATACTGCCTCGGAAACCCAAGGAGGGGTCGCTATGAGTCGGGGCCAACTTGACGGCACATAACAACAACAACAACAAATGGCTTCTTAGGAGCTCTGGTAGTGTAGTGCCTAAGGCACTTACTGCTAACCAGAAGGCTGGTGGTTCAAACCCACCAGCCACTCCTCGGAAGGAAGGTTGGGCAATCTACTTCCATAGTGATACTGCCTCAGAAACTCAAGGTGGGGTCGCTATGAATCAGGTCCGACTCGATGGCACGTAACAACAATAACAACAACAATGGCTTCTTGGTTCAGTTTCTTGGTGTTTATTAGGATAACTAACTCAATGGTTTCTAACGTTTTCATTTCTGAACTTGCTGAAAAATATGGGGAAAGCCTCAAGTGTCACCAGTAAGTTAGTTCATTTTAGTATCTTTTTTCATATTCCCAGGTCTTCACTCACTGGCAGTAGGAAGAAAGGTTAGTGAAGAAAGGTGAGGGATGCAATGGCTGCTAACTGAAAGGTTGACAGTTTGAATCCACCCAGCAGCTCCGTGGTAGGAAAGACTCAGTAATCTGTTCCCAAGAAGGCTGCAGGCTGGAAAACCCAATGGGGAAGTTCTACTCTGTCACACGTGGTTGCTATGAGTCAGAATCAACTTAATGGCACTTAGCAGCTGCACAACAGGAAGAAGGGGGACCATGCTAACTGTTCAACCTAAGAACTCACGGAGATACATAAATGCCCCTCTGTTTGGGTAAAGAATACCTTCACTTTGACCCTGCTAATGATTCATACTGAATTTCTTAGTAGCATATTCTAGTTTCTTAGAGGCAGAAGTGTTCTGAAATAACTAAGTTTTCAAATCACTTTATTGAGGCAGAAACCCCAAAACCTTCCTCCTAATAGCTCCCTTAATAGTCCTACTCAGTACATACTAGTCCCAAACCTATTTTTTACTAAAACTTGTCCATCATCCAAGATCAAGAGGTTATAAAATTCCCCCAGTCTTCAAACCACTTGTTTACATTTTGTATTTGTGAACTTTCCATCTGAATCTATTATTTTTGAAACGATGTATTGGTCAGCAGAGTCAGAGCCTATGCTACTGCCAAACTGCTATAAGCAGTCACTTTGGAACCTAAGGGAGCTCTGGTAGCATAGTGCCTAAGGCACTTGACTGCTAACCAGAAGGCTGGTGGTTCAAATCCACCAGCCGCTCCTCGGAAGAAAGATGGGGCAATCTACTTCCATAGTGAAACTGCCTCGGAAACCCAAGGAGGGGTTTCTATGAGTTGGATCTGACTCAGTGGCAGTGAGTTTATAAATATGGGCAAAATAAAGGAGTGAGTCTACAATACGTGGCCAGGTAGCAGGTCCATTTGTTGTCCAATGTCAAGACTGGGATCTTTAGGGTTTTCATCGTGCTAAGTTATCCACCATCTGTCTGTCAGCTTGTCATACTGTGGTGGCTTGTGTGTTGCTATGAGGCTGGAGGCTATGCTACTGGTATTTCAAATGCCAGCAGGGTCACCCATGGTAGACAGGTTTCAGTGGATCTTCCAGACTAAGACAGACTCGGAAGAAGGAAGAGGCCATCCACTTCTCAAAGAATTGGCCAGTGAAAACCTTACGAATAGCAATGAAACTGATACATTATTGGAAAACTTTATGAATAGCCCTGAAACATTGTCTGATATAGTGCTGGAAGATAGCCCCTTAGGTCAGAAGGCATGCAAAATACGACTGGGAAGGAGTAGCCTCCTCAGAGTAGAGCCGACTTTAATAATGTGGATGGAGAAAAGCTTTCAGGACCTCCATTTGCAGATGTGGTATGAGTCAAAATGAGAAGAAACAGCTGCAAACATCCATTAATAATTGGAACGTGGAATGTACAAAGTATGAACCTAGGAAAATTGGAAGTTGTCAAAAATGAAATGGAATGCATAAAGATTAATATCCTAGGCATTAGTGAGCTGAAATGGACTGGTTTTAGCCATTTTGAGTCAGACAACCATAAGATGACATGGAATGACATAGAAGAGAAATGGCATGGCATTCAACCTCACACAGAATGTTTTATCCTGAAGTACAATGCTGTCAGTGATAGGATAATAGCCATACGCCTACGAGGAAGATCAGTTAATACTACTATTATTCAAATTTATGCACCAACCATCAAAGCCAAAGATGAGGACATTGAAGATTTCTAAGCAACTTCTGCAGTCTGAAATTGACCAAATATGCATTCAAGATGTGTTGATTATCACTGATGATCAGAATGCAAAAGTTGGGAACAAAGAAGAATCATCGGTAGTTGGAAAATTTGGCCTTGGTGATAGAAATAATGCTGGCGATAACATGATAGAATTTTGCGAGACCAACGACTTTTTCACTGCAAATACCTTTTTTCAACAACACAAACAGCAGCTATACTCATGGACTTAGCTAGATGGAGTACACAGGAATCAGATCGATACATCTATAGAAAGAGGCGATGGAGAAGCTCAATATCTTCAGCCGGGAGCTGATTATGGAACAGACTGCTCATATGCAAGTTCAAGTTGAAGCTGAAGACAATTGAAACAAGTCCACAAGAGCCAAAATATGACCTTGATTAGATCCCTCCTGAAATTAGAGATCATCTAAAGAATAGATTTGATACACTGAACACCAGTGACCAAAAACCAGAGAAACTGGGATGACATCAAGAACATCATCAATGAAGAAATCAAAAGGTCATTAAAAAGACAGGAAAGGAAGAAAAGACCAAAATGGATGTCAGAAGAGACCCTGAAACTTGCCCTTGAATGGAGAGTAGCTAAAGCAAAAGGAAGAAATGACAAGATAAAAGAGCTGAACAGAAGATTTCAAAGAGTAGCTCGAGAAGACAAAGTCAATTATTATAATAAAATGTGCAAAGACCTGGAGTCAGAAAACCAAAAGGGAAGAACACAGTCAGCATTTCTCAAGCTGAAAGAACTGAAGAAAAAAATTCAAGCCTCAAGTTGCAATATTGAAAGATTCTATGGGCAATATACTGACTGATGCAGGAAGCATCAAAAGAAGATGGAAGGAATACACAGAATCTCTGTACCAAAAAGAGTTGGTCGATGTTCATCCATTTCAGGAGGTGGCATATGATCAAGAACCAATGGTATTGAAGGAAGAAGTCAAAGCTGCACTGAAGGAATTGGCAAAACAAAAAACAAAAAACAAAAAAAACCCAAAAAACCAGGGCTCCAGTAACTGACCCACTGAGATATTTCAACAAACAGATGCTGCACTGGAGGCACTCCCTCATCTATGCCAAGAGATTTGGAAGACAGCTACCTGGCCAACTGACTGGCAGAGATCCATTATTTATACTCATTCCAAAGAAAAGTGACCCAACAGAATGAAATTATTGAACAATATCATTAAAATCACATGCAAGCAAAATCTTACTGAAGAGAATTCAAAAATGGTTTCAGCAGTATAGTGACAGAGAACTTCTAGAAATGCAAGCTGGATTCAGAAGAGGATGTGGAATGAGTCCAGCTGCTGAATCTGTGGATGTCAGATGGATCTTGACTGAAAGCAAAGAATATCAGAACGATCTTTACTTGTGTTTTATTGACCATGCCAAAGCATTCAATTGCATGGATGATAACAAATTATAGATGATATCGAGAAGAATGGGAATTCCAGAACACTTAATTGTGCTCATGAGGAACCTGTACATAGACCAGGAGGTTGCTGTTTGAAGAGAACAAGGGAATACTGCATGGATTAAAATCAGGAAGGGAGTATGTCAGGGTTGTATCTTTTCACCATACTTATTCAATCTGTATGCTGAGCAAATAATCCAAGAAGCTGGACTATATGAAGAAGAATGTGGCATCAGGATTGGAGGAAGACTCTTAACAACCTGCAATATGCAGCTGACACAACTTTGCTGAAAGTGAGGATGACTTGAAACACTTACTGATGAAGATTAAAGACTACAGTCTGCAGTATAGATTATACCTCAACATAAAGAAACCAAAAATCCTCACAACTGGACCAATAAGCAGCATCACAACAAATGGAGAAAAGATTTCTTATCATTTGGATGCACAATTAATACTAATGGAAGCAGCAGCTAGGACATCAGGCAACGTATTGCACTGGGCAAATCTGCTGCAAAGGACCTCTTTAAAGAGCTGAAGAGCAAAGATGTCTCCTTAAAGACTAAGGTGCACCTAACCCAAGCCATGGTATTTTCAGTCACCTGATATGCATGTGAAAGTTGGACAATGAATTGTGGTGTTGAGTTGGCAATGAGTTGTGGTATTGGCAAAGAATAGTGAAAGTACCATGGCCTGCCAAGAGAACGAACAAATCTGTCTTGAAGAAGCTGGAACGCTCCTTGGAAGCGAGAATGGCCAGACTTTGTCTTACCTACTTTGGTCATGTTGTCAGAAGAGACCACTCCCTGGAGAAGGATGTCATGCTTGGTATAGTGGAGAGTCAATGAAAGAGGGGAAGGCCTTCAACGAGATGGGCTAACACAGTGGCTGCAATGATGGTGTCACGTTTAGCAAGGATTGTGAGCCTGGCGTTGGACCGGGCAGTGTTTCGTTCTGTTGTACATAGGGTCGCTATAAGTTGGAGATGACTCGATGGTACCTAACAACAACAGGTTATCGAGGTGGAGGAAGTGTGCTTGGTAGTTTGTGGTGGAGACAACAGAATCACTGCATGGGTTTAAATCCCAGTTCTGCCACTGTTCCAGGTGTCTGTTGCTATTTAATGACTGCAATGACAATCTATTATTATTATCTCTTATGATTGATTTCTGATTCAGCTCTGCTGGGCTATTTTCTCTCTGGGTTTCTCATGTTGTGTGGTTAAGTAGTGAATGGGGTTAGAGTCATCATACAGGCTTGCTAACTCATGTCTGTGAGTTGGTACAGGCTCTTGGGTGGGTCCTCAGTTGGCACTGTGAGCTGGGACACCTACCTACACATGGCCTTCCTTGTGGCCTGAGCTTCCTCACAGCATGGTGGTTGGGTTCTAAGGGTGAATTCCCCAAGATAGAGAGGCAGGTGAAAGCTGCGCCTTCTTTATGACCTACTGAAGTAATGTAGGTTCGCTTCTACTGCATTCCATTTGTCAGAATCGAGTCACTAAGTCCAGCCCATAGTCTGTTGTTGTTGTTGTTATATGCCGTCGAGTCGGACCCGACTCATAGCGACCCCTCCTTGGGTTTCCGAGGCAGTATCACTACGGAAGTAGGATTGTCCAACCTTCCTTCCGAGGAGTGGCTGGTGGGTTTGAACCGCCAGCCTTCTGGTTAGCAGTCAAGTGCCTTAGCCACTATGCTACCAGAGCTCCCGCCCATAGTCTAGAAGAGGACAATTAGATGGGAGAAGTTTCAAGGAATTTATGGACATATCTTCAAACCACTAAACCAAACCAAACTCACTGCCACTGAGTTGGATCTGACTCATAGTGACCCCTCCTTGGGTTTCCGAGGCAGTATGACTATGGAAGTAGATTGCCCAATCTTCCTTCGAGGAGTGGCTGGTGGATTTGAAGCCCCAGACTTCTGGTTAGCAGTCAAATGCCTTAGGCACTATGTTACCAGAGCTCCCTCAAACCACTAAAGCCAATTATCAACTGCAACACCCCTCTGTCCTTGGCTTTTCTGGTCTGTAAAACAAGGATAATGAAAGTTAACTTACCTCACAGTTTTTTTTTTTCTCCTTCCTGAGTGAAGATTAAACACATAAAGAACAGTATCTGGCACCCAATAACTGTTAGGTAGACTATTAAGACGCTATCTGCAGATCAGAATTGATGTTGATGGTGACATCAATGATGGTATAGTTCCAAGCAGGTACAGTCTCCAAACTTCAAAACTCCACCAGTGGCATGTAACAATCCCGTGTCTGTGGTTCTTATTTCTGTGTGCAAAGATTTACTATATATGGTCTGAATTCCTTGGTTCATCTCATTTTAGTGACAGTTTCCAGATACAGGTCAGTCCATTTAAACCTGCCCCCATTTATGGCAATTTATGTCATTATAGGATAAAGTTGCTAGAACCATGAGTAATAATTACTGTGTCTACAGTGCTTTTAACACCTTAGCCAAGTAAGCCTCACCTCACCCCAATGAGTAAGTTTGGAATGAGCACCCTACCCTCCTCCTCGATGCGGAAATCAGGACCTGGGTATTTTGTTCTAAATGAGGCAACAGTCCCACGGGAGTGAGAAGCTGGGAATCCTGATTTTATTTAGATTAATACCCCATCATTGATCAGTGCACAATGCTAGTTAATACACTATGTTAAATATGTTGTTACTGTTATGTGCCGTCGAGTAGGACCCGACTCATAGCGACCCCTCCTTGGTTTTCGAGACAGTAATTTATTTTATACTAGTATTTATTTATTTCCAAGTGTCTCCTGAGCGTAATGTGAAATTAAATGAGTTACTAGATATTGAAAAACCTTGCAAAACAAACATTTTACCATTCAATTTACTCTTTTTCTCTTACAGTCAACTGCGTATTTTCTGATATTCTTGGGCATTCAAACTTTTTTTTTTATCTAGGGGAGTAAGAAACATTGAAAGCACTCCCACTTTGCAGGCATTTGCCCCTAGATTGCTTTCTAGTTGCCAGCGCTCCTTCTCCCCGAGCTATTATATTTCTCACTGGATGTTACTTTATTTGGCAGCAAAAATGGTAGAAGGGCCCTGACTTGCTTGGGGGCTGGGACCAACGTCCTCTTTCCCTCTTTTCCATTTCTTTCCCGGCCCTAACTAGCCTCTAGGTTTGCCCCTGGGCACGGAGGGTCTAGTCCATAGAAGACCCACAGAGGCTGACACCCGCGATCGCCCGGGGGCGCTGTGACGCCAGCACCCGGCTGCTAGAGGTGAATCTGATTTGGAGGCGGTGGTTCCCGCTCCTGCCTGCGCACGGAGGGGCGAATCCTACGCTGCGAGGTCGCCGCCCCCGCCCCTCGGCCCGGCCCCTCTGCCTGCCCGGGAGAGGGGAGTGGCTGGGCGCCTCCCGCCGTAGCCGAGCGCTCTGTAGCCGCCGACACTCTGCAGCCGGCCGCGCTGGGGAGCCCCAGGCGCGACGCGAGGAGGTGGTGCTAGAGCGCGGGGCGCACAATCGGCCGGCAGCCGCGGGACAGCAGCCGACGAGCAGCCACCTCCAAATAGCCGAGGGTGCGAGCATCGCTGCGATCGCGGCGGCAGCCTAGCAGCCTCAGGCAAGCACTGTGTTCCTGAGCGCCACCGGAGAGAGAGGACGACGAGGAGGCTGTGTGCGCCAGGCGAGGTAGCACTGGCACTTCCCTCTTTCCCTCGCCCTTCCCGCTCGGTCCGACTGCGGCCCCGCGCGGAGCGGTACAGTGGGCGCCTGGCGCCTTTCTGCCTGGGGTCGCGGTGTCCCTGCCGCTCCCCGCAGTGCGCTGGTCAGTGGGGTCTGCGGCTTTCCTCAGGGCGAGGCGGCGCTGTAGCTACAACCCGCGCACGCAGGAGGTCTCGGA
Source organism: Orycteropus afer afer (assembly GCF_000298275.1). Classification (NCBI taxonomy): domain Eukaryota; kingdom Metazoa; phylum Chordata; class Mammalia; order Tubulidentata; family Orycteropodidae; genus Orycteropus; species Orycteropus afer. Next base: position 3,763,806 of record NW_006921588.1, on the reverse strand, counting down.
GGGTGGTCGTGACTCCGCAGATGATTTGGGGAGACTGGGAGAAGCTTGCAAACTAACTTGCTCTTGCTTTGCCCCGTTACTGTCGTACCTGTGGGCAAAGTGAAATCCAGATTTCCCCTTGTTCACTCACACTCCTTTAATCCTTTTTGCCCACAGCTGTTTCCTGACCCCTTGGTTCTGTGGAAGGATTTGATGTGCCTTCCTCCAGGAAAGAAAGCGGAGGGGAAACAAAAGGGCGTCCTGGGGAGTGGGGTTCAGGTGCGGTGTGCCCCAGCGGCGGCGGGGGAGCTGGGCGGAAGACCCGACGGGGCTTCCTGCGCGTGCAGCTGCGCTCTCCTCCTTTGTTCAGCCGCAGTGGAGAGGGCTGCCCTGGGTCTCGTTTCCTGCCCGGAATGGGATTGATTCACAGTCCGGCTAGGAAGAGGAGGGGGCGGGGCTGGAATGGAAACCAGATTAGGGACGGGAGCCCGGAGGGTGCTGGGGCGGAGAAGAGGGTTAGGGAGAGGATGATGAGAGTGCGCTGGGGACTTATTATAAACGTACATTGTAGGCTGAGGGCTGTGTGGGGTTCTGGGGTTTATTTGTTGTGTTTTGTACAGGCTGTGGCCGAGCGTTTATTGCTGCAACAAGTTGTGTGCTTCCTCTAGTTCTAGGTGTTCCGAATGTTACTTAGCTGAAATCAAATCTAATTAGTTATAATGAAAGGTTTTTATATATATAGCTACGAATCGGGTTATTTCTGTGTATTTGTGTGCCTGTGGATCGGTGTGTGTAGCTGGAGGAGATTGGCTCAAATAGTAGAAGGCAGATTTCAATAGGCTCAATTTTGGCGTAATTTTCTCCATTATAATGTGGTATAATATAAGAATTTTTCGGGAATGTTTTGGGGGAAGCCTCTAGAAAATTAGACATTTCTAAATAAATGAATTGGATTATGTAACGCTGAATTGGAAAACCCTTTTACAGTTTTTCCCAAAATACCCACCCAACTTACACACTTCTAGGTTTTCACAGATGAGGAGCCGTGCCATCAAGTGTGATGAGCTTTCCTTCACCCTAGGTGGGTCATCTGGAATAAGAAAGAAAAACACCATTTCTTAGGGGGGAGGTGGAACTGAATGTAATGTGTCAGACGTTTATTAAGTGACCCTTTTCTAGATTGGAATCAGGAAACTCAAGAGGATTGGCTGACTCTGGGCGCACTGGGGGATAGAATGATGAGTGTTTTTTGAATGGAGTATTCCAAGCAAAACTGTTTTGGGAGAAGACTGACATTGCCAGGCATTCATGGTGTGTGCCTATGGGACACTGGTGGAAGAATCCCAAAATCGCGCTGAAGGTTAGAATTACTGTGGTGATAACTTAGGAGACATTCAGTGATGAGAGTCTGGCTGCAGGCAAGACTGGGAAAGGGCTTAGTGCTGCCTCTTGGACAAGCTGGAATGTCCACCATTAAAACTAGTCTTTTGACCATTCATTTTAAGATAAACCAAGTAGGAAAGCGTCTTAAGCTTAGAAGGCGAGTTAGAAACTTACTCTGGGGAAAAAAGTTTCTTGCCCCCTAAGTGGTAATGGAAAAGAACTGTATATGCTGTGGCTGAGGATTTGCCTTTTACTGTGGGGGATGTTGTCAGATTTTCAGGCCGGGCTGAAAAGCACTGGGACTTGTCCTTAGGAGCCATTATGATTTGAAGTGTAGAAGTGGGATGTTCTCCAACTGTCAGGCTGTTTGTTGTTATAACTAACATACTGCTTGGTAAAACATTGTGCCATGGGCAGCTAACAGAGGGAGATATCTTTGTTATCATTTTACCATGTTGGACTTTTCATTTATGTTGTGAATTGTAAAATCACCACAGTTGGAATCCTGTCAAGTATTCATTGGGATATACACTAATGAAACGCAAAGCATAAAAATCGCTTCTGTTACTGGAGACACTCATGGGAGATCCTTTTAAATGGCTGGAGTTCTGGCTCTGGCTGTCCCAGTGCCCAAGTGTGTCATAACACTGGGAACAGGCTTTGACCCTTCACAGAATAATCATCACTTTTTCAAGCCTGGAGTTAAAGACTGATGTTCCCTGGTTACTGCACAGTTAAGCAAAAAACAAGGAACATACTCATCAATGTGAAGGAGTCTACATCTGAGTAGGGAGATTTGGTTGGGAGGTGGTGAGGGTATTTGGCTAAGAATTATCCTGGTAGAGTATTAGTTCATTTTTGTGGAGGGTCAAGGAAAGGTTTATATATGGGGGGAACGTTCTTTGTTGGTTGCCAAGAGTGGAAGGGGAGGGGAGGGAACAAAAAAAAAAAAAAAAAATGCATCGACCCATGCCACTTTAGTTTTGTGTATTTCACTGTACATAAATTATATTTCAATAAAATGCATTAAAAAAAAAAAAAAGAAGAAGAATCATCCTGAGTCTTTTGGGTGAGGTCCTCTTTGGCTCTTCCCTTTTACTATTTCCAATAGTTGGACTTTTGGATTTTTATTAAATAGCCTAACAATAATTATGGTATCATTTAGTAAGTGTTTACCATGTGCAAAAAACCAAAAACAACGTTACTGCCATCGAGTCAATTCTGACTCATAGCGTCCCCCTTTGGATTTCCAAGGCTGTAAATCTTTACGGAAGTAGATTTCGCAGTCTTCGCTCCACAGAGTGGTTGGTGGGTTTGAACCGCCAGCCTTCTGGTTAGCAGTCAAATGCCATGGGTACAATGACACCAGAGCTCCTTTACCACATGCAAAGAGTTTTGTATATAGTACTATGTTAACAACTCGATAAGGTGGATATAGTACTTTACCAACTCCGTAAGTTATCTTCATTTTACAGTCAAAACTCGGGCCTAGAGAAGTTAAAAAGTGAAGTAACTTGCATCTTATACTAATAAATGGCAGAGGTGAGATTTGAAGTCCAGTCCATCTGATTCCAAAGTTCATATTCTTTAAGTAGTATACTGTGTGATATATCCTGTAATAATAGGTCTGGTTACTTACTAGCCTTTTGAAGATTTCAAATAACTTTCATAATGTTTTATTGTAATTGATCCTTTCAGAAATTGGGAGATTGCAGACCAGATGTTTTTCGTATTTTCAGATATGAGAACTGATAGTCACAAAAGCCAAGTGACTTATTCAAAGTCATGCAACTAGTAGGTAGTGTAACAGGGATTAGAATTCGTCTGCTTTGGAAGGCCTGGTTAGTGACATCACAGATCTTTTTTTTTTTTTTTTTAATATTATTTGGGTGAAAGTTTACAGAGCAATTTTGTTTCCCGTTCAAAATGGACATACACATTTTGTTTCGTGACACTGATTGCAATCTCCACAGTGTAACAGCTCTCTTCCCTCTTCCTCCCTGTAATTACCTTTTCCCGTGTCCTTCTTTCCTATGCATTCCTGTCCTCAGAGCTATTTTTGCTGCTCAAATGCTGCCCTTCTGATCTCCCAGGGTTGATTGTTCTGAGCAGTGTACCCACGTGGTGTAACTGTTCACCATGTAGGCCTGTCTGGTGTTGTGCTGGACACCACAGGAGTGAGTTCAGTTCCAAGCCTGAAGGGTGACTAGGGGCCATAGTCTTGAGGGTTTCACCAGTCTCTATCAAACCAGTACACCTGGTCTTTTTTTATGATTTTGAGTTTTGTTCCACATTGTTCTCCTTCTCTTTCTAGTTCTTCTGGTCTCATAGTCATACAGGCTGAGGTTTGCATGGTTCAGGAGTCCCTTGGACTAATTGTTTCCATGCATCTTTGGTTTTCTTCATTTTTCTTTGCTGTGGACGAGAAGAGACCAATTGTTGCATCTTAGATGGTTGCTTGCAAGAAGCTTTTAAGACCCCAATTGCTATTCTCTGAAGTAGGATGTAGAACAGTGTTTTTGTGTAGTTGTTATGCTGCTTGAGCTCAATATCCCCTGTGACCATGTCGAGCCCAGGAACCCAGCGACACACACAAGGTGTTTGGCTGTGGCTAGGAAGTTACCATAATTGCGCCCCCTGTTAGCTCTATCATATATATGGACATTCTTATAGCACATACAAATGCATATGTAGAAATATCGTCTGCCAAACTTACATACAACTATGGGTATACCCTTTTGCATACCTGATCATTTTGCGTGTCTACCTATGGTTCCCCCGTAGGTTAAGGTTTGTTATTACTGATAATGTATTGTGTATGTAAAAATATTTACCTTTGTTGGCCGTACCTTTTGTGTACCTCTCCATGTCTTCCTTTCCCTTAGGGTTATTGTGCTGGTCTTTGCTTTTGGTATACTACCCTTCCCTTCACCCAGATCATATATGTGTCTTACATATCTGGCAATTTTCCCTTCCCTCCCTTCCCATCCCTGGAAATAAACAAAGCAAGTCTCCTTCCATGTGTAAATCTTTCCTTGACTTTTTACAGTAGTGGACTCAATATTTGTCCTACTGGATATCACAACTCTTCTTTTTTTTTTTTTTTTTTAATTGTTTTTATTGTGATCTGGGTAAAGTTTACAGAGCAAATTCATTTTCCATTCAGCAGTTCATATACATTTTGTCTCATGACATCGACTGCAATTCCCCACAATGCAACAGCTCTCTTCCCATTTCCTCTCTGTAGTTAACCGCTTCCCTGTGTCTTTCCCTGCCATGCACTCCCAGCCCTCTGAGCTGTCTCCCTGTATTCTCTACTATTGAACGCTTCAAGGAGGGTATCTGCCTGATGTAAATGTTCGCTCCATATGCCTGTCTGTTGTTTGGCTGGAAGCCACAGGAATGAGTTCAATTCCAGACCTGAAGGGAACTAGGGGCCCTAGTCTCAAGGGTCTCAGCAGGCTCCATCCAACCAGTAAACTGGGTCTTTTTTTTTTTTTTAATGATTTTGAATTTTGTTCCACATTGTTCTCCTACTCTATACAGGAGGATCTCCTGCACTGATCCCCCTCCGAGTGGCTGACAAGTGGTAGCTGGGTACCATCCAGTTCCCCTGGTCTCATAGTTGTATAGCCTGAGGATCACATGGTCTACCAGTCCCTTGGACTAATTGTTTCCAAGTGTCTTTGGTTTTCTTCATTCTTCTTTGCTCTGGATTAGGAGAGACCCATTGTTGTATCTAGATGGCTGCTTGCAAGCTTTTAAGATCCCAGTCCCTGCTCTCACCAAAATAGGTTGTAGAACACTGTTTTTGTGTAGTATGTTATGACAGTTGAGCTTGATGGACATCACAGCGCTTAAAACCATATTGTTGAACAGCTAAATGTTATGTGATAGCCTGTATGAATTAGCTTTAAGTGAATGGAACTTTAGTCTCAAAAAGTTAGACTGCCAATATTTAAAAATGGTTTTTTCTCTGAAGCATTTAGAAGTAGTAGAGAGGGATGGATCTTATTTGGTTTACAAACATTTTGTATTTATTGAAATCTGTTTTAGCCCTTTTTATCTTACAGTGTTTTATAGGACATTGCACTTTGCTTCTTAACTGAGACCCAATACTGCAGAATGCCTTTTTAGAAGAGAAATAAGAGGGAAAGAATGTGATTACAAAGAGGAAGTGGGACATCAGAATTGGAAGCACACACAGCAGCAGGCCATAGACTTTCCCAGCACATGCTTTTTGTCCTGGCAGTAGCCTTTTTTACAGAAGACATTCTTAGGGAAGTGTCAAGGGTCTTTCTTTATAATAGCCTCTGAGATCATCAAGTTTCTGAGCTCTGTGGGAACACACAGTCCACATGATTTCTGTGCTCATCTTTTCCCCCAGGAGAAGTGAACTAGTTTAGGTGTCAGCGTGAAAGGGGAACAGAAGTAGTGTCTGGCCTTGGGGTGGAATGGAGAGTGTGTGCTGGACAAGAAAGAGGCAGCAGACCTTGACCCAAGCATGGTCTACCCAGTGCAGGAGTGGAATGGATTTTAACACTTCTTGTGAATTGTTTATGGACTTCTGAAAGTGTTCCAGGGCAAATGGAACAGTCAATATTAGTTTGTTGCTGCTGTTGTTTCTAAGATGAGACTTTGAAAACTGAAAATTCTGCCCTGTTTAATTATTTCAAGCTGGGACACCATTTAGGGTCTTCAGGTCTTCAATGTAGGTGGCAGTAATCTTCGTCTCCCTGTGTCATTAAATTCTCCACTGAGTAGTTTAGTAGTTAATCCTGGCGGGTGGTGGGGGTAGACTTGTCTGAGTTCTAACAGGACAGGAGTAGTACCTTCTGATTTACCAGCTGAGAAGAAGGATGCTCAACACCATCTCACTCATCACTTTTTTTTTTTTTTGTCAGCTGTTGTTGTTGTTGTTGTTATGTGCCGTCGAGTCGGCCCCGACTCATAGCGACCCCTCCTTGGATTTCCGAGGCAATATCACTACAGAAGTAGGATTGCCCAACCTTCCTTCCGAGGACTGGCTGGTGGGTTTGAACCGCCAGCCTTCTGGTTAGCAGTCAAGTGCCTTAGGCACTATGCTACCATTTTTGTCAGCTAGCTTTTAAAAATTTACATTTTAACCAGTTTGACTCAGCAGGAAGATTGGGCAATCTACTTCCGTAGTGATACTGCCTCGGAAACCCAAGGAGGGGTCGCTATGAGTCGGGTCCGACTCAATGGCAAACAACAACAACAACAACCAGTTTGAAGTGTTCATTTCAGTGGCATTTAGTGCATTAACCATGTTGGGCAGCTATAACCACCACTAGTTCAAAGCATTTCTGTCACTCCAGAATAAAACCCCATACCCGTTATAGCAGTTTCTTCCCATCTCCTCTCCTCACGCCACTTCCTCAGCCCCTGGCAACCACTCATCTGCTTTTTGTACTAATAACTAATAGCTGATTCAAGATTATCTCTAACATTACCACCTCCAGCCACTTGCTTTCTAGTGTGCTTTAGAGAGGGAGCGAGAAAGTGGTATCATCTTATCCAGTACTACAGGGACTGCAAAAACCCACAGCCTCTATTATAGACGTCCAGGCTTGGGAGTGGAGTGCTTGTTAGAACATTAGTCATCGTGTGGAAACAAAAAAAGGTGGATATGCCTCAACCTCTTTCATGGGCCTTAAAGGACTTTCACCATCTGACCTACCCAAGTGTCCAAGCTCATTGTTTCCTCTTTCCCAACATGGTCACTGAGCACTGGTCAGATCTTCCTGTCTACTCGGCAAACACCCTTCTGCCTCACCTGTCCTCCCTGTGCCTTCTCTAGGCCAGTACAACTTCTTCTTCCAATCATCTTGACCAGATGTTCCAACCATTAACTGGACTTCATCTCCCCTCTTCTCTTATAGACATCCCCGTTGAAGCACATAGTTGAACACTTAAATGTACTCTGCTTACTTCACATCTACAAGGCCTTTGTGGAATTCTTCACCACCCCTGTCCAGTACATGCACACAGTTGAAACATGATAAACATTTCTTAAAGATTTGCACCCAAGAAGTGACCTTCCTCTGTTTCTCTTGTTTATGCAAGTGGAATCTTTTTTGTATGCATAAATTTGCCTATTCTGGATAATCCATATAAATGGAGTCACACTATATTTGGCCTTTTGTGTGTGGCTTCTTTTATTTCACATGTTTTCTAGGTTTAGCCACAATATAGCATATACCAGTACTTCATTCCTCTTTATGGCTGAATAATATTCCATTGTATAGATACGGGAGCTCTGGTGGCATAGTGCCTAAGGCGTTTGACTGCTAACCAGGAGGCTGGCGGTTAAAACACATCAGCCACTCCTCAGAATGAAGGTTGGGCAGTCTACTTCCATAGTGATACCACCCTGGACACCCAAGGAGGGGTTGCTATGAGTCGGATCCGACTCGACAGCAATGAGTTTGGTTTGTTTTTTTTGTATAGATATGTCATATTTTGTTTATCCATTCATCAGTTGATGGACATTTTGTTCTTGTAACTTTTTGCAGGTTATCTTTTCAATTGTCAGCACATTTTCATCAATGCATATTTTATTTAGCACACAGTTGATAGAAAGCAAGGCATTGATATTGTTGGTTGCTGTTGCGTAGATTCTGATTCATAGTGATCCAGTAGGGTTTTTCCTGGCTGTAATCTTTACCGGAGCAGAAAGCCAGGTCTTTTCTCCCACAGAGCAGCTAGTGAGTTTGAAATGCCTACCTTTTAGTTAGTAGCTGAACACTAACATTGCGCCACCAGGGCTCCATCAGTGCATGTAAAATACCAATAACCTATTGCCATTGAGTCAGTTCTGACTCCTAGTGACCCTATAGGACAGAGTAGAACTACTTCATGGGGTTTCCAAGGCTGTAATCTTCACAAGAACAGACTGCCACATCTTTCTTCCATGCAGCTGGTGGTACATTTGCACTGTAGACCTTGTCATTAGCAGCTGAGTCCTTAACCACTGTGCCACCATTAAAAACAAAACAAAACAAAACTCACTGCTGTCGAGTCGTTTCTGACTCATAACAATCCCTATTGGGTTTTTGAGGCTGTAAATCTTTACGGAAGTAGATCGCCCCGTCTTCCTTCTGCAGAGCGGCTGGCAGGTTTGAACCACTGACCTTCTGGTTAGCAGTCAAGTGCTTTATGCACTATGCCACCAGAGCTCAAAAAAACAATAAAGGAAATCCATTGTGCCTCAAAGCACTTAGCAGGATGGATCTGTGTGCCCGGAGAGTGGATGTTGGTGGAATGAAGAAAATGACTATGACAGCTATGGTGACCGAGGCCACAGCAACGCATGCTATAAGACAAATGCTGAAAACTAACAGAAGCAAGAGAGTGGAAGGAAACCAAACACAGATTTAAGCTCCTTGCCTATCCTGTGTTTCATTTCTTCCAGCGTCTGATGATGTGACAGGGTCTCTGACTTGGAAGGCTGAATCAGCTGGTTGTGATGTTAGGAAGCATCATCCTGGTGAATTCTCTGCCCAAGGAGAGAAGGGAGCATCTTGCTTTGGAAGTTGAGAACACATAGTGCACCAGCCCATGGGTTTTGAACAGCATGGTCAGACTGGCCCATGGCGGTTGGTCCGCTTCTACTTGCTTCTCTCCCCTGCTGTGCATCCTTGCATCATGATAAGTGCTCTGGTGCTAACCAGAGGTTGGCAGTTCAAACCCACCAACTTCTCTGAGGGAGACAAACTTGGTGATCTGCTTCCGTAAAGATTACAGCCTAGGAAACCCTGCGAAGCAGTTCTACTCTGTCCAGTAGGTTTGGTATGAGTTGACAGCAGAAACAGGCTGTTTATAAAGGTCCCCGGTTGGTGCAGACAGTTAACATGCTCAGCTGTGAACTGGAAGGTTGGAGGTTTAGTCCACCCAGAGGACTCTGGGAAGAAAGTCCTGGCAATCTACTTCTGAAAAACATCAATCATTGAAAATTCTGTGGGGTACAGTTCTACTCTGACATACGTGGGGTCGCTGTGAGTTGGATTCAGAACCACAGCAGCTGGCTTTAAGGCTTTTAATAGACTTAAGGAACATTTGCATTTTAAATGGCTCTTGTGGACAAGAAATGCCAAGATCCAAAGAATGAATTGGTAATATTTTGTTATATGATATTCATGCTACTTTTTATTAGATATTGGGTGCTTGCTTTATGTCAGGCCCCATACTGGGTACTTTGAACAGGTTGTTGTGTTTAACACTCACCAAACAAACAAAAAAAAAAACCCAGAAAAACAAAAAACCCCATGCCATTGAGTCAGTTCTGACTCCTAACTCCTCTGGAGGATAGAGTAGAGCTGTCCCATAAGGGTGTCCAAGGCTGTAAATCCTTACAGGAGCAGGCTGCCACATGTCACTCAACGGAGCAGCTGATGGGTTCCAACCACCCACTTTTTTCATTAGCAGTTGAGCACTTTAACCACGGTGCCACCAGGGTTTCTTAATCCTCACTGTTCTCTTTTAGTAAGAGATCTTTGTAGATAATGAAGTTGAGTGACTTGCCCAGAGGATAGGGCTAGTAGAGATCAAACCCAAAGTACTGTGTACTTTCCAGAACCATACATTTTCCAAGGGAGTAGTCTGTGGACCAGTACTTTGAGGCTTAGGGCCATTTTTTTTTTTTTTTTTAGTTTCATTTTTGCAGTGTTCCCTCCCCTCCCCTACTACCCACAAAGAAAATTTCTTTCCACATATAAACCTTTCCTTGACTTTTTACAATAGTGAAGTAATACAGTATTTGTCCTCCTGTGATTGACTTATTTCACTCAGCATAATGTCCTCCAAGTTCATCCACATTATGCAGTGTTTTGTAGATTCTACATTATTCTTTAGTGTTGCATAGCATTTTGCTGTGTGTATGTACCACAGTTTGGTTATCCACTCTTCTGTTGATGGACATCTGGGTTGTTTCCATCTTTTTGCTGTTGTGAATAGTGCTGCGATGAACATGGGTGTGCATATATCTGTTCTTGTCCTGGCTCTCACTTCTTTAGGAATTGTTGTTGTTGTTGTTGTGTGCCGTCGAGTCAGATCTGACTCAGTGACCCCTCCTTGGGTTTCCCAGGCAATATCACTATGGAAGTAGATTGCCCAACCTTCCTTCTGAGGAGTGGCTGGTGGGTTTGAACTGCCAGCCTTCTGGTTAGCAGTCAAGTGTCTTAGGCACTATGCTACCATGGGCTTGCCAGATCCAATGGTATTTCTAATTCCAACTTTTTAAGGACTTGGCATGCTGCTTTCCACAGTAGTTGTATCATTTTACAGTCCCAGCAGCAGTGTATGAGAGTCTCAATCTCTCCACATCTTAGGCTCATTTTGAAGGCTGGCACCCGGCCCTAGGTTTCAGCGTAGCCTGTTGAGTTTGAGAGATGGCCTACCCTGAGAGTCCCTCCCTCCTGGCTTGCTACCTTTGTCATCTAGTGTCTGGCCTCCTGTTAGTGTCCTTGGCTAGTCCAGAGCTGGGAGAATTTGTTGAACTGCTCCTCAGTTTCTCCTTTTTTTTTTTCTGGGTCCTGTGCCTGGCCTGCAGTCATTCTCCTCCCCAAACGAGGGAGAGCCTCAGTGAAACAAGATTGATCCAGCAAATAATGGAGTCTCTGGGAGGCGCATGTAATTAATCACTTGACTATTAGCCGAAAGGTTTGTGATTTGAATCCACCTAGTGGTACGTTGGAAGACAGACCTGGTGCTGTGTTTCTGAAAAGTCAACAGCCTTGAAAACCCCATGGAACAGTTCTATGAGTTGGAATTGACAGCAGCTAACAACTACAGGCTAGAGAGCCAGCCCTTGCTTTGTGGTATGTCTTACCCTCTCCTGGTCTTGTCTTTTTTGCTTTTCACAAAGAGCTCTCTGCAGGAATTAGGTTGCCATCTGGGAATTTCCAGGGAGTTTCTCCGATCTGGGATCTTCATCTATCAGTAAGCAGTACAGTGCTGAGCGTGCAGTTGGAGCTCAGGGTCTGCTGTGTGTGAATGAAATGGTGTGAGCGAGATTGCAGTGCTGGGGCTTGGAATAGGGCTGAGAAGAAAAAAAAAAAATGGTATGAAATTTATACCCTTACAAGATAGGCAATTTTAGAAATTGAAGACTGGGGAAAAGGGAAAGTTGACATTCTTTCTTCCCTTATCTGATAAGTAACAATACTGAGCTTCTAAAAGTACCAGATGCCTGGCTTTCTTTGATAGTTGGGAGAAGCCGAGTCTGCGTTTCTGGGGTTTTCCATCCAATCCTACCTGAATTCAAGGTGCTTGGAAATTGTGCAGATGGCTTGGTTTTTTAAAAAATAAAATTCAAAATTATACACAAGTTTGTTTGTTTTTTTTTTTTAAACAAAAAGGACTCAATATTCTTAAAGAGTTCTTAGAAAATTGAGTTGAAAGGACGATGGAACCAGATTATCAGTTATTGGTTTTGTTATAATATGTACGCGTCATTTGCCTACTCATTTTTCGCTGGTTTCATGCAACTGTTTTTCACACACTTCAACCAAAAGAAAACAAAAGCCACAAAACCTTGATTGCAAGATTCCTGCAGGCCCCACTTATATTTTCTGGTGTTCACATTTCTTTCTCCTCCCTCAGTGCTGCTTCCTTTTAAATTTTATATTATGAGACCTGAAAGTGCTATTTGCAGTGTTCAGATTGCAGATATGTTCAGTTCCTAACGATTATTTTTTTCTTTTATAAGTGCTTCAGAAGGGTAGTTACTGTTTCCTTCACTGTAGAGGCACAGCTTACATTCTTTTGGGAAAAGCTTAATATCTTATAAATGGGCTTGTGCCAGTTTACAAGGCAAGTTTTTTTTTTTTTTTTTTGCAGTCCTCAGGCAATCTGCTTACAGTTTTAATAAGTAGACTGAGTTTTGATCTCCACTTGATGTGTTGAGCCATGAGCCATCTAGGAAAAAGTTCTGACTTGCCCGAAATCTTTAGGGTGTTGTTGCAAGGTATTCATGAAAATATATGAACTGCCACATCAGGTCAGATCCTGGTTTATGTGTTCTGTGATATTGGGGGTGAGCTGGGATGAGGTTAGCCTTTTTGATACTATCCTTAAGGGGTTCTGGGACATCTCTTGTATATCCATACTCTGAAAAAGTCTTTCATTTGTGTCTTTAAATTCATCTTAGAGCATTTATTTGTATCCTATTTTCTATACATTTCACACTTTGGTTAAAGCCAGACTTGCTGTATTGATATTTGATTTCAAATCCCTAATTTTTGGAATGGTGGTAGCAGGCTAAAGTTGCAAGCATGTGGGCCTAAGCCCTTCATTGTACTTGAGACCTGCCAAGGTTTTTAAAGTTAACTGGGGAGATAGGGAAGCTTGACCCCAGGTCTTTTAACTTCTTGCTCAGTTTTCTGAGCCTGTCCACATCCAGACTTGGCACCCCTTATTAATAGTTGATCCTCTCTGACTTCTGTTTGTGCTAATAGCATTCTTTTACCGTCTTGACTTTGCCTTTCAGAAGCTTCACCTACTTTTCCATTTCCTGCGGCCAATCCAGTCAGTCCCTATGTTTACTTGATTGCTCTCTTTTTTTTAATTTTTGCAGTGTTCCCTCCCTCCCTCCCACCCTTGGTAACCAACAGAGAAAGTTTCCTCCTATATATAAATCTTTCTTTGACTTTTTACAATGATGGACTAATATAATATTTGTCCTTCTGTGATTGACTTATTTCACTTCGCATAATGTCCTCCAAGTTCATCCACGTTACATGATGTTTTGCAGATTCTACATTATTTTTTAGTGTTGCTTAGTATTCCGTTATGTATATGTACCATAGTTTGGTTATCCATTCTTCTACTGATGGGCACCTAGGTTGTTTCCATCTTTTAGCTATTGTAAATAGTGCTGCGATGAACATGGGTATGCATATATCTGTTCTTGTCCTGGCTCTCCCTTATTTAGGATATATACCTAGTAAAAAGAGCTCTGGTAGTGTAGTCCCTAAGGCACTTGACTGCTAACCAGAAGGCTGGCAGTTCAAACCTACCAGCCACTCCTCGGAAGGAAGGTTGGGCAATCTACTTCTGTAGTGATACCACCTCGGAAACCCAAAGAGGGGTTGCTGTGAGTCGGGTCCGACTCAGCGGCACATAACAACAACAACAGTGGGATTGCTGGACCAAATGGCGTTTCTAATTCCAACTTTTTAAGGACTTGCCATACTGCTTTCCACAGTATATCATTTTACAGTCATACCAGCAGTGTATGAGAGTCCCAGTCTCTCCACATCCTCCCCACTATTTCTTAATTTCTGTCTTGTTGAACTGTGCTGTTAGCACCGGGGCCAGATGATACTCATTGTTATTTCGATTTGCATCTTTCTAATGGCTAATGATCATGAACATTTCTTCATGTATTTGTTGGCTGCCTGACTATCTTCTTTGCTGAAGTGTCTCCTCATGTCTTCAGCCCATTTTTAAATTGGATTATTTGTCTTTTTGTTGTTGACGTGTTGGAGTTTTTGACTGTTCTCTCTTATATTTTCCATTTCTTTTCAAATCCTTAAGCCCCTGTTCTGGATCAGGTACTTCTCAAGGCTGGGCTACTAGAGGGTAGTGTTTCCCAAAGGGAGTGTGGGTCTATGAAAAGTTAGTAGTTGAGGGGGAAAAAAAAAAACCCATAAAGATGTAGGTGTTAGTGGGGGTAGCATAGTGGCTAAGGCACTTGACTGCTAACCAGAAGGCTGGCGGTTCAAACCCACCAGCCACTCCTCGGAAGGAAGGTTGGGCAATCCTACTTCCGTAGTGATACTGCCTCGGAAACCCAAGGAGGGGTCGCTATGAGTCAGGGCTGACTCGACGGCACATAACAACAACAACAACAACAGCCAAGTAAATGTTGGATTTTGTCAGTTAACCATTTCAAATAAGTTTCTTTGCAGAAGGACTTCTCATAGCCTTTATTTGTGTGACGATGTACTATGAAGGAGCTCTGGTGGCATAGTGCCTAAGGCATTTGACTGCTAACCAGAACACTGGCGGTTCAAACCCCCCAGCCACTCCTCGGAAGGAAGGTTGGGCAATCTACTTCCGTAGTGATTAGTGATACCGCTTCAGAAACCCAAAGAGGATCTGACTTGACGGCAGTGAGTTGAGATGTACTATGAATCTTCAAGAGGAAGATTTAGTGTGCACGTGTCCCAGCTTGTTTGAGCATTGTACCACTTTTTTGGGGATTACTTTGTAGATAACACTGATATTATCATTGTTATCTGGATTTCTAAGGGAATATTACTCTATGTGAACCCAACTCAGTACACGCTCAAATATGCCTTATGTTTTCTTTGCCTGGCTCTTGTTCTCCTGAATCTTTCCTTCACCCTGGAAGTCCTTTGTCACCTGTCACACTTACATCCCTCACCAGCCAGCTGTGTTCCGACCCTCTCCAAATATTCCCCAGGCTCATGATGCTGTTGTTCTTCTGAACGTAACAGTACTTGTAATGTTTTATAACTTAAAAAAAGAGAAAACACTGGAAACAGACAATAAAAAATAAAGTGCTGAAAGTAACATTACAGACATATGTACTGCTTAAATTATTTGACTTTATACAAAACGTCGTTTTTTCATATTTTTGTCCATTGCTGCATCACAAGCCCATCCTGTTTTTCTCTCTTCCTCTACACAGGCTAACTTGCACATATATTCTCCAAACTTGTGGCTTGTTTTTTAAATTTTGTGTTATTAGAATCACATTGCATTTATATAGAAATTCAGGGAGAGTTGACATCTTTATGGTTTCATAGCTTCCCATTTGCAGACCCGATACACCTTTGTGTTTAGGTCTTTTATGCTCTTTGGTGAATTTCCGTAATTTTCTGTTGAAAACTCTTCCACATTTTTTATTAGATTTTTGTCAAGGTGCTTTATGGTTCTGTGGTCATCATGTATGGAGTTGTTTAATACATTTCTGACTGGTATTCCTAGTGTATAAAAATGGTGTTGATTCTGCACTTGTTTCTAAATGATCCTTGATTGATCAAGTTCATATCTAAGTCTATTTTGGGTATGAGAGCCTGGAATCAGGTGGCTTTCCTAATAGACCACAAGCTAACTTTACCTGAATTGGAAATGTCACCATTCACTTTTATTTTGTAGTTATATACATGCTTTTATTAAAAAAAGAAGATGCTTTTTCGTTATTTAATGCATTCATTTGTTTATTCAGCAGACGTTTAGGTCCTTTGTATGTGCCAGGCACTATACTAGGCACTGCATCTTTACTGGTGAACAGCAAATGTGGTTTCTGCTCTTGAATGTGAGGGAGACATTACAAAAATCAAGAAGATAAATATATGTTTATTAGTTCTGGTAAATACTATAAAGGATGAGGACAAAGGGCTGTGGGAATAGGAAAAGTGGGAAGAAGAGAATTGAGATTGGAGGTACAGGGAGGGCCTGTGTGAGGAAATTGAACATATACATAATGACTTGAAGAAGGGGTTGGTGTTATAGGAAGGGCAGGATGGAAGAGTTTTTCATATAGTGAAAGATGTGTTCAGATACCTTGAGTGCGATTCTTGCTCTTAATGGTAGACTCATGAAAATTTTGGTGATCAGTGACTTGAATCAAGTTATTATTACTTATTATCATCACAATAGTTATACTCCATAATGTTTAGGTTATCAAGGCATGAGATTATTTGGTTTTGGTCAGTATCTTCCTTCCTCAAATGGAAGCATCCTGAATTAAGAAAAAGCTGCCTCAGTAATGTGGCTTGAGTGAGGTTACTGCCTGGTCCATTTTGAGTATTGCCACTGCCGTTTCTACTACGTGCTGGCATCTGGGAGCTCTGGTGGCTCAGTGCCTAAGGCATTTGACTGCTAATAAGAAGGTTGGTGGTTCAAACCTGCGGTCCACTCTGGTCCACTCTGCGGAAGGAAGATGGGGCAATCTACTTCCATAAAGATTTACCACCTCTGAAACCCATGGGGGGCGGAGGGGGTGGGGGTTGCTATGAGTGGAAACGGACTCTGTAGCAGTGAGTTTAATTTGGTTTACTGGCATCTGTCAGCAGTTTCCTCCTGGGCTTTGCACTAATGGACTGTGTCTTTGCTCTGATGTTGGGGGCGAACTCTCCGCCCTTCCTGTCAGGGGTCTTGAGCAGGGGTGTCTATGAGACCCACAGAGGGCTCTTTCCAGTATCTCAGCTCTTTTCCTCACCCCTCCCTCCCTCTCCAAACTTAGCACATGAAAGGGATCAGACCTTCCAGTGTGGTGGGGCTGGGTGGCAGACTTGTGGGGACGAGGTTCTGAGGTCCAATTACTGAGGCTATAGCTGATACTCTTGTATATTGTATATTGAGATGAGTAGCAGTGTGGTGCAGATGCTGGACTGGAGAAAGCATTGGTTTTGAAACTTGATTCCTCTGTTTAGTAGTTCTTTGTCCTTGGCTCAATCTGTTGGTGCCTCAGTTTTCTCATCAGCAAAACGCAAGTAAATATAGAGCCATCTTCTTTGGATTAAATGCGTTAACACATGTATAGTCCTTAGAATAGTGTCACTTGCTGAGCAAGCCCTAAGCATAAATGTCAGTTACTATTTTTCAGTCTTTCCTGGGAATGAATCCTGAGGTTCTCCCTCCTCCCCACCACAGATACTTAAATCTCTTTATATCTAAGTGGTGCATATAATTTATGATTTGATATGGGACTCCAGCTATTGTTTTGAAAAACATGTAGTATGGGAGATGACAAAGAAAGAAATGAAAATGATGACAGTGATTGTGTTAGAGTAGTGGATTGGGATGGCTTTTGCATTCTTATTTACTCAATTTTCTGTAATCTAGTTATGTTGCTTCTATGTTAATAATAACAAAATCATATGATAAAAGGAAGGCCAGGTTTGCGGTTACTTTTGGTGGCTCCCTTAATGCAGGGGAGGAAGGGTGGGGAGCCTGGGTTCTGGCTGCTTGGATTGCATTCACAGGTTGATTTATGCTTATAGCTGCAGAAATGCAATAATACTTACAACTCTGTAGCTGAAGTAGCCTAAAAAGCCAGTGAGGATGTTGCAAATTCATACGTACATACAGCTGTTCATACACATTTGTTTCGGGACATTGACTGCAATCCACATAATGTAACAACTCCCTTCCCGCTTCTTCCCTGGGGCTACCTTTTCCCTGTGTCCTTTCCTATGCATTCCTGCCCTCTGAACTGTCTCCCTGTGCAAATACTACCCTTGTGATCTCCCATAGTTGATTGCTCTAAGGAGTATACCTACCTGGTATAAATGTTCACCTTATATGCCTCTCTGTTGTTTGGCCGGAAGCCATGGGAGTGAGCGCAATTCCATGCCTGAAGGGGGATTACAGGCCATAGTCTTAGGGGTGAATGTTGCTTTTGCTGTCATTATTTTCCCTTTTATTTCTTCCTGAGTTCCTTCAGTGGCCCTCTGGATCTGTTCATCCATCTCTTTTGGTCTCCTCATGGTCCCCCTTCACTTTAAAATTTACTCCTTTTAATCGTCTTTCTCCTTTTCTGGATGTCAGGTAGAAACGATGGACACATTTCTTCAGTTTATACTATTAAGTAAATTTCATTTCTTGCTTTTAATTGTAAAAACAGATAAATATAACTTTTCCTCCTCAGAAAGCTAAATCAATTAGCCTTTTACTTAGTCACATCTAGATATTTTTATTTATTTTCTAACTGTGGTCGTGGGGATCTCTGAGGTATCAGGAATCTTACCAAACTAGACTTTTTCAAGAAAACCATGCCATGCCTGACAATTTTCCTCAAAAGCCAATTGATTTAATTTACTTTAATGAAAAACTCCTTTTGTGAGAAGAGATATGTGCTTTCCTGTAAAGTTTGCTCTATACACAGGAGTTTATCCTTAAGCAGTGGCATGTTACAAGTATTTCAAAATAATACGGACATGGATTTCAAAGGAGGAAAATGAGAGACTTCCTCAACACAATAGCCACAACAATGGATTCAAGCCTGTTGTTGATCGTGAAGATGGTGCTGGGTGGCCAACGTTGTTTCTGTTATACATAAGGTTACCATGAGTTGGAACTAACCCAGTGGCAACTAACAACATATGGGTTACAGTGATGTTGTGTAGCTGTTTACCTGAGAAATACTGCCAATTTTTATGAGATTTCACAGAATGTAAAATCTAGTTGAGGGCATTTAAATAAATGGAAAAAAGGTGATATTTTGCTGAACTATATCCTACAATTTATGTTTTCTGCCTCTACCCATAAATGCTTAATGTGAACATAACATAAATTTGTATGATAATTTTTTGTCTTCTATTAGAAAGTCTAGATTTGACTCTGGATTTATGGAATGGGTATAATCTAAGATTTAGAATTTGCTTTTCAAATCTTTATGTAAAAAAAAAGTAGACTCCACTTTTTAATAGAATAGCAGTTGTAGAAAAGTCTATGTACCCTATGCTACTTGGCAGCTTTCATCACAGAGCTATGTAGATGTCACCTTTTATTACCTTTATGTCTATTGCCTTTTTCATTTCATACACACCAGGACCATGGAGGAGGATACATTTGTTGGATTTAGCGGAGGCATGCCAACGTTAGAGCATGAGTAACAAAGAAATAATGATAAAACTGCTAGGCCAACCTTAATACTTGGCATTTGTTGACCATTTGAAAAGCAAAACCAAAGAGACATAGGTAAACTATTAAAGGAAATTTGTACCATTTTATGCCCTTGGAAACCAAAAACGAGTTGCCTTTGAGTTGATTCTGACTCATGGAGATCCCATGTTGGTTTTTTTTTTTTTTCCTTTCTGTACACATTTAGTTTTATTGTAACAAAACAACTTTTTCACATTTAAGGTTTAAAACTGAGCATCATCTTTCCTTTTCATTGAAACAAAAAAAACTTTTGAAATAAACAGGGACAAAATTATAATAGAGAATGTCAATTCCAAATAAGATCCTGCAGGTTCTGCGGATTCTCCCATAGAGTGGGAGGGCTCAAGTCATCACTTGGAGAGAATTTTATTTAAAAAAAATGTCATCTTGAATTGCAAGGATGTAGGTTAAACATCACAATTAAACATGCCAAAGGAGAAACCATGTTGTCAAAATGCCCACTTAACCCACCCAGACATCTCAAACCCACCCTTTGCTGACCTTCTATAATCCCATTCTTTTTTAAGTTTTTTTGTTTTTCCTTTTTTTAAACAAGGGAAAGTAGACAGTAGGTAAATGCTCAGTGCCCATATTCACATACAGACACAGCTTAATCTCTGAGCCCAATGTACAGAGAAAGGAGGGAAAAGCTAGAATTCTGTGCACTGCTACACAGGGACCTAGCACTTCCGATCCCACGTGTTTTTTAATTTTTATTTTTATTTGGGTGAAAGTTTACAGAGCAAATTCATTTTCCATACGCTTTGTCTCACAACTATAATTTACCACAATGCAACAGCTCCCTTCCCACTTCCTCTTTCCTGTGTCCTTCCTTCCCATGCACTCCTGCCCCCTGAGCTGTCTTCCTGTGCACACACAGCCCTTCTATTTTCCCATGATTGTTCTCTCCATGGAGTATATCTACCTAGTGTAAATGTCACCTCATATGCCTGTCTTTTGTTTGGCTGGAAGCCACAGGAGTGGGTTCGATTCCATGCCTGAAGGGCAGCTAGGGGCCATAGTCTCAGTGGTTCCATCAGGCTCTATAAGACCAGCAAACCTGGTCCCCTTTTTTTTTTCAAATGATTTCGAGTTTTGTTCCACATTGTTCTCCTACTCTATCCAGGATCTCCTACATAGATCCCCCTCCGAGTGGTTGCCACTGTCAACCACTGCCAGGCACCATCTAATTCTGGCATAGTTGTGTATGCTGAGGATCGCATGGTGCACTAATTGTTTCCATGGATCTTTGGTTTTCTTCATTCTTCTTTGCTCTGGACGAGGAGAAACCCATCATTGGATCTAGATGGCTTCTTGCAAGCTTTTAAGATTCCAGTTGCTACTCACCAAAGTAGGATGTGGAACAATGTTTTGTGTAGTATGTTATGCCAATTAAGCTTGATGTCCCTGTGACTATAGTCCCAAGCCCACCGGTCCAACTACTAGCTCCCTCTGGATAGCTGGCTGTGGCCAAGAAGTGACTACAACCTTGTC
>NW_006921588.1:3741573-3742604 GCF_000298275.1 Orycteropus afer afer | reverse complement strand
TGGGCACCATCTAGTTCTTCTGGTCTCATAGTTGTATAGGTTGCAGATCGGATGGTGTACCAGTCGCTAGGACTGATTGTTTCCATTAATTTTTACCTGGGAATTCTTATAGAACATACAAATACACTTGTAGAAACATTGTCTGCCAACACTATACATGATTTGGGCATACTCCTCGCCTGCATAGACATATCTAATAGTTCAGCCTGTCCACCCATCTATCCACCTATAAATCCATGTTTGCCTTCACTGATAACACAGTACTGTATGTATAAAAGGGTTCATCTTTGTGGTATGCACCACCCATGTACCTCTGTCTATGTCTTCCTCTTCCTCAGTGCCACCATGTTGATCACTCACATTTGGTACATTGCCCTTCTATTCACCCAAATCAATACTTGTCTCTACCTATCTAACTGTGTTCCCCCCCTACAACAAACAAAGAAAATTTCCTTCCATATATAGACCTTTCCTTCAGTTTTTATAATAATGGGCAAATACGATATTTGTCCTTCTGTGATTGGCTTATTTCACTCAGCATAATGTCCTTCAAGTTCATCCACGTTATGCAGTGTTTTACAGATTCTACATTATTCTTTAGGATTGCATAGTACACCATAGTGTGTATGTACCATAGTTTGGTTATCCATTCTTCAGTTGATGGACACCT
This sequence comes from Orycteropus afer afer, assembly GCF_000298275.1. Taxonomy (NCBI): domain Eukaryota; kingdom Metazoa; phylum Chordata; class Mammalia; order Tubulidentata; family Orycteropodidae; genus Orycteropus; species Orycteropus afer. The sequence continues at coordinate 3,741,934 of NW_006921588.1, read as the reverse complement.
AAGCTATTTCTACCTTTTGGCTATTGTAAATAGTGCTGCAATGAACATGGGTGTGCATACATCTGTTCTTGTCCTGGCTGTCACTTCTTTAGGATATATACCTAGTAATGGAATGGCTGAGTCAAATGGTATTTCTAATTCCAACTTTTAAGGAATTGCCATACTGCTTTCCACAGTGGTTGTACCATCTTATGGTCCCACCAGCAGTGTATGAGAGTCCCAATCTCCCTGCATCCTCACCAGCATTTGTTATTTTCTATCTTGTTGAACTTTGCTACTAGTGCTGGTATCTCATTATTGTTTTGATTTGCATCTCTCTAATGGCTAATGATCGTGAGCATTTCTTCATATGTTTGTTGGC
>NW_006921588.1:3735499-3740948 GCF_000298275.1 Orycteropus afer afer | reverse complement strand
TGTGTATGGTGTGAGGTACAGATCTTGTTTCATTTTTCTGCAAATGGATCTCCAGTTTTGCCAGCACCATTTATTAAACAAACATTCTCTTCCCCGTTTAATGGATTTTGGCCCTTTGTCAAAGATCCGTTGACGATAGGTCAATGGATCTATTTCTGGATTCTCAATTCTATTCCATTGGTCTATGTGTCTGTCTTTATACCAGTACCAGGCAGTTTTGACCACTATGACTGTTTTGAGATCTGGCAGTGTGAGATCTCCTACTTTGTTCTTCTTCAATAGTGCTTTGCTTATCCGAGGTCTCTTTCCTTTCTATATAAAGTTAGTGATTGGTTTTTCCATATCCTTAAAGAATGTTGATGAGATCTGGATTGGGATTGCATTGAATGTATAGATTGCTTTGGTAAAATTGACATTTTCACACAATGTTCAACCTTCCTATCCACGAGCACGGTATGTTCTTCTGTTTATGTAGATCTCTTATGGTTTCTTGAAGTAGTCTTTTATAGTCTTCTTTTGTATATGTCTTTTGTGTCCCTGGTAAGATTTATTCCCAAGTATTTTATTTTTTTGGTAGCTATTGTAAATGGTATTAATTTTCTTATTTCTTTTTCGCAATCTCTTTGCTGATGTAGAGCAATCCAACTGATTTTTGGATGTTGATCTTGTATCCTGCCATGATGCTAAATCTCAATTAACTTCAGTAGATTTTTTACTGAGTCTCTTGAGTTTTCTAGGTACAGGGTGATCCTGTGTGTTTTAAGAATATAAATGTGCTTCATAGAATTTTCATGGCTATGACCTTTAGGGGAAGCTCTGGTGGTGTAGTGCCTAAGGCACTGGGCTGCTAACCAGAAGGTTGGTGGTTCAAACCCACTAGCTACTCCTTGGAAGGAAGGTTGGGCAATCTGCTTCCGTAGTGATACCACCTCAGAAACCCAAGGAGGGGTCGCTATGAGTTGGAGATGACTTGATGGCACATAACAACAACAAAACAACATGACCTGTAGGAAACTGATCACCAGACTTTTCTTCCACGGGGTTCTGGGTGGGTTTAAACCACCAACCTTTCAGTTAGTAGCCAAGTTCTTGACTGTTTGCACCACCCAATGATTCCTTAAATCCTTAAAGGTGACCTATTTTGTGTCCAGTTAATCTAGGATGGAATATTTGACTACACCTATCTCTCACTTATCCATTATCTAGCATCCAACATTTTGCATTTATGATAACAGTAAAAAATCTACTATCCAGTTATTTTGTGCATTAACAATGTACTTCTGGCAGTAATAAACACTGAGGTGTGAGGTAAGAGTAACTTTGGCTGCAGTGGTTAAACTTATATGTCAGCTTGGCTGAGCCATGATTCTCATTGGTTCAACATTTATGTAATGAGGAAAATTGGCAGTTATGTAATGATGTAGTCATCCTCCATTTGTGATCTGGTATGGTTACCCTCCACTTTCATATAATGCCAATTGCACAGTTTTTGGAACTTAACTATGTTGATAAATGAGGAGTGGGTATACTTCTTTATTTCTCTGATGAGGAAAATGCTCCTTTCTTACCTGGCAGTCTGAGAACCTGTCAGCCATTTAATGCAGGGTTGACTTCACCTTCTCTGTGATTTTGCATTCAGCTTTACAATTGCTCTCTTGGCAGCAGCTGGTGCGTGCTGAACTTTAGTTTCCAGAACAGTTAATAACTGTGGCAGATGTTGGGGGCCCAGTTCTGCAGTCATGCAGCTGTTATTATGTCCAGTTGGGTTTCTTGAAAGAATTAATCAGTTTTTAGGATCTCATGGTGAGGGCTACAAGTATAAAAGGATTAGGGGGAAACTTTATTTTATGGGAGTTTGTATTGGATATTGCAACAGATGTAGCAGGGAGGTCACAGACATAGTAAACATCCCGTTTATTCTGAAATCAAGCAATTTTAGAAAGTCCAAGATTACTAGAACTCTCTTTTGGATATATATATATACACTAGAGAATCATCTTAAGAACGGTACAGGAACTTTGGAAAACAATTAAGAAGCACATTCATTAGCTTGTTGTTAGCTGCCATCAGTCAGCTTGCTCCAACTCATGGCAGCCCCTGGCACAATGGAAAGAGGTGCTGTCTGGTTCTGTGCTGTTCCCATGACCAGTTACGGTTCCGACTGTTGGGATCCATAGGATTTTCACTGGCTGATTTCCGGAAGTAGATTGGCAGCCAGGCTTTTCTCATGAGTTCATGTTAGCCTGGACACTCCACTGGAAGTTGTTCAGCATCATAACAGCATGCAGACCTCCACTGATAGATGAGTGGTGGCAGCAGATGAGATGCATTGGTTGGGAATTAAACCCTGTTCTCCCACATGGAAGGTGAGACTTTAACCTATGCTCTAAATGTCAACTATGGTCATTTGTATTTATTGTTTTCCAAGTTTCCAATGTCTATTACAAAATTATTGTTGTTGTTGTTGTAATGTACCATTGAGTCGGACCCGATTCATAGCGACCCCTCCTTGGGTTTCTGAGGCAATATCACTGTGGAAGCAGATTGCCTCATCTTCCTTCTGAGGAGTGGCTGGTGAGTTTGAACCTCCAGCCTTCTGGTTAGCAGTCAAGGCCTTAAGCACTATGCTACCAGAGCTATATATTTATATATAAAACAAAATGTTTGCTACTTTTATGTGTACAATTCAATGACATTCTGTTCGCCATGTTATGTGACCATGAACACCACTGTTCCCAAATTTTTCATCATCCTCAACGGAAACTCAGTACTTACATATGTTTTTAAACATGATTGTAATCATAGTCAGCCACTCCATGGGTGGAAGATTGGGTAATCTACTTCTGTAGAGATACTGCTTTGGAAACCCAAGGAGGAGTCACTATGAGTCAGGACCAACTCGACGGTAGTGAGATTTTTTGTGTAATCATAGAGTATATATCTTTTCTATATCACTACATAATTTTTGTAATAAATTTTATAGTTGTCCATTATTCCTCTGAGTACCATAATTTCCTGAAGAATCCCTTTGTTATTGGGTATTTGTGTTGCTTCTGCTACTTTGTTATAAATAATGACTGTGATGAAAATTTTTATATACTTAGCCTTTTCCATGGTTTGGGTGAGTTCCTGATAATACATGCTGAAAATAAGATTACTGGGTCAAAGATTGTGACACCTCCCCCCCTTTTATTAAATTGTGATTTAGGTGAAAGTTTACAGAGCAAATTCATTTTCTGTTAAACAGTTCATATACATTTATTTCATGACACTGATTACAATCCCCATAATGTAACAGCTCTCTTCCCACTTCCTCCCTGTGGTTGGTTACCTTTTCCCTGTGTCCTTCTTTCCTGTATATTCCTGCCCTCTGAGCTATCTCCCTATGCAAATGCTGCCCATCTGATCTCCAATGGCTGCTTTTTCTAACTGAGGAGTATATCTAGCTGGTGTAATTGTAGGCTTGTGATCCTTGGAGGCACTTCTGTTGGATGTGGTGACTGGATTAGATGGCAGAGGGAAAGTTGGGGGCTGAGACGACTCCCAGTTTCTGGCTTGTACAATGGAGGGAATGGTGATGCTGTAGGCACAGACAGGAAGCAAGTTGGGGGCTGATGGTGATGGGTTCAGTTTGGGATTTGGGACCTCTAGGCAGTGAGTGGGGAGCTCTGGTAGCATAGTGGCTAAGACACTTGCCTGCTAACCAGACGGCTGGCGGTTCAAACCCACCAGCCACTCCTCGGAAGGAAGATGGGGCAATCCTACTTTCGTAGTGATACTGCCTCAGAAACCCAAGGAGGGGTCGCTATGAGTCGGGTTTGACTCGACGGCGCATAACAACAACAACAACAACAAAGGCAGTGAGTGAGGCTTCTTGTTGTTGTTATATGCCATCGAGTCAGACCTGACTCATAGCGACCTCTCCTTGGGTTTCCAAGGCAGTATCACTGTGGAAGTAGATTGCCCCATCTTCCTTCCGAGGAGTGGCTGGGGGGTTTGAACCGCCAGCCTTCTGGTTAGCAGTCAAGTGCTTTTAGGCACTATGCTACCAGAGCTCCTGAGTGAGGCTTAGCAGGTGGTTAAAACCAAAGGCCTGGAGCTCAGGGCTTGCGATGAAGCTGCTGTGATCTTCGGCATCTAGGTGGTGGTGGCAGAAGGTATGGATATTGTTAAGGTCCCTTGGAAGGTAGAGTGAAAAGAGGTGAAGGTGGATGATAGAACTCTGGGGAACATTATTTCGGGATAAGTAAAGGATGGAGAAGCCTGGAAGGAAAATAAGGAATGGCTAGATGTATATGTGTATGTTTTATTTTTTGATCTGAAGTTATATAAAGTTTAAGGCTGTCCTAGTTGATGCTGAGCAGGTTGACTTTGCACGCATGGTGTAGGTGCAGGGTGTCAGGGTTGACTTGTGAGTATGTGTGCAGTGCAGTGAATTACTTAATATGACCTTTCTAGTTATAGCCCTCCATTTTGTGATGCATTGTAAATCCTGGTCTCTATACGTGGTTAGGAGCTCTCATAGCATAGTGCCTAAGGCACTTGACTGCTAACCAGAAGGCTGGCGATTCAAACCTACCAGCCATTCCTCGGAAGGAAGATGGGGCAATCTACTATCCATAGTGATACTGCCTGGGATCACTATGACCAAAGAGGGGTCACTATGGGTTGGGTCCCACTCGATGGCACATAACAACAATAACAATAACAACAACTGCCTTGGAAACCCAAGGAGGGGTCATTGTGAGTCAGGTCTGACTTGATGGCACATAATAACACCAACAACATGCATGTTTAGGGTGGGATGTATCTTGAGTCCCGCCTTGCTGGAGGGTGTGACTCAAATCAGCACCCTTAGTTTCCTTGAGGGTATGTATGTGAGTGTCCTGGGAAAGTTCATTCTCTTGCTCTGGTCCTGTATTTGGTTCCCCATCATCTCACCCCTGGACTTGAGACAGCAGCTGCCATGAGAGTGAGGAGAAGCCTCCAGACCTCCCCACAGACTTGGTTCATGCCAGCCTTCCAGCCTCCAACACCATGTCAGCCATTTCCTTGGTAGTTTTTGAGTTCTGTGAGACATTACAGCGAAAGAACCCTAAGACAGAAGGGAGAGTACTGAGGGGAGGAGGAAGAAGAGGAAGAGGAGGAGGAAGTGGAGGAGGAAGAGGAAGAGAAGGAGGAGGAGTTGGTGTTAGAGATGATGCCGTGGTACAGCAGTTTGGAAAACTTGGGCATTTGGGACATCTTTAACCTCTGCCTCGTGGGAACCAGCCTTGTGCTGATCCTTCTAAAAGGAATCATTCGAACAATATGTTAAGTTATTTAAACTATGGTTGTTCTGGGTTTCTGGTATGTATAGGCTTACACAGTGTTGGTGGTTTTTGGATTTTTAGTCGGTATGTGATTACATAGTATTCCATAGAAGGCTCTTAGTGTTCTGTTGAAATAC
>NW_006921588.1:3722163-3735059 GCF_000298275.1 Orycteropus afer afer | reverse complement strand
GTATGTAATTTTAAACTATGACATTTAAATTTCATTTTTAATAATAGTGTCTGTGTTTATTCTTTCTATCTTTTAGAGCCAGGCTATGGAATGCTGTGTGACCTTGTGCTCTATGTCTGGTTGTGGGTTTGAAGTGGTTTTTTGTGCTTGCTTAAGTGACTCAAGTACTTCTGACTGTACATTCAGGACAGAATAAATATAGTAGTTGGACATAGTTTTGAGAAACCAACCAGATTTTTAACCTGGTTAGCCAATAGTTAAGTTCTTGGCTGCTAAGTGAAAGGTTGGTGGTTTGAACCCACCCAATGACTTTTCATGAGAAAGATTTATCTTCTTCCTAAAGATTACAGCCAAAAAAAACCCTGTGGGGCAGTTCTGCTGTCACATGGGACCGCTATGAGTTGGAATTGACCTGACAGCACCCAGCAACAACATGAGATGAATTGACGCAGTATCTTCAGCAATGGTTTAAACATAGCAGCGACTGTGAGGATGGTGCAGGACCTGGCAGTGCTATGTTCTGTTATACATAGGGTTGCTATGAGTTGGAATCAAGTTGAGGATGCCTGACAGCAGCCCATAGCACAGCAAATGCTCAAGGCTCGAGGGCTACGGTGTAGTGTGTTTAGTTGAGATGTGTGCGTACCCACGCTCAGTCGTGTTTCCTTCAAATCCTGTTTATGCCAGTTGTACTTTTTATTAAAGTTTAATATAATAATTTTAAATATGTGTGCAGAAAGTGATTGTTTCTGTGAAAACTCATTTGAATACTTTAGAATACACCTGAAAACAGCAAGTTTCTGAAAATGATTGCAGTCGATTGAGGAGTGGCTGAGATATTTATAAGGATTTGAGGGATCATAAAAATCATTAAAAAAGAGCATTCTCATAATATTATCAGTGATTGAGGATAGCTACGTTAAGTTGTGATTTTGTAAAATCTGAGTCCCAGTGACTCAGTGTAATACAGTTCTTCTTGCTCACACAGATGTGCATTGTGGTTCAGGTGGGGACACTGTTCCACACTGTCCTCCTCATTCTAGGGCCCAGGCTGATGGAGCAGGACCTCTGGAGCCCTGTTGGTCCCTGTGGCCAAGGTAGGGCACTGAGGCATGCACTGGCCTCACCTGGACTTCAACCTTTAGAGGGGGGTACCGAGTGTGCGGGAAGAGCAGTGCAGTCTGCCACACTTCCTTCCCAGGTGTCTTTACATCCTCACTGTTCTTTAAAGAAATTGGATTTGGAGGATGTTGCTTTCAAGTTGGTTTATAAAACGAAGACGACTTAGTGCTACAGTCAGTGCACATATACTGAAGGAAAGGGTTAGCACTATAGTAAAAGACTGGGAAATGTGTGTATGCTTAGAACGCTTAATTTAAACTGATGAGTTCAGGGGTGTATTATTTTTTGTAACTTCCAATTGTCAGTGATGTTTTTTTAAAGTGTCCGACTCACATTCCCTGTGCCCTTGGATAAGAGGGCCTTTCTTTTAGTCTTTGACTCTTCCCTCTCTTGCACCCTCCATCAGATTTTGTTGTTGTTGTTATGTGCCGTCGAGTCAGCCCTGACTCATAGCGACCCCTCCTTGGGTTTCCGAGGCAGTATCACTATGGAAGTAGGATTGCCCAACCTTCCTCCTGAGGAGTGGCTGGTGGGTTTGAACCACCAGCCTTCTGGTTAGCAGTCAAGTGCCTTAGCCACTATGCTATCAGAGCTCCCCCACATTTTATGACAAATGTATCTGTGATTTTTCTTATTTTGCTGTTGTTTCATTTCCATTAGTACCACCCTAGTTCTTATTCCTGAACCACTAGATTTCGTGTTCCCACTAGTTTCCATTAGAAAAAGGGGCTCTCGTTAAGGCAGATGCGATCCACAAGACTTTGACTTGATTTCAGTTCCCATTTTCCTCCTGGGCTGACCAAGTTTTGTGCAGTGCACAAACTAAATCATTCTACTAGAGCCATTCTGCTTCCTCCTTCTAGTCACTCTCCCAACTAATTTAGACTATCCCCTGATTAAATTTCATTTACAACTTTTATTGTCTCTGTTGTTGTTGTTATGTGCCGTCGAATCGGACCCGACTCAGCAGCCCCTCCTTGGATTTCTGAGGCAGTATCACTACGGAAGTAGATTACCCCATCTTCCTTCCGAGGAGTGGCTGGTGGGTTTGAACCGCCAGCCTTCTGGTTAGCAGTCAAGTGCCTTAGGCACTACACTACCAGAGCTCCCTTTATTGTCTCTATTCCTGCTCAAAAAAATTTTTGTGGCTCTCCATCATCTACATATAATGACTGTCCTCAGTTACTACTGGGAGCTCTGGTGGCGTAGTGCCTAAGACATTTGACTGCTAACCAGAAGCCTGGCAGTTCAAACCCACCAGGCAGTCCTTGGCAGGAAGATTGGGCAACTGACTTCCATGGTGATACTGGCTCAGAAACCCAAGGAGGGGTCGCTACGAGTAGGATTCGACTCAAAGGCAGTGAGATTTCAGTTACTACTACCATCAGACTACTACCAATGCCTATCAGTCATAATTGTTGCCCTGAGGCCAAAAATGACTGTAGCCTCGATGTATTAGATAACTCTCCTGCCCCTTTTCCATCCATTCCTACCATGCTGATAACTATAGGCTCCCTAACTCTGACTCCCATTCTAGCTTTTGTCACGTGGCCCATACCAGCTATCTTCTGCTACTGTTCTTCCTGGTCTCTGCCTTCTGAACATGCTTTGTACTTTTTATAGAATTCTCTTTTCTGTTTAACCACGTCTTACTCATTCTTCATTGTCAGTTGTGGGGTCAGGTTTTACCTCTTCAGCCACCCTTGTCATATCCTCCTCTGCCATGATAATAATCCACTTCTAAATATAAATTTTATTCTCTGTTGTTGTTGTTGTTGTTATTTGCCGTCGAGTCGGCCACGACTCATAGCGACCCCTCTTGGGTTTCCGAGGCAGTATCACTACGGAAGTAGGATTGCCCAACCTTCCTTCTGAGGAGTGCTGGCGGGTTTGAACCGCCAGCCTTCTGGTTAGCAGTCAAGTGCCTTAGGCACTATGCTACCAGAGCTCCTTTATTTTCTGTAGTCTATATGTGTGTGTGTGTGTGTGTATGAGATCCACTGATGCTTATGGGGATAATATTATTTTTTACAATTTTTGGTGAAAATATACACAACAAAACATACACTACTTCCACAGTTTCTGCATATAAAACCCAGTGACCTTGGTTACATTCTTTGAGTTAAGCCACTTTTCTTGACAACTTTTCCAAATTATTTCATCATTTACACTAACTTACTGTTCTCCTAAGCGACTCATCTTTCCTTTCGAATTGCTATTGTCAGTTTGATCATATGCAGATAATTCTTTAAAAGAGTTCGGTGTTCTTCATTTGGAAATCAGTTGTCTGCCCTGTGTGAGTGGCTGTATTATTGGTTGTCTTACTTCTAAGTATTTTCTTTCTGCATCGAGACTGTAAATGATGTGTTAGCAGTTGTTATTGTTATATGCTGTCGAGTCAGACCCGACTCATAGCGACCCCTCCTTGGGTTTCTGAGGCAGTATCACTATGGAAGTGGATTGCCCAACCTTCCTTCCGAGGAGTGGCTGGTGGGTTTGAACCGCCAGCCTTCCTGTTAGCAGTCAAGTGCCTTAGGCACTGCGTTACCAGAGCTCCTTGGATATGTCTAATTGTTCTTCGTGCCTGCCCACTGCATTGTGTAGTCCAGGTGTGCTGGTGAGAACGGTAGGCTGTGACCTAGGCTGTGACCATAAGAGAGCCCAGCCTGGTTAATCATATAATGCAGTTCTGGATGGAAGCTGAGGCTGCTTCTTCTTAGCCACAGGATATTGACCTACTTTTCCCTTCTTATCTGTGTGCAAAATGTTTGTTGTACTTAGTCTGCTCCCCTGTCACAACGAATGTTTGTCTCTCCCTTTCATATGAACTGAATGTTGCAGTGCCAGTTAAATCAGTGGAAAGAGACAATGGAGAAGAATTGGTAAACAGTTTTAACTTTTGAACTAGGGGGACCTAATAATTATGTCATTTTTTAAAAACTATTTTTTATGTCTGATCTATCTATAAAGAGACTGATTAAGGGTAGGATTGTAAATTTTAGGTTTTTTGCCTTTTAATTTGATTTGCAATATAATAATAGGATGTTTTGAAACTTTTTTTATGAACTACTTGTAAAGGGAAATGGACTTTGTGAGAATCAGGCTTATATAATGTAGTTCACTATCGAATATTTTATTTTTATGAAGGCTTGCCTTGGGGAAATTTATTGTATGGCTCTGTACATGTTCAAGCTGCTCAACTTTAGAAATTGATTTTTGTCTAGCCTTTAAAATTAAGTGTGTGCTGTGTTTAAGGAAAACAAAACAAAACAAAACAACGATGTATGCCCTGGTGGTGCAGTGATTAAAGTGCTTGTCTGCTAACAAGGAAGTCACAGTTCGAAACCACCAGCTGCTCTGCAGGAGAAAGATGTGGCAATGTGCTTTGGTAAAGATTACAGCTTTGGAAACCCTATGGGGCAGTTCTACTCTGTCCTGTAGGGTAGCTATGAGTCAGAATTGATTTGATGTCAGTGATTATTATTTATAGTTGTTATGTGTGTGTGTGAGAGGGCACTCATATGCGTTTCTTGATATACATACATGAAATAACTGCTGTGTCCTACCGAACTTTTGGAAATTAGAAAATTATTGAGTTTTAAGTCAACACTTTTTAGCAAATTGTACATTTTAATTTGTGACTTAAAGTGATTATTTACTTATGTTATATCTTAGAGATTGATTTGTTGTATATTTTATGCCTTTTAGTTTTTTATGAGTACCTTAGAATGTATTTAGAGATAGATAAGAATTATATTGCATTTGATTAAAAATTCAGTAATGCTTCCATCATTAGAAGAACTAGGAAAATTTGACCCAGAAAATACTTCCAAATGCTAATATGTGATTGTTGATTTTAATCAATGTAGGTGAGGTAACCCACTGCCATTTAGCTGTTTTCTTTAAAAATTCTTTTTGAATGACAAAGTAGTTTAGCCTTCTCAGTTTACATTATCAATAGCTTTTTTGGAATGTCTTTAGCTATTTTTGTTTGATCAGTCTCAACTAATAAACATTTGGGAAATTCTAATGTGAATGTATAAATGTGTCTCCCTTTGTTTACATAGTTTTTTGGACTTTAGTGGATAACTGCTGGAGGAAGCTTCCGAAATTTTAGTATTCTGAAACATTTTTTAACCACGAGTATTAAGGGATTACTGAAGATGGACTGTTGAGACACATGTGTTTCTCTTCCTTTACTATATAGGTCTCTTAATTTATAATCCTTGGACCCCTTCCCTTTTTTCTTTCAAGCTAGATGAATTTATTAAAATAGCCAGTGCCAATCTGCAGCTAACCCTCTCATTGTAAACACTTTGACATATACTTTGATGCCTTTACTTAGAATGTTGTCGTCGTTATGTGCCGTTGAGTTGGACCCGACTCATAGTGACCCCTCCTTGGGTTTCCGAGGCCGTCTCACTACAGAAGTAGATTGCCCAGCCTTCCTTCTGAGGAGTGGCTGGTGGGTTTGAACCACCAGCCTTTTGGTTAGCAGTCAAGTGCCTTAGGCACTAAGCTACCAGAGCTCCTTTACTTAGGACAGTCCTGTTGATTCTGTGCTGTGTATGGTCATACCCTTATCACATCCTTCTGACGGTGAGGTCGAACTCAAGAGAACTGCTTTCCTTTACCTCTGAGTAAAGGTTATTGAGGAAAGATTCTTGTGGACTGGCATTCACTGGCTTTTTGGTTTTTACTGTATCCAGACCCAGGATGCTTGGATGCACGGTCACTCAAAAATGAAAGCACTCAGGCTTTCCAGAGTTGAGTCTTTTTTGTTGGGTCAACAGTAATGGAAGCTGTGCAGGCTCTTAGGAGATGAAGTGTTGGGCACCTTTGTGAGGAAACTGTGGCTCAGAGGTGGTACTATGCCCAAGGTCTCATTGTGGATTTGCAGCAATTATGTCCCCATCTTGTATCTTCTGCTTTTTATTTGTTTATTTTTTTCCTGGAGCCATCAGGAGTAGTCATTCTAACCTCTGAGGTGTTGCAGAATATAACAGCTGATATTTCCCTGAGGAATAACTTGGTTCTTTACCCCAGGGAACTACAACCCACTGTCATCGAGTCGGATCCGACTCATAACAACCCCTCCTTGAGTTTCCGAGGCAGTATCACTACGGAAGTAGATTGCTCAACCTTCCTTCCGAGGAGTGGCTGGTGGGTTTGAACCGCCAGCCTTCTGGTTAGCAGTCAAATGCCTTAGGGACTACACTACCAGAGCCCCTAGGGAACTAGAAGAGTGTATCAAATTCAGTATATTTTCCTCCATTGTCACTGAAAAGAGCTGGAAAGATAAGAAGGAAGGAGGCTTTATTTCCCCCCTGCCAAGAAGGTAGTTGTGCTGTGGTGTATGCTGGGCTGTCTTTGTTCAGCCAGTTGTCTCCAAGAACCAATCTGGAGGGACCTCCAAAACTGATGGGTACAGGAGTCCCTACATGAGTGCCTGAAAAAGAACCAGTGCTATTGAGTTGTGACTCATGGTCACCCCATGCGTGTCAGAGTAGAAGTGTGCTCCATAGGTGTTCAGTGACTGATTTTTTGAAAGTAGACTACAGGGCTTTCTTCTTCCAAGTGGAGTCGAACTGCTAACCTTTCAGTTAACAGACAAGCACATTGACCGTTTGTGCTGCCAAGGAATGCCATGTGAGTGTTTACTATGTATAAAATTACTGTGCGTTTAATAATTATTTAATGAGGATGTACCTTGAATGATTGGATGGTCTGATTGCATATAAAGAAACAAAGAAAAAAATGAGTCTACGAGTGGTGTAGGCAGGAAGAGGGTAAGAACACGAGGACTTTGGTGAGGATATTAGCTGTGATTGGGACCATCTGATTAGCAAGGCCATTCATTGGGAAGGGAAGTTAGTTTTTCCCCTAGTGGATATATACAATTTAATAATCACTGATCATTTTGGTGTCTGTGGACTGGCTAGGAACAAACCCGAGCTGTCGTGTATGCCAGTTGTATTTGAATAGTTTTATAGTCACCTAAGGGGTTCCAGATCTCAGGTTTGCCAATTTAAACACATTTGACTTCTTGGAATTGTTTTTAATGCACCTTGAGGGAACAAGTTGAGAAGGCTATGGGTTGTAATTAGCACATCCCACGTGCAGCTGAGTTTGCGTTTCTGGCTATACAGTGATTTATAGTTTGGCTACTTTGTCCCACAGGAGCCCGTAGCCCTTTTCAGACATTAGCTCATTAATTCTCATAACATCTAGTGTGAGTTGTGTAGCATGACCACCTAAAGCCAGGGCTGTTCACTGCCCATTCTGGGCCATTTAGGATGGTGGCAGGTGAGGAGTGCCATAGTGGAAGGGGGGCTTATGGACCCAGTCTTGGGAAGGGGTGACATTCTCTGAAGTTGCCTTGCCATTTGGCAGTCATTCCTGCCATGAGTCTGCAGTGCTTCCTCTGGGAAATGATTGTGAGGACAGTGATGTTGGCTGCCTTTCTAACTCAGGGTATTCAACCCCATGGGGGCTGGTGCAGATGAAGAAACTCTGTAGGTTATTATTTACCTGGACACACTTGCCAGAGACAGCATAGTTTTTCAAGGTCAGAAGGGGGAATTGGGAAGGAGGAAACTAGCATATAGTGAGAGCTTCCTACTTGCTAAACAAAAAACAGCAACTACTCATTGCCCTTGACTCAATTCGACCTATAGCAACTCCTTCTTGGTTTCCGAGGTGTTAAATCACGACACAAGTAGATTGTTCAACCTTCCTTCTGAGGAGTGGTTGGTGGATTTGAACTGCCAGCCTTCTGGTTAGCAGTCAAATGCCTTAGGCACTATGCCACCAGAGCTAGGGGCTTTGTTTTATTTATTTTTCCAATTACTTTGCATGATATCCCTGTGGAATGTATGTTGTCAGCCTTGTTATTTATTTATTTAAGTAATACTGTGTTTCTGTAAAGGTTTATATAGCAGTTTAGGTTTCCATCCAGCAATTTCTACACAGATTGTTCGGTGGCTTTGGTTACATTCTTCACAATGTGCAAGCATTCTCATTATTCTTGTTCTAGTTATTCCGTTTCCTTTAATCAAGTTTCCCTGATTCCTTACATTCTCATGTGTTTTAAAGTAATTGTTGACCATTTGGTCTCGCAGGTGATTTTTGAAAGGAGCACAGTACTTGCAGGTAATACTCTTTATTTCATAAACCAGTTTGTTATTTTGCTAAAAGGTGACCCCGGGCTAGCTTTAGCTCAAAGTTTAAAGAATACGTCATGGCAGTAGTGTTGGGGAATCTTGCAGTCTCAACCTGTCCAGTAAGTCTTTTTTTTTTTTTTTTTTTTAAAGAATTTGAGATTCTGCTCCACATTTTTCTCCCATTCTTTCAGGATCTGTTGTGGCCCTGATCAGAATGGTCAGTAGTGGTTTCTGGGCACCATCTAGTTCTTCTGGTCTCAGGACTGATGAGGCTGTGGTTCGCATAGACTGTTAGCCCTGTAGGCTGGTTTCTTCTTTGGTTTCCTTTCCCTTTTGCTGTGGGTAAGTAGACCAATAATCGTATCTTAGATAGCTGCTCACAAACCTTGATTTTTTTAGATCAGAAATTTGAATTTCAGAAGTAGATTCTTTTTCAAATGAGCCAGATCTGTGATTGCAAAGCCTGTGCTGGACCATGTTGGGGCGGATCAAGAGGAGTTCTCAGTTGTAAAGGATTGCTATAGAACTTCTGTAGTTACTTTTTTCTAATTAGAAGTGAAGCTTCTTTTCAGGGTGTGGTGAAAGGATTTTGCCCATTTAGTGCTTTTAAGAATTAGACTAAAGAATAAAACAAAGCAAACTCACTGCCCTTGAGTGGGATCAGACTCATAGCAACCCCTCCTTGGGTTTCCCAGGGGTATCACTCCAGAAGTAGATTGCCCAACGTTCCTTCCAAGGAGTGCCTGATGGTTTGAACTGTCAGCCTTCTTGTTAGCAGTCAAATGCCTTAGGTACTACGCCACCTGAGCTCCCCTTTAAATAACAAGAATGCATAGTGCCAAAGGCACTTGACTGCTAACCAGAAGGCTGGCGGTTCAAATCCACCAGCCACTCCTCGGAAGGAAGATGGGGCAATCTACTTCTGTAGTGATACTGCCTCGGAAACCCAAGGAGGGGTCGCTATGAGTCGGGTCGACTCAACGGCACATAACAACAACAACAACAACATTTGATGGGGGCTCTGATGGCGTCGTGCCTGAGGCCTTTGACAGCTAACTGGAAGTCTGGTGGTTCAAACCCACCAGCCATTCCTGAGAAGGAAGACTGGGCAATCTACTTCCGTAGAGATACCGCTTTGGAAACCCAAGGAGGGGTCACTGTGAGTTGAATTGACTCATGGGCAGTGAATTTGGTTTGGTTTTGTTATTCATGGAAGGGAATCAATCCTTTAACCACTCAACTATTAGCCAAAATGTTGGCAGTTTGAACCCACTCAGATATTCCTTGTAAGACAGGCGTGGTGATCTGCTTCTCAGCGTTCACAGCCTTGACAACACTACCAAGCACAGTTCTACTCTGTCACACATGGGTCGCCATGAGTTAGAATCGATCCAGTGGTAGCAGGTTGTTTTGGTTTTCTCATTCCTGGAGCTTTTTACTGGAGTCAAGCTTTATGGCATATGGACTTCCATTTGCTTTTATCTATTTGTTTTCATATCCTATTCAAATCTATTTGATTTCCTCATTGCCTGGTAATTTATTGTCCTTTGTGTTATCCAAGGTTTGGACACAAGGCAACACCATGCGGTACGGAAACGGCCCACTAGTTAAGCCTCTTTCTTTCCTAATCCAAGATTCAGCTCTAACAAAAGCTCTCCTAGTAGCAATTCATTAATTATTCTTAGTGGAAAACTTAGAGAAAGGAGGCAGAACCCTCAATACGTACTGGCTTTCACAGTAAAATGAAGGGTTGGAAAATAAGATGTGAAATAAATGCCATGAACAGCCACACCTTACAGAGTTTTCTCTAAAAGTGTGTTGATAGGAATGAAAATCTGCCCCATCTGAGTCTGTTCATGAGTGCATGTCAGGGCAAATGGTCTCATATGCTGTGGGGAGCCTGTAAAACTCCATGTGGCTCTGTCTGGCCTGCCAGCTCTGCCTCCCTTGAGAACTACGCTAATTGAGTATGTTGTAAAGAATCCAGTTTTCATTTCATTTCCTCTTTGGGTTGGTAAATAGTGGAGAGACCCTGAGAAAGTGTCTTGGTTTCCCACTCAAGTGCTTCCTGAAGATGTTCTTGGTTCTCTGATTATCTTTGCCAGTTGTGACCTGGATCAGAAGGGTGGAGATGAAGGGAACAATTCTGAGAGGAAGAATGGGCTATGCCTCTTCAACATGCACTTACTTATTTACCCTACAAAGCAGAGCCTCGTGTGCCAGCCACTCTGTCAGGCATTATGGTCTTCACGTATCCAGAACTGCAGCCTGTCTTCTCCGGGGAGGAACAGACACAGAAGCGAACAGCTGTGGTGGAGGTATGCTGGTCTGCTCGGAGCATGCCTGCCTACAGGAAAGGTTACCCACCCTGGCTTAAGTTAAAAAGAAGAACAAACCAGTTGCCATCAAGGTGATTCCAACTCGTGGCGACCATGAGTGTTAAGTAGAACTGTGCTGTGACTTTTGGGAAGCAGATTTCCAGGCTTTTCTTGTGAAACACTCTGGGTGCATTTGAGCTGTCAGCCTTCTGGTTAGTAGCCAATCACTTAACTGTTTGCACTGCCCCAGGACTCCGGTTTAAGTCAAACCTCAAACCTGTTGCTTTCTAGTTGATTCTGACTCAGAGTGATCTTGTCCTAACAGAATAGAACTGTCCCATAGGGTTTCTCCCATGGAGCAGCTGATGGGTTCAAATAGGGGGTAACTTTCAGTTAGCAGCCGAGCACTTAACTATTGTGTCACCATAGCTCCTAAAGTTTAAGTCAAGGGGGACTTTTTTAAGAGAAGAAGCCCAACTGAAGCTGTCGAGGGCCTAGAACTGGAACCACTTTGGGATCTAAAGTGACTTTTCTCTTTGCCCACTGGATCCATGTCTAGGGCTCGTAGCTACAGTTCTCTGTGTCCCGATTCCAGATCCTTGGAAGCTGACATTGTTTGGGCTTTGTCAGCTATGGCCTAATTGAAGGTATTGTCTCATGAGGTGAGGTTGATGGCTGTAAAAGTTACCCCAGTGTTTAAGTGCTTATAAAGTGAGACTGGGTTTTCTGAAGGAGGATCCAGAACCTCTTCTAGAGGTGGTGCTGCTCAGACCTCTAGAATGCATTGTAGGGACCAAGGCAGAGGAGGCGGATGGAAGAGGCATGCACCCAAGCATGCATGGACCTTGGCATCTTTGTGCACAGTTTAGGGAGAGGTGGGACTGAGGATGAAGGCAAGAGTCAGGTTGCTGAGACTTGTGGTCTCTGCGGAGTGACTGAAAGATTTGTGACTGGGGGTAACTTGTTCAAATTGTGATTTAGAAAGGCGACGTGGGGGCAGCGACCCATGGATGGGGAAAGGAGGGGGCTGGTATGAGCTCTGGTGGCAAGACAAGGAAGATAGACTATTTAAAAGACTGTTGGCTTCTGGGAGAAATGATGAAGGCCCGATTGAGGGCAGTTGAGGTGGGGAATGAGGGAGGGCGATGGAAGTGAGAATGATGAGGTAATACAGTCCACCAGACAGGGAGAAGCCAAGGATGAATCACTGGGTCAGCTGTGACTGTGGAATTAGAGAAGAATGAGAAGTTTTGTTTTGTTCTTGTTATCCTGGGATGCATTGGTAGAAGGTATGGCCATGTCCTGAGATGTTAGATACAACCAAATGGTAGAGAGCATTGGTAGGCAGGCTGCTGATAATTTCAGGGTAGGAGGAAGGTAGGAATAAAGCGGTGGATGGATTCAATGTGACTAAATTAAAAAGTAGTAGGAGTTATTACTGGTGTAGCTCCACAATTTCGTAGTTACGTGCCATGGAGCTACTTAACATTTTTATCCTTTGGCAGAAAAAAAAATACACATATATTCATAAATTTTTTCAGTTAAGAAAAGTAAAAATTTATAAATAGTTATAAAGGTAAAGAAATAAGGCTTCAAAAGGATTCTCAAAAAGTGAGTTCAGAAAGATTCAGACCGAAGCATGAGGGCACTGAATTAGGTTTATATTCTTTTTGCTCATCTGTGTATTCTGATTTTTTTTTTTTCTAAAATGAGCATGTATTGCTTTATCATCATAGTAACCCAAACCAAAACCCACTGGCATTGAGTCGATTCAGAGCGACCCTATAGGACAGAGTAGAACTGTCCCATTGGGTTTCCTGTAAATCTTTATGGAAGCAGACTGTGTCATCTTTCTCCCTTGGGTTTGAACTGCATCACCACCAGAGCTGTTATCCTTAGAAGGATCATTTTAAATTTCAGAAGCATCCCCCCACCTCCTTGTTTCTTCTGCTTAATTGTGAGCCCCTAGGACGAGTAGGGGTGGGGTAGGAGAGGTACTTGGATTGTTCAGTGTGCGCTTACTACTTAAGTAGGGGATAAAAGACCCTAGATTCAAAAATGTTCTGTAGAGATCCATTTCTTAAGTCTTAAGCAGGACTAAGAAAACAAAGACAGTTATCCAGATGAGGGAGATTGTCAGCATGTACTCAGTACAGAGGCTGATGGAATCCAAGAATCACAGTCTCGTTTTCATTATATGTGATAGAGAACAAGGGAAACCATCACAGGGTCGCGACCCTGGTAGGTCAGTTCATCACTGTTGCAAGTGGGACTACAGAAGCAGGGCAAGGAC
>NW_006921588.1:3718482-3721633 GCF_000298275.1 Orycteropus afer afer | reverse complement strand
ACAAGACTGGATACTGTAAATGGAAATGATGGTTGAGTTGAATTGAAAAGAAATTTACTCTAACTCCTCTTAGGGAGATGAGATTCAGTGCTATTTAAACAATCCATAAAGAAAGAAATTCCCGTTTTTCTCAGTTAACTTATCTCATTGTATTGAGTACTGAACCACATTCTATGGACTTGGCCACTCTTTTGCCTTTGTTTTGCCATCAGGATTTGCTGAGATTTATTTTGTTTGTGAAATCTTGCCACATTGGCCCGCTCTCTTACTTAAATGTGTTTCTCATGTTATTTCTAAAAGCATTAGTGATTTCATTGGGAGTGTTTCTCATGTTATTTCTAAAAGCATTAGTGATTTCATTGGGAGCCAAGTGGCTCAATTCTCTTTCCTGTCCTTTGTTTATAATACTAGGTTTTTAGAGGAATGGATCAAAGTGACTGGAAGCTGCAGTCATTAGTTTGCTTTCTGGTCTGCTGTGGCTGAACTGAAGGGTCACAGCTGTGAGAAGTGCCTTGTTCCAGGAATCAGTTGTCAGTTGTACATTTGCATACTTGCTTTCTCTTTATATTCTAGTGTGCAAGAGGCTATGCACTCTGTTTTTGTGAAAATAAAAATGAATAAGGAGAAACTCTTGACCTAGGAGCTGATTTTCAGAAAGTCACGCATACAAGACCACCGTAACTAGGAGGTTAATGAGTGTAACTGGAGTCCGATAAAGAACAATTTTTATGCTAACATTGACGCCCTGTGGGTGCTGCCTCTGATATAGAATGCTAATGACTTTATCATAGATTTTTTTTAAAATTATGATTTGGATGAAAGTTTACTGAGCAAATTCATTTTCCATTCAACAGTTCATACACATTTTGTTTCATGACATTGATTACAATCCCCATAATGTAACAGCCCTCTTCCCACTTTCTCTCTGTGGTTGCCTTTTCCCTGTGTCCTTCATTCCTATGCATTCCTGTCCTCTGAGCTATCCCCTTGTGCAAATATTGTCTTTCTGATCTCCCATGGTTGTTGATTGTTCTAAGGAGTGTACCTATCTGGTGTAAATGTTCACCTTATATACCTGTCTATTGTTTGGCTGGAAGGCATGGGAGTGAGTTCAATTCCAGGCCTGAAGGGTGACTAGGGACCATAGTCTCAGGGGTTTCACCAGTGTCTATCAGACCAGTAAGCCTGGTCTGTTTTATGATTTTGAGTTTTGTTGCACATTTTTCTCCCACTCTATCCAGGATCTCCTATTTTGATCCATTTCTGAGTGGTTGACAGTGGTAGTCAGGCACCATCTAGTTCTTCTGATCTTATGATCCTGTATGCAGAGGTTTGCATGGTCCTTTGAAACAATTAGTTCCATGTGTCTTTGGTTTTGTTCATTCTTCTTTGCTCCAGATGAGGAGAGATCAATTGTTACATCTTAGATGGCTGCTTGCAGGCTTTTAAGATCTCAGTTGCTGCTCACCAAAGGAAGATGGTAGAACAATATTTTTACATAGTATGTTATGCCTGTTGAGCTTAATGTCCTCTGCAACCACAGTCCTGAGCCCAGGGGCTCAGTGACTCACTCCCTAGTAAATGTGTTTTTAAATGCCTCATGTATAGTCACCAAAGCAATACATAACTGCTTTCATGAAGAAGTTGTCTTGCAAGTCCTCCTCTTACCCCCCACCCCTTTTGCTGTGTTTTGCAAGTCTCTTCAAATTTTAAATATTGTTTAGTGACTTAATAGTAATTCTTGTTGTTAGTCACGGTAACCTCACCTAGTTTGTGAATGTTCCTTTAAATCCTACAATAAAACTTTCATCTCTGCAACTCTGAAAAGTTTGAGTTTAATGGGAGACCACCAGATGCCTTATTTCTGTTTATAGTGCATCTTTTCTTAGTTAATATTACTGTGGAATAGCTTTGTGGTGTTGCTCTTTTGATTTTGAACAGTGGGATGACCATGCATTCACAAGGACATGCTTTTTGGTCTAGCAGTCTCCATGTGGGGTGACTGCTGGTTCAGAGAATGCTGCTCTTGACATTCCTCAGCACTGATGATCTTAACGTGGTAGGTGGCTTGTAATTTAAGGTTGGAGATGGGTAGGCTAGTTAAATTTAGATGTTAGGTTACAGATGGCCACTTTAAGATGCTATAGAGTATTTATGTTGTGCTCTCTCTGAGATTTTGAGGAGTTTTTGAAATGATTATTTTTGTATTTTCTATGATATTTTAAGACTACGGAAGATGCCGGTAAGTTAGTGTACACTGAAATATAGATAGTAATTTTGGAGGTTTTTTGAGATGAGAGTAGAGGGAAAAGGAATGATGGTGATGAGTCTTTTTTTGTTTTGGGTGGACAAACAGCTGGCAAGAGGTGGGGTGGTTGTGGAGTTCCTGGCACCAGCTCCTGAGCCAAATCAGCACACTTAGAAGGACACTGCTTCAGGCTGTACTGGGGCTCCTTCAGTGCCCCCCCCCCCAGCCTCTCTGGATGCATGCAATTGTATTTTGTAGATTGCTTTCACCAAGTTAGAGAGAAAGGCAAGGTTTTACATAATAATAAAGCTCTCTGGCAGAGATATGTTGTTACTACTTGCTGTGGACTCAATACCTAACTTTATGTTGGGCAGGGTACCTGGGTGGTACACAAAGGCTAATGCACTTGACTCCCTGAGCACTTCACCCAGAGATGCTTCGGAAGAAAGGCCTGGTGATCTGCTTACAAAGAAATCAACCATTGAAGACCCTGTGGAGTACAGTTCTATATCTGACACAAGTGGGATCACTATGAGTCAGAAGTAAATCCACGGCAGCTGGTTTATATGTTGGACTATGTGGTTAGTGTTCATGTCAGTTAACTGGCTTACGTAAATGAAAACTTGAGAGATGCAGGGCAGCCTTCAAGTTAGGGATCTTGGTTGCTGGCCATGAAGAAAGAATCCAGACTCTCAGAATTGTAGAGAGGCTGGAAGAAGACCAAGAAAGATACAGACTTAGAAGTCAGATCGGAGCCAAGGGAAGGCCATTACTGGGCAACAGATACCAGCAGTCATGCTGCAGGAGCCCCTGGTCTTGATGCTATGGCTAAGATGAATGATAACCTCTAGCCATCACCATCATCCAAGATACAGGGTCCTAGAAGTATCTGATTGGCTGCAC
>NW_006921588.1:3717349-3717852 GCF_000298275.1 Orycteropus afer afer | reverse complement strand
GGAAAGATGTCCTTGTAGGGGTTGCAGTGCTGTAGCACTCCTTTTGTTTTTATGATTTGAAAATATTGGGATTGATTGGTTTAAGGACTAAGCCAGCACCAGCAAGATTTCTTTGGCAGTATGTTGTTGTTAGGTGCTGTTGAGTTGTTTCCAACTCACAGAGACCCTATATGCCGCTGAATGAAACACTACCCGGTCCTGTGCCAGCTCTACAATCCCTGCTACACCTGAACCCATCGTTGCAGACACTGTGTCATTCCATCTCGTTGAGGGCCTTCTCCTTTTTTGTTACCCTCCCCTTTACCAAACATGATATCCTTCTCCAGGTAATGGTCCCTTCTGACAACATGACCAAAGTAGGTGAGGCAAAGTCTGGCCATTCTCCCTTCCAATGAACATTCCAGCTGCACTTCTTCCAGGACAGATCTGTTAGTTCTTTTAGCAGACGATAGTACTTTCAGCATTCTTCCCCAACATCACAACTCAAAAGCATCGACTCTTCT
>NW_006921588.1:3705380-3716324 GCF_000298275.1 Orycteropus afer afer | reverse complement strand
CTCAGTGTAATGGAATTTACCCAGGAGAGTAAGAAACATAAGCAGCAGAGTGGGTGGGTAGCTCTAATATGCTACATCTTCAGGGTGGGAGTGTGTATTTAAGCTTTTTGCAAAGGACCATAAATGCAAAACAGAAGGTGCTTGGAAAAGGTTACATGCATTGTGTCTTCCACCTCCAGGCAGAGTGACTCCTCTTATTGCCAATATGTTCTCCTCTATCTTTTCAGGCAGGCCAGTTTCACAGCCAGCATGTCTTTATCACGTAGATCTTTAAGAAGTCAGCAGCACATTGGCATCCTGAATTTTTATCAAATTCCCGAATGTTCCAGATACAAGGTCCAAGCCTTCAGGCATAACAGGCCATGGTTTAATCAGCCATTTCACTATTAAATATCAAAGGTGATCATCTTGCCAGTTCAAGATAGAGCATGGCCTTCATGCTCTCCACTCTGTGGCCTCAGCACAGTCAGTCTGTGCTTTCTAGTGTGTTACTTGTAGCACTCCATTTCCTGGTACCGGTTTCTTTTATTAGGCAAGATGCTTTCTATTGCACATAATAGAAAATCCAACTCAAATAGCTTAAACAATAAAGAGAATTAACTGGCTTACGTAAATGAAAACTTCAGAGATGCAGTGCAGCCTTCAAGTGCAGTTTAATTCAGAGGTTTACAATGTCATCAGGATTCCAGCACTTAATTCTCTGTTATTTTCTTGCCCTGCCCTCTTCCATGTATTGTCTCCCTCCCCTCACGAGAGAGGACATGGCTACAGCAATTCCAAGTATCACGCCTTCAAGTCTCACCATCCAGAGGTAGAGAGGACCTTTACCCCCATATTCTAAGCAAAAGTCCCAGTGCCTAGCCCTGAATCAGTTGCTGTGCCTGGGATATGAGAATATGTTGTCTGTCTTAGCCTAGATCCCATGCTATGCTCCCGGAGTATGGGGTAGAATCAGCTTCCCCAGACTGATGTGAATTCCCATGGGGGCTCTTGGGCACAGTTAAGATAAATATAAACGTTGACAGCCAACTGGGATCTTCCTTGCTCTACATATATTCTCATTTAGTTTTTCCCATAACTCCATTGTGAATTCTTCTGCTGGTTTATGGAAATATTGTTAACAAGCGATTATTAAATTTGTTACTGTGCTAAGCATAGCTCCTTCAGAGAAAAACAAATCAATTCCATTGACTAATTGAAACACTAATTTCACTGAGATGGCAAAGTGAACCAAACCAAGGCTGGAGATGGTGCTTGCAGTATGAGAAAACAGTCCATGTGGAGAAGTATACCCCATGCCATCTTCTAGGTTTTCCATTTTTACCTTGAGAATGAAGGAGGGTGTCATTGTTTCCTCCCCCAGAGTATCTAGATACCAAAACAACAACAACGACAAAAAAGCTAAAAACAAAACAAAACAATGTGGTTGAATGACTAGACTAAATGAATGTTGGTATAACCTTTTCAGTTTTGTTTGTTTTATTTTTGCGTTTTGGTTTGCAAAAGTTGTATTTTCAGAGTTTTTTATTTTTACCATTTGCTTATACCTCAGCATTTGTTTTACCCCTCCCCTCATCCTTCATATCGCAAAGTTAGGATAGGAGTGTAAAAATAAAACAAACTTGCTTGAAATTTAAGTTTGAAAGGATGGTGATGCAGGTTTAATTATAGGGAAGATTGGCTGCTTAATTATTGTTACCTGCAGCTAATCCATGTTGTCTTTCTGCCCCTGTTTCTATGAATAGTCTTTATATGCAGAAATCCACCCTGGGGCAAAGAGTTCCCAGTCAGCCTCCTTGCTTAATTCAAATTGCTGGTTTGAGGTGGTTATTTTTGAAACCCTTCTCAGGTTGACTTCGCCCTTAATCCCTAAGCTTCTTCCCTTATCTGCCAAATTAGGTATAATGCATTGTAACTCGAGTACTTTTGACATTGCATTAGTCTGAGAATTTGAAATTTGTTTTAAGTGGTAGTTTATTCTGACAAAGGTTGGATACTCAGTATCCTATTACTGTGCAAGTCTTGCTTGCCATGGACTTTGGCATTGGACCAGGTGTATCCCTAATTTCTGTTTCACCTCCAGAGAATGTCAAGGATCTTTCTTAAGGCTGATACTGTTAGGATTTAGTGGTATCTGTGGACTCCATTCCAGGTGTAGTTGGCATGAAATTAAAAAAATACATATATAACAGGAAAGTAACTCTATGTTTCTTCTTTGATGTATTAAATACTTTCTTACTTGATTGTTTTTGTTTATGGGAGAATGTCTTGGTTTTATCTTGGCCTCTCAACTTTTTGGATAATACCAAAAAAAAAAAAAAAAGGTTAGAACTAAAGAATATATATGTGAATTTATGCACTAAAGTAGGAGGGCAGTTATTTAAACTGGTAAGATTTAAGTAAGCAGACAAACCTTTGTAAGATATACTATGCTTGGATGACTCTTTAATGCAAAGATTCAGATGTATCCATTCCCCTCCCAGTATGGAGTGCATGAATATACGGACATACTTATTTGTATCCTGAAGTATTATGCAGTATTACCATTTAACTTATACAAAGCTGACTTCTACATTGGATACATTTATAGGGAATTGCGCAGATGAATTTAGTTCCTCAACCTGGTAATACTAGAAAAGGTAAACATATACATATACACACTTCCTATATACATATATTTGAAAGAATTTTAGTATTCTTGACAACGATTGGATTTGAAGCCTTGGGGAATTTAACATTGCACTGTTGGGTGCCCACCTTACACATCAGTAGTGGGGCAGAGTGCTGCCTTGGTACTGTGCCTGCATTCCTACTTGGTAGGCTTTCACATTCAGCCAACTGTAGTATTTCTATTTCTGGTCTGTCCATTGTATGTTAATTTGATTTTCCTGTCATAGACACATGTCTGTTGGAATGAGAATTAAGAATATTGAAGTCATTCTTGGCAGGTTGTATTATATAGGCAACCTCTGATTTACAAGTAAGTTGTGTTCTTTTCTTGGTAAGTCAGTTTTGAAGGCCTAGAATGGAAATTCCCGTCATAGATGCAGTGTTTGAAGTCATGATTCAGTTACTTAACACAAAATGTGCATACTCTTACATAATGATAAGCAAGTTTCTTAATCTGTTTGAATTTCAATTTCCTTATCTTAAAATAAAGAATCCTGGTGGTGCAGTGGTTAAAACAGTTGGCTGAGAACCAAAAGATTGGTGACTCTAACCCACCAGCCACTCTGTAGGCGCAAGATGTGGCAGTCTGCTTTCATAACGATTAATCGCCTTGGAAACCTTGCTATAGGGCAGTTTCTACTCTGTCCTGTAGGGTAGAGTCACTATGAGTTGGAATCAGTTTGACTGCAGTGAATTTTTTTTTTTTTTTTTTGGTTATCTTAAAGTGAAGTTAATGATAACAGTTCCTACCTCAGTGAGTTACTGTGAGGATTAAATTAATTAATGCATGTAATGTTCTTGGTGCAGTTTCTGATACCTGACAAGTTCTTAATAAAAGATAGCAGCATCATTTTTATAACATTGTTTCTTGAGAAAATACATTCTGAATTTCATCATGGAGTGCTGGTAGACATCGTTCTGGGGAAGCAGGTTCATAGAGGTTCAAATTTAACATTGGGACACGAGGGATGGTAGAAAGGGCTGGGGTAGGTTCTCGTGCTGGAATTTTGTGACTTCTGGTTTGAGAGAAAGGATGAGCTAAAGAAGAAAACGGAGACCATGGCTTCCTCGTGGTTCTCTCTATAGGTGGAGTTTGCTGAGGAAAATGAGCTGGGAGGGAGGTTCATTGTGTTGGCAGGTTGACAGATGGGCTTCTGCTTGGCAGTGACTACAGCCATGCCATTGGGTTGTGGGGAGCAGAGATCATGATATGTCGTGAGGCAAATGAAGGCCATTTGAAACTACCTGTGTTTTATTTCTCCAGTGGTGATGAGAACAGAGCTGAAATAATTTTGCTCCTTTAGATTGATCTCTTTTTCTCTTTCCTACAGCAGGAGACTATGGCCAAAATGGAGGTGAAAACGTCACTTCTGGACAATATGATTGGAGTTGGGGATATGGTTCTTTTAGAACCTCTGAATGAAGAGACCTTCATCAATAACCTCAAGAAGCGTTTTGACCATAGTGAAATATATGTAAGTATACATTGAAGGTCACCTATAGTATTTAAAATAGACTTTGTATTTTGTGTCATAGAACTAGCTTTTCTTAACTCTTCTCTCTTATATTATTAACATCCACCCTCAGAGAGAGTTTTGAGTGTCTGATGAATTGGCACATGAGTGATATTGAGTCTGCTTTCCAAATGGCATTTGTAGAGCGCTGTGTGCAGAATACTGTCCTGGATGTTGGGCGCTCTCTGATGCATATATGTTGAAAAGGAATTTTGAAAATCATAGACATCTTGGGTACCTTCATAAGGTTAGCAAAGTTTAATCATTGAGAAGCAACTGATTAAAATGCAAGGCAGTGAACTGTCAAAAAGGACATGAATCTTCTTGACATTTGAAGTTAGTAGGGACAGGAACAAATTACCAGGTAAGAATATATATTTGGTCTCTGGAGATTTGAGAATGGTCAGGTCCTGCTGTAAGAAAGTGTGATGTTGTATATAAATATGTACTAGCAGTGAGATTTTTGTGTTATAAAAATTCTTGATAAAAGATTACATAGTGTTATTTTAACCATCAAATTCCCTAAGTATATTTAAATCATGAATATAAATACATCTTTATATAGCTTTTTAGGAAGTTGCATAAAGCACAGAAATTTGAGTTTTTGGGAATGGAGGTATCTTGTTAATTAAACTAAGAAAAAGGAACAGCAGTTCCCTGTTTCAGAGGCTGAGAAGGAAACAGGGTGGATTGAACAGACATCGTTTCAATAGATTTTACCTTGTTCCCGAGTTCTCTTTCTCCCCTTTTACAACATATGTCTGTGCTTCAAAAAGATTTGGATTATTGGAACATGCTTTATATTTTTCTGTCTCTCACTATGGGAGTGACAGAAGGAAATATACGTATATGAAAGGGGATATTTTAACTAATGCAAGTAGGATCAATGATAACTTTTGTAGAAGTATTATATCTTTAAAAATTGTGTGTAAAACTATATTATTTATGTCACATGAAGCTTTCCTTTCCAGATAGTTAGCCAGGTTTCAAGAATCATTTTGGGTCATTAGTTTCTTTATAAAATATTTGTCATCATCTGGGAATTGAACTGTTCATCTTTCTTGATTTATATTGTTGGAGGTGGGGGAAGGTTGACAGTAACAAGATATATGTGAATATTGCTTTTGGAATATTCATTTATCACTGGCCACTAAACTGAGGTGTAGTTAGAGTTCAAAGATGTGGTAGTTATTTAACACGCTGATTCAAATGGAAAAAGTATATAAAATACTGTTGCAGAGCCAGGAAATGGTGTTGTTTGGTTTGGCAATGAGGCTGGGTGTCACCTTCCCTCACGTTCAGCTTTCAGGTGGGAAAACCTGACAATTCTACAGCTTTTATTCAAAGTATGGTCTGATATCAAATAAAAGACAGACTTTAAACATTGGTCTTTGAGATGGAGATAGGAGGAATCAGTTACAACGTTACTGATCATTTTTCTTTTTGGCTCTGAGAGGTACAGTTCGCTTTTAGACGAATTGAAAATAGGATGGAGAGTAGAACATTTCGTGCATTCACATACCTGATTTGTTGTGACCACTGAAAAGAAAACAATCTCCTTTTTAACCAAATGCCAAGTGTTAACATTCATGAGTCTTTAGCAGACAAAATGTCTGGGCTTTAGTTCTACCTAATTTTACTTTCTGAACTATTTTAAGAATGCCCTTTTTGCTATAAAACAAAAGCAGAAAATTGTTTCAGCTTCTAGGTAGTTGTATCAATGAACATTTTCCATGCTGCTTTAAGAACACCACTTACATGAAATGTATGCCTTCACTTCATAATCTTAAAAACCTCACTTTTTAGACGATTGAGCAGTCTCTATTTTAAGTGAAAAAAAGCAGGTTGTAGAGTAGTATGTATAGTGTGATCTTAATTTTTTTAGAATTGGAGGGGAGGTGATTTTATGAATGAATGTGTACTATGTTTGTGTTTATTTTTATGTCCACAGAGAAAGACATGTTAACGTTGGGTACCATAATGGGATGGAATGTGGGGTGAGGGGAGGATTACTTTTTGACTTCTGTATCATACGATTCAAGGAGTATTGGTGGTGCATTGGTTAAAGCACTCACCTGCTAACTGAATGGTAGGTGTTTCCAACTGAACAGCCGTTCCTCCAGTGGAAAGATGTGGCAGTCTGCTTCCTTAAAGATTCCTTAAAGAAACCCTATAGGGCAGTTCTACTCTGTCGTATAGGGTTGCAGTGAGTTGGAATCCACTTGACACAGTGGGTTTTGGTTTTGTTATATGACTTATTAAGTATTGCTTTTGACTTACTAAGTATTGCTTATGACTTATTATGTATTGCTTTTGTAATTTAAAGAACAAAAACCTGTAAAATAAATTTAATAAATTCCAACCCCCAACAGCACACATCATGTTAAACCACCCTTGGTAAAGCTGTTCTGGTTCTTATTCTGATAATATTCCTGCTTTGTTTTTGTTCATGGATTATTGCAAAATTGTTTACCTTGATGCCGAAAGCTAAGTTAATATGACACGCAACATTTTTTCTTGTGCTTTACTTCATTTTTTAATTCTTTCCCAGACAATGAATTCCCTACAAGGTACAGTTTTAAATTTTGTTTTTTTAATACTGTTTTTTGTGATTTCATAGCTTTCTCTTTTCCTGTGAAAGTGGATGACCACTTAGAATGATCCGCCATGCCAACATATTGAACAATCATTTGTGTATTCTGAAGTCATGGCTGATAAGGGCCAGTGAACAAACAGACCTTTGGCCCAGACCCTGAACTTTGGGTATGCACATAGCCTCGGAAGCCTCCTATGTGAGCTGACTCTGAGTCAGGGGGCTTTGTTCTTCATCCATCCACCCCCTGCATTTCTAGAAATAAGAATCAGTCCCTGCCTTCACGGAGCTCTCAGGGGAAGTTGCTTGCCTTGGGATGTGAGTTCTCAGCCTTACAGAGCAGTTACAATTCCTGCTGATTCTGTCATATAGAACCTTTAGCTCTGGGGAGAACAAGGCTTTTTGGAGCAAGTCAGGATCGCTAGTTTTGTTAGGATGTGTTTGTTACAAGTAACATATACGAAACCCAATCTGGTTTAAACAATAAAAGGAGATGCATTCATTTATGTTACCTGGAAGTCAAGAAGTAGTTAGCTTTGAGAGTTGGTTTGATTTTTGTGGCTCACTGATGTCACCAAGGACTTCATTTCTTCTTGCTCATCTGATCTATTCTCTGTGGCTGTTACCTTCTTCCTGAGGTTTCATAGTGGCAAAACAGCTGCAGAGCTACAGTATTCCAGGATTTGCACCCCCCCCCCCCCTGCCTCCTCTAGAGGAGAGAAGAGTCTTGCATTCGGGTCACCCAGGCTAGGTCGCTTGAGTCCCATGCCCACCTCAAACCAGTGACTGTGGCCAGGTGACTGGAATGAACTGAGTGGCTTAAGAATGATGTCTCAGAATTGGGGGTGGGTCAGTTTTTTCCAAAGTTGATGAGAGAGTGTGGAACAAGGGTGAATACTCAACTAAATGTATCTGCTAAGAAGGGGAAAAGGGGAATGGATGCTGAGGAGGCCACACAATATATACAGAGTTCGTAGGAAATTCTTTAGTGAGATGGCTGGACTGATGTTCACTTCTTACATGTATCTCATGGGAAGCTTTTATCACTTGAGTTCTAGGCTACAAGTGCACTCAAAGACATCTTCTTAAACTTTCCTAGGAGAATTCCTAAGGGCAGAGAAGAGTGAAATAAATGTCCCAGGGACATGGTTGAAGTTGATTTGCTTTGTTGTTGTTGTTGTTATGTTGTCATAGCGACCCCTCCTTGGGTTTCCGAGGCCGTATCACTATGGAAATAGATTGCCCCCATCTTCCTTCTGAGGAGTGGCTGGTGGGTTTGAACCCCCAGCCTTCTGATTAGCAGTCAAGTGCCTTAGGCACTATGCTACCAGTTGATTTGCTTTAGGGAAATTTTATTGAAATCTTAGCTTCCAAAGTAATGTAGTTTTATTCTCTTCTGTAATGCATATGGGTTGTGTTGGTTTTAATCTAATACACTCCTTCCAGCCCTTCTTTGGGGAGCTCTGGTGACCTAGTGCCTAAGGCATTTGACTACTAAACCAGAAGGCTGCCAGTTCAAACCTACCAGGCACGCTTTGGAAGGCAGATTGGGCAATCTACTTCTGTAGAGGTACCGCTTTGGAAACTCAGGGAGGGGTCGCTATGAGTCAGATCCGACTCGACAGCATTGAGTTTGGTTTTTTTGGTAATCCTTTTTTGTGTAAAATGGGTACTTCTGGAATATTTGCTGTTTGCTTTGAAGAGGGTTCACATACTTGTTTGGAAAGCATAACCCTGTTTGTAGCTGGGCAGAGTGTGAGTGGTCTCTGAATCTGAAACAGTTCTAAATATTGATGGGGTCTTTGTAGTAAGGGCTGTGGGCTGCTCAGTTGGAGGTGGAGGAGGATCAGGTGAGATTAGATACAAGTTGGGCTGATAGGGTAGCCGTCAGGGTCAGAGTTTGTTTGGCTTTCATTCCCTCTTGGCAGAGGAGAGTTCAAGCTGGGAGCAGCTGCGAGACGTGCTGTTTGGAGCATTGGTCTCAGGGCTTGGGGACGGGGCAGTGCCTGGGAAATGCTGGTCATAACATTCTCAAGGGTTGCCTTCTACATCCTTTCTGTCCTTTGTCAAACCTTTTTCTGGCCTCCCCAGGCCAGATGGAATGGTGGCAGTGTGAACTTTTATTGTAACATAGGAGATGGCAGAGCTGAGATCTAGCCAGACATGAGTCTGTTTTTAGGGTGACTGGTCAGGGCTGTGGTTCTGTTCAGGAACAGGAAAACTGCAATTTAGGCAAAAACAAGGCACAAGGAAAATCTGGAAACTAAAGAACCA
Organism: Orycteropus afer afer; assembly: GCF_000298275.1. Taxonomy (NCBI): domain Eukaryota; kingdom Metazoa; phylum Chordata; class Mammalia; order Tubulidentata; family Orycteropodidae; genus Orycteropus; species Orycteropus afer. The sequence continues at coordinate 3,707,273 of NW_006921588.1, read as the reverse complement.
ACAATGTCTGTTCTCTGACAAGTATTTTTGGTGCTGACAAGTAAATTTAGTTTGTTTTCTACTGAAATTTCAGGTTGAGCATCATCCAGATATAGAGGTCCCTTTAGGATCTTATGCCAGTTGCATTGTAAGACTTACTGCTTCAAAAGTCAAGTGAAAATTGTCTTGATAAAAATTGTCTTGGTTTTTAGAAATTAGCCCCAAAATTAGGATCTTCAGAAAGATGAGATCAGGTCTTTTTCTGAAAGCTACTCAATTGTAAGTATCATATATTTTGTTTAAAATATTGCAAAGTAAATGAAAAGGATACTAGATAACCTGTATATACTTACTTCAAGTTTCGAAAACACTTTTCATTTATACACATGAATGTCCTGACCATATGGCTATTACATATATGACTGGGAATTTGTCATAAATAGTGCATTAGTTTTCTCTTGCTGCATAACAAATTACCACAAGCTTTGTGGCTGAAAACAACTCATGTTTATTGTTTCTATGGGTCAGTAGTCTGGCCATGGCTTGGCTGTATCCTCTGCTAATCGTCTCATCATAGTGTAATCAAGTTGAAAGCTGGGCACCCTGCAAAGTGCAGTTATAAATTTGTAAAAATTTTATGTTACTCTGTGAAAGCAGGTGACCACTTAGAATGATCCATCATACCAGCATATTGAATAGTCATTTGTATATTCAGAAGTCATGGCTGATAAGAGCCAGTGAGTGGATGGTGTCATCGGAGGTGTGGTTATTTTCCAAGCTCATGTAGTTGTTGGCAGACAGGTCTGGAGTTCAGGTGTGCAATTTAGTGCTATTTCTCCAGATTAAAAAAAAAAATCTTAAAAAGTCTATTTAGATTTTTAAAAAGAGTGACAAAAATATATGGTGTTGGAAAATAAATTCTCTTACTATAAATATTCATAACAAAAATTGGTAACAAAAATTTCTTTCCTCAATATCTTCCTTCTACCTCCATCCCATTCCTTTGAAGTAATAGTGGTTGATAGAGTGAGGTGTTATCTTCCAGATTACGTTAATGTGATTAAAAACCATTTTTATGTTCTAGAGTTGGCATTAAGAGAAGATTCTTCCTTTTCTAAGTGGGTGAGCCTTTACCAAGAGAACCTAGATCAGGCAAGATTTGAGTGAAACAAAGGGAAAAAAAAAAACAAAGGCAAACACCACTGCCACTGAATCAATTTCGACTCATAGCGGACCTTAGGACAGAGTAGAACTGCCTCCTAGGGTTTCCAAGGCTGTAAATCTGTTTTTTCTTTAAAATTTTTATTGTGATTTGGGTGAAGTTTTACAGAGCAAACTCATTTTCCATACAGCAGTTCGTCCCCATTTCATTTCATGACATTGACTGCAGTTGACCACAATCCCCACGATGTAGCAGTTCTCTTCCCGTTTTCTCCCTGTAGTTGCCTCTTCCCTGGGTCCTTGTTTCCCTTGCACTCCTGCCCCCTGAGCTATCTCCCTGTGCAAATACTGCCCTTTTGTTCTCTGTTCTAAGGAGTGTGTCTACCTGGTGTAAATGTACCCTATAGGCCTGTCTATTGTTTGGCTGAAAGCCACAGGAGTGAGCTCAGTTTCCAGCCTGAAGAAGCCGTAGTCTTGAGGGTCTCACCAGGCTCTATTAGACCAGTAAACCTGGTCTTTTCTTATGACTTTGAGTTTCATTCCACATTGTTCTCCCACTGTATCCAGGAGCTCCTGCACTAATCCCTTTCTGAGTGGTTGACAGTGATAGCCAGTCACCATCTAGTTTTTCTGGTCATATAGGCAGAGGATCACATGGTCCACTAGTCCCTTGGACTAATTGTTTCCATGCATCTGGTTTTCTTCATTCTTTGCTCTGGACAAGGAGCGAGAGACCAATTGTTGCATGTAGAT
>NW_006921588.1:3702001-3703170 GCF_000298275.1 Orycteropus afer afer | reverse complement strand
AGGCCACTTCAGCCCTTCTGTCAACACGTGCATCTATTTCTGTTGCAACAGCTCCAGTACAGATAAGTTCTAATGATAATCCTAGTTCATAAAAAGAGGCTATTTTGTTTATCCAAGTCTTATTTAGGAGGGATGGAGGGTGAAATAAAATATGGCCTCAATTGCCAGTCTTTCTTCTGAGGTGTCTCTGGGTGGACTTGAAATGCCAACCGTTTGGAGTAGCGATGCACTTAACCATTTATGCCGCCCATGGGGTCTCATCTATAAAATGGGTGTCATGAGCTGTAGTAGAGACATCTTAGTCTTGTGTCTGGCACATAGTAAGAATGGAGTACCAGGATGATCTGAAAAACTTGGAAACCAAGAATCCACCCCCCCCCCTTTTTTTTTTAAACAAAACAAAACAAACGTTTTATTGTGGTTTATGTGAAAATTGAGAGAGCAAATGAGTTTCCCATTCAACAATGTATACATTTTGTTCTGCAGCATTAGTCGCAGTCCTCTCAGTGTAATAGCATTTCCTGCTTCTTCCCTGGATTTCCCGTTCCGTTCTCCCAGCTTTTCTGTCCTTTCCTGCCTTCTAAACTTTGTTTCTGGGCAAACAGAGTGACTTCTCTTCAAGGTTTCAGAAACCAAGATTTTCCTCTAAATATAATCTTTTCCTTTTTTCCTTCTCTCTCTCCCTCCCCTCCCTTCTTCCTTCATTCATTGTACAGATTTTATTTTTGCTGTATGACTGGTAGCATAGTGCCTAAGGCAAGTGACTGCTAACCAGAAGGCTGGCGGTTCAAACCCACCAGCCACTCCTCGGAAGGAAGATGGGGCAGTCTACTCCCGTAGTGATACTGCCTCGGAAACCCAGGGAGGGGTCGCTATGAGTTGGGTCCGACTCGACGGCACATAACAACAACAACAACAACTGCTTTCAAATTAACCACATAATACAAATAAATCTTTTTTAATTTTCATTGTGATTTGGGTGAAAGTTTACAGAAAAAATGCACTTCCCATACAGCAGCTCACGAATACGCTTTCTCTCATGACAATGACTGCAGTTTCCCACAGTGCGACAGCTCCCCTCACTTCTTACCCATAGTTACCTCTTCCCTGTGTCCTTCCCTGCCATGCACCCCTGAGTTCCTCTGCCATCTCCCTGTGTATACACAGCT
>NW_006921588.1:3698629-3699376 GCF_000298275.1 Orycteropus afer afer | reverse complement strand
TGTTGATCTTTGCTACTAGTGCTGGGATGAGATAGTATCTCATTGTTGTTTTGATTTGCATCTCTCTAAAGGCTAATGGCCTAAGGCTTTTGACTGCCAACCAGAAGCCTGGTGGTTCAAACCCACCAGCCACTCCTGGGAAGAAAGGTTGGGCCATCTACTTCTGTACTGATACTGAAATCAGACCAAATGTGGGTTCCTGCCTGGTGCTCAGTCAGGCCAAAACTGTTCATACACTGAATGATGAAGAGGAGAGAAAATTATTTATTGCAAAGCAGCAATGCAAGAAGATGGGTCTGTACCCAAATCTGACTCCCTGAATCTGAATCGAATTATAGTTTTTGTAAGTTTCAGGAGAAGGGTTATGTATATTCATAAAAATTTTGGGAATTTGGGCTGAAATAGTTGACGATTGGCTTATATGGACAGTTGTTTTTTAATGCAGTGCGCTTGCGCACTGGATGAGTTACACCAGCTTCCTGTCATCAGTTGATCAAGGCTTAGGCAGAGGGGAGAATGTCAGTTCCCTGCAACTTTGTTCCTGCTTGTTTCACTGCGCATGTCCACGGGCCAAAATTAATTTTCAGGTTGTCTCCTGAGACACATTAATGTGCTTATCACCTGTTTCTAGGGGAAATAGCATGAAAAGAATATTTAAAAGGACTTTTCATTTCATTCAGTTCTTAAGGAACTGAGTTATTATGTTTGCTTATTTGTCCTCAACCGGGGTCCTATCTATCTTAACCA
>NW_006921588.1:3694887-3697389 GCF_000298275.1 Orycteropus afer afer | reverse complement strand
AAGGAAGGTTGGGCAATCCTACTTCTGTAGTGATACTGCCTCGGAAACCCAAGGAGGGGTCGCTATGAGTCGGTCCGACTCGACTCGACGCCAGATAACAACAACAACAAGCATTGTGGAAGTAAATTACCCAATCTTCCTTCCAAGGAGTGGCTGGTTGGTTTGAACTACCATCCTTCTGGTTAGCAGTCAGGTGCCTTAGGCACTACGCTGCCAGAGTTCCTTTATAATCTTTAGGTCCCAGCTTTTCCTAAAGCTCAGAGATTGGTTTCTCAAGGTTTCTTGGGTGTCTTCATTATTATAGCAAAACTTTCATTGCTTAATGTAACTTGATGTAACAATCAAATGACAGTTCTCTGTTTGACTGTCACAGACTTTGATGCAGAACCTTGGCATGAAACCCCCACCTTTGATGTTAACTACTTGTGAAACCTTACACAAGTTTTTTAAAAACTAACTATGACTTCAGTTTCTTCCTCTGTGAAAATAGGGCTAATAATTACACTTATTTATAGGCTTGTTACAAGAATTTAATGAATTAGTTAATGTATAAGCAGCAAAAAGTAAATATTTGATAACTTTTGGTTGTTATTATTAGTAGTAATAAACTTTTGGCTGTTATTAATATTAATATTAATAATATTAATAAAAAAAAATCAAACAGTAGTTTAGCTTACCTAGTTAAAAAAGTCTGCCTTGAGCATTATGCTCTTTTAAGGACTATCTGTACAGGATCAAATTGACAACAGCAACTTGAAAGATTTAATAGGAACCTTGAGGGCAGTGAGTTCATGTTAATGAGGGAGGAACAACTCAGAAGAGGAGGGTGAGAAGAGTTGCACAAATCAAAGAATGTGATCAGTGTCACTTAGTGGTGTAGAAACTATTGAATTGGTGTGTGTTTGCTGTATTCTCAACAACAAAATAAATAAAACTTAAAGGAAAAATACAAAAACACTGGCACATAAGGTCTTGTTTTGTGATTGGATTTCAGGATCCTAGACCCAAGAAGAGAGTAAGATTTCCACTAGCTTGTCTTACAGAGAGCTCTGATGGCGAAGTGCCAAAGGCATTTGACTGCTAACCAGAAGACTGGCGGTTCAAACCCACCAGCCACTCCTCGGAAGGAAGATTAGGCAGGGAGGGGTCTCTATGAGTTGAATCAACTTGATGGCAGTGAGTTTGTTTTTTTTCCTTATAGAATTATTTTCTCGGTATCTCAAACATTTATTATTAGTTTCATTGAGACATTCCTCATGTACTCTTTTAATAACTCTTTAAATCCTTGTATACAAAGACGTTATTCTGAGGGTCTTCAAGATACTAACATTATAGGACACATCAGTAAATTTAACTGAGGTATCAATCTATTTCCTATAGGATTTTAAGGCATGATTTGGCTGTTTTCAGTGGCCGACAGGTTCCAACTGAGCCAAACTGACTTTATATAATCATAATAACTCATACCTATGGAATGCTTGCAATGTGTCAGGTGTCGTGCTTAGTGCTTTGTGCAAACAGTCTTATTCAGTCCTCAAAATTAGGTGAGAGAGAAATTAGTATCATTCCCCTGGTACAAATGAGGAAACTGGGATTTGTAGGGGTTAAGGAATGTATTGACACAATTAGTAAGGGGCCTGGCTGAATTGGAACCCAGGTCATTTTACTTAAGGGTTTGAGTTCTTTACTCAGACTTTATTTACTGTATTTAATGCTTCAAAAATATTTGAAATATTGTGTAAATGTTGGCTCCAAATTATCAGGTGAAGTTGTCCATTTTACTATCACTCATGAAATTCCTCCTCTTTTATTTGTTCTGAGGAATTTGGCTAATGAATAGCTCAGTTTTTCTATCCTCTTCTATCCCTATTATTATTTTTTGTTTGTTTATTAAAATAACAACTGATTGGATTCAAATATACTGATTCTTAAACTAATCTAATAATGACTGTTCCCACCTCCAACTACAATCCTATTTCTTACCCTCTGTTTGGTGTCAGACTTAAGGCGAGTGAGTTTTACTTGTATCTTTCTGCTTCCTTTTCACTTTAACCATTCCCAGTTTGGCTTTAACTTACATTGCTTGCAACCGGTTGCGCAGATGACCAGCTCATCTCCAGGTGGCCTGTCCTGTCCCCGTGGTTTCCTCATCTGTTCTGAACCTTTGATAAGCATTGATTCCACTTGTTCAGAATTCTTTTCTTTAGTTGTTCCTTCTTTGGTGATCAGCTCTTCAGTCTGCTTTGCTGACTCTCACATGGTGTCTAATTTTTAAGAAGACCCTTGGATGTCCTCTGACTCTGTCATTTACTCCCCAGCCTCAGTGGTCCCCTTTATCTGGGTGACTTCCATTTAAATCTATACCCTGATTGTTCCCTGGAGTCCCAGTAGGATTATCTGCTGTGATTGTTTACCCAGTACCACTTCAGTCTCACGATTGAACTCTTACTTTTTTTTTTTTTCCCTCCTTTTCACTTGGTTATTTTGTTTATGTTTCCATTT
>NW_006921588.1:3673491-3692432 GCF_000298275.1 Orycteropus afer afer | reverse complement strand
CTACTTTGATCATGTTGTCAGAGGGACCATTTCCTGGAGAAGGATGTCATGCTTGGTAAGGTGGAGCATCCACAAAGGAGGGGAAGGCCCTCAACGAGATGGATTGACACAGTGGTTGTGGTGATGGGCTCAAGGATAGCAGGGATCGTGGAGCTGGCATGGGACCGGGTGGTATTTCATTTTGCTGTGCACAGGGTTGCTAAGAGTTGGAGATGACTCGACGGCACCTAACAACTACAACAACAATAACAACATGATGCTGAACAGGTTTCAGTACAACCTCTAGACTAAGACAGACTAGGAAGAAAGACCTGGTGATCTTCTGAAAACCAGCCAACAAAACTCCTGTGGATCACAGTGGTCCAGTCTGCAACCCATCATGGGAATGGTGTAAGACGGGGGCAGCATTTTCTTTCGTTGTGCATGGGGTTGCCATGAGTTGGGAGTGAATTGAATGGCAGCTAACAACAACAATAAGATATTTAAATAAATACTGTCTTTTTTATATTGTTACTTTCCTGAATTTAAAGGATGATTATGAACAACTGTTTTGCAGTTCTTCTTGATATAGGCACAACTTTTCTGTTGGCATGACTAGGTGTTCAGTTGCTAACCTAAAGGTCAGTGGTTCAAACCCACCAATGGCTCTGCAGGAGAAAAGACCCGGAGATCTGCTTGCCTAATGATCGTTGACTCCATCATTGTTACCCTATAGGACAGCATTCCTCAGATGGTCAAATGGGAGGCTTCTGTTGAATAGAGTAGTTCTTTGTTATACAAAGGTTCAGAGTCCATTGTAAGACAATATACGAGAAAGCTTCCTGTGATTAGGCATTCTTGGCCACTTTTTGCCAAAGCTTCCTAGGCCTAACAGGAGAGATTCTTGGCTCCTTGTCTTGATTCCAGTTTTGCTAGATAGTTGTAGTCATACCACTTAACTTCTCTGTGTTCCATTGTTGCAGACATTAAGACGGGTAATTCATATCTATCTTACGGGGATTTAGCAATAGGTGGTATCTCTATGGAAATAGATTGCCCAGTCTTCCTTCCAAGGAGTGGCTGGTATGTTTGAACCATCAGCTTTCTGGTTAGCAGTCAAATGCCTTAGGCACTACGCCACCAGAGCTCCCATAAAAAAGGTACTTAAGTGTATATAGTATGTGCCTGTACTTTAATAGGTTTGGAGACCACTTTTTAATGAGTTCCTGAGACGTAAACAAATACCTAAAATTTATTCCGAAGAAAATAAGTGGGCAGATAGGACGCCTACTTACAGACCCAGCAGAACAGGGCTATTAAAAATATATATATATTGGAAGAATTTATTATTTCAAGAAAAAAGCCTCAAAGCAGTCATCATTGTGAAAACAAGTCATTGTAGGATTTCTTTACATGTATTTTATGGTGTAGTTCTTTCATTTTTAGTTTTATATGGGGGATTTCATTGTAAACATTTCAAGGCTTAAGGCTTCTAAAGTCTTAATGTTGTCCTTGGAAGAAACTGTTACTACTCTGAAGGTGAAAAGCAACATGACTTGGGGCTTGGAGCCAGAGGATTCTTACATATTCTTTAATATTTCTTTGAAGTCATTTTAGCCCAAAAAATTAGTATTAACTAAGATATGGGAGCATTTGTGGTTTGGTGGTAGAAGTCATGCCTTCCATGTGGGAGATGCAGGTTTGATTCCCAGCCAGTGCACCTCATGCCACAGAAACCACCCATCATGTATACTGTTGCTTTATAGTATCTGGCGTTGTCGAGGAATGTACATAATTGTTTTACATAATCGAGATTCATAAATATGTATAGCTTGTGTTTCAGTATTTAATTAGAAAAAAAAGTACATTTTTTGGGGGGGTTAGATACTATTTTAAAATGTATTGCATATATCCTTATCATCTGTCTCATTTTGGCCATAGATTATTATGCTATATTCTAATACAGTGCTATAGGAGCTCTGGTGGTGTAGTGGTTAAGGTATTTGACTGCAAATTAAATGGTCAGTGGTTCAAACCCACCAGCCACTCCACAGAAGAAGGATGAGGCAGTCTGCTTCCATAAAGATTAACAGCCTTGAAAACCCAGTGGGGGTCGCTATGAGTCAGAATCGACTGGATGGCTTTGAGTTTAGAGTTTTGGAATACAGTGCTATTAAAAAGCCCTTAGGGCCATTTACCCTAAATGGCTCCACATTTTGTTTTTGAAATGTTTTGGTCACTTTGTACCCCTCTTTTTGCCCTCTCCTGCCCTGTCTTGCTTTGCCTTCCCTTCCCTTCAGTTCTTTCACTTGTTTTTTTTTTTTTCCATTTGGGGTCATTGTACCTTCCCTTAAGGTGGAGTGCTTAACCTGCCGTATCCAGGAACTATAAGCAGACTCTATGTGCTTGTTCTATCTGTATTTTTCTGGACAGAATATTCGGAACTTTCATTGGTATCTCAGAGGGATCAACAACTAGAAAAGGGTTAAGAACGACTGCTCTGTAGAAGTATTTTTTAAACTGTGAGTTTTATCCCATTGATGACTCTTGAGATCTATTTAGTGTGTTAAGACCAGCAGGTTAAAAAATTTTAGAATGAATAGAATTGAACAAAAAGTATTGGTGAATTGTATATCATAAATATATTATGGTTTTGTGACATTTTATATATACATTATATATATATATATATATTATTTTATATAATATATATATTTTAATATATACAAAATAAAATATATATATGTTTGGAAGGAAGGTTGGGCAGTCTACTTCTGTAGAGACACTGCTTTGGAAACCCAAGGAGGGGTCGCTATGAGCCGAATTGACTTGATGGCAGTGAGTTTGGTTTTTTTGGGGTGTGTGTGTGCGTGCGTGTGTGTATGTGTATGTATGTATATATCTGTATTATGTGTTTTTGTAGGTATTTATACATACATGTACTTGGTCTTGATGAAATTTTCTTACTATGAGTCATGGTCCAACATTTGAAATGATGCTGCTTTACAATGCCCTCTTTGCTTTCCCCAAATTTACAGATGTTGCTACTGTTTCTTTGCACTATGCTGAGATACTGTATGTATACTTACATACTTACTGTATGTAAGTTTATTAGAAATGTGGGTAAATGAGAGTAAGGTTAGAAGGATTTTTCTTTTGTTTTTGAAATCTTCTCAGAATTAATTTTATAGGAATATTGAAAGGAAAACATGAGATAGAAGATAGGCCAAGTAGCCTGGCATGTTTGCTGCAATTGACTGTAGAACCTGATCCTGTGATTCCTGAAGGTGAAGGCAGGGCTACTAAACCCTGACTCTACACTAGTTTATCTGGGAGAGACTTTAAAAAATACAGATGTCTGGCCCCTTCCAGGAATAGTGAAGTATCATCTCTGGAGACTGGGGCTCTGGCAGGACTGTTTTATAGAATAAAAGGCGTGGTCTCTGGGCTATATATTTTGCCTGCTTGGAGACCTTTCTTCTAGATTCTACATTGTGATCTGGAGAGTTGAGGTTGCTGGATGAATGCTGTCCAGAAAAGACTTAAGTTTTCACTGTAATCGCAATAGGAGTTCTCAAATATTATGTGATTATTAACAAGGCATCTGTTCTGGAATGCTACTGATATCTCAGATAGGAAGATAGAGATTGTTTTGACTTAGGAATGTTTGTACATTCTTGATTTAATGTCTGCCCTTGAGAGATGAAAGATAAAGATAAACTTGCAAATGAATACGTATAGAAAGGTAGAGTTTTTCTTTTCCCCTTTCTTTCTTTTCCTTTCTCTCCCCACCCCTATTCTAACTTCCTTTTCTTCCTGTCCCCACCCTTCCCTTCCTTTTCCATTTCTCTTCCTTCCTTAGAGGCTGGAGGCTGGTCCCAGAGAGTAATAAAGGGGAAAGGGGAGCTAGACATTCATGTTGGTGGTGTGAGAACTTGGGGTGGTTGGGAGATTATGGCTACATTGAGAAAATAAGTAAATCCATACATACATAAATGATGAGAGTCAGTCTTTTCTTTGTTGGAGGAGGTATATACAGTGGAAAAGCAGAAAGGATAAAATCAATTCGTAGGTATTCCTGGCCATTATGTGGAAGGAGCACTTTCCCTTTTGGGGTGATCAGCCTAATAGCACATCCTCTGGACTTCAATAGCAGTTTCTCTGGGGTCCTTTGGGACATGAGGACCAGGTTAAAGTGTGAGCTCAGCTACAGAAGTGGCGTAGGGTAGTGAACTGAGCTACCAGAGGCCTTTATTCAGCTCCTATTAAACCCACCAGCCACTCCTCAGAAGGAAGATTGGGCAATCTACTTCTGTAGTGATATTGCCTCAGAAACCCAAGGAGGGGTTGCTATGAGTTGGATCCGACTTGACTGCAGTGAGTTTGGTTTGTTTTTTTAGGTTGCCGTGTTGATAGCAACATTAGAATTCAAGTAGAGTCATGAGCTCCTGTTGGTGATGGATACAGTATATGCCTCTTATTTCTGCCTGAGTGAGTGGAACTTTAGAGGGTAACAGGTAGATCCATTTTTGTTGGGAAACAACAGCAGAGATAATTCAGAATGCACAAAAATCACAAGTAACAAAAAGAAGCTTGCAACTTATTAGTGTGGCTTTCAGTTTTGGATTTGAGGCAGCAGTTTATTCTCATGCAAGAATGCCACAGAGGCAGATTTTTATCAAGGATTAGCCACTGTGAAATTTGATTTTAAAGAGAAACCTGGTAATTGGTTTCTCTGCTGATAGCAAATATGTATTTTTTGAAGTTATTGAATTTAAGAAATTACCTTAAGAGGGAGAAGGATTCAAGTACTTACCTCTTCCACCTAAAAAAAGGCTGATCTTTTAATAAACAGATAACAAAGGCATAACCAGTCATATTTTCATATCTACCAGTATAGCTAATTCTAGTGTATTAGTTAGATGCCATTAAACCCAATTCTGTGGAGTCTTTTCCGACTCATAATGACCTTGTCACATAGAGTAGAGCTGCCCCATATGGAGTTTCCAAGGCTGTAAATCTTTATGGAAAAAGATTTCCACATTTTTCTCCTGTGGACTGACTGATGGTTTGAACAGCTTATCTTCCGATTAGCAGCTGAGTGCTTAACCACTGTGCCACCAGGGCCATTTAGACAATCATTTAGTCTCATAATTGTTGCTTTGTTTGAACTCGTCATTGCAGCCACTGTGTTAGTTCATTTCCTTGGGGATCGTCCTCTTTTTTGCTGCCCTTTTATTTGGCCAAACATGATGTCCTTCTCCAGGGACTGATCCTTCCTGATAACATGTCCAAAGTATGTAAGATGAAGTCTTGCCATCCTCACTTCAAAGGAGCATTCTGGCTGTACTTCTTCTAAGATAAATTTGTTCATTCTTCTGGCAGCCCATGGCATATTCAGTGTTCTTCTTCAGCATCATGATTCAGTTCTATCCATTCTTCTTTGGTCTTCCTTATTCATTGTTTAAGACTATGGCTAGAAGGGCCACATTAAGTAATAAACTGCACCACATTTTATGATAAATGTTATGACGTTGAGGTTGAAAAGAAAGATGGAGCTGCTAATATGAGTTACATTTATGTGACTTTTGCTTGTGGTAGGTATTGTGCTAGGTATTGTACAAATTGAGCTAAATGATTACTGTTCTTAGGAATTTAAGGTCAAAGTAGAAAGGAAGATAAATAGTGTTCTGGTTTGCAGTGCAAGAAGGTTACCATCTGATATAATACAGCATTGATCCCTCAGAAAGTACAAAGCTACATTCAGATCCTGAGATAATAGTATATTAACAAAAACAAACAAACAAACAAATAAAAAAACACCCAAACTCACTGCCATCAAGTCAGTTGTGACTCATAGTGACTGCTATTGGGTTTCCAGGGCTGTGTATCTTTACAGAAGTAGATTGCCCCTTTCTGGTTAGCAGTCAAATGCCTTAGGCACCGTGCCTCTAGAACTCACCACTAGAGCTCTTCCAAACTCACTGCCATTGAGTTGATTCTGACTTGTAGTGACCCCCATTGGGTTTCCAAGGCTGTAAATCGTTACGAAAGCGGACTGCCTCATCTTTCTTCCACAGAGCAGCTGGTAGGTTTGAACTACTGACCTTTTGGTTAGCAGCCAAATGCTTAACCACTATACCACCACCAGAGTTTCTTAGTACATTAGATATAACATGAAATTATGCTTTTTGAATACTTAAAGGATAACTGTGGCTCTAATATTGTTTTATCTAGGTCTAAGTCCATTGTAGAGATTGACAGATTTATGTGAGAGGATTGCTAAAGTGGAGGACCCTATTTGTTGGGGGTAGGGACGAGGGGGAACTCTGATTGAAATAGGAAGCTAATGATGAGAGAAGGAAACACCAGTTCTAACTGGCATTAGGGAGTGAGTGCAGCTTTTGCTCACAATTAACGTGGTTGGTGATGAAATTTCACTTAACATGCTAGTTCCTGGCAAGTATGACAGGCTTTGGAGAGCCTCTTACCCAGGATCATAAATTAATCTGTCAGATTTACTTTGAAAAATATTTTAAATGTATAAATCTCTGGTTTCTACTTATAGACTGTTATGGATTGAATGGTGTCCCCTCAAAATATGTGTTGTAAATCCCAACCCCTTGCCTGTGGTTATAATTCCATTTGGGAGTATGTTGTCTTTGTTATATTAATGAGGCAGGATTAGTATAGGGTGTGTCTTATGTCAATATCTTTAGAGATACAAGAGAGATTATACAAGTAAGCAAGAGAAGCAGGGATGGGAGAAGAGAGTGCCAAGCCACAGGACCACATGAAGATTGCTGGGAGCAGACCTCAAAAGAGAAAAGGACCTTCCTCCAGAGCTCATAGAGACCCTACAGCTGATACCCCAGATTCAGACTTCTAGACTTCTAACCTGTTAGAAAAGAAATTTATGTTTGTTAAAGCCATCTACTTGTGCTAGTTCTGTACAGCAGCACTGGATAACTAAGACAGAATTTAGTACCAGAAGAGTGGGACACTGCTTTAATTAATACTTCAAATGTGAAAGTGGTGTTGAAATTGTTTAGTAGGTAGAGGCTGGAAGAGTTTTAAGGCTACCTAAAAGTGAAAGAGTAAGGAGCTGTGGTGGCACAGTGCCTAAGGCAGTTTGACTGCTAACCAGAAGGTTGGTGCTTCAAACCCACCAGCTGATATGTGGAAGGAGGATGGAGCCATCTACTTCTGTAAATATTTACCACATTGGAAGCCCAGTGGGGGTCGCTATGAGTTGGAATTGAGTCAATGGCAGTGAGGTTTTTTTTTTTTTTTAATGTTTGTAGTAGTAAAAGATTGCATTGAAAAGACTTGATAGAATTATGACTATTAAAGGCAATTCTGTCGAGGGCTCAGAAGGAAGTAATGAGAGCCACAGAGACTCTGTTGTCTTAGAGAATATATATGGTGCCAGCAACAGAAAGTTGCTAGAAATGTGGACATTAAATGTGCTTCTGGTGAGACTTTAAAGGGAAATGATCATGCGACTGGACAGTAGAGAAAGAGTGATGCTTTTTATGCAATGTCAAAGAACTTGTCTGAATTATGTTAAAATGTTTGGTGGAAGGGATAGCCGGTAAGTGAGGAACTTAGATATTTGATGAGATTTCTGAGCAAGAACTTAAGGGGTCACTTCAATGGTATCTTGCCATTTGTAGTAAAGTGCGAGAGGAAAGAGGTGGACTTAAAAATGAACTTGCAAAATGAAAACAAATTAAAGTTTGGAAAATTCTGTTGTACAAACTGAGGATGCTTGTCCTAGCATTTCACCAAGGAGGTGGCCACACAGTCTTTTGTTATAGTGGTTAAACCTGTGCCTGATTCATCTAATCAATCACCACAGCAGAAAACCCATCATTTAGACTGAAGGGGACAGAGAAAGAGCTAAAGGAAAGAAGTGTGTCTGCCTCTTGGAAGTCTACAGGCAGGAAACAGGCTAAAAATGCTACATTTGTTGTCCTCTAGGAAAGGAAAGAACCATCCCTGAAGCAGCTCAGGGATCAGCAGAACTGTTGGAAGGGTACGGGAAGCAGGGCTGCATCAGTGTCAAAGGATGGAGTCGCGGCCTCCTAGATTTTCACCAGCTTGGTTGCAGAGTGTGGGAGTGCGGCACTGCTATTCATGATTGCCAGAGGGTGGGACCAGTGGCCAAAGCTGAAGGGGTGGGGTTGCCTTGCCAAGCAGCAGAAGAATGGGTTCTGCGTGGACTTAGGGGGTTAAGGTGGCCAGTTAGTTGGACTTAGAGAATGGGGTCACCCAAAGCCCAGGAGCAGAGTTGCCATCCCAGTGGTTCTGGAAAGTGGAGCCCAGATCTGAGGGGCCTCCACCCAGAATCCAGAGAGCATGGGGGTGGGACCCTTGTCCAGATGGTCCCAAAGAACAGAGGATTATTTTTAAGTCTGGAATGCTGATATAAATCATTGTATTGGATTTTGGACTTTTTCCCCTCCAATTTCACCCATTTGTAATGGAAATATCTATTTCGTGCCTGTTTCTCCACTGTACTTTGGAAACAGATAACTTGTAGTCTGGACTTCTCAGGTTCACAGATGAAGAGGAATTTTGCCTAGGATAGAATACTCCTAAAGTCTTACCTGGGAGCTCTGGTGGCGTAGTGCCTAAGGCATTTGACTGCTAATCAGCAGCCTGGTGCTTCAGACCCACCAGCCACTCCCCAGAAGGAAGGTTGGGCAATCTATGTCTTCTGTAGAGATACCCCAAGGAGGGGTCACTATGAGTCAGGTCCTACTCGAAGGCAGTTTGGTTTGGTTTTGGTGTTAAAGTCTTACCCATACTTGATTTAGATGATTCAGAAGATGAAATTTTGGACTTGGAGTTGATTTAAGGATAATGTGGTGGAGTGAATGTGTTTTGCATGTGGCAAGGAATTTTTGGGAGCCAAAGGGTGGAATGTTACGGATTGAATTGTGCCCACCAAAAATATGTGTTGTAAATCCTAACCTCTCTACTTGTGGTTATACTCCCATTTGGGAATGTGTTGTTTCTGTTATGTTAACGAGGCAGGATTAGAGTAGGGTGTATCCTAAATCAGTTTCTTTTGAGATGTAGAAGAGGTTAAGCAAGCCTAGCAGGAGTAGCAAAGATGGGTAAAAGAGATGCCAATGCACATGAAGATTCGTCCAGGATCAGGAGCTCAGAAGAGATGAAAACAAGCTCCAAGCTGACAGAGAGAGAAAGCTTCCCCAGAGCCAACAACCCAAACTCAGGCTTTTAGCCTCCTAAACTGTGAAAAAATAAATTTCTGTTTATTAAAGCCGTCAACTTAACGGTATTTCTATGATAGCAGCACTCCATAACTAAGACACAGCCCATCTGTCTTCAGAGATACAAAGCTTTCTTGAAAAGCATAAGATGAATAGTCAAGCTTTAGAGCAAGTGTTATTTTTAAAAGGATAAAGTAATGCAACACTAAGGTTTAAGATACTAAAATACATCCTGGGTACTAATGAATATTTTTATTCTTTTTTACAGACATACATTGGAAGTGTGGTTATATCTGTTAATCCATACCGATCATTGCCCATTTATTCCCCAGAGAAAGTGGAAGATTACAGGAATAGAAATTTTTATGAACTGAGCCCTCACATGTAAGTACAGTATCAGAGCATTAAGTTTCTTTTTCACTCCAGAGATGTGTAGTTGACAGATGTGTCCAGCTGTCTCCTTTGAGGAAAATGTTTATGCCAGTTTCTTTCTTTCTTTCTTTTAATCTGATAAAAGAATGTCAAAGTTGTTACCCTTATTTTAAATATATTAAAAACCAGGCAGAACAATACTTCATTTGGCGTCAGACTCTTTAAGTCTTGACATATTTGGGTTCACTGTGTAAGATATTTTCTGTTAAAAATTCTATGTAAGTAGCAGCAGTTGCTAATTATTTCTGCAAATAAAACAGGACTCTTCATTGTCTATTATTATAAAGAGCCCAAGCAGCATTTTCATAGTCTTATTGGTCCAAGAGGGATCCCAAGTCTTGAGTTGTGTACTGGTGTTTGGGTAAAAGGACTAAATAATACCTTTTGTTTATCATCACCGTGGACATTATTTACCAGATGTTTGTGTGAAGGGCCAGTGACTTCACCTTCTCTGAAGTTAGCTACTTGTTTGATTTCTCTGAAGAAGGTCGCTGGTTAATGTAAATAATTTCTTTACAGTGCCTGTAGATTCTGTTTGTCTGCTCTTTCAAGGTGAGTTCTTCAGTGATGCTTTAAAGAGATTCTGCCAATTTATACTACTAGACTTTTGTTTGCTAGTTTGAAGAGTGAAAAATAATACTGCCAATGATGTCTTAGATTTCTCAGCAGCAAAACTGAGAGAAAACAACCACGAAAAAAAACCCAGCAAACCAATTGCCATCAAATGGTGATGAGCTACCATCAAGTTGATTCTGACTCATGGTGACTCTGTATGTTTCAAGGTAGAACTATGTCTCATAGAGTTCTCAATGGCTGTGACCTTCTGGAGGCAGATCTCCAGGCCTTTCTTCTGAGTCAACTTTGGGTGCATTTGAACCACCAACCTTTCAGTCAGCAGACCAGTGCATTAACTGTTTGTGCCACTCAGGGATGCCTGAATCAGTGATTGAACTGTGTTATTACATCCTAGAATTTCTGATTCTCTAAAGAACAATGTCTGAAAAAGAAGAAAAGAGTTAGAAGGAGAACTACCAGAAATTATTCTAACATTTAAAAACTTTTATTTCTCAAGGTATGTTACATTATACCTAAGACAGATCCATGCTTAGTTTATAGTCTCACAATCCACTGTTGACTTAAAGAAAAGGAAAGAGAAAGATGTCAAGTTAAGTTAGGTTGCGAAATGAGTTGAGAGCCTTGGACATCTACACAAAAATATTTCCTGCCCCCTTCCCTATGAGTATGCAAGTACTCTGACAGAACTCTTGATTTTATTGTTGTGAGTTGTTTTATGTGGCCCTTGGTGTCTTAAACTGGAGAATGCAGGTTAGAATATTTAGGGACTACTGCTAAATACTGGGATGTGCTAATGTCTGTGAAGGTGCCTTGAATGGTGTAAAACACTCTTCAAGGCTACCTATTTCTCATTGTCACTCTTAATAGTTTTTTTTTTTTTTTTTTTTTTTGCACTCTTCTTCACTTCTGTCTCTCAAAACAGACCATATGTTGAAACCCATCCGCTTGCTGTGGAATTGATTCTGACTCATAGTGACCCCATAGAAGAGAGTAGAACTACCCTATAGAATTGCTAAGGTTATAAATCTTTAGGGAAGCTGGCTGCCACATCCTTATCCCACAGAGTGGCTGGGTGGGTTTGAACTGCTGACTTTTTGATTAGTAGCCAAGCACTTTACCCACTGTGTGACTATGGCTCTTGTATGTTGAAAAAACCCCTAATTTCATGAAATGTATATAGTACATAAAACCAAACCAAACTCTGTGCCACTGATTCCAACTCATAGTGACCCCATTGAGTTTCCATGGCTGTAAATCTTTATGGAAGAAGACAGGCTTATCTTTCTTCTGCGGAAGGACTGGTGGGTTCCAGCCACCAGCCTTCTGGTTAACAGCCAAATGCCTTAATTACTATACCACCAGAGCTCCTTATATAGTATAAAATTCTCTGCCATTGAGTCGGATCTGACTCATAGCGACTCCTCCTTGGGTTTCCGAGGCAGCATCACTACGGACGTAGATTGCCCAATCTTCCTTCCGGAGAGTGGCTGGTGGGTTTGAACCGCCAGCCTTCTGGTTAGCAGTCAAGTGCCTTAGGCACTACACCACCAGAGCTTGGATTTTATGCCAAACTAATTTTGCAGGACCACACTTACTGTCCATTGAATGACATTGTTGCTAGAATGCTTGTGTGTTTTGAGTCCTTGTTAACACTGTTAACATTAACTCTATGCAAGCGCTGGTGGTGTAGTGTCTAAGACATTGGACTGCTCACCGGAAGGCTGGCGGTTCAAACCCACCAGCCACTCTGCACAAGGAAGATTGGGTGCTCTACCTCCGTAGAGATTTACTGCCTTGGAAACCCAGAGGGGGTCGATAAGAGTCTGAATCGACTCAATGGCAGTGAGTTCAGTTTTTTGATTTACTTTTCAGAACTCCTCTTGTTAGTGTAGAGGAACCCAACTAATTTTTTAAAATAGATTTTATTGAAATATAATTTATGTACAATGAAATACACAAAACTAAAGTGACATCAATGCTTTGTTTTTTTTTTGCAGTGTTTCCTTCCCTCCCCTCCCCTCCCCTCCCACCCCTGGCAACCCAAAGAAAGTTTCCTTCCATATATAAACCTTTCCTTGACCCTCTACAACAAGGAACTAATACTATATTTGTCCTTCTGTGATTGACTTATTTCACTCAGCATAATCTAAGTTCATCCACATTGTGTGGTGTTTTGCAGATTCTGTATTATTATTTAGTGCTGCATAGCATTCCATTATGTGTATGTACCATAGTTTGGTTATCCACTCTTCTGCTATAAATCTTATCTGTCCCTTGCCAGATATGTAATTATCGGTAAATATGAATTTGTTGCTGTTAGTTTTGTTATGTGTTTTTCCATGGTGTCGATTTCTGTGTCCCATATAATTTTCTATGCTGAGCTCGTTTTGTTTATGAATCGTGTTATCACTTCCTTCATTGCTATTGTTTTAGTATTTGCTGAATATTTATGCTGGTCCTCTTTTTTGATGTGAAGGTTTATCATTTTTCTTTGAGGTTATCTTGTGATTTATAGTTTTCTTTACAAGTTTAGAACATTCCGTTCTATCCTGTAGTTGTCTTGACTTCCCTACCATCTACAAGTTCTGTAATGACACAGTTTTTTCCCTCTTTTTGGTTTGTAGTTGTTCTCATTTGTTAATTTATATCTCTGGCTCCCTGTTTACAATCTTCTAGGCTTATTTACTTTGGGTACTTCCACAGCTGGGTTGGTTTCTGGGTTATGTCACCATGTGTGTTAATGGTCAGTTGTTGTTTGCTGTTGTTGGTTCTCTGTCCAAAGGACTCCCTTTAGCATCTCTTGTAAGGTTGGCCTGGTTTTAACAAAGTCCCTTAATTTCTGCTTATCTGGAAATGTCCTAATTTCACCATCATATCTGAGGGACAGTTTTTCTGGGTACATAATTCTTGGTTGGAAATTTTTCTCTTTCATGGTTTTATATATACCATCCCATTGTCTTCTCGTCTGCATGGTTTCTGCCGAGAAATCTGAGCTTAGTCTTACTGGTTGCCCCTTGCAGGTAACTTTTAGTTTTTCCTGTGCTGCTCTCATGATTCTTTCTTTGTCTTTAGTTTTGGTGAGTTTGATGATGATACGTCTGGGTGATTTTCTTTTGGGGTCTATCCTGTTTGGGGTTCTTTGGACTTCCTGAATGGATATATTCTCATCTTTCATCATACCAGGAAAATTTCCTTCCAACAAATTGACAATTTTCTCTGTGGTTTTGTCTCTTCCTGTTCTGGAATTCTGATTACAAGTAGGTTATTCCTTTTGATGGTATCCCACATGAACCTTAGGCTTTCTTCATTTTGTTTTGACCATTCTCCTGATCGATTCCTTTCCAAAGAAGTGTTCAGGTATTTGCCTTCAATCTCCATAATTCTGTCTTCCATTGATTCAATTCTGCTCCTTTGCCTATTCAATATCTTATCTATTTCTGAAAATTTAGTATTAATCTTCTGGTTTTCTACCTGTAGATTTAGAATCATTTCTGATTTTTCATTTATTTTGTCATTTTGTTCTTGTATTATCTTTTGAAATTGTTCCAGGGTTTTCTCCACGTTTTCCTTGATCTGGCTCTCAATTCATTGAAGATAACTAAATATAATTCTTTTGAATTCTTTATCAGGGAGTTCCTATGCTGGGTCTTCCTCAGGGATGTGTTTTGGGTCTGTATCCTGGTCCCTTGTTTCTCCTACTTTATCTTGCTTCTTTGTGTGGACTGTGATGCTCTGTTATCTCTGAGGCATTGGGACATTTTTGTATTTATATTTAATTGGTGATTTTATGTTGGAATGACTTGCCCATGATTTTCCTTTTCTTTGTATGTTATCTACACAAGCAGGGTACTGTGTTCCTCTATTCATTAGTTGACAGTACTTAATACACTCATCACCTGTCGTCTCCTTTCCTGTTGTCAGCCTCTCATATGTCCCTGCCATACTTGGCAAACAGAGCCTATTCTTAGGTCTCTGGGATCCGAATGAGAATGCTGTCACTTTAAATATCCAAAATGGCTGCCACTTGTAAACATTCAAAATGGCTGCACCCTTAGTCACTTTAAATATCCAAAATGGCTGCTGCTTGTAAACATTCAAAATGGCTGCACCCTCAGTCACTTTAAATATCCAAAATGGCTGCCACTTGTAAACATTCAAAATGGCTTCACTCTCTGTCACTTTAAATATTCAAAATGGCTGCCACATGTAAACAATCAAAATGGCTGTGCCCTCCAGACAGTGGAAAGTCAACAGCTCAGGTTGTCTCCCTCCTTGCTGTTTCCCTTCCTTGTCGTAGGCCATGAGCGCAGTCATCCCTGTAGCCCTTGATGACCAGGGCTGATCTTTAGGTCAGTTCTCAGGTCTCAACGCTACTTGGAAATATTCAGGCTGTTAGTCCCGTCAGAGTAGCTGACAGTCCATAGCTCCGTCTCTGTACTCACCGTTTTCGTTCAGGTTTTTCCACTAGTTGGTGCCTAATCCATTTCTGTATAGTTCCTTTCAAGCTCAGGGCTCCAGGATTATCTTCTGTATCCCTGTCAATTGGTTTTTCTTTTCTTTGTTGAAGAGGGTCTGTGTTGCTTGTCTACCTATTCCTCCATCTTACCAAAAATCCCCCAACTAACTTTTTTAATGTGTTGTTCTTGTACCCTATCGTGTTTCTGAATCCTTCTGTTAGTTCCAGTAATTTTCTTGTGAGTCTCTGAGATTTTCTGTGCATAGGATCATGCCATCTGAAAATAAGGATAGTTTTACTTCTTTCTTTCCAATTTAGATACCCTTATTTCCCTTTCTTGCCTTACTGCTCTAGCCAAGACTTCTAGTAGAGTATTGAATAAGGGTGGTGATAAATCGCATCTTTGTCTTGTTCCCATTCTCAAGAGAAATGCTCTCAATTTTTCTCCATTGAGAATATTGTTGACTGTTGCTTTTATATGTCATTGTTGTTTTTAGGTGCCATCGAGTAGGTTCTGACTCATAGCAACCCTATATACCACAGAACGAAGCACTGCCTGGTCCTGCGCCATCCTCACAATTGTTGCTATGTTTGAGCCTGTTGTTGGAGCCACTAGGTCAGTCTGTCCTGTTGAGGGTCTTCCTATTTTTTTCTGACCTCTGTCTAAGGCATTTGACTGCTAACCAGAAGGCTGGCAGTTCAAACCCACCAGCCACTCTTTGGAAGGAAGGTTGGGCAATTTACTTCCATAATGATACTGCCTCGGAAACCAAGGAGGGATTGCTATGAGTGGAGTCTGACTTGATGGCAGTGAGTTTGGTTTTTGGTTTCTACTTGACCAAGCATGATGTCCTTCTCCAGGGACTGATCCCTATTGATAACATGTACGAAATACGTGAGATGAAGTCTTACCATCCTCACTTCTAAGGAACATTCTTCCAAAACAGATTTGTTCATTTTTTGGCAGTCCATAGTACATTCGGTATTTCTCACCAACACTATAATTCAAACGCATCAATTCTTCTTTGGTCTTCCGTATTCATTTTTCACCTTTTGCATGCATATGAGGTGATTGAAAATACCATGTCTTGGGTCATGTGCACCTTAGTTCTCAAGATGGAATCTTTACTCTTTAATACTTTAAAGAGGTCATTTGTAGCAGATTTGCCCAATGCCCATCTTTTAATTTCTTGACTACTGCTTTCTTGGGCATTGATTGTTTAATCCAAGGAAAATGAAATTCTTGACAACTTCAATCTTTTCTCTGTTATGATGCTGCTTATTGGTCCAGCTATGAGGATTTTTCTTTTCTTTATGTTAAGCCTATAATCTTTGATTTTCCATCAGTAAGTGCTTCAAATCCTCTTCACTCTCAGCAAGCGATGTTGTGTCATCTACGCATCATAGATTGTTAATGAGTCTCCTGCAGTTCTGATGTCTAGTTCTTCAGATAGTCCAGCTTCTCACGTTATTTGGTCAGGATACAGAATAAATAAGTATGTGAGAAGATTTAACCCTGATACGCACCTTTCCTGATTTTAAACCAGGGACTGTCCCCTTGTTCTGTTCAAACAACTGCCTCTTGGTCTATGTACAGGTTTCGCATGAATACAATTAAGTGTTCTGGAATTCTTATTCTTTACATGTTAGTTATCTTGATCCACACAGTTGAATGCCTTTGCAATGTCATTAAAACACAGTAAATTGTCAGTAAAAGCAGTATTCTCTGCTTTCAGCCAAGATCCATCTGACATCAACAATGACATCCTTCCTTCTACATCCTCTTCTGAATTCAGTTTGAATTTCTAACAGTTCCCTGCCACTGTACTGCTGCAACCATTTTTAAATGATCTCCACCATAATTTTATTTGAATGTGATATTAATAATATTATTCAATAATTTCCACAGTTTTTTGGGTCACTTTCCTTATGTACATGTATATGGATCTCATCTAGTTGGTTGGCTAGGTAGCTGCCTTCCAAATTTCTTGGCATAGAGGAATGAGCGCTTCTAGCACTACATAGCGTTGTTTGTTGAAACATCTCAGTGAATGTTCCATCAGTTCCTTGTTTTTTTGCCAAAGCTTTCAGTGCTGCTTAGACTTCTTCCTTTTGTATCCTTGGTTCTTGATCATATGCTACCTCCTGTAATGACTGAATGTTGACTAATTCTTTTAGGTGTAGTGTCTTGTATTTCTTCCATCTTCTTTTGATGCTTCTTACATCATTCATTTTTTTTGCCCATAGAATCCTTTAATATTGCAACTCAAGGCTTGAAGTTTTTCTTTAGTTCGCTCAGTTTGAGAAGTGCCAAGCATATTCTTGCCTTTTAGCTTTCTAACTACAGGTTTTTGCATATTTCATCATTATGTTTTGTCTTCTTGAGCTGCTCTTTATAATCTGATCAGCTCCTTTACTTCATCATTTCTTCCTTCTGATTTAATCATTCTGTGTTCAAGAACAAATATGAGAGTCTTGTCAAATATCCATTTTTGTCTTTTTTTTTTTTTAATGTCTTTTTAATTATCTTTTGCTTTTTTCATGTATGATATCCTTCCCACAGCTCATGTGGTCTTTGGTCATTAGTGTTAAGTGCGTCAAATCTAGTCTTGAGATACATCTCTGAATTAAGCTGGGATATATGCAAGGTCGTACTTTGGCTCTCATGGACTTGTTTTTATTTTCTGCAGCTTCAACTTACATATGAGCAATTGATGGTCTGTTCCACAGTTGGCCCCTCGGCTTGTTCTGACAGATAATACTGAGCTTCTTCATCATCTCTTTCCATAGATCTAGTTGATTTAGGAGCTCTGGTAGCATAGTGCCTAAGGCGCTTGACTGCTAACCAGAAGGCTGGTGGTTCAAACCGACTAGTAACTCCTTGGAAGGAAGGTTGAGCAATCTACTTCCGTAGTGATACTCCCTTGGAAACTCAAGGTGGGGTCACTATGAGTCGGGTCCGACTCGATGGCACATAACAACAACAACAACAACAACAACAACAACAGGATTTTCTTAAGAATTGGTATCAAGGTTATGCTGACTTTATAGAATGAATTAGATAATATTCCTACTTTTTCTGTGTTCTAGAATGGTTTGAGTAGAATTGGAGTCTGAATGTTTGGTAAAGTACTCCTGTATGTCTGGGCTGAGGATTTTTTTGCTGGGAGTTGTCATATGACATGTTCAATTTCTTCTTTTGTTACAAGTCTGTTAAAATTTTCTTCCTCCATCTGTGTTAATTTAGGTGGTGTAGTGCCTAAGGCACTTGACTGCTAACCAGAAGGCTGGTGGTTCAAACCCACCAGCCACTCCTTGGAAGCAAGGTTGGGCAATCTACTTCTGTAGTGATGTTGTTGTTGTTGTTGTGTGCCATCGAGTCGGCCCTGACTCATAGGGACCCCTCCTTGGGTTGCTGAGGCAGTATCACTACGGAAGTAGATTGCCCAACCTTCCTTCCGAAGAGTGGCCGGTGGGTTTGAACCGCCAGCCTTCTGGTTAGCAGTCAAGTACCTTAGGCACTATGCTACCACAGCTCCTTCTGTAGTGATACTGCCTTAGAAACCCAAGGAGGGGTCACTATGAGTTGGATCTAACTCAAGGGCGGTGAGTTTGGTTTTTTTGTTTAGTGTGTTTCTAGAAGTTTGTCCATTTCTTCTACTTTACAGATTTGTCAGAGTATAATTTAACCACCACAATAATTTTTCATGGTATTCCGTTATCATTCTTTTTATCTTTGTTTTGTTGTAATCTCACCCTTCTCCTTTCTTATTTTGGTTATTTGTATCTTCTCACATTTTTCCTTTTGTTAATTTGACTGGTGATTTGTCAATTTTATTGATCCTCTTTAAGATCTCCTTTTTTATATTGTTGATTCTTTCTGTTGTTTTTCTGTTTTCTATTTTATTTATTTCTTCTCTGATCTTTATTATTCCTTTCTTCTGGTAACTGGTCATTTTTTGCTTCTCCTTTTCTATTTACTTGAGTTACAGGGTTACGCTGTTGATTTTAGTCCTCACTCTCTCTTTTTTTAATTTATGTGCACATTTATTGCTGTAAATTCTTCTCTAAGCACAGTTCTGAATGTGTCCCAGAGGTTTTTGTATGTTGTATTGTCGTTTTCATTTGATTTTAAGAATTTTTTAAGTTCATTTCATTTTTTCTATTACCCAGAGTTTTACAGTAAGATGTTATTCATTTTCCATGTAATTAATTTTTTCCTTGTTCATTCTGTTAGTGATTTCTTTTTTTTTTTT
>NW_006921588.1:3664624-3665901 GCF_000298275.1 Orycteropus afer afer | reverse complement strand
GGTCCACGATTATCTTCTGTGTCTGTGTTAATTGGTTTCCCTTTTCTTTGTTGAAGAGGGTCTGTGCAATCCTTCTGCCTAGTCCGCCATCTTGCTGGAACCCCTTTTTTTTCTGTTAGTGATTTCTAACTTTATAGCATTATGATCAGAGAAAATGCTTTGTATTATTTTGATGTTTTTGAATTTATTGAGACTTGTTTTGTGACCTAAAATATGATATTCTGAAGAAGGATCCATGTGCACTGGAGAAGAATGTGTCTATTCCTTTATTGGGTGGTATGCTCTGTATATGTCTATGTGGCTGAGCTGGTTGATTCCATATTTAGATAGGTCTTCAGTATCTTTTTTTGTTTCTTTCTAGTTGTGTCCATCATCAAAAGTGGTGTGTTAAAGGTGGGTAGTATTTTGTAGGTCTGTTTTTCTTTTCAATTCCATTAGAGTCTGTTTTATGTATTTTGGAGCTCTTTCACTGGTTATTTCCTCATCGTGGATTTACCCTTATATAGTCATTCTGTAATGCCCTTCTTTTTCTCTTATAATGGATTTAGACTTGAAAACTGTTTTATCAGAGATTATTCTTGCCTCCCTTGCTCTCTTTTGGTAACTTTACTTGATATATATTTTTCCATCCTTTGATTCCTAACCTGTTTTTGTCTTTGTGTCTAAGATGTGTCTCTCACAGGCAACATACTGATGGGGCATGTTTTTCTTTTTGTCTGTTCTGTTACTCTGTCTCTTGACTGGTGTATTTAAACCATTGACATTCAATATCATCATTGATGGGTATGAATGTACTGCCATTTTGTTATGCTTTGTGTGTGTATGTGTAGTGCTAATGATTTCTTTGTTGTGCCAAATTTTCTGTGGTATTTTTTTTTCAGATTTTATTTTCTTATCCTTCATTGTTGATTGTGTGTTTACTAAGACTTTTTGACTTTCTTCTTTATTTTCATGAGTAGATTTATTACTTTTCTTTGTGGTTATTCTGAAATTTACCCCTATCTTGCTAAGTTTTAGACATTCTCTTATATCTTGATATCATTGTGACTTCTTTTTCATATGGGAGTTCTATAACAACACCATTTATTCTCCCCTTTTGTTTTGAAGAGGTGCTCTGGTAGCCTAGTGCGTAAGGCATTTGCCTGCTAACCAGAAGGCTGGTGGTTGAAACCTACCAACCACTCCTTAGAAGGAAGGTTGGGCAGTCTACTTTCACAGTGATACTGCCTCAGAAACCCAAGGAAGGGTAGCTATGAGTTGGATTCAACTTGATGGCA
>NW_006921588.1:3640079-3664040 GCF_000298275.1 Orycteropus afer afer | reverse complement strand
AAGTTCATCCATATTATGCAGTGTTTTGCAGACTCTACATTATTCTTTAGTGCTGCATAGCATTCCAGTATGCGTATGTACCATAGTTTGGTCATCCACTCTTCCGCTGATGGGCATGTAGGTTGTTTCCATCTTTTGGCTATTGTAAACAGTGCTGTGATGAACATGAGCATGCATGTATCTGTTCCTATCCTGGCGCTGACCTCTCTAGGATATATACCTAGTAATGGTATTGCTGCGTCAAATGGTATCTCCAATGGTTGGCATTTCTTTCATTTCAGGGCTGTATGTATGTCATCCTTTTCCTTTCTTTTCAACATAGTTTTTGCTGAGAATGAATACTTAGTATTATTGGTGCACCTTTGTAAGTGATATTTCGTTTTTTCACATGAGCTGTTTTTAGGATTCTTTTGTTGTCTTTGGTGTTAGAGAGTTTGATTATAATATGTCTTGGTGACTTTATTTTGCGGTCTATCCTGTATGAGGTTTATTGAGCTTCTTGGATGGAGACCTCATTTTTCATGATATATTAAGGAAGTTTTCTGCCAGTAAAACTATTTTTATCCTCTCTTCTGGATTTCCTGTTATGTGTATATTTTTACTCTTGACAGTGTCCTATATAACTGTTAGGCTTTCTTCAGTCTTTTTTTCTGATTGTTCCTCAAATAATTAGTATCAATGAAGTTGTCCTCTATTTGACTGATTCTTTCTTCCATTGATTCAGATCTACTTCTTTGTGCTTCCATTGAATTACCTATTTCTGATATTATATTGTTAATCTTCTTGATCTGTAGTTGTTAGTTTTGTATGGTTTCTAATTATTTATTTTGTCATTTTGCCCTTATAATTGTTTTCCTGAATTATTCTAGGGATTTGTCTATGTTTTCTTTGATGTCTTTGAGAATACTACATAGAAGCCTTATGTGTATATAGTATACACACACACACACACACACACACACCCCTACCTTAGTAGGTAGTTCTATCGCCATTTCTTTCTCAGGAAGATTTTCTGCCCTTTTATTTTCTTCTTCTTCTTCTTCTTCTTTTTTTTTTTTTTTGTGATTTGGGTGAAAGTTTATAAACTTAAATTGGTTTTCCATTTGAACAATCCATATCCATTCTGTTTTGTGACATTTATTGTGATTCCCACATGGTTACAACATTCTTCCCACTTTCACCCTGTTCCCATCCCTTCTCTTTGTCCTTCCTACCCATTGCCTCCTGCCTTCCTAGCTCTATCCCTGAGCAAAGGCTGTCCTCTTGGTCTCATATGCCTAATAATTTTAATTGCATACCTTCCTGATCCTACTATTCACCTTATAGACCCATGTATCGTTTGGCTACCAGTTGAGTCATTGGGGTTAAGTTCAGTTCCTAGCTTGAAAGGTGTTTAAGGACCATAGTTTCGAGGGTTCCACCATCTTCATCGGACCAGCAAGCCAATTTTTCTTCCCAGGCACCTCTGGGTGCATATGAATTGTCAACCTCTCGGTTACAGTAGCTAAGTGCTTAACTGTTTGTGCCATCGTGTGCATGTACAGTGGGCATACCCATCCATTTAGGTAATATTCCTTCACAGTGGATACAGAGACATCCTGCTTTGATCTTCAGAAAACACACTGACTCCTCGGACCAGCCCCTAAGGACTCCATGGTCCCACACAAGATCC
Organism: Orycteropus afer afer; assembly: GCF_000298275.1. Taxonomy (NCBI): domain Eukaryota; kingdom Metazoa; phylum Chordata; class Mammalia; order Tubulidentata; family Orycteropodidae; genus Orycteropus; species Orycteropus afer. The sequence continues at coordinate 3,662,368 of NW_006921588.1, read as the reverse complement.
CAATCTGGGACCTTTTATTGTGATCCCCAGCTGGGATCTTAAAAGCTTTTGAGTGGCCATCAAAAGTAGAACTGTGTGCCATGGGATTTTTATTTTTATTGTGATTTGGGTGAAAGTTTACAGAGCAAATTAATTTTCCATACAGCAGTTCATACACACTTTGTTTCATGACATCGACTGCAATTCTCCACAATGTAACAGCTCTCTTCCCATTTTCTCCCTGTACTAACCTCTTCCTTGTGTCCTTCCCTCCCATGCACTCCCATCACCCCCCAAGCTATCTCCCTGTGCAAACACTGCCCTTCTGTTCTTCCACGATTGATCACTCCAAGGAGTGTTTTTACCTGATGTAAATGTTCACCCCATATGCCTGTCTGTTGTTTGGTTGGAGCCCACAGGAGTGAGTTCAATTCCAGACCTGAAGGGTAACTAGGGTTCATAGTGTCAGGGGTCTTACCAGGCTCTATCAGACCAGCAAACCTGGTCTTTTTTTTTTTTTTTTTTTTTTTTGAGTTTTGTTCCACATTGTTCTCCCATTCTATTCAGGATCTCCTGCACTGATCCCTCTCCGAATGGTTGACAGTGACAGCCAGGCACCATCTAGTTCTTCTGGTCTCATGGTCATATAGGCTGAGGATCACATGGTCTGCTAGTCCCTTGGACTAAAAGTTTTCATGCATCTTTGGTTTTCTTCATTCTTCTTTGCTCTGGACATGGAGAGACCTATTATTGCATCTAGATGGCTACTTGCAAGATTTTAAGACCCCAGTCACTACTCACCAAAGTAGGATGTAGAACAATGTTTTCTTGTATTATGTTATGCCAATTGAGCTTGGTATCCCCTGAGACCATCGTCCTGTGCCCACAAGTCTGACTACTTGCTCCCTCAGGGTAGCTGGCTGTGGCCAAGAGTGCCATAGGATTTTCAGTGGCTGATTTTTTGCAAGTAAATTACCAAGTCTTTCTTCCCAGGCACCTCTGGCTGCATATGCATTGCCAACCTTTCATTAACAATAGCGAAGTGCTTAACTGTTTGTGCCACTGTGTACATGTACAGTGGGCATACCCATCCATTTAGGTAGCATTCCTTCACAGTGGATACAGAGACATCCTCCTCTGACCTACAGAAAACACACTGACTCCTAGGACCAACCCCTAAGGACTCCATGGTCCCACACAAGGGTTGTAGAGAGGCTCTGACAGCCAACATTTGTCATTCAATATCAGAGAAAGAACCTGTTCTCCCTCCTCCAGTCAATATGGTAAGGCAAGATATGTGAGCCTAACTACAGAGGACTTGCATAGAGGTGAGACCCATCATACTCATTGTTGTTGTTGTTGTTATGTGCCATCGAGTCAAACCCGACTCATAGCAACCCCTCCTTCGGTTTCCAAGGCGGTATCACTACGGAAGTAGGATTGCCCAACCTTCCTTCCGAGGAGTGGCTGGTGGGTTTGAACTGCCAGCCGTCTGGTTAGCAGGCAAGTGTCTTAGCCACTATGCTACCAGAGCTCCCATCATACTCATTAGTGAGAGAAAAATCATTCAGCCAACAGACACCACCAAAAGTCACACATAGATCAGAACCACAAAACAAGAATTAAATAATACAAAGGAAGAAAGACATTCTAAAGAGAAAGAGAAGAAACAAAGCTCCTAATACATCAAAACAAAACAAAAATCAACGTGAAACAAAACCTACATAAAATTGCTTTTTTTAAAATTATCTTCATTAATTAACAACTTAATGACCCCACACTATCTGGGACCTTTTATTGTGATCCCTTTCAGAGTGGTCAGCAGTCCTAGACATGCACTATTCTAGTTCTGGTCTCACGGTCACGGAGGCTAGGTTCATGCATTCCCTTAGTCTTTAGACTGATTGTTTCCAAAGTCTTTCATTTTCATCATTCTTCTTTGCTCTGGATGGGGAGGGACGAATAGTCTCTTAGGCCTTCTTCATCGTCCAAGCTGCTGTCCTCTCACTTAGATTATGTCATATCTCATAGCTGGTCTGCTTCTAGTGTTTTTTTTTTTTTTTTTTGTCTTTTCTCTTTTCTCCATACACATAATGGCTGCTGCTGGCTAGAGTGATCTCTTTTGGTAAGTGCCCATCAGATTTTTTTTTTTTTTTTTTTTGTTCTGCTCAAAAACGTTTAGTTGCTCACATGTGGCCATCAAGACTCTACTCCATCTGGATGCTAGCCACTTCTTTGACTACATTTATCTCACACTGCATTTCTACTTTTCACGCCCTTGCTCTGGTCCCACTGGCCTCCTTGCTGCTTCTCTAACATGTGGACATTTTCTGCCTCTCTCTTCCCCTAGATAAGGACTACTTTTTCTCTTCCTGCAATCAAGAGTTTGTTTGCATGTCAGAGAAGCCTCCCATAAGGATAGTACCCAAACCAGCAATCTCCACCCCAGTCACTCAATTCCTCCTTAGAGACTTGACTTCTTTTCATAGCATTTATCATTACTTCATGCTTTGCTATGTGCTATGGCTCTGGTAGCATAGTGCCTAAGGCACTTGACTGCTAACCAGGAGGCTGGCGGTTCAAACCCACCAGCCACTCCTCGGAAGGAAGGTTGGGCAATCCTACTTCCGTAGTGATAACTGCCTGGTGTCATTAGGAGGCGGTCGGACTCTACGGCAAATGACAACAACATTGGTTCATTTGTTTGTTTCTTGTTACTTATCTTCTGCATTAGAATATCATCTCCAGGAGAGGAGAGGCTTTGTTTATTTCACTTGTCCATGTATCCACAGCAGCTAGAACAATGCCTGGCAGTTAGTAGCCACTCCATAAGTATTTGTCATGTAAGTGAATGAATAAATAAATGAATTTGGGGGCTTGTGATTTGTTAGGCATTGCATAAAGAAGACATAGTCTTTGTCTTCAAGCATCTTCCAGTCTAGTTAGGGTAAATAGTTTTCTGTGGGTTTTTTTATTTTTAAAAATTATAGGGTGATTTGTAAGGCAGGGAAAAAAAGTTGGAAACACAGAAAAATTGGTGGGCCCAGAGATTCTGAAAATGCGTCCTGTTGAGTCTTGAAAGTAGAATTATCAAAGTAGGTGGCAATTGAAGTGTTATTACTAAGTATATAGAGGATAAAGCAGAAGACAGTTTTGGACTTGGTACAATGAACCAGGATGATAGGAAGGCAAAAAAGTGTTTGAGCTGAGATGGTAGCTATATGTAGATTTTTTTTTTCTAAGTCAAATACTCAAATACCAGTCTGCTTGAATCATTGGGATGGTGAAAGGATTAAAAAGATTAACTTTCCTCCAAATTAATAAGAAGAGTGTTTGGGATGAGCGCTTTACTTAAAACTAGAAACTTACATATCTGAAAAAATTGCCATCCTACATTTTCAGTTACCAACCAAAAACAAACAACAAACTAAATCCATTTGTTGTTGATTATGATTTATGGTGACCCTATAGGATACAGTGGGTTTCCAAAGCTGTACATCTTTACAGAAGCAGAGTGCCACATCTTTCTCATTGAAGCAGCTGGTGAATTCAAACCACCAACCACTGTACCAGCCAGAGCTCCTTTTTCAATCACCAACTGGAAAAAATTTTGAGACTTGCTACATACGCCTAAATGTGTGTGTGCATAATGCAGTGTTTTAATGAATGAATGGTGAATGGCTGAATCCTGAAATGTTAACACTTTTCTAAGATGTTAATATATTACATTTTAAGACAAAACCTCTAGTGGCTATTGGTGATGAATCATAATGTTATTCAGGTGTTCTGGTTACCTAGTGCTGCGCTGACGAGATATATACCACAAATGGAAAGGCCTTAACAAACAGGAGTGTATTCTTACAATTTGGAGGCTTTTACTCCAAGTTCAAAGTGCCAGGCTCTAGGGGCTGGATGAAAGCCCCTCAACCTTGGGATCTAGCTCTGCCTCCTACTCCCGGCCCACCGGAGCTATAGGTGTTTCTTCACTCAGACAGCTGCTGGCTGCTGAGGCTGAGAAGCCCCAAGGTTGACAAGTAAAAAGGCACAGTCCCGATGTTACTAAACCCCATGGCAGGCCATTTACTTAAGTCCATTGTAAGTCCCAAGGTCAGCAGAGCATCGCAGGCTACTGAGCAACGACACGGCTACATGCAGGGTCCAAGTGTGCCATAGACTAGAGACCATTCTCAAAGCTTCTCCTTATACACAGGAAGCAGACCACTTACTCAAAGACAACTACTCAGCTTCTCCCAGTAGATTCCACATGGAGTTGATTACCAGTCTCATCATGGGGAATACTACATCCAGCTGCCCAGCCACTCAACCAGGCCTAGCCAAGTTGACATACAAACATAACCATCACATCAGGAGACACCCACAGATCAAGGAGGGACCTTTTTATCTTCTACAAAGGTCATACATTCCTTTGGGTTTGAAGCTCTTTCCTTTGAAAATTAGTGCTCAATATCTGGATACACAAGTGGTCAGCTTGAAGTCTGAAAGGAATATCCTCAATTCTGGTAAGCTCATTCCGTGTTATGGATTCTTTGAGAACATCCTGTAACTTATAGATGGCTTAGCCAAATTTCACAGAAATGTAGTGGTAGCAGAATAAATCATGAGATTTTATACATTGTCTACTAATCTTTTTCCCCCCAGTCCTCCTCAAAAACAACAAAAAATCAGAATGCAAATGGAGGGAAGATTTGGATGGTTTGCACTGCAGACCTCTAGCTTCGGGGAACATATTCAAGCACACTATTAGATTACCTACTTAAGACTTTGATCACCAGCGGAAGGCCCATTTACATATTTATCTTTTATGTTTCTGTGAAGCGTGGGTCCCTAAGGATTCATGAATGTACGTTTAGCAATTGGTAGTTTTTAAGTCATTGCTTTGATTGCTTTCAAAGAAAACACTCTTCACAATCATACACCCTACCTCACATGCAATCCTATGTTTGTTGTTCAGTGTTTTGTGTTTATAATTGCCTTGGTCATTGTCAATAACAGAAACATGTTTATTTTACTTTCATAAATAGAAGTATGCCTACAAACAAAGATATTCAAAATGGCACAAACCCATCTGAGGTCCAAGATGTTAGGGAAAAACGTTACTGAAGTATGAAGATGTTAAAAATGTAAGATTATAAAATGAACATGTAGCTCTTTAAGATTATGTGATATGGGTGAGTCATCACTGTCTGGGTTGCTCATTACCTGGAAGAACAGGTATAAGGAAGGAGGAAGTAGAAACACATGTATGGCTGTTTGTTGGTCATTGTTCCTAAAGCAAATAGAAAATAGTGTAGAACACTGAGTATTTTCTTTCTTTTCATAATTGTCTTTGTTATGTAGTGGTACTATAACAGACGTACCACAAGTGGGTGGCTTTAACAAACTGAAATTTGTTTATTTTCTCACAGTTTGGGAAGCTAGCAGTCTGAATTCAGAGTGCGGGTTCTAGGGGAAGGCTTTCTTTCTCTGTGGGTTTGGAAGGTCCTTGTCTCTTCAGCTTCTGTTTCCTGGTTCCTTGGAGATTTCCATGTGGGTTGGCAGCTATCTTACCCCATCTCTCCTCTGCTGGCTTATTGAATCTGTTTTCTGTCTCAAAATAAATTGACTCAAGATATACCCTACACCAGTCTTGTCTCATTAACATAACAGATAACCCATTCCTAAATGGGATTATAACCACAGGCCTAGAGAATAGGGTTTATAATTTACATATTTTTTGGGGTACATAATACAATCCATAACAATAAAGTAATAATTTTCATTATAAGAGTGTTATATTTCTGATTGTGAATGTCATACTTTGTCTTGTATGCATAGGTTAAGTGGCATAAATACATTTTAAAATTTGAAAATCTATTCTTTGTCATTTTCTGTCTTTAGGAACTATAAAGTATCCTTATATTTTGTCACACACACACACACATGGCATTGATCTTGAGTAGAACTTTTAAAATGAAAATCAATCCTGAGTGGAAATTTTTTAAAAGACGGAAGGTTGGGCAATCCTACTTCCATAGTGATATCGCCTCGGAAACCCAAGGAGGGGTCGCTATGAGTTGGGGCCGACTCGACGGCATATAACAACAACAACATAACAACAGTAGTTGAAGCTGAATGAATTTTTTTTTGTGCCTTCCGACACTTGCCCTCTTCTTGGCTATCTCACTGTTTCTTTCCTTTCTAGGCACACTGATCCTGTCTTCATTTACCCTCATTCCACTCTGCTCCACACATTCATATCCTGCTTTTCTTCCAGGATGTATCTGGAGTATTACCCCCATTTGGAAGTCTCAAAAGCCCACTTAAGCACATGAGTTGTTCAAGGGAAGCAGACTTTTCCTTGCCAGTTAAGTTTAAAAGAGATTTCTTTTATGGGACTTATAATGTGAAGGATGTCATCATGAGCCTCCCAATACATTCTTGCAGAAAATAAATCACTGTTCTTAAAGTATCACTGAATGGAGGCAGAGGGTGTAATACTAGAGCGCAGTTTAGGGAAAGCAATAATTCTCTAAGAGCCAAACACTCTTGTAAGTTAGTAGTTTTCAACCTGCTCAGTAGAATCACTTCAGAAGTAGATCAGATTTGTAAGGGATAGGTGTGGGCATGGCATCAGCTCCCCGGATGATTCCATTATACATCCAAGGTGACCCCCAGTACAAGTACCTACTTTCACTGATGGCTTGACTTGGCCTAGGAATGCAAGGAATAGAGATATATTGCAACTCCTTCTTCAGATGATACTTTGTGACAGTCTTGCCTGTTTGCTGTTTGTTTTTTCCTAACTGGGTTTTGGGTTAAAGATGGTCTGCAGACACTTGGAGATTGCATTCACTGATAAACCTATCACTGTTGAGTCGATTCTGACTCATAGTGACTCTATAGGATAGAACAGAATTGTCCCATAGGGTTTCCAAGGCTGTAATCTTTATGGAAGCTGACTGCCGCATCTTTCCACATCTTTTGCAGAGTGACTGGTTGGTTTAAACTGCCAACCTTTTGGTTATCAGCTGAATTCTTTTTTCTTTCTTATGTTACAAATTTCTTATTGTGATGTGGGTGCAGATTTAAAAAACAAATTCATTTTATTCACAGCAGTTCATGAACATTTGATTTCACTCCCCGATTACCAACCCCAACCATAAAAGCTCTCCTCTCATCTCCTCCCTGTTACTGTCTCTTCCCTGCACCTTTCATCTCCTCCCTGTGACTATCTCTTCCCTCTGCCCTTCTTACCTATGCATTCCTGTCTGTTGAGCTCTCCCTCTATGCAAATGAACAGCTGAATTCTTAATTACTGTGCCACTAGAGCATTCATTGGTGTGGTTGTGTGTCAACTCACTAGGGCCATGGTTTTGAGTGGTTGGGCAGCTGGATATAGGTAGTCCCCATGATGAGGTTATAATCACATCCATGGTAGAATCTGCTGTGAGTAGCTAAGTAGCTGTCTTTTGGGTGTGGCCTGCTTCCAGTATTTAAGGAGAAGTTTAAAGAAAGTTCTCTAGCTTTTTGGCACATCTGGATCCTACATTTGGCTGAGTGAACTAGTAGCCTGCTGTGTTGCCTGCTGATCTTGGGATTGTGCCATTTTACCTGCTGACCTTGGGTTCGCCGGCTTCAGTAGCCAGCGGCTATGTGAGTTAGGAGACACTTGTAGCTCCAGTGGGCCTGGAACAAGACACAAAGCTGAAGCTCAAGGTTAAGGGGCCTTCAGCCAGCCCCTAGAGGTGGCAATCTGAATTTGGACTAAGATACCACCTCAGAAACCCAAGGAGCTGTTGCTTTGAGTTGAACTGACTTGTTTGCAGTGAGTTTGGTTTTGTTTTAGCATTCTAAACTGTAAGAGAATAAATTCCTGTTTGTTCAGCCATCTACTTGTGGTATTTCTGTTACAGCAGCAATAGAGAACCAAGACAGGTGGTAAGAGCCTAAAATACACATATTCTGTTGCCCATAAGGAGTCCCTGGGTGTTATAAATAGTTAATGTGCTAGGTTAATAATTAAAAGGCTGGAGATTTGAGTCTGCCTACTCAGTCCTTGGAAGAAAAGTCTGGTGATGGACTTCTGAAAAATTACCTATTGAAAACCCTATGGGTCATAGTTTCATGGAACATCATATCAAGAAGCCTAATATTGTTTTCAGTGTTTCTGGTCTACCTCCTAGTTTGTTGCATAGTACCTGGTGTCTTACAAGCTTGCAAGGAGCCCTCCAAGGTACAGCAATTGGTCTCCATCTGCCTGGAGCAGCAGCAGTAGAAGGAGCATCAGGAATCAGAGCAGAAACTGGAACACATATCTAATTACTTTATGAAGAACTGCCTCCTTTGACACGAGATCAGAAGAACTGGATGGTGTCCAGCTGCCATTATTGAACATTTTGATCAAAGATTCTACAGAAGAATCCTGATCGAAAAAGGGAAAAATGTGGAACAGAATTTCAAATGCTCATGGACTCCAGATTTTCTGAAGCTGTGGAGTCTTGACTTACAAAACTATTGTCCTGAGATAATCTTTAAACCTTAAACTAAAACTACTCTTTGAAGTCATCTTTAATTCAAAATTTGTTGTTGTTGTTAGGGGCCATTGAGTTGGCTCTGACTCATAGCAACCATATGTACAACGGAACCAAACACTGCCTAGTCCTGTGCCAGCCTTATAATCCTTGCTATACCTGAGCCCATCGTTGCAGCTACTGTATCCATCCATCTTGTTGAGGGCCTTCACCTTTTTCATTGACCCTCCACTTTACCAAGCATAATATCCTTTTCCAGATAATGACAACATGACCAAAACAGGTGAGACAAAGTCTGGCCATTCTCGTTTTCAAGGAGCATTCTGGCTGCACTTCTTCCAGGACAGACCTGTTAGTTCTTTTAGCAGTCTATGGTACTTTGCGTATTCTTTGTCAAGACCACAACTGAAAAGCATCAACTCTTCTTCGGTCTCCCTTATTCATTGTCCAGCTCTCACATGCATATGACGTAATTGAAAATACCATGGCTTTTGTTAGGCGCACCTTAGTCTTCAAGGAGACATCTTTGCTCTTCAGTACTTGAAAGAGGTCCTTTACAACAGGTTTACCCAGTGCAATATATCATCTGATGTCTTGACTGCTGCTTCCATTGGTGTTGATTGTAGAACCAAGTAATATGAAATCTTTGACAGTTTCAATCTTTTCTCCATTTATTATACTGCTTATTGGTCCAGTTGTGAGGATTTTTGTTTTCTTTATATTGAGGTGTAATCTGTACTGCAGACTGTAGTCTTCAATCTTCATCAGTAAGTGCTTCAAGTCATCTTCACTTTCAGCAAGCAAAGTTGTGTCATCTGCATATCACAGGTTTTAATGAGCCTTCCTCCAATCCTGATACTATGTTCTTCTTCATACACTCCAGCTTCTTGGATTATCTGCTCAGCATACAGATTGAACAAGTATGGGGAAAGGATACAACCCTGATGCATTCCCTTCCTGGTTTCAAACCATGCAGTATTCCCTTGTTCTTTCGAACAACAGCCTCCTGATCTATGTACAGGTTCCTCACGAGCACAATTAAGTGTTCTAGAATTCCCATTTGTCTCAATGTTATCCATAATTTGTTATGATCTACGCAATAAATAACTTGCCTATTTTTTCTTGAGCTACTTATTGGTCTTGCAAAATTCTATCATGCGATCTCCAGCGTTTTTTCTGTCACCAAGGCCATATTTTCCAGCTACCAGTGATTCTTCATTTCCAACTTTTGCATTCCAATCACCAGTGATAATTAACACCTCTTAATTGCATGTTTAGTCAATTTCAGACTACAGATGTTGGTAAAAATCTTCAGTTTTTTCATCTTTGGCTTTGGTGGTTGGTGTGTAAATTTGAATAATAGTAATATTAACTGGTCTTCCTTATAGGCATATGGATATTTTCCTATCACTGACAGCATTGTACTTCAGGATAGATCTTGATATAATCTTTGTGACGATGAATGCCATGCCATTCCTCTTCAATTTTCATTCCTGGCATAGTAGATCATATGGTTCTCTGATTCAAAATGGCCAAATCCAGTCCATTTCAGCTCACTAAAGACTAGGATATTGACTTTATGCATTCCTTTTCATTATTGACAACTTCCAATTTTCCTATATTCATACCTCATACATTCCACGTTCTGATTATTAATGGATGCTTGCAGCTGTTTCTTATCATCTTGAGTCATGCCACCTCAGCAAATGGAGGTCCCGAAAGTTTTACTCTGACCACGTCATTAAGGTCATCTCTACTCCAGGGAGGCAGCTCTTCCCCAGTTGTATTTTGAGTGCCTTCCGACCCGATTTCCGGCACTATATCTGACAGTGTTTCAGGGCTATTCATAAAGTTTTCCGGTAACATATCAGACAGTGTTTCACTGCTATTCATAAGGTTTTCACTGGCCAATTCTTTAAGAAGTGGATGGCCTCTTCCTTCTTCTGAGTCTATCTTAGTCTGGAACCTCCTCTGAAACCTGTCCACTACGGGTAATTCTGCTGGCATTTGAAATACCAGCAGGATAGCCTCTGGCCTCACAGCAACACATGAGTCACCACAGTATGACAAACTGACAGACAAGTTCGTCTCCCTCAGCTGCTCCAAACCTGCTGTGCCCAAAGGTGGGATCACCTTTCTATGGAATGGGAACAAATATGGATCTCTTCTAGTCAAATTTGCCTGGGTAGCTGTCTTTTTCTTTCTTTCTTTTTCTTTTTTTTTCCCCCACTGATTAAGCTTAACTAATTCAAAACATAGTTAAGCTTAATTAGTAAAAATGTCTACCTTGAGTATTGTACTTAATTAGAATTATCTATATGTGACCAAGTGGACAATAACAACTTGAAATGTTAGATCCAAAGCTTAAGGGCTGTGAGTTTATGTTAATGATGAAATAATTTGGAAAAGAATGGCCAGAATATTTTCATAAATTTAATGTTGTCGGTGTCACCAAATTGTACATGTGGAAATTGTTGAATTGGTATTATGTTTTGCTGTGTATATTTTCAACTCAAAAAATAAAGAAGAAAACACTGTGGAGCACAGTTCTACTCCACAACATACAAGGTTTCCATGAGTCAGAATTGACATAGCAGCAACTTTTTTGGGGGGTGGTGATGGTAGTATTGTCAATAAAAGACAGATCATTATTTGTAATACCTACTGAGTAAAGAGGCTGGGCTGTTGTCATTTAAGAATATTGAAGCAAACCAAGACTTGTTTGAATAGATGATGTTCTCTTCTCTGAAGGGTGGGCCATAAAGTGTATGATGAGTAGAAAATTCTCTAGAGTAGAACTAGATATTGGTGATGATTTGTCAACTATGTAGAGTATAGCAGTGGTTCTCTGTGGCATTGGAATTATTTTAGATATTGATATTCAAATACCTCAATTAGTAGATATTTGAAGTATATGTATTGCAGGAAGGCAGTCGTGTGTGTGTGTGTGTGTTTCTTTCTTTCGTTTTTCTTAACCATAAGCAATACGTTTAGGAACCACTAGCTTGGAATAGTTGTAGGAATTGCAATTTTCTATTTGAATTACAAGTTGCAAGGAAATCTTCCTTCAGTGAATGTGAGTATTCACAGTTCAGATACCTAGCGAAAGTAATAGGTTCCTTCCAAACTTTTGTAGATTTTATTCTCTGTCACTAAGCCTGCTATGACTATAGAACTTTCCAAAAAAGTCACCTTACTTCATTCTAGGACATGTCAGAGCTCAGTGGCATGAAGGGCACATGGTGAGAAGCAGAAGGGTTGTTACAAGAGTTCTTCTAGACAGTCTCTTAGTGATTTAAGTTATAAAGATTTAGGGTGTGGAGCCTTTGGACATTTATTGGTTCATCCATCAGCAAATGTTTTGAGCACCTCATCTCTGCAAGTCCCAGGGAAAGCTTACTGTGATGAACATACAGGCCAAAACAGTGGAACTCTGGGCCATCTTTGAGGGAGGAGGTCTTTTGGGGGGCTTCCTGTGGAAGAAGCAGAAGGGGGACTGTGATGGAGCAACTCTTAAGAGGCCGTAGTAGATGGACAGTCTTGAACCTGAAGGTCTAGAGAGCAGGTATGGCCTCATTTTCATCTTCACATCCTTTGATGTCTGACTCAGTTCCTGGTGGACTGTAGACACTTGATAAATAACTACTTTCAGAACTGGTGAAGAAAGTTACAATGGAAAAGTGATAAGGAATATTTAGAGAAATGACCACACATCTTTGGGAAAAGAAAGGTCCTATCAGCTGTAGGCTCAAGGGAGGGTAGAGGCAGCATATTCTTATTGTCAGCCTTGGAGATAGGTGACTACAATTGCCTGTGCCTTCTAGGTCAAGAACTTCTGTCCTAACAAAGGCCGGGAATGTTGCTCTGCCTCATAGCGACCCCTCCTTGGGTTTCCGAGGCAGTATCACTGCAGAAGTAGTTTGCCCAACCTTCCTTCCAAGGAGTGGCTGGTGGGTTTGAACTGCCAGCCTTCTGGTTAGCAGTCAGACACCTTAGGCACTATATGCCACCAGAGTTCCTAGAATGTTTCTAGTGCAAATATAATCCCTTACATTTTGACTGCCTTTTTAAAGTAGAAGATTTCTATGTGACTCTTTGCCTATGAGGAGCCTTGGTGGTGCAGTGGTTAAGCACTCAGCTACTAACCAGAAGTTGGCAGTTCGAATTCACCAGCTGCTCTATGAGAGATAGATGTGGAGATCTGCTTCCTTAAAAGATTTACTTACAGCCTTGGAAGGAGCTCTGGTAGCATAGTGCCTAAGGTACTTGACTGCTAACCAGAAGGCTGGTGGTTCAAACCCACCAGCCACTCCTTGGAAGGAAGGTTGGCAATCTACTTTCGTAGTGATACCACCTCAGAAACCCAAGGAGGGGTCGCTACTATGGGGTTGCTACTATGAATTGGGTCTGACTCAACGGCATATAACAACAACAACAACAACAACACAGCCTTTGAAACCCTATGGCAGTTCTACACTGTCCTTTAGGGTTGTATGAGTCAGAATTGATTTGATGGTAAAAAATTTTTGCCTATGTCTTCAGATAGAATTTATGTAGACTAGAATTAGGCAGGATTGCTGAAAAGGACCTTTCACTGTCATTGAGTTGATTCTGACTCATTAGAACCCCATTGGGTTTCCAAGGCTGTAAATCTCTGCAGAAACAGACTGCCTCATCTTTCTTCCTCTGAGTGGCTGGAGCGTTTGAACGACTGACCTTTTGATTAACAGCGACATGCCTTAACCACTACACCACCAGAGCTCCCTAAAAACAAAAACAAAAAACCTGGAGTATGGAATATTTTTTACTTTATTTCTTTGAGTATTATAGCTTATAGCTCTTTGTTTTCAAGATATGAAGTGCACTTACATATGTATACTTAAATAACATTTCTTTGGAATTCTTTTTTTTTTTTTTTTTTTGGTTATTTGGAAATAGTTGGTAAGCAAGCATAGACTTTGAAAATGACAAACATTAATCTCTTTGGTCACTTTTTTTGCATGAAGGGGAGAAAAGACAGTGTTAGTGCTAGGATTCATTCCTCGGATGTAGTCTGAGCATATACCACGTGTATTCTGTTGTTGTTGTTGTTGTTGTGTGCCATCGAGTCAAACCCGACTCATAGCGACCCCTCCTTGGGTTTCCGAGGCAGTATCACTACGGAAGTAGGATTGCCCAACCTTCCTTCCGAGGAGTGGCTGGTGGGTTCTAGGCACTGAGATATTGAGACATAATGGCTGCCCCCAAGGAACTCACTGGAAGAGAAATTATAAACAAAAAAACTCCAGAAGTTCAAATACCACATGCTAAGGGATTTTATTTGATGTGAAGTAGGAAGCTCCTAGAGCAGAGAATTATGAGAGGCTTCTAGGAGAAGAAGGTGCTTGGTAAGGATGACAGGGAAGGAGAAGAATGGCAGGGAGTTCCAGGACATGAGCCAGGACAGTAGCTGCGCCAGCCCCTGGGAAAGGCCTTGTGTGCCTTGGAATAACACACCTGTGAGAAGGTAAGCGGTTTTAGACTAAATTTTTAGCTTGCCTGGTTTTGACTACACTGGATAAGAAAGGAGCTCTGGTGGTGTCATGGATAAGGCACTTGCATGCTAACAGGAAGGTCAGCAGTTCTAACCCACATGCTGCTCCACGGAAGGAAGATGGGGCAATCTATTTCCGTAAGGATTCACAGCCTTGGAAACCCGATGGGGGTCCTATGAGTTGGAAACGACTCAATGGCAGTGAGTTTGAGGTTTTTTTTTTTTGGTTTGGGTAAGTAGAATCAGTTTGTATACACATACGCGAGCTTTTAAGTTCAAGATTTTGTGTTGAAGAGATGCATAAGCTTGTACTGAACTTATATTGGGAACTCTGGTGACGCAGTGCCTAGGGCAATTGACTGCTAACCAGAAGGCTGGCGGTTCAAACCCACCAGCAGCTCCTTGGAAGGAAGGTTGGGCAATCTACTTCTGTAGTGATAACTGCCTCGGAAACCCAAGGAGGGGTTGCTATGAGTCGGATCTGACTCAACAGCAGTGAGTTTGGTTTTTTGGTTTGGAGCTTATATTATGTACTGGAAACATACAAGTACTATGCATAGCTCCTAAGAACCCAATGTCTGTCTCAGGGGGTAGTCTCTGTTCTCCTCGAGGATCTCTTATCTATACCCAACTGTTCTGGGAGAATTGCTTCTGGTTTTCAGGTCTTTATTCTTAAATTCTTGTTGTTGTTGTTGTTATGTGCCGTCGAGTCGGCCCCGACTCATAGCGACCCCTCCTTGGGTTTCCGAGGCAGTATCACTACGGAAGTAGGATTGCCCAACCTTCCTTCCGAGGAGTGGCTGGTGGGTTTGAACCGCCAGCCGTCTGGTTAGCAGGCAAGTGTCTTAGCCACTATGCTACCAGAGCTCCTCTTAAATTCTTAGTGCCTGGTTAAGTAGTTGAGTAGTTTCTCAAAACAAAGTTTGGTTTCTCAATGTTAAGTCCTTATCAGTGGACTAGTTCCCCCTCCAGGTATGTGGTAATAAATATTAACTACCTACTTGAAAATCCATATGATTATTTCTTTGAAATAGATATACGATCTATATATGTAACATTTTGACTCAGTTACTGCAGAGATATCGATATAGCCATAAAAACTTGAAAAATGTGTTTCTGTGCACATGTATATATATGTACACTCATACAGATACTACATATATGTACATGGACACACACACTCATACAGATATTAGGGAGCTCTGGTGGTACAGCGGTTAAAACATTGGGCTACTATCCAGAAGGTCAGCAGTTTGAACCCAACAGCCGCTCCATGGAAGAAAGATGAGGTAGTCTGCTTTCATAAAGATTGACAGCCTTGGAAACCCAATGGGACAGTTCTACTCTGTCCTATAGGGTCATTATGAGTTGCAATCGAGTCAGTGCCAGTGGGTTTGGTTTTGTTTTCATACAGATGTTGGAGTGCTCTGCATTTGGGTTCTTTGGAGCTGGGCTTTCTATGTGGTGGAATGGTAATGATACAAGAGTTATTTCATACCCTTTGTGAGTGTCAGGGCACTTTCTGTGTATCAACATTAAATCTTCCTCTATGGGCTAGTTGTAACTTAAAGCATAGTGGTTTAATCATGCTCTGAATTCAGTCAATAGACGGCCTCTGGCAGACAGGTGGAGCCTCTGAAGTTTGTGACAGAGGGAGTGGCAGGGCTTGTTTGCGTTGTAGGATAACTCCTGCTTGAGGAGGGGGTTACCTGAAAATGAGGCTGCAGGCAGAATGATAATTTATGACTAGGCTTCGGTTTACCCGTTCCCCTGTAGCCACTGTGGGGCGTTTGGACGTGCTGACATTCTAGTTGTTTTTTTTTAACCTTAAAAATTAATGCCCAAAGAATGTGCTGAACAGACTTCCTGGCTTCATTCTTGACCATCCTTACCTTATTGTTGAAGGCCCTCCCCTGGGGTGGGGCGTGGACTAGGGTAAAGGAGGCAATGAGTGAGAAGGCAGTGGGAAGACACCCCAGCTATGTAGGAGTTAGGACATATTGACCACACTTGCTCTTCTCAGAGCTGTCACTCTAAGATTAGACTTACCCCTTCTCTGAGGGGGATCTTCTATTTCAGCCGTCTGAATCACAGCCTCTGATACCTCTGGAAAGTCTTTTTTTTTTTTTTTCCTTTTTAAAATGAAGACATGGGTTTTACTGCGTGATAATAGAATTTATTTGTTATGTCTCTGGAAATCTAGAGGAAAGGTTTCTCTGAGTTTGGGCTATGTTTGGAATTTGCAAACCCTGGATCAGGGCTTAAGGCATTTGACTGCTAACCAGAAGGTTGGAGGTCAAACCCACCAGCCACTCTGGAGAAGGAAGTTGAGGCAATCTACTTCTGTAAAGATTTACCACCTTAGAAACCCAATGGGGGTTGCTATGAGTTGGAATCGACTCAATAGCAGTTTTGATTATATTAAAAAAACTAAACTCACTGCCTTCGAGTTGGTCTGACTCATAGCAACCCCTCCTTGGGTTTCCAAGGTGGTATCAGTACAGTCCAACCTTCCTTCTGAGGAGTGACTGGCTGGTGGCTTGGTTATATGAATAGGTACATATTAAGCCCTGGGTATGTGTTTGTGGTGGGGACACTTTGGGCTACATTAGGATCCCTTTGGCAGCTCTGGTAGCATAGTGCCTATGGCACTTAACTGCTAACCAGAAGGCTGGAGGTTCAAACCCACCAGCCACTCCTCGGAAGGAAGGCTGGGCAATCTACTTCTGTAGTTATACCTCGGAATCCCAAGGAGGGGTCGCTGTGAGTCAGGGCCGACTCACGGCATGTAACAACAACAACAACAGGATCCCTTCAGTTCAGTCGATGTTTTTGTTGTTACGTGCCGTCAAGTCAGACCCAACTCATAGCAACCCCTCCTTGGGTTTCTGAGGCAGTATCACTACAGAAGTAGATTGCCCAGCCTTCCTTTTGAGGACTGGCTGGTGGGTTTGAACCACCAGCCTTCTGGTTAGCAGTCAAGTGCCTTAGGCACTACGCTACCAGAGCTCCTTAGTTCAGTTCATACTGCCTAGAAAATCCTCAGAGATTGCTTCTAACACTTCTCTCAGGTGCCTAAGCAAAATGAATATGCTGTACTTAAAATCAGAGGATTCTTCTTTAAGATAATTTTAGAGGAAAGGACTGATATAACCTTACTTTGAGTTCTAACAAATTTGAGAAAAAGCTTTGTTACAGAAATGTTTAAAAGTAAGAAGTTAAAGCTTGCTGCAGCGGGAGAGAATTAGGAATGGAGAAAGTGTCATGGCAATTAAAAAAGGACATACTCTGAAAATGTCTTGCTTGGACATAGAAAACCCTGATAAGAGGTTACTGGAGCTCAGGTGAGGAATGAGGAACTCTTCTAAGGTAATGCCACAACTGGAGATGGAAAGAAATTGGTGGGCTAGAAAGGAATTGGACGTTTGGATGAAATAAAACCAAAAAACCAAACTCACTGTCATCGAGTTGATTACGGCTCACAGTGACTGCTTTGGGTTTCCAAGACTGTAAATCTTTATAGAAGCAAACTTCATCTTTCTTCTGCAGAGTGGCCCATGGGTTTGAACCACTACCTTTTGGTTAGCAGCCAGATGCCTTAATCACTACAACACCAGAGTCCTTTTGGATGAAACAAAAGAAATAATTTTAGTTCAAATTATTATTATTATTATTATTTTCTGGTCATAGTAGGCCTCTCATGCTTTAGGGGAAAGTTTTAAACATTTTTACCCCTTTTCAAATTTTTAAGCAATATAAACCAACTGATCTGTCCTCAAATAACTGAGTTACTACCTAGTTTAATAATACATGGTTTCCCTAAACTGTGGTACCTGATAGTTGGGATAATGCCCTTGTATTCCTCTGCCTAAAACTCTCCCTGCTTATAAGAGGTACTCAAAGATTATTGACTGAATTAATCAGTATTGAATTCTTTTAAAATAATTTTCAAAATATTTGCTCCCTTAAAGTATCATGATATGACCTTAGCTATTAAGCTATTAATCAGAAAGACGATGGTGATTCTTATTTTGCTACTTACTCTTTTCTTTCTCCATAATACGTGTAATCCCAGACATTCTTTTGTATGTACACAGTGGTCTAGGTATGTATGTGTGAATATATATCTATATATAATTAAGCATTAGGTTAATACGTAGGAGCCCTGGTGGTGTAATGGTTAAGTGTTCGACTGCTAACTGTAAGGTTGGTGGTTTGAACCCACTCAGAGTCTTCTTGGGAGAAAAGGCCTGTTGATCTGCTTCTGTAAAGATTGTAGCCAAAAAACTCTGCGGAGCCGTTCTGCTTTGTCACATGGGGTCACTATGGGGCGAAATTGACTTGAAAGTACCCACCAACAATAAGAATGGGTATTTGTTGAATTTTTTTATCTTTACTATGAAATGGCTGTGAAACTCACTCTACAGAATATAAATGGATTTATGCATTGACGTTATAACATAAACATACAAACTTAGCCCCAACTCAAACTACAGATTGAAGAACTTGGTAACCTTCTCTGATCATGTCCTTTGCTCCCTTGTAGTGTCATGGTATGAACTTAGCTATTAAGCTATTGATCAGGAAGAAGATGATGGTGTTTCTTACTGTGTACTCCCTGTCCTCTATACATTAAGAAAAAAAAAATCAAAGAATTGTCTTTCTGGGTTTCCAATTCAAATGCCAACTCTATCCATGATGCCAGTAGACAGGGCTCACTGCATGTCTGCAGCACATGTTGCCGTAGGAGGGCACACCGCCCAGCGTCTGCTGCTGCGAAGGGCCTTCCTGGTGTGTCACCCTTACACTGGAGGGAAGCTGGGACTCATGCATCATTGCTGACACTTCATGGACTGTTACAGTTAGATGCTGCAGAGTGGTTGACACTCAAATGTTAGGAAATGAAAGGTTAGTTTTACCAAACTGGGATGTGGGTGTAAAGTACCATAGATCAGAAAATGTGTTTCGAGGGTAAATGTTAAGACACACAGTGGTATTTGAGACAGTGTTCTTTTAACCTTTAAATTAGGAGGGAGTATCTATATGTAAAAAGTTAGCATTGTGAGAACTTGAAATTACTCTTTTTAATTTAATGAGTGAAGTGTTAAGTTCAACATTAAGTCTTAAGGACAATTAATAAGGTCTTTGGAAGAACTTATC
This sequence comes from Orycteropus afer afer, assembly GCF_000298275.1. Lineage (NCBI taxonomy): Eukaryota > Metazoa > Chordata > Mammalia > Tubulidentata > Orycteropodidae > Orycteropus > Orycteropus afer. The sequence continues at coordinate 3,643,165 of NW_006921588.1, read as the reverse complement.
TCGGGAGAAATGTATCTAGGGTTTGTTGTTGTTGTTAGTTGCCTTGAGTCAGCCCATGACCCATGAGCCTTGGACTCCTGGCCACCCCCTGCGCAACAGAAGGAAACACGTACTTGGTCCTTCACTATGCCTGTGATGAGTTGCAGATCATACTATTCTAGGATTTAGTTGCCTGTTATAAAACTTGACTGTAAATTAATTGACATAAGTTGTATTGCTAAAAAGTATTTACAACATTTGTGCTATGCCTTTGTTTTGACTGTATTTGTCTTGAGCAGGAAAGGTTATTCCTGTAGACTGTCACTATGCAATTATTTTTATGTCTGCTAATAAAAGATGACCATTGAAATTCTTTTGTTAAAAGAGATACTAAAAATACTCTAAGGGCTTATTGAATTTGAATTAAGAGGCTTGATTGTCTGTTTGTTTTTCACCCCCCAATCAGGTGTATTTTGTTAATTTCTGGGCAGAGGAAATAACATAATTTCCTTCTTACTCTCTGCTTCCTCCCAGCCGGTCTGCTGGAGCTTGTATATGGCTTGGGGTTCAGCTTTCTGTGACATGTCTCTCTCAGTAAAACTCAAATTTTTCTTTTCTGAATGTCTGTAGCAGTTTGCCTGTATGTTTATTACTGTCTCCATCTGACCTCCTTTTTGAAGGATGTAGGTTTTTTCCTGTTAGAGTCTGAGCATTTTTCCAGTTGCTCTTGTCAGTTCTGACACACGTGTCAGAGTAGACTTAGTTCCATAGGGTTTTCAATGGCTGATTTTTTTTCTTTTTTCGTAAATTGCCAGCGCTTTCTTCCAAGGGCAGACTCGAACCCTTCATTTTTCTGTTAGCAGCCAAGCATATTAAGCATTTGCCCCACCCAGGGACTCTTACAAACATCTCGAAGGCAGATTCTGTTAATCCTCTTCCTTAGAACCCTTGGGTAAGTACAATGCCTCCTGTGTATTGGATGCTTGGGAACTCTGGTGGGACATCACCCTTGTGAGTGACCTCACTCTTGCACCTATGCCTCCATATACCCTTCCATTGTAGTTATTAAGGGATTGATTCAAGACAGTAGAAACCATTCACACTGCAGACAAAGCCCTGCAGTAGGAAAGATTAGATAAGAAATGGAATGAGCCTCTCTGCTTCTGACCATTTGCCAACTTCAGGCAGGATGCTGCTGCTGTGGCTGGGAAGGCTATTCTCCTGTTGTATTTTGTGTGTTGGGCATTTCTTTGTCCTGTTTTCTTTGAAGCACCATTTTCAGAAGGAAGTCATCAGCAGCACAAGGGGTTACTACTAAATTCCAAATAGTAGCATCCAGGCCCTGAGGGCAGATGCTTCCTCCTAACTGCTTTCCTATCTTAAGCACAGTCCTTTTCCTTCCTAGGAATCTCTCTAAGCCTCTTATCCACTTGCTAATGCATGTCTCCAATAACTGGCCTTTGCAATTTATCTTTGAAAAAGAGCCTCCCTTTGGCCCATGTTCCCATCAATCTCAAGTAGAAGGAAGGTGTTTACTGTGCTAGCCAGCCCTGGACTGGGCAAACTTGAGAGATCTATTTTGATTTTGATAATTGTCAGGCCTTGGGATTGAAAGAATTTGGGTGTGCACCTAAACTTCATCTTAAGAGGATTACAAATAAAATTTCTAAAATCTTGAAAGATTTAAGTGTTCCTTGCTATTTGTTTTGGGTTATTTTCCATAACTAGTAATGAACTTTTGAAATGAAGAGCTTTGCTTATAAATTCTAATGCTGAAAGAGAAGCCTTTCTCCTCCAATGAGGAGAAACCTTTTACACAAGGATTTCTGTTCTTTCTTAAAACACATTGTAACACATGTGAATCATTTTATATATCTGAAACATTCAAGTACTTTGATTTGTGTCTCCTTAGTGGTTATATTTGACTGCTAGGTTAAAATGCAATTTTGAGTTGACCTGTTCTGCAAAGGGGAACTATGGTAGCATAGTGCCCAAGGCACTGGTTGACTGCTAACCAGAAGGCTGGCGGTTCAACCCACCAGGCACTCCTTGGAAGGAAGGTTGGACAATCTGTTTCCATAGTGATACCGCCTCGGAAAGCCAAGGAGGGGTTGCCATGAGTTGGGTCCGACTTGACGGCACATAGCAACAACAACAGTTCTGCAAAGACCGTTCAAAAATAACAGGAGACCTACTGTATATTGAAGCCATCCCTGGCAGTCTATGAAATTTCACAAAAATATTGTGGGGTCTATTTTTGGAACCAAAATAATTCTAAAGGAAACAGAAACTTTTTGTGCTGATTTTTCAAGTCCTATTTTAAAGCTTGACTTTTGAGCTTTGTTTGATGTTTTATTTTTTATTGATGTTCTAGAACAGAGGTCATCTTAAGATGCTATATCCCTGATGAGATGATTTCTCTGTTTCGTAGCAAATAGAAGCAAGGCTACTAGAAAATTATGTAGCCAAAAGAAAGTAATGTGGCAAACTATGTTTAAGTTATATGACTGTATATGGATTTAGACAAGTATTGGTTTGCACTGCACTAAAATGGAGCTCTGGTGGCTTGGTGCCTATGGCACTTGACTGCTAACCAGAAGATTGGTGGTTCAAACCTATTAGCTGTTCCACAGAAGGAAGACAGGACAATCTACTTCCATAAAGATTTACTGCCTTGGAAACCCAATGGTGGTTGCTCTGAGTTGGAATCAACTCCATGGTATTGGGTTGGGTTTAGTTTAATAACCTAAAGGTTGGTGATTTGCACTTGATTGCTAACCAGAAGGCTGGCGGTTCAAACCCACCAGCCACTCCTTGGAAGGAAGGTTGGGCAATATACTTCCGTAGTGATACCGCCTTGGAAACCCAAGGAGGGGTCGCTATGAATCGGGTCTGACTCGACGGCACGGAACAACAACAACAGCAGCACCACAGATGAAAGGCCTGCCGATCTGCTTCTGTAAAGGTTATAGTCGAGAAAGCCCTATGGCACAGTTCTATACTGTAGACATCGTCATGAGCTGGAACCAACTTGACGTCTGTTTTTTCTTTTTTTTTTCAGTAACAATCTTAGAAAAATTATTGTAGTCCATTTTTTCTTTTTTCCC
>NW_006921588.1:3626851-3637574 GCF_000298275.1 Orycteropus afer afer | reverse complement strand
TACATTGATTGTTTTTCTAATGTTGAACCATCCCTGCATACCTGGTATGAACCCCACTTGGTCATGATGAATGATTTTCTTGATATGCTTGTAATCCATTTTTAAGATAGTTAAGGCTCACCTGCACTCTACCATCTGTCATGCCATGCCATGACATCCTTTTTATATTGAGATAGCAGCTAGGGAGTTCTATGAGTTTAGATGTATAAAGAGAAGAGTACGATGCAGGGTTTTCATGGTTGTTTGTTTTTTTGACCGATTAGTATTGCATGGTATATCTTGTTCCATCTATTTCAACCTATCTATAGAGCCAACTATATGCAGCCTACAGGAGTCATGCTAAAAATACCAAACCATTTTTTGGTATGACTTTATATTTTTAGCGTAACTCCTGTAGGCAGCATATAGTTGGGTCTTTTATATTCATTCTAATGTTCTCTTCCTTTTAATTAAAGTATTTCATCCATTCACACTTAATGTAATTAATAATTTGTTGAATTTAGGCCTATCATTTATTTGTTTATTTTCTTTTTGTTCCATCTGCATTTGTTCTTTTGCTGACTTTTAGATTATTTGATTTTTTTTCCCAAATAAGAATTTCATTTTATTTTTCAAGTGATTTTTTTTTCCTCCTCCCCTTTAGCTATACCTCTTTGTGTTACTATTTTAGTGGTTGTTCTAGGTATTTTTATATATGTATCCTTTACTTTTCATAGACCACATAGGGTTAATATTATACCACTTTACGTAAAATGTAGAAACTTTGCAACCATTTAGATCTGCTTACCACTCATCTCTCTCAAACCGTATGCTTTATGTTTTTTTCACATTCTTTCCTTTTTACTTCACAGTGTACATTTTCCCCATTGCTGTTTGTTTTGAAGAATGGCCTGCTTTTGTTCTCTATATTTTCTTGCTCTGAGGCTTGGATTGTTAGGAATACTTACCAATATTGTGACTATGAGGGTGTAAGTATTGTGTAAATATGTTAATTTACCATGCATGTCCTAGCATAGGGCAAGAATGCCATAAAGCTTCCCAGGGTAAAAGTACAAATACTTAAAAGACTCATTTTCCTTGAAGTTCCTCTCTGAGATGTAACGGGATGAATGCCTAGTGGAAGGGATAACATTAGTTTAACAAGATGATATATTTCAAGTGGAAAAACGTTTTCTGAATTAAGAATATGAGACAATTAAAGATACAAAGCTATCTACAATAGTGTTTTTTGCAAGGAAGGCCAACATTGTGCCTCTTAAAAGAAACAGAAGAACAAGAGCACAAATGCCCTCAAGATTGCTGCGGAAAACACTCCCCACATATTCCTTTCTCTTTCTCTTTTCCTTCTCTTCCATTTTCCTTTTTGTGAACCACCTCAGCCCTTAATCTGATACAGTCTGAAGTTAGAAATTTATGAAGCATTTCCAAGTTAGGAATCTTTTTTCTTAGGGGGGGTTCACTTAGTTTCAGAAACACCCAGTTTTTAGGGTGAACCAGAGCTACAAAAGAAAGAGATGGTTCAAGATTGTAGATGAGAATTTTGAGGCTGAGTTATTTTAAGAGTGTAGAATTCATAAGAGGAATTTTCCCATTATGATATAAAAATACTCTAGGATTCAGGATTGAATGAAGGAGAAGACCATTTTGAGAGCTTTTGGAGAAAAATATATGTGGTAGTAACAATTATCAGGAATCCCTGGGTGACCCAACCATTAACACACTTGACTGTTAACCGAATTCATTGGAAGTTAGAATGCACTCCGAGGCCCTTGGCAATCTACCTCTGGAAATGTCAGCCATTGAAAACGTTATGGAACTGCTCTGACACACATGGGATAACATGAGTTGGAGGTGACTTCTACCAATTCCTCTTTTAATTATCTAAGTTTAGGAAGGATTCCTGAGGCAAAGTTTGTTGTGTCAAAAACTTTGGGTAATGAAGGTGACAAACTAAAAGTTCTCAGAATGGATTAAAACAAAATAAATGAAAAACCAAACCCACTGCCATCGAGTGGATTCTGACTCATAGTAACCCTATAGGACAGAGTAGAACTGCACCTTAGGGTTTCCAAAGCTATAAATCTTCGTGGAAGCAGATTGACTCATCTTTCTCCCACAGAGCAGCTGGTGGGTTTGAACCACCAACCTTAGCAGCAGAATGCCTTAACCTCTGCACTCCTAGAGCTTCTTGAGAAAGGATTAGACTTACTCTAGAGAGTGATTTCTCAGGTAACTCATTAGGGAAGAGTCAAGGAGGCTGAAAAGTAGAGGTGTGCTTGGAAGAGCAAAGGCTTATGTGATGGTGGTTTCTTTGGGCATTATAAACATCTTTTCTGCCTTGTACTTTATGTGAAGCAAACTTAGAGAGAAAATGGCAGGGTACAGCGCATGGAGTTTTGGGAAAAGAAGCTCTACTAGTGTGCTCTGGTGATGACAGCCAGGAAAACAGAACCACTTTGGAGGTTAACGTTCTGAACAGAAATAAAACAGAACATAAATACCAGCTAGACAATTTTGAACATGCAGCCCAGCATTCCAACCTGACAGAAAAGAACAGATGAGCCTCCAGCCAAACTTCTAAAACCTAGAAGTGATAGATACAGCTGTTTGGAAACGTGAAGTGAACATACTTGGTGTTGGGGAAAGTATGGCTCTAAGTGAACAGCCGTTTAGCTGATCTGGAAATGAAGGGGAGACTACATTTAAATGCCAGTCAGTCCCTATTCTTAGAGCTCAACTAGAGGACAGAAGAAGTGGATAAAAGTATGCTCTTGATGTGGTTGGACAAAAACCATGCTTATCCCCTTATGTTATCGTCATTATATTATAATAAACCGTTCATTTTTGTGTGGTAAATAACAATGCTGACACACTCCCAAAATAATGCAAAGCATATGGGTCACAACTGTTTTTAACTAAAAACTTCTCTAAAGATTTATTTAGGTTCCTTAATTATAGAGTGGTTTGGAAGACTGGCATGTGGTTTCAGTTTATAGTTCCAAATGCTGGCCTTGATGATGGGTACGTGCTAATAGTGCCAGAGAGAAAGAGGAGCAAGATCGGGAGGGTGGCTTGTGTTCTTCAGGGACTTCGCTATTGCCATTTTTAAAAAATTAGGATCCAGATCAGCGTTTGATGTAAGTCTGATGAAATTTATACTGTACTTGAGATAAGTGCTAGTAGTACAGGCCAACTTTCCTAGTGCTTAAGTACTTCACTTGGTAAATTTACACATCAGCTTGAAACCAGTGACTCTCCAGAGTCCTGAAAGAATGTCCCTTTTAAGCCTCTATTTTATATTAAGATTATAGCCTTCATTAGATGAATCAAGCCCAGTCACTGGGAGCAGCAGCTAACTCTTTCTATCTAGATAGAAAAAAGAAAAAAAGTGTTCAACTTAGGGTTTTTTTTTTTTTTTTTTTTTTTTTTTTTTAACTTTACTATGATTTGGGTGGCAGTTTATAGAACAAATTCATTTTCCATTCAGCAGTTCATACACATTTTTTTTTTTTGAGACGTTGACTGTAATCCCCATAATGTAACCATTCTCTTCCCACTTCCTGGCTGTGGTTACCTTGTCCTGTGTCCTTCTTTCCTTTGCAATCCTGCCCTCTGAGCTCTTTCCTTATGTAAATGCTGCCCTTTAGATCTTCCCTGGTTGATTGTTCTATAGAGTGCACCTCCCTGGTGTAATTTGTTCATTTTATAGGCCAGTCTGTTTGGCCTAAAGGTTAAGGCAGCAGGAGTGAGTTCAGTTCCAGGCCCCAAGGGTGACTAGGGGCCATAGTCTCCTGTGGTTTCACCAGTATATATCAGACCAGTAAGCATGTTCTTTTTCTTTCTTTTTTTTAAATGATTTTGAGTTTTTATTCCACATTTTTCTCCCACTCCATCCAGGATCTCCAGTTTTGATCCCTTTCTACCTACTTGGCAGTGGTCACCAGGCACTATCTAGTTCTGGTTTCAGGGTCGTGTAGGCTGATGTTCCCATGGTCGCTAGTCCCTTGGACTAATTGTTTGCATGCATCTTTGATTTTCTTTGCTATAGGTGAGGATGGGGTAGTGCCTCACAAGCTTTTTAGATCCCAGTTGCTTCTTATCAAAGTAGGATATAGAGCAATGTTTTTGTGTGCTGTGTTATGCAAATTGAGCTTGATATCCTCTCAACTTAGATGTTTTGACTTGAATTAAATGTCAAGGTCATTTGATAATCATGTAAAGCAGCCGTGTGTGTGTGTGTGTGTGTGTGTGTGTGCGCGCGCGCGCGCGCGCGTGCGCGCGCATGTGCTTGTATGTGTGCACATGTGCATGTAATTTGTGATAGGTGGTTCTGCATGTTAGAAGTAATTTTGTATCATTTTGGGTCTAGTAATATAAAGCCCAGTTGCAGTCTTGAGAGCATGGAAAAGAGACAGTTCACAAAGAGTTCAGTAAAATGGGATGGTTGGAAAAGTTCATTTGTATTTGGCATAATGCACTTTCTGGGTTCCTTGCCAATGATCATATTGATAGTGGGATCCATGAGCTATTATCTGGTAGGAGGAGTGGAAAGAGAGAAAGCCTAATAGGAAATCTAGAAGCCTAATAAGAAATCTATGCAATATTTTCCTTCTTGCATGAGAGCTATAGAAGAAATGAATTTCCTAACGTTTCCCAAGCTTCACGGAGTTTACTCTAGTCATGACTTTGTCAATACTTGGGGAAAATCCACCCATTAATTCAATCACTCATTTACTCATAATTTGCTGTTGATTGCCTCTATGTTTATAGCCCTGTAGATGACACACAGATTAAATAGATAGAGATGTTTAGCCCTATAGAAGCTTACATAGGGAATAAGAAGATGTGTGCACAATTAATTATAATACATTATAGAAAGATTTCTAACATTTATACAGAGCTTTGTAACTTTCAGAGCATTTTCATAAGGTTTAACTTAATCCTTTAAGGTAGGTCTGTAGCTGTCTCCCCCAATCTGTAGATGAAGAAAGCCAAGTTCAACCAAGGCGAATGACTTGCTCACTGTAACATAGATGGCGAGTTGTGCATTTGGGCCCCACGGAATTGTATCCAGGATATTTTCTGCTTCCCTATTAACTGTTCTTTCCATTACCCCTGTTACGCAGTGGGGAAGCTTGCTCCCACCTCAAGGAATCAGAACATGAAGCATGAGACCACCAAACCACTTTGGAGGGTGACCAGGGCTTTGGTTATGGCTGAAAAGGATTTGAGAGCAAGGAAGACATGCCAGGCAGAAAGAGATCAGCATATACTGTTCATATTGACAAGCGAAAGCCTCGAGAAAGACTTGTGCTAGATTTTTTTCATTTTGTCTTTCATCCATACATTCATTCAGCAAAATTCATTTGAAGTGTACTTACTAAGATCACAGCCATTGAAAACGAAATGGAGCGCAGTTCTACTCTGAGGGAATCCTTGGGTGGTACTAGTGGTTTAGTGTTCAGCTACTAACGGAAAGCTTGGCATTTGAATCTACCCAGAGGCACCTCAGAAGAAAGGCCTGGCAGTCTACTTCTGAACAAGCACAGCCCTGAAAACCCCATGGAGTATAGTGCTACTCTGAAATACGTGGGGTCTCCATGAGCTTGTGTCAACTTGATATTCTAAGTAAGGCACAGGGAGCTCTGGTGGCGTAGTGCCTACAGCATTTGACTGATAACCAGAAGGCTGGCGGTTCAAACCCACCAGCCACTCCTCGGAAGGAAGACTGGGCAATCTACTTCTGTAGAGATACTGTCTCGGAAACCTAAGGAGGGGTTGCTGTGAGTTAGAAACAACTCGATGGCAGTGAGTTTTTTTTTTTTTTTAAATATAAGACATCGGATTAATCGATGTGAAGGTTACGAGGGTTCAGGGTGGTTCACTTGAGCATTTCACAGTAGTCTAACTGGGAGAGAAGATATGTCCACAAATAATTGTAAGAGAGTATGTTGAGAGGGGGAATAAGGAGATACATAATATTTCTGGATTCAGGCTATGGCTCTTCTGGTATTGTGGACAACTCATGCTACCTCAACATTGGGAAGCTAGCATTTACTTTGCAGAGCTGCTTTGACGCTTAAATGTTAGAAATATGAGAACACTTCATTTTTTCCTGGCCCATTGAAGGTGCTCAGTAAATTGTGAATATTAATGTCTCCACATAACTTTTGAAGAAAGCCAAAGCCTTTGATTAGCATAAAGGGCCCTCTGTGCTCTCTTTGGTCAAATTTAAACATTTCCTATACCCTAGCCCCTCAGTCCCTGCCCCCTATTGTCCTTTCATGTGTATCCTGGTTGCTGGTAAGCTATCTAAAATGCAAGAGGCAGTGTATCCATCTCAGTGAGCAAGAGAAGCGATCACATTGGCAGTGTGACTTCACCAAGTTATGGCTTCTCATGCACAATTTATCATCTCTGAGTGGGATTAATAGTAATTTTTTCTTTGTAGTTTTGTTGTGAGATTTAAAACATTTAAGTATAAAGGGCTTGGGGACAGTGCTCCTGTGTTGCTTTTATCAGCTGTGATTGCTATCTTGTGGCGCCACTCTTTCACCTTCAGACCTGCATGGTGGCTCCCTAGCTTTTGGGTTCTTCATTTGGAGACTGCCCGTTCATCTGTACGCCTTGCTCACACTTCCCTCCTTTATGCTTTGTCTTCTAGTAGTGTGGTACTGTACAGCCCCTCATTCTCACCCCCATAGTGTTTTGGAATCTGCCTTCAATGGCCTTTGTCTTGCTCATTCATTCTTTAAGACCAACTTTTACACCTCTTATAGATTCTCAACTTCAGTCCTCACCTACTTGAGGGCCCTCTGGTTCTGCAGTGTTTCCTATGTAGAAGACATGCTTTTATCATTTCCCTTGCCATATTGGGTTGCCTTTTTCTATTTGTGTTTCTCTCCTCTCCTTTTGACTATAAGATCTCACGAAAGAAGGAGCTAAGCCCAAATGATCTCTATGTTCTCAGCACTTTCCACACTTCTTGACACACGGGAGACTCAAAAAGTCCTTGTTGATGAATGAATAACAAGAGGAATTTTACCTATTTTAAACACACATTCAAAATTAGTTTTTGTTAGTTAACAAAATCAAAACTCAAGCTCACTGCTGTCAAGTCAGATCTGATTCATAGCAATCCCTCCTTGGGTTTCCCAGGTGGTATCTCTACAGAAGTAGATTGCCCAATCTTCCTTCCAAGGAGTGGCTGGTGGGTTTGAACCACCAACCTTCTGGTTAGCAGTCAGATGCATTAGGCACTGAGCTCTGGCTTTGTTAGTTAGAGGGGAAATATTTTGAGGAAGTAAAGGTCTACATGAAGACTGACCTGTCCTTAGTTGATAGGGGCCCTTTGTCCCCATTGGGGGTGTGTGTGAAGTTTAGTGGTCTGGGATTAGACAACAACTGTGCCAAACCTGTAGTACCATTATGCCTCTGGTTTCAGATGTTTGTTTGTGAAGATAGTCATTGTATATTTAGCTTAGTTATAATAACACCCGCTTGGTATTTTATGCTAATGTTCTAATATTTGAAAAGATTTTTTTCCTTGCTGTTTTGCAACTTTGATATGTTGATAGATATTGTTCTGAAAATCTTAACATTATCCAGGTGTGGACTTGTGATCTAACATTTTCTCCTTGGTTCTCTGAATTTTCTGAATTTTAATAAAATGAGTCATAAGCATAGCATATGGCTTCAATAGAGTGTATCAACGAATCAAAGTCATTTTGGTTACTAGAGAATGCATGGGGAAAAGTAGTATGGGCCATAAAATGGATTAATTGATTTTAAGAATTTGAAGGAAATAAGATGTGATTCTTGTTAGCTAAAGCATATCAGAGTTGGAGACAGACTTTGTAGAGAAGCGATTCTGTCTCCTTGGGTAGTGATACTCAATAAATTCTTTGCTTTCCTGCTTCAAAAATAAATACACAAATAAAGCCTATCAGAGTTGCCCTTTAAACAACCAGTGGTTACATCTGGTAAATATGTAATAACGATCTGAGTTCTAAGGACTATTCCCCTCTTGTTCCCTGTAGCTTTGCCCTGTCAGATGAAGCATATCGATCCCTACGAGATCAAGATAAAGACCAATGTATTCTCATTACTGGGGAAAGTGGAGCAGGAAAAACAGGTAAGGCCACCACCAGCAACCTTGCTTTCCCCTCTGTAGAAGGTAATTGGTGCACAGAATGACCACAGCAAAGAGAGTGGGGGAGTGAGGGTGTGGGGGTGGGGGCTGCTTATCAGCGTGGAATGTCATAGGGCCTCAGTGAGGTTTCCTTTTGTGATTAGGTTCTCGAAGGAGTTTAGGCTGTGAAGGACTTGTCCCATTGCTCATGTGAAGCAGCAAGACAACTATCAAAGGGGTTCCAACTTATAAAGGAGTCTAGTGCACCAGGCACTCCTTGGAAGGAAGGTTGGGCAGTCTACTTCCGTAGTGATACTGCCTTGGAAACCCAAGGAGGGGTCTCTATGAGTCGGGTCCAACTTGATGGCACATAACAACAACAACAACAACAACAACTGTGCTGTATTCTGGGAGCTTGGTAGTGTAGTACCTAAGGCACTTGACTGCTAAGCAGAAGGCTGGTGGTTCAAACCCCCTAGCCACTCCTCGGAAGGAAGGTTGGGCAATCTACTTCCATAATGTTACCTCCTCAGAAACCCAAGGAGGGGTTGCTATGAGTCCAGGCTGACTCCATGGTAACAACAACAACAACAACAACAACAACAGTGGTGTATTCCAGACCTTGCTGTTGCTGTCCTTGGGTACTTCAAGGTCTTTGACCCTTCCTCCCAGACACCAAAGCCTTTGTACACTTGCAGAGTTAAACAACACTTCCCCATGGAATGCCAATTCCCTTGAGTGTAAAGAGGCTGCAAATATACCTTATTTTTGCTAAAAAGTAGGGAAGACGACAGGAAATTGCTGCATGTAGTTCTAGAGAAGTGTTCCTCTGAAGCCTAAAGAGTTGAGATTTTTGTACATATTTTTTAGACAGGCAGACGATCTCCCCATGAAGCAAACTCCCAGTTGGTGAGGGGAGAAGCTATGCTTTTTTCTTGTGTTTTAATAAAAACAGTGTGATTGATGGTCTTGAGTGATTTTACACATGGTGCCCAGCGACCTGGGAAAGATTCAAAAGAACTTCATTCTCTGAGTCCGACTGGAGAGGTTAAAACCACTACTGTCACTGAGTTTCTTTGATGGGACTAATGCAGAGATGAAACAGGAAGGGAAGATGAGGGAGATGGTATTTTCGTAATGTTTTACACATCTGCTTTGAAAGATTTTTCTATCTGCAACCCATTCCTTCCTCTACTTTTTTTTTAAGGAGTACCTCCTTTCTTCCCACCAATGTAGCTTAAGAAATAGTGCCCAGATATGTGTGTCCCACTCCTTTCCTAGAGCTCTTTGGAAACACAGTGCACCATTTCTTTTCAGGGTTTGCCAAGTTCTAGGGTCTGCATGGATGGCAAGGGAAGGAAAAGGACTGGCATGTAGGAATCCACAAGTCACAGAAGTGGTAGACTCTTATAGATGGAAGGTATTTTCGTTAAAGACAGTGTAGTATCTCCAGAAGACAGCCAAATTCTTCATTATTATTTTGTAGTGATGGAAGGTTCACCACATTGTAATACTCCCTGCTGAATTTGTGATACAGATTCAGCTAACAAAAGTTCTACCTCACGTAGAGTTCAGTTTTGCCTTCACCCTTGGGCTCTAACTCTGGCATCTCTGGAGCCTTACCACATTAGTCTGCTTTCTCTTCTATAAGACAATCACTCAGTTATTTGAAGATCACCATCATATCTCTAGGATTAAATGTCCCTTTTCTTCCAAAAACTTCTCATGTGATAAACATTCATTTATTCATTCATCCAGGAAAAAATTACTGAGTCCCTGCTCTGTGAAAGGTACAGTACTAGGTACTAGTGATAGATCCCTGAGCCAGATACCATCCCTGCCCTTTCCGTATTAGTTTACAGTCTAGTAGAGAAGATAAAAAGAAGCTCTGGTGGTATAATGGTTAAAGCATTTAGCTGCTAACCAAAAGGTTGGAGGTTCAAACCCGTCAGGTTCTCTGTGGGAGAAGGATGAGGCAGTCTGCTTCAATGAAGATTTACAGCCTTGGAAACCCTATGCATCAGTTCTATTCTGTCCTAAAGGATTGCTGTGAATGAAAATGGCAATGGTTTAGAGGAGATAATAGTAGCTTTCTACTATTTATGTACATACATGTGTATGCATGTATGCATACAAATTATATACAAAATATTAAATATAGTGAGGGAAAAGTACAGGATACTTATAAGAGCATGTAAGAAGAAATGATTTTGTTCCAAAGTCCTTCACCATCATATAGTATGACCTAATGCTAATGACGTGCTAACTTGTTGGTACATTTCATAAACCCACATTGCCAACAGCTAAACAGAGTATGTGGCCCTGATTATAGTGGGACTTAATGCACATATATTGTCTCATATTTTTCTTCTCATCAAGCAAGATGTTGTAGGTTTTTTACAAATGAACTGTTAACTCAAAACTTCTCAATCTCGTATTGTTCAACAAAATTAAACTTACGTGTAGAATTTCTTAGTGTTCTCTAGTATTTTATTTAATCTTCATTATGACTAAAGATATATATATACATATATATGTTGTTGTTGTTGTTATGTGCCGTCGAGTCGACCTGACTCATAGCGACCCCTCCTT
>NW_006921588.1:3604507-3626671 GCF_000298275.1 Orycteropus afer afer | reverse complement strand
ATCAATTTGTATCTAAGTGCATCAACAGAAGTGGGTGTGGTCGCTGGTTTGCTTAGTCTTGGCAAATTCTTCATCTCCTTTGAAACATGCATTCCATGAAGACAACACATCCACTAATTAACTGTATCCATAGATGACTTCCTACTTTTCAGAGATTAGTTAACTACACCACCTCTTTTTGATGTGAGATACCATTTCCTGGTGGGCTCATGTACCTTCCTTACTGAGGAATGAAGTGGAAGTTGTTGGTGCTGTTTCAGAGGGCTGGTATTCATTCTTTTTGGAATAACAGCAATAACAAAAGCACTTCATTCCTCTTGTAGAAACCATGTAGAGTTCATTCTTTGCATCAGTTTTCTCTCTGTATATTTTCCTACTCAGTAATGCCCTGTTCACTGACTAAAACCTTTTCTCCCTGTCATCTTTCTGCATCGAGACCTTCCTGGGAGTCTTTGCCTTGGTCACAGGCTGCAGAATGGACAGGTGCTTCTCCAGCCTTTTCACCTTCTATGGTATTAGGGCCACTTTATTTACAGTGCACACAGTAGCTCCTGCTTCAGACAGGAAGCTGGTGTGGGTTACCACAGACTTCTTGAGCAGAGCTTCTTAAACCTTCCATGATAATCACCAGGTCTTCTTCCCTTCCAATCTGTTGCTGACTGATAAAATAAGAAACGAAATATTGGAAAAATAAAAGAAGTCATAGAAAATTCAAACCCTATTTTTTAAATGTTAGTTTCAACCTACAAGCTGTTCTATCAAACTACTATGAAAATTTCTAAAAGCCAACTTGCTTGTGCAGACCTGTAAGAGTCCATGGTCTGGCTCTGGACCTTGGACTTCACTTTGAATAGTGTAACCCTGGAGGTCACCAGAAGTCTATATCTTGTTTTCTGGCTACTGGACTTCCTAGGTCATGAGCTACAAGTGTCTTAGAACTCCATTACCACCAAAAGTGCTGGTGCTGGTAGGTAGGCACTTTTCCCGAGAGCTGCTGCTTTTTAAAATACACTTAGCCATCCTCTTCCATTGTTGTTGATCCATGAGCCTCCCCTTTTCATTTATAGATCTCAACAGATTTCTCCCATCTCAGATTTTGCCTGCCTACTGACTCTCATGGGAGCTCTGGTAGCATAGTGCCTAAGGCACTTGACTGCTAACCAGAAGGCTGGCTGTTCAAACCCACCAACCACTCCTCGGAAGAAAGGTGGGGCAATCTACTTCCTTAGTGTGTTAGATTGGGTTCTGTAGAGAAAAACAAAAACCAGCAAAGTGTATATATATATTTATAGAGAAAGAGAGAGAGAAATTTATCTTAGGAAAATGGCTCACAAGCGTATAGAAGCTGACAAGTCCAAGCCGAAAAGTCCAAGTCTCTGGAGGAGATGGGGCTTGTGGCCGCCTTGGCTTCCGCAAGCACAGGGGAGCCAAGAGATTCAAGCTGGCATGCAGTACACTGGTTGTTGACTCCAACAAAAGACGAATCCAAGATCTCCAGGCCGAGCAGTGGGCCGCTCACTCAAGGAAGTCTGTATTTCGCACACCAGGTTTCCAACCCCTCAAGGAATGCGGCTCTTCCCAGAATGTCCTTGGATATCTTGGAAGCAGGCCACACCCCTAGGGAAACTCCCCTTGGGCAGACTGGCCACTCAGAACACAGTCATCTGATCCCATCATGGGAACAACCACACAGAACTGGGGTCCAGCCAAGTTGACACACAGCTCCAACTATCACACTTAGTGATACTGTCTGAGAAACCCAAGGAGGGGTTGCTATGAGTTAGGTCCGACTCGAGGGCACATAACAGCAACAACAACACTGACTCATCTTTTTCAATTTTTCTTTCATTGGGAAAGCAGTGGCACCAAAATTATTTCCATTTTTTTTTTATGATTTTGGTTATCTTTAGTGTATAGATTTGGGTAAAGTCTAGATTTTGTGTTTTGTTAAAAATCTCTTACAGAAATTACTTTAAGGGGAAGTAGAATGATGGAAGAGAATATAGAGACACAGACTGGTAGCGTGAGGAGTTTGGAAAGGAGGTTTCATCTCAATTCTGAGAGGAAAAGGAATGCTAGGTCATTTGTGAAATGTTAAATCATCTTACTCACTAAAATTGTTTTTGAGTATATGTATATATTAAAAGAAAGGAGAGTAAATATTAAAGGAACAAAAGAGGAAAACTAACTTTTATGAGGGTATGGAATGTGCTAGTGTCCCTAAAAGAAACCAAACCCACTGCCATCGAATTGATTCCTATTCATAGTGACCCCCACTGAGTTTCCAAGGCTGTAAATCTTTACAGAAGTAGATTGTCTCATCTTCCTTCCAGAGTCCCTGGGTGGTGCAAATAAGTTGACATACTCAGCTGCTAACTGAAAGGTTGAGTCCATCCTGTGGTGCCTCGGAAGAAAGGTCTGGTGATCTACTTCTAAGAAAATCAGCCATTGAACACTCAATGGAATACATTTCTACTCTGGTACACATTGGGTCACCATGAGTTGGGATGGACTCCATGCAATGAGTTTGGAATGTACTATATACTTTACAAATAGTGTCTCTTTTCAGTAAGAAACTTTATTCATTAGCTTATATGGAACCACTATGTAGTAACAGAGGGCTTATTTTATAAGAAGTAATTAATTTAATGAGTTCATAAACCCCCCTTGGCAGAAGATGACGTTATTGGTCTTAAACATCGGAGATACTCTTAAGCTGTAGTGTTATATACTGTAGGAGCTTAGGGAGAGGCGTGAGCTCTTTGAATCCACTGGAATTCCATTTACTTCATTACTGCTATGCTTAATAAAAAATTCATCATGCCTCATAAAAGTACTCAAGTATTTCTAAGCAGTGAACTCACCGTTTACTGTCATGAACACAAATCGTTTGTGGAGAACCATTCAAGCCCTCATAGGGAACAGGGAGGCAGAACATAAGGGCACCATCATAAAACTACATTTTTCCAAGGACCTCAGAATAAATCTGTGGACCTGAGAAGATGGTCTTGACAAAAGAAAACATTATAAATTATTTGATTTCTAGTTTTATAGTTACATCAGTTTCTAGGAACTCTTTAGCTGTCTGCTAGAGTTATGAAGCCTGCCTTGCTCATTAAGATCTTTGGTTCTGAACCTCACATGACCTTGTACTACTTCACATTTGTGATAGTTCTCTGACTCCATCAGTGTTAGAGATGTCACTCACTTACGTAGCCTAAACATTGATGAGTGTTTCACAACACTGAAAAATACCCATGTTGAAGCAGCAAAGCAAAGCAAAGTCAAGGCCAGAGTGTATGAGCTTTGTTGTGTTTCTTCCCCTGTGAGAATGAGGATCCACATGTCCTTTATGAATTACCAGAGATGATGTGGCTCTCTTTCAGAAGAAGGTTATGTGCAATTTTATTTCAATAAAAATATCACCAGTCAAAGGCTGCATCTCTCATTGCATGACCCTTGCTTTTTTGTATCATGATTGACGCAGTTCATTTCTGGCTGGCAGACCTAACTGCATGTGTTGCAGCTGGATTATGTTGTAACAATGCAGATCATGTCTCCTGAAAAGACTATTCCTCCAAGTTGCAATGTGCTTGTTTCATTGTACATAAACAGCCTTGTTCATTTAGGTGTTTCTTACTCTGTCAAAGACTACTGAGCCACCAGACCTATCTAAGTTCAGTCCCTAGAAATACTTGGGTACCTTAACCTAGGACATAAGCACCAAAAACCAGAGCTGTTGCCATTGAGTCAATTCTGACTCACAGTGACCCTATAGGACAGAATAAAACTCCCCCACGGGGTTTCTACGGCTTTAAATCTTTATGGAAGCAGATTGCCCTATCTTTACATCTTTCTCCTTCAGAGTGGCTGGTGGGTTTGAACTGCCAACCTTTTGGTTAGCAGCTGAGTTCTTAACCTAGGACATAGAGAGCTGTAAGGGAGATAAATATATCATTATGTGTATGTATAAATGTGTGGCTCTCTATATTATATATGACATGATATATATTGTACCTGATATAACAGCTGTCTGTGAGTATGCATAAATACCTCTTTACTACTCAATTAATTTATTAGAACCTCTGTGAGAAGGATTTAGAATAAGCCTTTCTTATGTTCATAGCAGATGTAGTGGTGGTTCAGAGGTAGAATTCTTACTTTCCATGTGGGAGACCCAGGTTTGATTCCCAGCCAGGGCACTTCATGAATAGCCTCCGTCCTTTTGTTAGTGGAGGCTCATGTGTTGCTATGATGCTTCACCAGTTTCCATACCAAGATGGCAGGGAAGAAAAGCTTAGTGAGCTGCTTCTGAAAACAGTGAGTGAGAACTCCAGGGATCACAATGATTTCATCCCCAAGTGACCATAGGATTACACAGGACTGGGCAGCATTTTCTTCCCTTTTTCATGGGGGCCTACTGAAAGGGCTTGGGGGCAGTATGCTCCTCTGACTTCCTCTAACTTTACAAGTAGGAAACTGAGTCACCATCAACAGCCCATGGCTTATTCCTATGAGGCCAGACATGCCACCACCCTCCAGCCTTTTTACCAGTTCTGACCTATGTGTCCCTCCCATGGCACTCACTGCTCTGCTGGGTTTGATAATTTGTTGCAGTGGCCACACAGAACTCATAGACAGTACTCACAATTATGAGGTTTATTGGGGAAGTAACAGGTTACAATCCAGGTTCAGGAATTGCTCAGGATACAATTCTTCAGGGCAGTCTCCCCCCTGCTCTGCTCAGGCACGCCTCTCTGGCCCTTGGCCTCTCAGCCTGGCCTCTGCTCTGCTTGGGCAAGTGGTACAAAGCTCTTTGAGTTCTGCTGACAGATGCATGTAGATGCACCCCACTCTGCAGCAAGCCTCCTGCCCAAAGGTATTCGCTTCCACACTCTGGGCTGGCAAGCCTGCTGCTCTGTCTGGAGCTTCTTGGTTCCTCAGCCAATCATCTCAGCTGGTTGTCTCAGCTTTCTCTCTGCAGGGTTCTCAGGTCCAAGGATGCATGCACTCCACTCTACCTCCAGCTCTTCTCTCTTGATGGCAGTGAGATCCTCGTTTCTGCCTCTAAGAGGGCTCATTGTAAGCCCAGTAGCATAGCAAAACTCATATTAGAATTCCATGTACCTTATTTGCATGGTCCCATCCAGTAATCTGGTGGGAGTCACAAAGACTGGCTAGAAAAGCCATACTAAGTTATTCTCTGCACCAACGTCCCCATGAATTGAGGACCGATGTGACAGCAGCTATCAGTAATACTTTTCTTATCCTGACACAGTGATTGAATTCAGATGTAGCCTACTCAGTTAACACACATAGGTTTGAAATCTTACAGGAGGATTCCCATCCTTTCATCTCTATGGTGTCTTAGTTATCCAGTGCTGCTATAACAGAAATAGCACACGAGGATGGCTTTAACAAATTTATTCTCTCACAGTTTAAGAGGCTAGAAGTCTGAATTCTGGGCACTAGCTGTTGTTGTTGTTATGTGCCATCGAGTCAGACCTGACTCATAGTGACCCCTCCTTGGGTTTGCAAGGCAGTATCACTACAGAAGCCCAACCTTCCTTCTGAGGAGTGGCTGGTGGGTTTGAACTGCCAGTCTTCTGGTTAGCAGTCAAGTGCCTTAGGCAAGATGCTGCCAGAGCTCCTAGGGCACTAGCTGTAGGGGAAGGCTTTCTCTGTTGGTTCTCAGGGAAGCTCTTTGTCTCCTTTCAACATCTGTGGGCATTCCTTGGAGATCTCTGTGTGTTTTGCTATCCGTCTTCCCCTGGGTCTAGGAGTTTCTTAGCACAGGGATCTCAGGTTCTTCTCTCTTGGTGGTACAGAGGGCCTACTTTCTCTACCTTTGATCTCTTATAAGATAAAATGTGATGCAGGCCACACTCCAGGGAACCTCCCCTTTCATGGGATTAGGGCAGTGACCTGGCTAAGGGTGATGATTTAAGTAAAGTTGATCCATCCACCCTAATCCTACCTCATTAGCATAACAAATGACACCTAATCTTCTTTAACATAACCTAATCTTGCTTCATTAACCACAGGCAGAGGTTAGAATCTACACCATGGCACAAGATGGAGGATAATTACATTTGATCATAATATGGAGTACGGTCACATAGTACTGGGAATTATGATCTAGCCAAGTTCATACATACTTTTTGGGGACACAATTCAATGCATGACCTGTGGTCTATTAAGATGTTTGGGTTTTGCTTTTCTTATTCACCCATTACTCGTTCACAGTGCTTTCCTTCATAAGAAATATAGAATATATTTCTATGTGCATTGTACATCATTCAGATACAGTGCATGGTGCCAGAAAATACAGAGTTAAATTGGTTATCATTTACTGCCACAGGAATTTTAACGCCCCAGAATCATAAACTATCATCAAGATAGTTTGTATTCTACTCTTTGTAGAAATGAATTCTGACTCAGCTATTCATGAAGTATTTGATCACAGACTGTTTGCTTGTTAGTGCAGAAGATCTGCTAAACCCTAAACAGTTTGCCATTTTTCAGTTAGAATAGATTTTCATCTCAATATTGCAGATTTCTTTAAGAATTCATATTTTCTTGAATATGACTTTTGATGAATTTTAGGAATTCAAGTTACATCCAGACATGTATGTATTTAAATTTGCATGCATACGGTATCTTTGAGTTAGAAAAAATCATGAAACAAGAATTGATTCTAAGCAATGCTGTTGGGTTGTGCCAGTATCTTTATGTCTAAAAATGGCAGTGCTTTTCAGAATTTTAATACATATGAAGAATTTGTTGTTGTTGTTGGGAGCTCTGGTAGCATAGTGGCTAAAGCACTTGACTGCTAACCAGAAGGCTGGCGGTTCAAACCCACCAGCCACTCCTCGGAAGGAAGGTTGGGCAATCCTACTTCCATAGTGATACTGCCTTGGAAACCCAAGGAGGGGTCGCTATGAGTCGGGGCCGACTCGACGGCACATAACAACAACAACAACAACATGAAGAATTTGTAGTGTGAGATCATTTTACATTTTACCCAACATACATGAAAGATTATGGCTACTGGATTGATATATGTACAGTCTCACTCCAACATATTATATTAGAAAATAATTAGTTTTATTCTCATTGCTAGGTCTTGCTTACTTGGTCCCAATAGCAGTTAACATGATTCAGAAACTGCACTTGCAACATGGAGGATGATGGTCAATTCTTGATTCTCCTCAGAAATATATCCATAATTTTTTCTGTTCAAGGAGTCATTACATAATGATTTGATTTGGATAAATATCTAAATATTTGAATACAGATCCAAATTTATTTGAACTTTGGCACAAATGGAGAAAAAAGGAAATGAACCAGAAATACTTCTATTACTTCCTGTTTCTAGTAAGATAAAATATGAAAACAGCTCCTAAACTTTGTTTGTCCTTAACACTCATTCTCACTGGTTTATTCATTTCTCTAAAGCAGTGATTATTTCATGAACATTTGAGTTTAGAGATCAGCTATTGTGTCAGGAAAAGAGTATAAGGGTGTCTCTTTTGGACAATAAGACTTTATATATCACCTTCCAAAAATGATGTATTAAAATGAGCCCAGGAATAGAATTCCCAAAGATACTTAAGAATCTGAACATGGAATTTTTTTCTAACAACTTGGAAATAAGTATTCTTCAAGTATATTTTAAAATTGAATTACTTGAATAGGTTTTACAGTTAACCATAAAAATGATTCCTAGTTTTAATTTCAGTTAATAAATCTTCATATGCCAGTAGATATTGTGAGATTGTATATAGTTTTGACAGTCAGATGATGTAAGTGCAAACTGAATCCCATGAAATCTGCTCCTGGGTGCCATTTTTGAAGACCCAAGAGGACCTGATCCCATCTTATCCTGGTCATTAAAAGGTCTCTGAGAGGCCAAGGCAAGCCCAAAGTCCACCAAAGGGTTTGTTATAGATTGAATTATGTCCCCCCAAAATATGTGGTGTAAATCCTAACCCCTATGCCTGTGGTTATGACCCAGTTAGGGAATGGGCTGTCTTTGTTAAGCTAATGAGATAGGATTAGCATACGGTGTATTACAAGTCAATCCCTTTTGAGATATAAAAAAGATTAAACAGGCAAGTAGAGGAGAGATAGAAAAGATAGATGCCAAGACGCATGTAGTTCTCCAAGGAACCAGGGAGCAGAACCTGAAGAAATAAGGGCTGTCCTCCAGAACCAACAGAGAGACAAAGCCTAGAGCTTGTGCTCTGACTTACAGCCTCCTAGACTGTGTGTTCTGGTTACGTAGTGCTGCTCTGACAAGAATATACCACAGATGGGATGGCTTGAACAAACGAGTTTATTCTTACAATTTGGAGGCTTTAAGTCCAAGTTCACTTTGAGAAAAATATGGCAGTCTGTGAATGTTAGCCTTGGAAACCCTATGCAGAAATTCTTTTCTGTCCTGTGAGGCTGCTATGAATCAGAATCAACTTGACAGCAGTGGTGGGTGGGGTAGGTGGGAATAGGGAGCAAGAATGCTGCTGAGCAAAGATGGTTGCTGGAGAAAGCAAGTTTGTAGGTGAGTTGCATCAGAGGCCAATCAGCACAGTTGGAATTCAGGGGGTGATTGAGGAGAGTGGCCCCAGTGAGGTAGACCAGAGAGCACAGGAGTCAGGAACTTGCTGGAAGGCAGCCTCATCTGAACATGAAAGATTAGAGAGCAGAGAGCCTAGAAGGAAGGTATCCTGAAATGACAAGAAGAGTTCCAGCTTGGACTAGTGGGTAGAATGATATGTGGCACCAGGGAGTCAAATGAAATGTTGTATCTTATAAACTCCTTCTCTGTAAGTTAGCCTGAACTAAGCAATGGGTCTAAGTACATATAATTTACCAGCTTTTATGTAGTTCATCTCTGAGAACAATGGAACATATTGTTCAAGAACTTTAAATGATGGAGGCTATGTTACGTGGACAGTCCTCCGTGGGGGAAGGATGTTTGTTGCAAAGATGAGAAGGCTGTTGTTTCTCAGTGACAGTCTTTAAGAGAGACAGCAGAAATCAAATGCAACAGAACACAAAAGAACTTCTTTTGCCCCATTTTCATTATCTAGGAAGCAAATTGCAGGGAAACCTAACATCCAACCACTGCAGAAGTACCCAAGCTCTGACCATAATTTTCAGGACTCTGTGAAAGCATTTACTTCCCCTGTGCAACATTGGTTCAGGAGTCCTGGTGGTGCAATGGTTAAGTCCTCTGCTGCTAACCAAGAGGTCGATGGTTTGAACCTACCCAGCAGGTCTGTGGGAGCTCTGGTAGCATAGTGCCTAAGGCACTTGACTGCTAACCAGAAGGCTGGTGGTTCAAACCCACCAGCCACTCCTCGGAAGGAAGATGGGTTAATCTACTTCCTTAGTGATACTGCCTCGGCAACCCAAGGAAGGGTCACTATGAGTCAGGTCCGACTTGACAGCACATAACAACAACAGCAGCAGCAGGTCTGTGCAAGAAGAGACCTAGTGATCTGCTCCTGTGAAGCCTGTGAAACCCTATTGGGCAGCTACTCTCTCCGATAGGGTCTGTTTGAGTCAAAATGGAATCAGTGGCAGACACCAACTTGCCACATTTGTTAGTACTTTTAAAGCAGTTATTTTAGGACTTGTTAGGACTAGAGAGCTCTGGCGGCATAGTGCCTAAGGCATTTGACTGCTAACCAGAAGGCTGACGTTTCAAACCCACCAGCCACTCCTTGGAAGTAAGATTGGGCAATCTACTCCATAGAGATACCACCTCGGAAACCCAAGGAGGGGTTGCTATGAGTCAGATACGACTCTACAGCAGTGAGGTGTTTTTTTTTGAGAGCTTCATGTTGCCTGTAGATTCTTGGTGCTTAGTGGCTTTCTTAGTCAGTGCTTTTGGATTGCTTAAAAGCCATTTTAAAAAGCACAATTGGCAGCGTGACTAAAATGACAATCCAGTTGTTCATCTATTATTTCCTCAACTTTGGCAGGTGGGGCTGGAAGGCACAGTATATACAGATCTTCCCATGTATACCGACCTGGTGTATACAGGTCATCCCATGAAAAATGACATTGTTGACATGGGGGCCCGTTGGCAGGGAAACCATCACTCCCACCTGGGGAAAGCCCCAGATCGTGGGACAGTAGCCCAGAGCAAAGACTTGAGACAAAACAATGCTTGAGGAGACTGGTTTCTTTATCTTGACTGACTAGAAGAGGCAGTATGTTTTACTTTTCTTAGATTTAGTAGTTGAGACTGATTATAGAACGTTAGAGCTAGGACACCTCTATAAGAAACAGACCCATGGCCAAGTAAATGCAGCATTCCAGATTCTTTCCCAGAGTCCCACCATGCTCTCGATCATATTCAAGGCTGGCTCTGAGTAATCCTGTAATGAGGAAGTGTCTTTCACTCCCTCTAACTCATTGTGGCCCAGAATTGATTTGACTGTAGTCCTCATTTTTTGTGTGTATCTGTTAATATTCCTTTGAACTCAATGTTAAAAGGATTTAGATTCTTGGAGACAGATGCTAAGGGAAGGGACATGGAATGGATAGGAGAAGGGCAGAACCACTCCAAACAGGTTTTGTCCACCATGCTAGTTTGTACTAAGAGTTATTTGTATGCCTGGGTGGCTTGTTCCTTTAAGCGGTTTCTCTAGCAGTGTTGCTAGTGTGAAGCCTATGAAAATCACCATGCCCCCCAAAATTTGTATTTTTTTCCTACTAAGCCCTTATTATTGGCTGCTTAGTTTTTAAATTGAGTTGAAGAGTAATTCATTTGGTCTAAATGTAGGCAAGCCAGTTTGATTTAGAAAATATTTTTTGAGGGAAGTGGTTCTTTTAAACTTTATAGTTGGTGAAAATATCCAGGTTACCTGGTTATCTAGCTTGAATGATCTATGTTTAGTATAGTTAACTGTGTATAACTAATTGCTTTAAAAGGTTTCTGAAATATTATTTACTCCAGAAAGTTCTCTTTGTGGATTCGCTTCCACTCTTTTCAGTACCTTTCCAAGATTTTTAACATTTCTGATTAATTTATTAATACGGTTTATTTTTATCCACAGAGGCCAGCAAGCTTGTTATGTCCTATGTAGCAGCTGTTTGTGGAAAAGGAGCAGAAGTTAATCAAGTCAAGGAACAGCTTCTACAGTCCAACCCAGTCCTGGAAGGTAGGATTTTCTGTGTGTATTAGGTCAGCATGACTTGAACATTAGATCCAATGTTCATGGCAGCTGGTGCTGGGAGAGGAAGGGAGAGAACTGGAGTCAAGTTTTATAGAACAAATATGCTACATCCTAGGAACTCAGGGCATCGAGTGCTGAAAGGAAGGGACAGTTAACTCGTGTAAAAGGAGCTTTCCCACTTACAATCATTCTTTCCCTTGCAATTTTTATTTAATTGTAATGATTTGATACTTGCACTTGACTTGATGGCTGGGAAGAACATGGTGGAAGAGAGCCATGTGAGTGCAGTACTGTTTTATCACTAGGATAAAACCTGTGACTGTTTATTTCTATTGTCAGGGAAACCAAGGCCAGGCCAGAGAAACACTTAGGGAATAATTTTTCTCAGGGCCACAGAAAGCAGCCTATACCTGACTTTAGAGCTCACAAATTCTATGATTCACCATCCAACAACAAGCCAGAGACTGTGCCCTTAATGCATGGGGATTGCATAAACCAATATAAACCACCCTTACATTGGAAACAAATCAAATTCTTTCCCTGTTGATAGTGTCAGTTAGCAACATTTGGTGGGACGGAGCAGAGGTTCTCAGCCTTGACACTATTGACATTTGGGCTGATAATTATTTGTTGTAGGGGCTGCCCTGTGCTTTGTAGGAAGCTTAGCAGCATTCTAGCTCTACCTGCTAGGTGCCAGTAGCATCGCTCCTTACAGGTTGTGACAATTAAAAATACCTCCAGACATTACCAAATGTCACCTGTCAAAATCGCCCCGGTTGAGAATCACTGGGCTAAAGGAATAGTTCAGTTCAGTCTTTGTTCAACGTCATGCAAGGTTAATATTTAACATAGATTATAGCAGAGCTGGTGGGAGAGGCACACCCCCGTATGGAGGGACAGAACTCTGCCTCATTGTCTTTGATTAACCAGTTGCCCTTTGAGTCCGTTCTGACTTCTGGTGACTCCTGTGTGTCACAGCAGAGCAGCATCCAGAGGGGTTTTCAATGGCTAATTTTTTGGAAGTATGGTACTAGGTCTTTCTTTTGGGGGTACCTCTGAGTACTCAAACCTCCAGTCTTTCAGTTAGCCTCAGAGGACAGTAACTGTGTACAGCACCCAAGACTCCATTGTCTCAGATACTTAGGGCCAGCTTCTTTATTTCATTACAAGAAGACACCACACAAAATTATCCCCCAGGAAGTGAAATGATAGTCATAAGAAGAAAGTTCTGAGAAGCAAATGCTAAATCATCTGTTATGTTGTTGATCTTCCCTTCTCCTAAATACCTTACGTAACAGAGGTGTTTTAGAAAATGTTCTGTCTTCATTTTATTGTTCTAATCTTTGACTTTTCTGTGTTTTGCCTTTAAATTGGGATGTGATACATAAGCGGTATTTCTGTGTATGCTTATTTTAAGAATGCTGTGATCTGAAGGAGAAGCACTGTGGAATGCTGTAGCTTGCATCTGTGATTAGAATCTGGCTCTTTATTTAGTGGTATTTGAAACTAGGCTCCAGTGCAGGAAATGGAAGAAATGTCTACTGTGGGCATGTATTATCTTTTATGGGAATGCTTTACTTTTTCGCTGGAGCTGGTACTGTAAATGAACATTTTGAACAATGAACTTAAAAAAACAAATGAGGAATGTGTCTCAAGTGTTCTATAATGGGACACTTGTTTTTGATTCCATGGCTCACAATAAAGGACTTTAGTGTTTAAAGCTGTTGTTTAGTAATGTGCAACTCAGATTTGTTTGATGAAAAGATGGTTTATGGCTTGCAAATGGTACCCTAAGTAAAGTTTTTTTGAAGCAGTTCTTTCAATTGCCACTGACCTTCAAGCCACAATAAACTGTCCTTTATGCACCAGTATGTTGAACTGGGCTTTGGGGCTCTGTAAATGAGCTAACGTGGCAACCTTGCATGTTCACACCCACCACAAAGTACTAGCCTATGAAAACACTGAAAAATGCCATGGTTTTCATGACAGCTAGGTCAACCCTCGCCATTATCAAGGTTGCATGTTGAATACAGTGTTTCAGCTAGTGGTGGACGTAAGAGGCCCTGGGTGGCATAAATGGTTATTGCACTTTGCTGCTAACCTAAAGGTTAGCGGTTTGAATCCATCTAGAGCCTCCTTAGAGGAAAGGCTTGGTGATCTACTTCCCAAAAATCAGCCATTGAAAACCCTGTGGAGCACAATTCTACTTGGACACACATGGGGTTGTCATGTCAGAATCGACTTGATGACCTTTATTTAAAAAAAAAAAAAATTTAGTCATAATACACCATGGTCCAGATTCATTTGCCCCTAACTTGAGCATAGGCTTGGTGCAGCAGTCTTTTTACTTTATGACTCTGGGATATTACTTGTGTTAAACTGAAGCAGTAAGTGCCTGGGCAGCACCAACCACATGGTTCTTAGGTGCCCGCATTTAAAAGGGAACGCTGTGGGGGATTCCCTGTCCTTGAAACTGCTAAGATTGGAACAAACTTGTATTTCACATTGTCCCAATGTGATTTTACTTCCTGGAAAGTTTTACTTAGGTCTGATGGGCATAAACTAATGACACTATGTAGTACTTTTAGCGTATTTGACACTACTTTAGTTTCCAAATCTCTTATTCTTTCTATATTTCAGCATTACATAATTACATTTAAATTGCTTGATTTTAAAATTAATTAAACAATTTTAAGTTTTTTGCCATAATTTGGAAACCTCACTTACATTCCATAAGATTTTTGATAATATTCCATAGTCTCTGAAGTAATAATAATAATAATAATAATAATAATGGAAGAACGTAGAAGCCTTGTTTGCTGGCCAGTAAATTAACTACTATCTAAGAGAGTTAAAAGGTGTTGAATTTGACAAGATTAAGTTTACAAGTAATACCTGAAAAAATTCCATGAATCATAGGAATGATTTTTTTCTAAGCTTATAATTACTAGAAGCTTTAACAACTTACTAAAGATTTCTTTTCAGTATATTTCTATTGTAATTTTGGACAGCAACATCATTGGTACAAGTTGTATTTTCCAGGATTATATAGATATTAAATACTGCATTTGTTTGAAATTATTTCTCTGTTAATTTTAACCTTTTTTTTCCCCCCCTCTTACTAGCTTTTGGAAATGCTAAAACTGTAAGGAATGACAACTCCTCTAGATTTGTAAGTATTTGTATAAGCATGAGTGTTGACACTAGTATTTAGCCCATGTATGTTTAAGTGACCAGTAGATATTTGCTATTTCTTAGTACACACATTTTAAAAATAAGAACTCCATGTCTGTTGAGATACTGGAAGTACTCTAAGGATTATTTTTTTCCTTTTTGGAATTTTTCTTTTTAATTATTTTTGGACTGACAGGCTATTTTATTCTTTCTTCCTTTTTTTTTTTTTGTTACTCCCATAAAATCCCATGAGCAGTTCAAATGAGGCTATTTTTTTATTTAGGATGTTAGTTGCTTTTGAGTCCATTCCAACTCCTCATAACTGTACTCTTAACAGATATCTGAGTTTTGGTATTTGGAAATCTTAATTAAGAAATTATGTAAGTAAAAGAATTGTAAAATGGGTGTCAAATTTTAGTGCTTTGCATTTCTAGTCTTTTATTCAATGGGACTGAAAACCATGAGGTGGATTCTAAAATTTTCTAGAGGTAGAATCAATAGACTTGGCATCTAATAGGAGAGTGTAGAACCAAATAGGAAAGCTGTTGGGAGAAGAGATGTTGTCATTTAACCCCTTGGTATCCCCAACTCTTCATGCCAAAGGGTTAATGGAACAAATGGGTGTTGATGTGCTCTCATTTGAGAATCGATGCATTATGAAGAGGTAATTGAGACCTGAATGATGATGAGAAATGAACTTTACTTGGCAGAATGAGCACATCTCAGGTATTTACCAAGCAGGCACTAAAGGATAGGAACCTGAGGTGTTTATCCTGGTCTTGGTACACTTATCACTGAATTAAGACATCAGGGAACAAACATAACAAAAGTGAACACCTCCAATCTTTCTTTTTCCGTATATACTCACGTCCCCCAATTCCATAATTTCTCACTGAAAGGGGACATGTATGCAAGCCTCATCTTTCTCCTTCGTTAATAATGATCTCCAAATTAAACCCTTTGGTACTAGGAGCTGACATTTTCCAAAGCAACCTATGAAGTCAAGGGGCTGGTGTCCATTCTTGTGGCAAGCAACCTTGACTCCCTGGAGTGATCATGAAAATATATTTTGGTTAAACTATATGACAGCTCCCAAAATGAAAGACTGCAGCATTCTTAGTATTATGGTTGCATTGCCTGAAAGAGCAAGTGACTTTTTAAGTGGGATGAATCATATTCATATGCAGATGTCTCAGTCTCTTGATGCTGGAAGTGTGGATTTATAGATAGGAAACTATGCTGGCAGGAGGTGAGCCACTGGGACTGACAGTGGGGTGAAAGAGCATTTTATTAAGGCAGCTAAGCGTACTCAGGGTTTGTCCTAATTTTTCATATTTTTATCTGAGTGAATTTCATCCTTAATATTGAGTGGGAAGTTACAGTAAGTGGGAATTCACACTTATACATAGAGCTCAACTTTCTTTTTCTTGACACTCGGAATTATGTTGAGTGTTTCACTTGGATGAAAAAGACTAGAACGTGTGTCCTAAGTTGTCTTGCATCCTTTCTGTAGGAAAGAAACAGAACAGAGGGGCAGAAGAAAGCTGAGACTGGCTGATGGTCAGAGCACTTGTCCTGTCAGAAGGAAAGTGCAGCACCACACACTGAGCACGTAGCTTTTAGTTTTTGGTAGTGTTAAGGTCATTCCATGACCTTGGAGAAGGACACGTCCTAAAGATTAATGACTGGTACTGCCAGGGCCTCAGGCTGGCCACTCCTCATAGCTGGCTTTCAAACCCCACGAGGCCCAGGGCTCAGTCACTCGTCCTTCAAAGAGCCTGTGAGCATCACACAAGGGCTCTCTTAGCTTAGATTCTAAGAATCCCTTACTGTTGCACCCAGATCTCAATCAGCTGGCATGGAAGAATCATGGAAAAAGAAAAATGTGTGTAGAGGGAGATTTCTAAAACGTGCATGGCTGTAATTGTGGATTCTGGCAGGTGGAAATGCCTGGACTCTGGATCATTCCATCAGAATACAGTTCAGACTTTGAGGACTCCCTTGCACTAACTTTCATTATGTTTGCCCTCTTGTATTAGAACTCTCATACACTGCTGGCAGGACTGTAAAATGGCACAACCACTGTAGAAAACATTAAGGTGTTTCCTTAAAAAATTGGAAATAGAAATAGCATTAGATCCAGCAATTCCACTACTAGGAATATATTCTGAAGAGGTGAGACACGGAACATGAATGGATACATGTTCACTGCAGCACTATTTACAATAGCAAAGAGATGGAAACAATCTAAGTGCCCATCAACAAATGATTAGATGACCAAACTATGGTGTATACACACAGTAGAATACTATGTAACATTAAAGAATAATGAAGAATCAGTGAATCACCTTATATGACATGGATGAACTTGGAGGACATATGCTAAGTGAAATATGTCAATCACAGAATGATAAATGTTAGGAGTCCCTTATAAAAAGACAAGGAAATTACACAAGAAAGGAAATTTTCTTTGTTGGTTACCAGGGATGGGAGGGGGGGATAGGAGGGAAAATAGATAGTTAAGAGACAGGTTTGATATGGATAAAGGGAAAAAAGCAATATAACAAAAGTGTGTTACTAGCGCAAAATCACTAAGGAAAATGAAAACACGGAAAGATGCATAAGAGGTACAGACAATAAAAGCAAATAATATTACATACACAATACTGCACTATCAGGAATGGCAAACACTAATCTATGGGTGGATATATAGGTTGACATGCAGGAAGACAGGTATGGATAGGCAAATGGGAATATGTCCATGACCATACATAGGTTTGGCATAAGATATTCCTCCATATGTATTTGTATATGCTATGAAATGTCCACATGCAGTTTAAACTAACAGGAGGCAAAGGTAGGATGACTTCTTAGCCACAACTAAGCACTTTGAGGGAGTGAGTTGCTGGACCTCAGGGCTGGGAACTATGGTGGTGGGGGACATCAAGCTTAATTGGCATAACATGATATCAAAAATACTGTTCTGCATCTTAACTTTGGTGGGTAGTGACTAAGGTCGTAAAAGTTTGCGAGTGGCCATCTAAGATGCAATTATTGGTCTCTCCTTGTCTGGAGCAAAGAAGAGTGACTAAAATCAAAGATGTGTGAAAACAGTCCAAAAGACTAATGCACCATGAGAACTTCAGCCTTTAGGACCCTAAGACCAGAAGACCTAGATGGTGCCCAGCTACCAGTGCCAGCCACTCAGAAATGGATCAGAATTGGAGATCTTAGATCTAATGGGAGAAAAATGTGGAACAAAACTCAATCATAAAAAAGACTAGGTGTACTGGTCTGATAGAGACTTGTGAAACCTCTGAGACTATGGCCTTGAGTCACCCTTCAGACCTGGAATTGAGCTCACTCCCGTGGCTTACCTCTTACCTCAGAAGGGATTCCCTGGAGAAGGATATCATGCTTGGTAAAGTAGAGGGTCAGTAGGAAAGGGGAAGACCCTCAATGAGACGGACTGACACAGTGGCTGCAGTGATGGGCTCAAGCATAACAAGGATTGTGAGGATGGTGTAGGACCAGGCATTGCTTTGTTTTGTTGCACATAGGGTCACTATAAGTTGGAGCCCATTCTACGGCACTTAACAACAATAACCAACAATTCAAATAAAATACAAAATTGTGAAAATGAAATTTAAACCTAGTAACATCGATTTCAAATAGGAGATGATGTTGTTTGCTGAACTAAACTGCTACTCCCACATGAATATGGCTCTGCCTAGTACTGTAGTAGGAGCTCTGGTGGTTTAGTGCCTAAGGCATTTGACTGCTAACCAGAAGGCTGGTGGTTCAAACCCACCAGCCACTCCTTGGAAGGAAGATTGGGCAATCTACTTCCGTAGTGCTACCACCTTAGAAACCCAAGGAGGAGTCGCTTTGATGGCAGTGAGTTTATTTTTTTATTTTTTAGTACTCCAGATTTTAGCACATTGACATGATTGTTTACCATGTGATGACGGTGCACCCATTATTCATGTCCTGGCTCTCACTTT
Source organism: Orycteropus afer afer (assembly GCF_000298275.1). NCBI lineage: Eukaryota > Metazoa > Chordata > Mammalia > Tubulidentata > Orycteropodidae > Orycteropus > Orycteropus afer. The sequence goes on along the minus strand of NW_006921588.1, from coordinate 3,608,304 downwards.
TTTAGGACATATACCTAATAGTGAGATTGCTTGATCAAATGATATTTCTATTTCCAACTGTTTAAGGAACACCACACTGTTTTCCACAGTGGTTGCCCTGTTTTACAGTCCCACCAGTGGTGTATGAGAGTTGAAATTTCTTCATACCCTCATCAACATTTGTTGTTTTCTGTCTTGTTGACTTTTCCTATTACTGCTGGGTTGAGATGGTATTTCATTGTTGTTTTGATTTTCATCTCTCTAATGGCTAATGTGACATTTCTTGACTTTGCTAGTTCTTTCATTAGATCATGCAAGATCTAGTCATCTGGTTAAGGATTTTAAGCAAACACAGCTATGAACTCAAGAGACTGTATTACTACTACTGTTGGTCATACTAAAACTGTTAATTTCTTTAAGTTTATGACCCACAAGGATGTAAAGAAATAACTACAAGACACTTTTTTATACAGTGTACATCATTAGTATTTTTACATGTGTATGATAGAGATGTGCAGTATTTTCCTTCATGGAGACAGCTGAAGTAAAGCACTATATCACTCTTGGGTGTGTGTGTGGGGAGAATGAAGCTTATTGATGTTTTGAACGTGCTTGAGTTAAACGACTCATGCCACTAGGAGGAACCTGGCCTGACCTCCTTTTCCAGCCTCTTGCCCCATCTCTGGCATGTGCCCTGCACATCTGCTGATGGACCTTGGAGATACACATATGCTTTCATACCTCTGGTCTTTACAAAGACACAAATACTGCCTGGAGGCAGCTGGGGAAAATGTGTTGAATGTGATGGTGGTATTTTGAAATTGGTCCTTTTTTTCTTTAGTTACACAAATTTTATAAATTTTTATAATGAAAGACCATTTACTTTATAATAAGCAGTATTATCACCTCAAAGAACAGAAATGCATTACTTGTGCCAAGAAGAACATGTTTGATGATCTTTTATGCCTTCCTACAAGAAGGGAGAAAAGGCCCTTCCTGTCCTTTCTTCTCCTCCTTCTAGTCCCCTTTTACTTTTTCCTCAGTAGAGTTATCCAGTGTTTACCACAAGAAAATGACCTCAAGTGGAGATCATTTTGATAGTTTGGAAAGTGGAAGGCTGAAGTTCCTAATTCTAAGACTGTGAATTTTTTCCATTATATTAGCCCCTTAAGTAGTTAAAACTGATTTGATCCATTTTTTTTCCTGTTGTGGTAACGTGGCTAATCTCATTACATAAATAGAATTAGAAGTGAAGTGTGGGCAGAGAAATAATTCCAATAGATCAAGGTTCATTATGTGATAGAGATTTTATTTTAGCTGCTCACAAATTATACACATACACGCATACTTTTTTTCTGATGCTTGCATATATTTAGTGTATAAACCATAAAAATGCAGAAAACAGCTTAAGGGGTTATTATTACTTAGTAATATTTGAAATCTACTGAAGAGCTTGGCAGGTGCTTTGGCTTATTAAGTAACTTCAGAGAAATCCTATTATAACATGGGTATTACGATATGAGATTAATACCTGATTATAGACTAACTAAGTTCATGCTCAGTTTTTAGTAATTTCTCTGTCTTGTAGTCTGTAACTTGACCAATAATATGATTTGGCCAAACTCATTTTATAGTAGGACTTTACTGTATTTAAAGTTACTACTGACTATAATGGTGGTCTTTGTACTGGAATGTGGCATGAGGATTGAAGAAAGATTCATTAACAATCTGCAATATGCAGATGGCACAACATTGCTGAAAGTGAAGAGGACTTGAAGCACTTACTGATGAAGATCAAAGCCTTCATTATGGATTACATATCAACATGAAAGAAAAATCCTCACAACTGGACCAATAGCAACATTATGATAAACAGAGAAAAGATTGAAAATTTCATGGATTTGATTTTACTTGGATTCACAAATGATGCCCATGGAATCAACAGTCAAAAAATCAAATGCCATATTGTGTTGGGCAAATCAACTGTAAAAGATCTCTTTAAAGAGTTAAAAAGCAAGGATTGCACTTTGAAGATTAAGGTGCATCTGACCTGAGCTGTAATATTTTCAGTTGCCTCCTGTGCATATGAAAGCTGGATAATGAATAAGGAAGACTGAAGTATAGTTGTTGTTGTATCATTAGGTGCCGTCGAGTCGTCTCTGACTCATAGCGATCCTATGCACAGCAGAACAAAACGCTGCCCAGTCTTGTGCCAGCCTCATGATCCTTGCTACACCTGAGCTATTGTTGCAGCCACTGTGTCTGTCCATCTCATTGAGGGCCTTCCCTTCTTTGTTGACCCTCTACTTTACCAAGCATGATATCCTTCCAGGGAATGGTTCCTTCTGACAACCTGACCAAAGTAGGTGAGACGAAGTCTGGCCATTCTCACTTCCAAGGAGCATTCCAGCTGCACTTCTTCCAGGACAGATTTGTTAGTCCTTTTAGCAGACTATGGTACTCTTAGCATTCTTCTCCAACGCTACAACTCAAAAGCATCAGTGCTTCTTCCATTTTCCTTATTCATTGTCCAGTTCTCATATGCATAAGAGGCAACTGAAAATACCATAGCTTAGGTTATGCACAATTTAGTCTTCAAGGAGACATCCTTACTCTTCATCACTTGAAAGAGGTCTTCTGCAGCAGATTAGCCCAATGTAATACATAATATGATGTCTTGACTGCTGCTTCCATTGGTGTTGATGGTAGAACCAAGTAATATGAAATCCTTGACAGCTTCAATCTTTTCTCCATCTACTGGGAAGCTGTTTATTGGACCAGTTGTGAGGATTTTTGTTTTCTTTATATTGAGGTGTAATCCATACTGCAGATGGTAGTCTTTAATCTTCATCAGTAAGTGCTTCAAGTGATCCTCACTTTCAGCAAGGAAAGTTGTGTCATCTGTGTATCACAGGTTATTAATGAGTCTTCCTCCAATCCTGATGCCATGTTCTTTCTCATATAATCCAACTTCTTAGATTATTTGCTCAGTTTATGAGTTGAATAAATATGGTGAAAGGATACAACCTTGATCCACTCCCTTCTTGATTTTGAACCATGCAGTATCCCCTTGTTCTGTTGGAATGACAGTCTCCTGATCTATGTACAGATTCCTCATGAGCACAGTCAAGTGTTCTGGAATTCCCATTCTTCTCGATATTATCCACAATTTGTTATGATACACACAATTGAATGCCTTTGCTTAGTCAATAAAACATAAGTAAACATCTTTCTGGTATTCTTTGCTTTCAGCTAAGATCCATCTGACATCAACAATGATACCCTTCATTCCATGTCCTCTTCTGAATGTAACTTAGATTTCTGGTAGCTCTTGTGAATATACTGCTGGAACCCTTTTTGAATTATCTTCAGGAAGATTTTACTTGATGGAATATTAATGATATTGTTTGATAGTTTCCACATTCTGTGGGATCACCTTTCTTTGGAATAGTTACAAGTATGGATCTCTTCCAGTCTGTTGGCCAGGTAGCTGTCTTCTAAATCTCTTGGCATAGCCGAGTGAGTGCCTCCAGCAGGGCATCCGTTGGTTGAAAGATTTCTGGGTATTTTGTCAATTCTTGGAGCCGATTCCTTCAGTGCAGCTTCGACTTCTTTCTTCGATACCATTGATTCTTGATCATATGCCACCTCTTGAAATGGATGAACATCGACCAGTTTTTTTTCGGTACAGTGACTCTGTGTATTCCTTCCATCTTCTTTTGGTGCTTCCTGCATCAGTCAATATTTTGCCCATAGAATCTTTCAGTATTACAACTCGAGGCTTAAATTTTTTCTTCAGTTCTTTCAGCTTGAGAAAT
>NW_006921588.1:3598418-3602913 GCF_000298275.1 Orycteropus afer afer | reverse complement strand
CTTTGTGACAATGAATGCCACACCATTCCTCTTCAATTTGTCATTCCTGGCATAGTAGATCATATGGTTGTCTGATTCAGAATGGCCAGAACCATCCATTTCAGCTCACTAATGCCGAGAATATCGATCTTTATGCATTTCATTTCATTTTTGACAGCTTCCAGTTTTCTTAGATTTATACTTCATACATTCCATGTTCTAGTTATTAATGGATGTTTGCATCTGTTTCTACTCCTTTTGAGTTGTGCCACATCAGGCAATGGAGATTCCAAAAGCTTTACTCTATATGTGTTGTTAAGGTTGTCTCTACTCTGAGGAGTCAGCTCTTCCGCAATCAAATTTAGAGTGCCATCTGACCTGATGGGCTTATCTTCTGGCTTATCTTCTGTCTATACTAGACAATGTTTCAGGGCTATTCATTAAGTTTTCCAGTAATATATCAGACATTATTTCACTGCTATTCATAAAGTTTTCACTGGCCAGTTTTTTGAGAAGTGGATTGCCTCTTCCTTCTTCTGAGTCTGTCTTAGCCTGAAAGCTCTGCTGAAACCTGTCCACCGTGGATAACCCTGCTGGCATTTTGCAACACAGTGGCATAGCCTTCAGCCTCCCAGCAACATATAAGCCATCTCAGGATGAGAAAGTGACAGACTTGTCTCCCTTAGTTGTTCTTAACCCCTCTGCACCTGCCTAGCTCAGGCAATGGCCTTAAAATAGAGCCACCCCCAAGTGAAAGCAGTCCCTGAGCCCTGGGCCCACCTACTTGAGCAACGGCCTTAAAATAGAGCTGCCCACAAGTGAAAAGCAGCTCTAGAGCCCCATGCCCACCTACCTCGAGCTCAGCCTTAAAATACAGCTGCCCAATCAAAAAGCAGAACCTGAAGCCATGCTTTGCCTACCTTGGGTCCCCGCCTTAAAATTGAGCCTCCTCCAAGTGAAAAGCAGCCTAAGAGCCTCTTCTAAGCAAAAAGCAGCCTCCAGCCCTGGGCCCACCTACTTCGGGCCCTGGCCTTAATATAGAGCCAGCCCCAAGTGAAAAGCAGCCCTCAGCCCCAGGCCCACCTACCTCAGGCCCCGGCCTTAATATAGAGCCACACCCAAGCAAAAAGCAGCCTCCAAGTGCCGGGTCTGCCTACCTCAGGCTCTGACCTTAATAAAGAGGCACATCCAAACACAGAGCAGCCTCCAAGTCTTTGGCCCACCTACCTCAGGCTCCCGCCTTAATATAGAGGCACACTCAAGTGAAAAGCAGCCTCCAAGTTCCGGACCTGCCTATCTTGGGTCCTGGACTTAATATAGAGCCACATCCAAGGGAAAAGCAGTATTGATGCCTTTGAATTATGGTGGTGGTGAAGAATATTGAATATACCATGAACTGCCAGTAGAATGAACGAATCTGTCTGGAGAGAAGTACAGCCAGAATGCTCCTCAGAAGCAAGGATGGTAAGATTTTGTCTCACATACTTTGGTTATGTTATCAAGAGAGACCAGACCCTGGAGAAGAGTATCATGCTTGGTAAAGTAAAGGGTCAGTGAAAAAGAGGAAGACCTTCAACAAGATGGATTTACACAGTGGCTGTAACTATAGGCTCAAGGATAGTAATGATCTGAGGATGGTACGGGACTGGGTGGTATTTTGTTCTGTTGTAAATAGGGTTGCTATGGGTTGGAACCTACTTGATGGCACCTAACAACAATGTTCTATACATCTGTTCTTCAAGGAAATGGACGTTTCTTCAGCTATATTTGACTAGTTAAAACTGGGAATGAACTTCTTGATCTCAGCCATGGGAAATCTCATGGACCCTGTTATATTACAGTTACAGATAGTGCCTAAGGCACTTGACTGCTAACCAGAAGGCTGGCGGTTCAAACCCACCAGCCACTCCTCGGAAGGAAGATAGGGCAATCTACTTCCATAGTGATACTGCCTCGGAAACCCAAGGAGGGGTCGCTATGAGTCTGGCCAACTCGATGGCACCTAACAACAGCAAACAACATCATAGATTAGTGTTCCAGGAGAGGTGCCTCTTAGCACCACCACCTCCCCCAAAGCAGGTCTGTTTTGACTTGGTCAGCATACTGAACTTCTGTTAAGAAAGAGAGCTACTACTTTCGAAAATGCTTTAAAGTTTTGAAAAATCACTGGTCTCATCCAAGGCTTTCTGAGGTGGGAGGTGTATGTTGAACATACATGTGCAAAGAGCTGAGCTACGTATCAGACAATAAGGACAGAACCTGTAGGGTTAGGAAAATTTCATTACCATCCTCTCATTCAGTAAAGATGAAAAGAAACACAAAATTTGTTAAGTTGTTTAAAACCTATATATTTTTTTAAATTTTTGTTGTGAGCTGGGTGGAAGTCCACAGGGCAAACTCACTTTCTATACCATACACATTTTGTTTCATGACATTGACTTCAATTTCCCACAATGTAATAGGTCTCTTTGCACTTCCTCCCTGCAGCTACTTCTTTCTGTGTCCTTCCCTCCCATGCACTCTCGCCCCCTGAGCCGTTTCCCTGTGCAAACACTGTCCCTCTGTTTTCACATGATTGATTGCTCCAAGGAGTGTATCCACTTGATATAAATGTTCACCCCATATGCCTGTCCACCATTTGGCTGGAAGCCACAGGAGTGAGTTCAGTTCTAGATCTGGAAGGTAATCACGACCCATAATAGTCTCCAGGGTCTCACCAGGCTCCACGAAACCAGCAAACTTGGTCTTTTGTTGATGATTTTGATTTTTGAATTTGGTCTCCCACTCTATCCAGGATCTCTTGCACCAATCCCCCTCTGAGTGAAAAAACGTATGTTTTGAGTCCTCACCTTGTCTTCTTGCTTCCCCTCTTAAGGCCTATGGTCCTTTCTGCAGCAGCAGCTGGAGTGATCTTTACAAAGCTAAGTCCCATCACTGCCCTATTGAAAGCCCTCACGGCTCACCCTTGCACCTGGAATATGATATGCGCTCCTTTCCTCTGGGGGCCTCCCAGATGCTGTGTGAGCTATCACCCTCACCTCATCTTGCTCTTCCAGCCCTTGCTCACTCTGCCTCTGCCACAAGCATGTCCTGGTCTCAGGCTTTTGCACTTCCGATTCCATCTCCATGGTGCGCAAATGTTCCTTCTGTGAGGCCATTCCTGGCCTGCTCTGTGATTTTGTCCTATTTTTATTTTCTTCAAACACTTATTAGTCTCTAGAAAAATTGTATTTATATCTTTTGTTAGTGTGTTGGTTGATCATAATGGAGCAGTGACCACAGGAGGAGGTACCTCTGTCCTCTTGTCCTCTGCAGTAGTAGCCCAGTAGCTAAAACAATGCTGGCACCATAGACGGCACTCAGCAAATATTTCTTGTTGAGTGGTTGTTGTTGTTGTTGTTGTTGTTATTTGCCATCGAGTCGGCCCCGACTCATAGAGACCCCTCCTTGGGTTTCCAAGGCAGTATCACTACGGAAGAAGGAATGCCCAACCTTCCTTCCAATTTGAATGGATATTTATGTTTAAGAAACTTACAGATTCATGAGGAAAAATTGGACATGTTTAAAAATAATTGTGACATAACACATAAAGTATGTTCTCCATGAGGTGTACAGATAAAGCCTTACGGATGCTCAGAAAAGAGATGCTGGAGAAGTCTGTGGCAGGGGCCAGTCCTGAGTGGGCCCAGAAGATTTAAATGAGCAAAAATCAAGCAGAAGGAGCTGGCATTACAGTGTGAGGAAGCCTGAGGAGAGAAACCAGGGTGGACCTACATTTGCCAGTTAGTGGTCCAGAGCCGAGGGTGTGTGAATGAAACTGGGACCAGAGGACTGGAAAGATGAGTCAAGGCTACAACTTGGAGGACTTCGAGTATCAAGTTCAGTCTCAGACTTTATTCTGTAAGCAGTGAGTAGTCGCTGGTTATTTCTGAGTGATTAGTGACATGATGAGAAACATGGGAATAATCAGCATCTGTCTGAACAGGAAGAATGCCATTCCAGTATCAGCTGAATTCTCAGTGTGGTCCAATAGCTTCTTTATCTCTGGTTGGCTCCCTTTTCCATTATCTACAGTGTGTATTCTATACTCTTCAAACTTCCTACCCTTTATGACACCTACTTTACAGAAATGACAACAACAGCAACAATAGAGGCTCTTAGACAGAATTAACTCTACTTCCTGGTGTGGCACCTGTACATAAACTGATACACACACCCTCCTGTCACATTGGAGAATTCAGCTCCTGGTTCACACTAATCCCTTCCCCAGTGCTTAAGATCCTGTCACCTCCAAGGACCACCTTTTATCTAAATTATCCCCTCTTAAATGGTGAGCCCCAGGGTTACAGGTGAGGAGAGATAACTCAGGGACGCCCAAAGTAGCAGGCGGGAAGAGCAGGAGAAAGGGTATTAAAATCCAGGAAGCCAGAGAGAAGAGCAATCAGCCGAAGGGATTAGGTGAGGAGAGGAAACTCAGGCCTGCCCAGAGCAGCAGGCCGGAAGAGCAGGAGAAAGG
>NW_006921588.1:3592894-3594888 GCF_000298275.1 Orycteropus afer afer | reverse complement strand
GAGGGTCGACGAAAGAGGGGGAGGCCTTCAACGAGATGGATTGACACGGTGGCTGTGATGATGGGCTCAAGTATAGCAGGTATTGTGGGGCTGGCACGGGATTGGGCAGTGTTTCGTTCTGCTGTGCATGGGGTCGCTATGAGTCGGAAATGACTCGACGGCACTTAACAACAACAACAACAAATGGTCAGCCTCTAAATCTTGTAAACTTACCATTTCTCTCTGCCTTTGAAGTTGCTCTGCTTTCTGTGTGCCCACCATCATGGAGGCATCACCGTCCACTCAGTTGCCTGGGCTACTTTCCTAGACTTTCTATCCTTAGACTACCTCCTCTCTTATTTCCCACATCGAACCAGGCCCTAGGGAGCTCTGGTGGTGTAGTGCCTGAGGCATTTGACTGCTAATCAGAAGGCTGGCAGTTCAAATCCACCAGCCACTCTTCGGGAGGAATGTTGGGCAATCTATTTCTGTAGTGGTACCGCCTTGGAAACCCCCCTTTGTAACTTGGTGAGCAGCTCTCAAATCTGTTTACTTTCCTCTTTTACTGCTCCTAGCCCTGGTGGCTCAGTGGTTATGTGCTTGACTGCTAACCAAAAGGTTTCCAGTTTGAACCCACTCGACACTCTGTGGGAAATAGGTCTGTTCTTGTAAATGAGTCTAGAAAACCCTATGGGCCAGTTCTACTCTGTCACATGGGATTGGGCAGCACCTAACAATAACAGCTAAGTCCACCTTCATTTTCCATCATTAGTGTGGCCACCTCCCATTTGGTACTTTATCTTGTCCTTTTCAGTCCATTCTGTACTCTACCCAGAATGATCTTGTGTAGGCAGGTGTGACCATGGCGTCTCTATCTAGGAACACTTCATAACATCACATTGTTCTCAGGAGAATGTCTCAGAGTCAGGATGTGCTCCCGCTTCTGCCTCCAACCTCATTGCCCCTCACCATCTTCATAGATGCCAATTCTTATGCCTGGTTCTTCCTGCTCACCCACCTCCTTGTCTGGTTAACCTGGTACTTTGGGTTTAAGCTAGGGTGGGCTTTCTTGGGGAAATCTTTCCTGCTTTCCTGTTGCTCCCTCTTCTTTGTGCTCCTATGACACCATGGCCCACTGTAGGATGTACCCCCTGCAGCATAGTGCTTGTTAATCCCACTCGACTGTAAACTGCTCAAGGGCAGGAGCTGTGCCTTCTTTCTGTTGTGTCAGCTTCAGTGTTGAGAAGGTGCTTGATTGACATTTGCTGAATGCACCAGAGATGACTTACAAGGGCAGATGATGCCTTACAATGAAAAAGGGGAAGGCAAGGGAGGATGTGTGAGCTAATAAAAAGTCATAAATTACATTGCTGACTGAGCACCATGTGATCATGGTTCTTCTTTAATCATTATTTTGAAAATTAGAGTCAACAGACTTCTTAGGGAGAATTATTTACAAACCATCTATCTGACTATTACTAAGATAGGACATGAAACAAAATAAGACACCTTACTTATTAGATCAGCACACCCTTTTCCAAACAAGAAACAGCTTTCAAGGTTACTTGTTACTCTTTAACTAGGCAAATATAGGCCAATGCCTTGAAAATCGTGGGTTGAAACTCCATGTGTGTTTCTGGGTGTTTAACACAACATCTGTAATGCATAACAATGAAATGGGTTATGCATTGTTGTGTAATCTAGGTGAAAAGCCAGTGAAAATAAGAGTCATCATTCTTTAATTCTGTGCTGGACCACCACATACTTGTGTGTTTGATTTGAGTATATATAAAAACAGAACGTTGGTCCATTTCATCCACTTTTCAGTCTGTTTGGAGTTTCTAGCCATAGCTTAAAACACATTTTACTTATTAAAATGAAAGTTTATTGTCTCCACCATTGCATATGCAAGGACTTCCTCTTATTTTCCCAGTTAGTATTCTTGAATACACACATTCTTCACAAGTTTGAAACTCCTATGTGAAATGGGGAGCTGTGGTAGCATGGTGGCTAAG
>NW_006921588.1:3561099-3592794 GCF_000298275.1 Orycteropus afer afer | reverse complement strand
GCAATCCTACTTCCGTAGTGATACTGCCTCGGAAACCCAAGGAGGGGTCGCTATGAGTCGGGGCCGACTCGATGGCACATAACAACAACAACAACAACATCTGAAATGGAACAGTTAAGTAATGACTGAGATCTGTTTTTAGAGGATATATTAGGTTTGAGCTAATGGGTTATTTATATGAATTATTTATGGAAGTATATTGTTCCTGTCGTAGTTACATAAGCTATGCCTTTCTTAATTACACTGAAATAAATATATAAAAGTAAGTGCCGACTATGCTGTTCTTGAAGAAAATAATGTTATTTGGATTTTTTTTGGATGAATTTGAAAACTTACAGAGTCTTTCTTTGGCAGGGCAAATATATGGATATTGAATTTGACTTTAAAGGTGATCCACTGGGAGGAGTGATAAGCAACTGTGAGTATTTCACTTTGATCCTTTTAAAGAAGATCAGACAAGTAGAACATACATTTATAATTGAGCATTGTAGACACTTGTGTCTTTAGGAGATGGTTATAAGAATACATTCCCTTTTCTTGTACATAGACATTTAGCCTTTGCATTTCAGAATGTTTTATAATGTAACGTAATCAATAAATCTTTTTTAAAAGATCATTTAAAATCTTTACTGTTAAAATTTTTTAGAAATTCTAAAAAAGTAAGTATTGGTCCAACTGTATTTTATAGTCCATACGTCTTTACTCCAATCCGATTCTCAAAAGATCGTAAGGGGATATTTCCCGTAACAAAATGCTTATGTTGTGATTAAAAAGAAAGTATGAGTAACTGATTTTAATTAAGTAACATTTTTGGTAACAAATAAAGTGACTGGCCCATTTCTTTCAATTTTATTGTGAGAAACGTTGTTTTTCTTCCTGTGTGTTTAGATGATTGAAAAGTGATGTGCACGTTAAGTGGAAACACAGATTTATTTGCCTCTTGTAGTAATGATTTGTGCCTGTAGAAGTGAAATGTTCACTGTTGAAGATGGAAAAAAAAAAATAAATGAAATCAGGTGAAGTCTGCTGAACCTTTCCACAGCCAGAGTTTCCTAAAGAGGGCTCAAGAGCACCATGCGGAGTTGTCAGTATAGGTTACAAACATGGCTCAGTGCTTCAGAGCCACAGTGCTCCTGGCATCACCCAGATGGGCTCTGCTTGTGACAATTTGGGGGTCTGTTAGATTAGAAAATTTACGCTGCAACTACTGATGGAGCCATGACCTGGTTATCTTCCAAGACCCCTTTTTGTTGAGGGTAACAGTACTGAACCTCTCACTTCTCCCTGACCTCTTCCCCCTGCATGGTGCTATTAGGTGTGCAGAATGAAAAAGTCTAGTTAGGAAAAAAATACAGCAAAGTTGACTGAGTTATCTGAAGTAGTGCTTCCTGGGCTTGTTGGAGTAGAGGCCTACCTGCATCCACTGGCGTTTTATTCCAAATCCCTCAAAGATGAAACAGGAACAGAGGACTGATCTGCTTGAAGAGGAGATGGGGAGCCCAGAAGCCATGTACCAGGTGACCCTTGAGACCTTCCCAAGGAGGGCTGGGCCCAGAGGAATGTCGTTTGAAAATTAGTGTTTTAAGTACTTTGAGAAAACTGTGTAACTGAGCTTTTTTTTCTTTTAACTTTTTAATCACAACATAGAGTAATCTTCTGGGGCTAGTGTTTCCTCAACCAGTGAGGTTGAATTAGATGTATTCTGTGGTTTCCCGTTTCCAGAATTCTGTGGTTTCTTAAATAATTTAATTTTCCATTTTAGTTTGCCTGACTACACACTTCTTTTGTGCCATGCCTTGGAGTAAGCTAGTTTTGTAAAAATATGTAATTAGAAAAAAGTCTTGAAGAGAAAGTTTTAATACAAAACTAAATTGGATAAGATAGTTCTACTTAGTTTACATGGGTTTTTATATGTCAAATTTGATAGCAGATTTGTGCAAACTATATATGATATAACCAAAAACAAATAATTGTAATACCTGAAAAACTTGTTAGGCAAGCTCCTTTGAAATATGTGGAAGCTGATGAGAGCTGTATAGGAAAAGATAAGTTTTTCTGAGCACTGAAGAGTAAGTTTACTGTTGTTTTAATAATAGAATCTATAGCTAAATGTTGTGGAATGATTCAATCAGTATTACTCTTGAAGATTATAGGAAAATAAGAATTACTTTATTATAAGCATTAGGCAATAACTTAGGTTTTAAGTTTTAAACTTTTAAGTCCTAAACAGAAATGTCTTCCTGGCCCCTACTTCTTGCAGTCTCCATGGAAAATAAATATTAAACACTCTGTTCTTTTCCAACTAAGATTAATCTATCTTCATGAATGGATTTCTTATTTGTTAACATTTGTTCCCACAATGAAATTATATTGAAATGTGTGGTAATGACAACACCCTAGTTATTTCATATCCTTTGCTTTGGAGAGGAAAGGAATACATTAGCGGTAAGAGCAAGACATTTCATCCTGTGTAGAAGACTCACTCATAGGTGGCATTGGGAGTTGCTGCCAACTGGCTTATGGGCATGTAAAGCAATGGGTAAGCCCACTCTTGTTCTCTACAAGCTGCTAAAAACAAAACAAAATTAGCTTCTGATAACCTAGGAAAAACACCTAGCTAAAACTATACATTGGAAGTAGCTAATTTTGTTAAAGTACATAATTGTTAGAGAAAAGTCTTGAAGAAAAAGTTTTAACATGAAAATGAATTGGATAGGATAGTACTGCTTAGGTTAAATGGCTTTGTATGTCAAATATGGAAGTATATTTGTTGTTTATTGCTATTACTATGAGATGGACAAGAGATAACCCAGTTGTATGCCCAGGATGCAGAAGTGAAAACTCAATAACTCACTGTCTCTTTAAACTGTAAAACTGAAATTGAAAACTGAAATCTATGTGCCTCTAAGGTTAGTGTGATTAGCAGAGAGATGCTGCTAAAACAGGAAATGGCAGGCATTTGTTTCTGTACAAAAGAAAGAATAGGGGGAACAGCACATCCAGATGTTTGATTGATGTGAGATAATATTTCTTCTACTTTGTTAATGTTTGTTGGTTTCATAGTATTTATACATTTATAATTGAGATACAGTAGTGTATCAGGAGCCTACTGTAGTACCTGGCACACAGTAGGTGCTCAGTAAATGCAGTAGATGAGGATGGAACTGGTTACATGCAGATAAGCCCTACCTTTTCCAGCTTCAATATTTGAGGTATACCAAGAAGCCTACTTAAGTAATTTTTATTGGCTTATCATGTGGTTTCTTATGTCCAAACGAAAAGACAAGTTATTTAACTTTCTTTGTCTTTGAAATAGTAAGTATATTAGTAGTACTGATCTCATTAGGTTCTGGTGAGATTTAATTTACTTACTAACATCTAAAGCCATTGTCCCAGCACAAAGTAAGCATTCAATAAATGCATTTTTTTTTTTTTTTTTTAATTATTGAATACTTCTTTGTTTATTGTCTCTAGTTCCCAACCCCAGGTAGATAGGACAGAGACTTAGCAAAACTAAGGCAAAGCTGATATTTCAGCTTTTTTTAAAATCAAGAGCTTGGCCTACTTTTTTTAGGAGGGAAGAAAAAACAAACAAACTCACTGCGATGGAGTTGATACTACTCATAGCGACCCCTCCTTGGGTTTCTGAGGCGGTACCTCTACGGAAGTAGATTGCCCAATCTGCCTTCCGAAGATTGGCTGGTGGGTTTGAACTGCCAGCCTTCTGGTTAGCAGTCACATGCCTTAGGTATTACACCACCAGAGCTCCCTAGGAGGGAAGAGTAAGCATGAAATAAATCTACCAGACTATCTAAGCCTTCTGCTGTAATGTCCCAAAGTAATGCTTTTCCCCAACCATGTTTATCCTTTTAGTCCTTTTCTGGCAGGTGCAAACAGTGGACCTTTTACTTCTTTCAAACCTTGCACCTTAGGGAGCTCATCCTGTGACATGCATAGGAGCACATATATATCATGGTTTTGCTGATAATTAGTCAGAACTAAGAATACCCTGAATAATGGCCTGATTCTTTCTGTTCATAGTCATAGTGATAGTGGCATAGTGGGGTAGGTGGGGAAGTTCTGACTGCACGTTTCTGTACCTGCCTGTTTACTTTTCCCTTTAGAGTGGCTCAATGAGTTCATACCTTCCCTTTAACTTAAATATATATTGATTTTGAGAGGGGAGTACAACTGTACTGGAATATCTGGAGTGTTTGAATTCGTTTCTGTGCTAAATAACTGGCATCTCCTATACTCTTTTAAAATAAATCTTGTTCGCAGAGGTGTAGTCAGTTGTGGCACAAGTGCCTAAAGCAGAAGAGAAGGCTGTGCCCCGTTTTCTGCTTTGGTTTAATTTAGGGGCACTTTTAAGGAAATTAAAATGGTGAGTCATTATAGTGAATTAAGTTTATGTTCTATACGGAATTTATTTTCTATACTTGTAGTAATTGTTTGATTTGGCTACATGCTATTAGATTATGTTGGTGCATGCACATAAAAAAAGTAGAATGGGGAATGGTTTTAAACATTAGTAATTATTTTGGGGCATACATTTTTCTTGATTACTTTTCTACCTGGAAGCTCCTAACTTTTGAGAAAAATCATTTAAAAAACTGAAGCAGGAGGCTCTAGGGTAATAGAGTAAACATTTTAAATGGTGAAACCTTCAGCTGCCATGTAATAAAAGATTTCTCATTTTGTGATTGAGTTGCTTAGTTGAAGTCATGGATTTCTCAGAGAACATTTCCAAGTGTGCACAGACATTGTGTTTTTTGTTTTGTTTGTTCTTTTTTGGCTGGAGAGTTCTAAAGTACAAAATTATAAAACATGATACTCTTGTCATCTGAAGTGTTGCATTCTGGCTCTACAGCTTACCAACAGTGTGGCGTGAGCCACGTTTTCTCATCTATAAAGTAGGGATTATAAAACTGACCTCAGGATTGTGTTCAGGGTTGAATAAGATAACAAATGCAAAGCACCAACTGCATAATGGACGGTCTGTACAAGTTCCCCTTCTACGTCCCTTTGTACCTTTCCTTTTAAACCTGATAGTATTATATTTCATATTTGAATATCATAGTCATCACTGATCATGTCAGTGCGTGTGGTTTGAGAAGTCCTCTTGGCCAGCATTCCTTTCCCTGTGCTGTACGAGTTTCTATTATTCTTTAACTTGGTGGCTGTTATCTGCTAAATCGGACAGCCACTGAAGTTTCTTCCCTCTCCTTTGTTTATAAGCTGTTGTTCAAAGAGCCCACCATTATGCAGGCCAGTATGTTGCTGTTGTACAGTGTGGCTCTGTCAACATGATTTGAAAGTATTGTTCCACGTCTTGCAATGCTACTATTTGCTTTGCTGATATGCGATTATTGTATATGTGCCTCCGAATAATAGTTTGTCATCATTAAAGCTCCATTATGAGGTGAGAAGGAGTCCCTGGGCAGTGCAGATGGTGATTGAGCTGCTAACCGAAAGGCTGGAAGTCCCCCCACAGGACCTCGGAAGAAAGACCTGGTGATCTGTATCCAAAACCTCAGCTGTTGACAGCTCTGTGGAGCACAGTTCTGCTGTGACACCCCTGAGTTCTCCATGTCTCCATGACTCGGAATTGCCTTTTTTTTTTTTTAAGTGAAATGAGGAGGTAGCAACTTGCCCAGGCTTGTGAAGTGTGGCAAGATTCTTGTTGGTCGGTATCATCTAGTCGATTTTGGGCCCAAAGCAACCTCATGTGACAGAGTTCAACTGCCCCATAGGGTTTTCTGGGCTGTGAGCATATGGAAGCAGATTGGCAGGACTTTGTCCCACAGAGCCACTGTGTGGGTTCGAACTGCCAGCCTTTAGGGTAAGCAGCCAAGAATTTAACTGTTGTGCTACCACGGCTTTTCAGCAAGTTTCCTGTTATGTTGTTGTTATTTGCCATCGAGTCGGCCCCGACTCCTAGCGACCCCTACTTGGGTTTCTGAGGCAGTTATCACTACGGAAGTAGGAATGCCCAACCTTCCTTCCGAGGAGTGGCTGGTGGATTTGAACCGCCAGCCTCCTGGTTAGCAGTCAAGTGTCTTAGGCACTATGCTACCAGCAAGTTTCCTAGGATTATGGAAATAGCCTGGGGTCTGTTTGCTTGATAGGTGAAGAACACATGGTCACTCTACCATCTCCCCTCAACACACATACTTCCTCCTCGCTCAAGGTTTTCTTGGTGTCCCACCTTGTAAAGAGTTACTGGTGTTGGTTTGGGTGGTGAGCATATGTGGCTCTTGTAGGCCAAGAGGAAGAAGGTCTTCTTGTTTCTAATCAGTACTGGGCTCATTCCCAAGTAGTTGCTGGCATGTAGTGGATGAACAGTGAGATAATTGAAGGAATTTGTGCATGAATGGATGAAGTAAACTGTAGCATTTGTTTATATTTTTCATGTAATAGAGTTACTTTTTTTTAGGCTTGAAGAATGTCTTACAAGGATTAGTTTCTCAGTGAAGCTTTTAGGATTCTTTCTTGTAAAACTGCTAGTATGCTTAAGACCCTGTGGTCACATGAGAAGTAAAATCATACTGTATTGGTGGTACAGTGCCTAAGGCATGTGACTACTAACCAGAAGGTTGGCAGTTCAAACCTACCAGCCACTCTGCAGAGGGAAAATGGGACAATCTACTTCTGTAAAGATTTGGTGCCTTGGAAACCCAATGAGGGTTGCTATGAGTTGGTAACAACTTGATGGCGGTAGGCTTTTTTTTTTTTTTTAATATGAAGGTAAAATTCATACAACATAAACGCCTCCATTTTAAAGCAAACGATTCAGTGGCATTGACACTGTTGTACGGTCACCACCTCTGTCTGGTTCCCAAACATTTCCATCAGTCCAAACATACTGCAATTTTATCCTTCGTTAGTTATTCTGGTTTTATATATGTTGTTGTTATGTGCCGTCGAGTCGGACCTGACTCATAGCGACCCCTCCTTGGGTTTCTGAGGCAGTATCACTATGGAAGTAGATTGCCCCATCTTCCTTCCGAGGAGTGGCTGGTGGGTTTGAACCGCCAGCCAGCCTTCTGGTTAGCAGTCAAGTGCCTTAGGCACTATGCTACCAGAGCTCCCGATTTTATATATATAATGATTGAAAACTTCAGTCTTTGGAGGTAAACATTACCCACTCCTTTTCTGTTTGGTCTCACTTGTGCTGCTTGCTTTCTTTTCTCTAAATGTGAAGACCACATTGTTCTCCATCTATGATTGGAGAGCACTGCTAGTCTCTCAGGGAGCTCTGGTAGCGTAGTGGCTAAGGCACTTGACTGCTAACCAGAAGGCTGATGGTTCAAACCCACCAGCCACTCCTCAGAAGGAAGATGGGGCAATCTACTTCCATAGTGATACTGCCTCAGAAACCCAAGGAGGGGTCGCTATGAGTTGGGTCCAACTTGATGGCACATAACAACAACAACAACAACAACAAAACAGCTAGTCTCTCAAGTCAAGCGAGAGCTGGAGGTGAAAGTGAAAGCTATGCAGCATCCTGCTGCTAATGATTCTAATATTTCCCTTCAGTTTTCAGTTGGCTTAATTTGTTTCCTTACAACCCATTTCTTTATTCTCAGAAACGGTCCCTTTTATCTAGAGCACATAGGACTTTGTGTTCATTAAACTGCACCCTTTAACTCTACCTGAGTTCCTCTTCAAATGCCTTTATGGACTCCAGAAATATAATTGAAGAAGGTCAGTGACCATTCTTAGAGAGATTGTACCTCCTTTTCTCCATTTTCCCCCAGGTTGATAATATTTAGATTTCAAGTTGACTAGGAATCAGATGTGTCTCTTCTCTAGAATGAATGCTTAATAATGGGATCAGTCATTCGGAATTTTGAAGCTAAAGTTGGCCTTGCCTGTAGAGTCCAAGGCCTCTTTTCTGTCCGTGGTTAGTGATGATCGGACTCCAGGCAGGAATATTCTCTGCCATTGTATTCTTTTGTCTTCTATGTACTGGTGCAGTGACTCCTTTCTAGGTCATTTGTCTGTCTGTCTGCCCTTCCATCTATCCATCCATCCATCCATTTCTAGATGAGACTGAAAATTTGATAGTCTCACATTTAAGGAATGAAAAGTTCCCTGGAATCACTGAATGTACTGTCAAATAATACCAAATTGCATTAGATGAGAACCACCTTACAATCCGCACTTCAAGACACCAAGAAAACCTGCTTTATTTCTGATAGTTTGGTGTGTGCATAGAATGAGAATGGGGTCAGCACTTGGGCCAGATGGCCCGATTTCACATTCTAGTTTCACTAATTACAGCTGAGTTACTTCAACTCTGGAATTGTCCGTTTTTTCCATCTGTAAAATAATACTTTAAAAATCTGTTGGAAGGATTTACTGAGATAATTAATGTCTGTAAGCATTTAGCATATAATTAGGTCTCAAAAATGTTCACTTTTTTTTTAACCATTAAAATTAAGGCAATCATAGCCAAATAGCTACATTTTAATTCTTAGATTTGTAATGTTACATTTTGAAAATTGAATGTCACCTTGCATTTTGTAAAACCAAGGGAATTTGGTGCAAAAATAGTATTTCTTTAATCAGCTTGTTGAATATAATTTATTTTGCATATTCATAGTTTAAAAAGAACCTGGCTTATTTATTTTGGTGATTTTAGGTAGAGTTGTCATTTTTCTTAAAAGTACAACAGAAATGTAGCTTATTTTATCATTATAAAATAAAATATGAAAAAAAATGGGAGAAAAGAGAAGGTGAACTAAATACCATACCACTATTTGATTGAGGAGTCTTGGTTGCACAGTGGTTAGTGTGTGGCTCTAACTGAAAGGTCGGCAGTTCAAATCCATGATCCACTCCACAGCAGAAAGAAGGGTAGTCTGCTTCTGTAAAGATTTATAGCCTTGGAAACACTGTGGGGCAGCTCTCCTCTGTCCTGTAGTGTTGCTGTGAATTAGAATCTCCTCAATGCAAAGGGTTTGTGTTTGATGAGTATTTAATTCTTTTCCTTGTTAGATCTTTTAGAGAAATCCCGGGTTGTGAAGCAGCCAAGAGGTGAAAGAAACTTCCACGTGTTCTATCAGCTGCTGTCTGGTGCCTCTGAAGAACTCCTTGGTAAATCTCTGTTTCTGGATCAGTTTTGAGTGCCACAGCGTTGTCCTATATATTTTTTCCTTTCTCCGTATCTCTGGTTGAACTGAAGAAAAGAATGTGTCTGCTTTTAGTGCACTTCAGCATTTGTTTTATATTCCTGTATCTCTCACCAGGTACTGTACCATACATGATGGGCTGAAAGAGCACCATATTAGGGAGGGACTAATACACACCTACATGTAAAAAAAGAAAAAGGAAGGGTCTAATAGAGAAATGGAAATTCATAGAGAACAGTAAATAATTATATAAAAACAAGTTGCTCAATGAAGATTTAAAAGTAGTGGGGAAATCACGTGGAACTAATACCAGAGAGAAATATCTGATCTTTGAATATTTTAGAAAATTAATAAAAGTTCATAAGAATAGTATCCAATAGCACTATTAAGTAATGAGAAGGTTTGAACATACAGATCAAACAGGAAGAGCTTTGGAAAGTCAACAACACTTGGAGAATACTGAGACTCACTAATAATAAACACAAATTAAAACAATGTGGAAATATCCACTATACAGTCATAACTTGTTTTATTGTGCTTCACTTTATTGCACTTTGCAGATACTGGCTGTTTTAACAGTTGAAGGTTTGGGCAACCCTATGTCAAGCAAGTTTGTCGGGACCATTTTTCCAACACGTGCCCACTTTGGGTCTCTGTGTCATATTTTGGTATTTCTCCTAATATTTTAAACTTCTCCATAATGCTATTGCACACTTAATAAACATAACTTTTATGTGTAGTGTGAAACCAAAAGAAATATGACTCTCTTTATTGTGATATTTGCTTTATTATGGCTGGATCTGCAAATCTCCATGGTATACCTGTAAATACATTTGCAAAAAATTATTTAAAAAAAAAAAAAGTGAAATTGATAGAATTCTCAGGCAGGGGTCTACTTAAACATTGTGAGTACCATTTCCGAGCAAAGACTTCTTCCTGAGAGACTTATTGACAATCCAGAATAAGAGTCATGAAATAATCAGAGCCAATCAGCCAGTCACACCACTTTCAGAATATAACTCAATGAAATCATGCAAAGGAATGTAATCAACAATTTGTATTGAGACATTCATTGCTGCCGTATATGTGTTAATAAAAATTGGATACAACCCGATGCCCAATTGTGGGGGTACCATTAGGCAGACATATGTAATGATAAAATAGTACAGTAAAGATATTTCATATTATAAAAATATAGAAACAGCTTTATCCAGTAAGAGTAAATATAAAAAAGCAGAATTTGAAATATGTATACCAGTGATAAATGCGATTTTAGAAAAATGCTGCTATTGATATTATTGTCAATTTTTGTTCTGTTGACTCAGTATATAATATGGAAGTCATTTTATCTGACAGGCTAAAGGAATGTGCTGTGTAAAAGATGATTAGATTTATTGAAGTAACTTATTAATTTGTTTATCTGATTCAATAGGTAAACTTAAACTTGAGCGAGATTTCAGCAGATATAATTACTTGAGTCTGGACTCTGCCAAAGTTAATGGAGTGGACGATGCAGCAAATTTCAGAACAGTTAGGGTAAGATGTAATGCTTTCAGTACTTGTCAGAGTGGGTAGCACTGTTTTGCTTTAACTTGGGCTATTGCTCCCTGAGTTCTTAGACTTGTACAAGAATTTATTGTATTTTATTAGTTTGTGTATTCTTATATTTTTATTAGTATTTTTTACTAACTCAGATCATGCTGTATTGTGAAGACCACGTTTTACTCAAGCATACATTTCCTCTATTTATCAAAAGGAGCTTCTGTAGTAAAGTATCCTTGAGTTTGACTCTTTAAATGTTGTATCTCAGTTTCAAATGTTTTCAGAGTCAAAGATCAGTAGTTGATTTCCAAGTGTATAAACTGCCCAGGGATCATTAATCAAAACTGTTTTTGAGACAGAAAGTCATATTTTTATGCAGTTTTAGAAAAAATCATGTACAAACCAGAATGGTTAGCATTGCACATCATTAGCATATTCTATTTTTTTTACATTTTATGTGTCATTTTCAAAATTACTTCTAGGAGTTCTGGTGGCATAGTGCCTAAGGCATTTGACTGCTAACCAGAAGGCTCAAACCCACCAGCTACTCCTGGGAAAGAAGATTGGTCAATCTACTTCCGTAGTGACACTGCTTCGGAAACCCAAGGAATGGTCGCTATGAGTTGGGATGGAATTGTATCATGACTTTATTTGATAACTGGGATTTGCTTTCATTGACCCAGCTAGAGGGGATGAGATAGGGCAGAAGGTGGAATAATGAATAAAACAGGATTGGCATCAGTTAAAAGAGCTCTGATGGCACAGTCATTAAAACATTTGGCTGCTGACCAAAAACTCACCGATTCAAACCCACCAGTTGCTTCATGGGAGAAAGATGAGGCAGTCTGCTTCTGTAAAGGTTTACAGCCTTGGAAGTCAAAGGGGGGCAGTTCTAATTTGCCCTATACGTTCACTGTGAATCTGAATTGACTCTATGGCCATGGATTGGTTGGTTCATTGCTGAGGGTGAATAAAAGAGATGAGGGGCTTCTTGCCTGTTCTCTCTGCCTTTATATATGTTTGAAGTTTATATCATTCCTATTGTAGAAATGTAGCATCTGATAACTAAAAAGAAAAAGCCAGCTGTCCTTAAAAAGGAAGCGTCTTTTAGAACTTAAAAAAAAAAAAAAAAAAAAAAAACTGTATAATGATCTGTTCATTCCTGAATATGATTTTGCTTAAGACTTGAGTTCAGTTCTAGAACCATTTTCCCTTGCCTGTTGTTATGTTGTCCCTTGGACTAAGGCACTTTGTCTTTGCAAACCTTAATTTTCTCATGTAAAATAAATGAGGTTTTCTTTGTAGGGGGCTTGTGGAATCTTTTTGTTTGGTTTTGTTTTTAATAGCAGAATCCCAATATTATTTTAAAAATACATTATATGTATATATACATACTGAACTGCTGTGGTTCAAGTAGAGGTGTGGCCCAGAACTCTGCTGGTTCTTCTCCACCGTCCTCCCTTTGTGTCTCTCTCTCCCTACAGCACTATGTGGTAGAATCCTAGAGTTCTGTGAATCACAGTTGGAAACCACTGGATAAGACCCAACCCCATATTGATTCTATACTAGGTCTATTATCAGAATTACCTTTTTGAAAGATGTTTTGTAAGGTTTTTTTTATTTTATTTTCCAGAAATATATTGGTAATGTGATTCATTAAAAACATAAAGACACACAGAAAAAAAAAAAAAGATGATTTTCTTTTGTTCCAGAATGCCATGCAGATTGTGGGCTTTATGGATCCTGAAGCTGAATCTGTCTTGGAGGTGGTGGCTGCGGTGTTGAAGCTGGGGAACATCGAGTTCAAGCCCGAATCTCGAGTGAATGGCTTAGATGAAAGCAAAATCAAAGATAAAAATGGTGAGTCAGTGGAGACGCAGTTTTGTTTTACAAACTTGCTTTGGATTTTTGCCCAGTTTTAAATCTAGAAAATGAACTTTTGCTTTCACTGATTTGGAAAAGCTTTCTAGTAAAACTGAACAGAAATATAATTGAATCTGTTTTAAGTCTTTGGATTTATGCATTTTATACTGTTCATGTTGAATGTGATGATCATAAAACAAACTGTTAGAGAAAACAACATAAGCCTTAAACATGGAAACATTATTACTAGCCTACATGTTGTGTTCTTCCCTACAGAGTTAAAAGAAATTTGTGAGTTGACCGGCATTGATCAATCAGTTCTAGAACGAGCATTCAGTTTCCGAACAGTTGAGGCCAAGCAGGAGAAAGTTTCAACTACACTGAATGTAGCTCAGGTGGGTGAAACATAACACCCGGAGGAAAGCCTTTCATAAAGTTTATGATATTTTTCTATAAGTGAAATGAAAATTTTAGTTTGTATGCTGTTACCTTAATTTTCATACTGTTTCCATTAACAAGACAAAAGTCACTGCCCTCATGGAGCTTACCATTCCAACAGGAAGAGCTAGACAATAAACAATAGGCATAATTATTAAGTAAATTATATAGCAAGTTGGCAGGTGTAAACTGCAGAGGCAGAGAGAAAGTAGAGCAGAATGAGGGAGAGCCGTAGAAATGGGGGTGAGGGAAGGAGAGAGTCCAAGTGAGATGGGAAAGGATTGGAGGTTGTGTAACAGAAGAGTGGCACTGTCTGACTTACATTTCAAAAGGTCATTCTAGCTGTCTGTGGAGAAAAGAGTAGAGAGAAGGGAGAGTAAATGCAGGAAGGTCTGAGGAGACATGAATTGACCCATGCAAGAGATGTTGGTGGCTTAAAACAGGTTGTAGCTATGAGTTGCAATTGACTCCATAACAGTGAGTTTTGAACTAGGTGTTAGCAGTGGAGTCAGTGAGAAGAGGTCGGATTTTAGTATCTTCTGAATTTAGAGGCAACAGGATATATTGATGGGATGGACATGTGGTATGAGAAAAAGAGAAGAGGAACAACTCCAATATTTTGGCCGAAGCAGCTGTTAAATAGGGTTACCATTTGCTGATTTGGAGAAGCCAGTGGGAGAAGCCAGTCAGATTTTGGTTATTTGAAGTTAAAAATGTGAATTAGAATCCAAGTAGAGACATGGAATAGGATGTTTTAAGTCTGAAGTTCAGGAAATTCAGGCTGGAGATACAAAATTGACAGTTACCAGTGTTTAAAACTAGTTGCCGACTGATGGTGACTTCATGTGTTATAGAGTAGAACTGCACTCCACAGGTTTTTCTCTGACCGCCGTGGTTGCACCTGCTAACTTGCTGGCTTTTCAAGGGCAGAGGCATGCTGACTGAGACTTGGGCGAATCCAACATTTAGAAAGGGGAAAATAAGCAAAGGAGAATGGGAAGGAGGAGCTAGTTGAGGTAAGAGGAGAAAAAGAAAGAAAATGGTATCTTAGAGGCAAAGTGAAGAAAGGTTCCAAGAAAGAGTGAGAGAAAATGGTAGTTAAATGTAGGTAGTCAAGCAGGATGAGAGCTGAGAGTTGACCATTTGATTTAAAGATGCAAAGGCCATTGGTGAGCTTGGAAGGAGTTATTTTGGTGGAATGATGAGGACAAAGGCCTGGTTATAATGGATTTGAGACACTGGGAAGAGAACAACAGGAGTTTGCTAGTAGATGGGTTTTCTAGGAGCAGAACGAAAAACAAAAAAGACTGGTTGAGGTGTGGAGGTTTATGGAGAGAGGTGAAGTAGGCTTCGGGGAGAGTGGATGAAGTACAGGGACTTGAAGGGTTGCCGAGCATCATCAAGGGCCACTTGAGGCTAATAGTTGTAATTTTAATGTAAATATGTCAGTGAGATCATCTCAGGCAGAGTGATGAGGGAGATAAATCCCACGCAATGTGACAGAGGAGGCAGCTGTTATGTGGTGGAGCGTTTTCAAGGACGATTTTGGCTGTGAATGGATGGTGAGTGGGGAGTAGGGAGGTAAAGTAGAAACAGAGACTAAGGAGCTATAATCCCTTGGAAGAGGATGGTCATATGAGGAAGAAGATTTATTTTGGGGGAGGAACAGACAGAATTAATTGATGGATTGAGTGTGTATTGTGAAAAGAAGCAGAGTCAAGGACAATGATGAGATTTTAACTTGGGCATTTAATTCGTTTTCTGAGCTGAGGAAGACAAGAAAGAAAGTATAATTTGGTATGGGATTGGGATTGTGTGATCTGTTTTGGCCTGTTAAGATGTCTGCTAGCAAATTTCAACTTCTCATGGATTCCAGATTTTCTGGAGCCATGGAGGCTGGATGAACTCCTGAAAGGACTGCCCTGATATAATCCTTGAGCCTTAAATCAAAAATATCCCCTGAAGTCTTCTAAAAACCGAACAATAGTTTAGCTTAACTAATAAAAAATGTCTGTCTTGAGCATTACTCTCTCTTAAGAACTATCTATATGGGATAAAATGACAAGAGCACCTGAAAAGATTAGATAGAAACTAAGGGAGGCAGTGAGTTAATGAGAGAGGAATAACTCAGGAAAGGAGAGTGAGAATAGCTACATGACTCAAAGAATGTAATCGGTGTCACTGAACTGTACACGTAGAAATTGTTGAATGGGTGTGTGTGTTGCTATGTATATTCTCAACAACAACAACAAAAAGATACCTGCTAGACAGCCAGTTAGACAGTTGGTATGTGAGTCCAGGTCTGATGGGAGGTGTAAGTTGGGGTCAGCACAGAAATGGTGTTTAAAGTCATCCTACTGAATAAAATTGCCCAAAGAGACATATAGACAGGAAAGGACAGGATCTACCATAGACCTCTGGGCTGAGGAAGAAGAATACTTGATGAAGACTGAGACAGAGCAGCAGTGAGATATAGAGGAAACCAAGAGAGTGTAATGTTTGGGGTGTTTGGAGAGCCAGAAGAATGAACAGTAGTCAGTTCCTGTGTAATGAATACTGGCAACAAATGTTTATTTTTCTTTTACAACATTGTGACTAAGTAAAATGAACATGTTCTTTGTGTGCTAATAAAACTAGCCCATTTATAATGAAATTATTTTCTTTACCCATTATCCTAGAACTCTTGCTTTTAATAAAGAGCCCTCGTTGCACAACGGTTAAGCACTCTTGCTAAACAAGGTTAGCAGTTTGAATCCACCAGCCGCTTCCTGGGAGAAACCTGCAGCAATCTGTTTCCTTAAAAATTTACAACCTTGGAAACCCTGTGGGGCAGTTCTACTCTGTCCTACAGGGTTACTATGAGTAGGAATTCAACTCACCAGCAATGGATTTTACCACTATCCAAGGATTGTTGCTTCTAACCTATTTCTTTCCCAGTAGTGGTTACTATTTTTATTATTACTTATTTGATCTTTCTAAAGATTTTGGTTGTAGGCAAGGAGAGTATCATCTTGAGTTTGTTATGGGGAGCTGAGTGGAGAAAGATAGGAGATTAACACTGGTAAGTCAGGTGACCTAGTCTCAGCCTGCCAGTTACAAGCTATTGTGACCTTGGGCTCTGTTCATAAATTCTGTGAGCCCCATTGTCACAGTTGTAAAATAAAGATATTGACCATTCATCCCATTTCTCAGTCTAGAAACTCAAAAAGCATCCTCAGTCCTATTCTCTTCTTTGACATCCAGTCAGTGACCAATTCATATCTATGCCATTTACATCCTGTGCCACCTCCTCTGAACCCCATCATGATGCCTTTGTCAGGCCCTTGACAATTCTCCAAATGGCCGAATTGGCGTCCCTGCCTTTGGTATTGTTTGCCCTCCATCCTCTGAGACTTCAGCTCACTTACTTTGGAAATTTTAGCAGGGGGACCAATCAGTGGAGAACGACCTCATGTTTGGTAAAGTGGAGGACCAATGAGGGTAAGGGAAATCCTCAGAGAGGAGGATTGACACAATGACCGCAATAAGGTACTCAAACATACCAACACCCGTGAAGATGGTGCAGGACTGGGCAGTGCTTTGTTCTCTTACAATTAAGGTTGCCCTGAGTTAGACCCACCACAGCAGCAACTAATCTTCCTTATTGTATTCTCTCCATCCTCAACAATGTGGTTAGCACAGTCTTTCTAAGACACAAATATGAGCTACTCTCTGCTTTCTTAAAACAATTCAGTAGACACTCTATTGTTTTCAGTTCAAGTTAAATGACTAATGTTTGAATGAATGGACAAGAGATTTGGATATATGCACCAAGGTAGCTTTTGGAGCCCCTCCCAATGTAAATGTCTGTTGCTTGGGCATCTTTCCACCAGTGAAAGGTTGATCTAGGCTTAATTAAATGACTAGTTCAGTAATTTTCCCACTTCACCCTATTATGTTTATCTCTTCTGTTATCCTCCACGTCATTAACTGTAAACATTTGTGAGACAGTTTGGTGGAGTTGAACTCCTCTGGTGTGAACTAGTCTTTCTTACTAATAGAAGAATGTTTACCTGTCTTTATCTTTCCTTCAATGTTGGCTTCTTATTTTAAATGAGTCTTTTTGGGTATGGAAAATACAGGCACTTTCTATATGTGTAAATTTGTACATCTGGTTTGTAGCATTCCTTTCTAGCTACAACTATTACCAGTCCGTCCTCCTAAATTACTGTTCTACCATGATGTCTGTCCAAGTCAGTCTTACTTTTTCAAAATCAGATGGCCAGAGACTGACTTAATCATTTTCAAAGAAGACTTCATGGAGAAGATGGTTTCTGAGCCAGTCTTGAAGGTCTTATGTGTGTAAAGAATGAGGAAAAGGGCTTTTCAAAAAGAGAAACCAGTGAGAATCAACAGGTAGGTTTGCAGTTTATATGAGGAAAAGGATTGATCCAGCTTAGCTGCAGCTTTAGATATAGGAACAAGATGCAAAGGAAGGTGGCTGGAAAGGTTCTGTTTGGAGCTAGCGTGGAACTGCAGTGTCCTCAAGCTTGTTGTGTCAGAATCACCTGGAAGGCTTGTTAAACACAGTTTGCAAGCTTCAAGCCCACAGTGTAAGCTTCAGTAGGTCTGGAGAGGGGCCGGATAATTTGCATTTCAGCAGATTCAGAGGTGATGCTGCTGCTGGTCTGAGAACTCTACTTTGAGGTCACTGACTTGAAGGTCATTTTCAGTAGCCCCTGTGGTTAAGTATACCATGGGGTGTTAAGTAAAACCAAAAACCAAACTCACTGCTGTCGAGTTGGATCCAACTCATAGCAACCCTTCCTTGGTTTCTGAGGCATTATCACTACGGAAGCAGAATGCCCAATCTTCCTTTCGAGGAGTGGCTGGGGGGAGTTAAGTATATGATGAAAAAAGCTGTCTTGTAGGCCTTTAGGAATACTTATTTTTTTTTCCCCCTTGTTTTTATTGTGTGTTTTACTCTTAATTTTTAATCATCCTCTATGGAAACCAGGCCCAAATGTCTTTTATTTTACAAGCTTAGTGAGTCACCTTGCATCACTGGGTAAAAATTCCCACTTTTTTTTTTTTAAACTTTTGACATAAAAGAATTTGGCTTGCAGTCTTCAATTAGTCAGGTTCTTAGTCAAGTCTATTTTTTTAAGTGTAGTTAGTGTTCAGAATATCTGGCTCAACTGATCTCATTATCTTACTGCCTGATTCCAGTGAAAAGTGCTTTCTTTCATTAACTTTTCCTGGTGGCTTCAATTCTTGGACCCCAGTCTCATCTTTATTGCCCCATGCCTCATTTTCTCTGAAACATTTTAGATCTTTTCCCCAGATAATAATGGCTAACATTGGAATAAGGGAAACTCAAGACAGGGTTTATTATTAAGCTCCTACCACATACTTGCTCACTGACTTTCAGAGCCATCTGTAAACTATCTGTAATCTGACCCTATGGTACTTATCTCAGTTTATTCCCTGCTAGTTCTCTAAATGCCATACTTATTTATACGTGGTGCTTTTGCTTCTGTTTGTCTCATGTCTCTCCTGCCTCTTTCTGCTTGTTTAGGAGCTCTGGAGGTGCAGTAGTTAAGGAGCTTGGCTGCTAACCAAAAGGTCAGCAGGTCAAACCCTCCAGCGGCTCTGTAGGAAAAGGATGAGGCAATCTACTTCCCTCAAGATTCATAGCCTTGGAAACCCTACAGGGCGGTCACTATGAGTTGGTATGGACTCGACGGCAGTGGGTTTGGTTTAGCCGGGAATGCATCTTTCAGCCCCGAGTGCAGATTCCGCCACTTCTCACTCATTTCTGTCAGATGGTCCTTGGAAACATTTCACTTGGCAACCTCTGAAATAAGTATTTGTTTGAAGGAAGCAAGAAGATTAATATTGGCTGCAAATACACACTTCAAAAAATATAAAGCAATTTACCAGAATAAGTTGTTACTCTTAATTCAGTGGCATATTGAAACAGTGGTTTGTTGCAAGCAGATAGTAATAAGTAAAAATACCGGATGACATTAAGATGAAAAAGGATCTGTGTGCAAGTATGTGGTGTTTTGAAATAACTTGAATTTACAAGAAGAAAAGAGAAAGGATTAAGAGAGAATTATATAGGACCATGAGGGAAAGGATACTTCAAAAATCAGAATGTAAATACATCTGTAGACTAAGGAAGAAACAACAAGGTCATTACAAAAACAGGAAAGAAAAACAAAGACCAAAATGGATGCCAGACGAGACACTGAAACTTGCTCTTGAACGTTGAGTAGCAAAAGCAAAAGGAAGAGATAATGAAATAAAGAAGCTGAGCAAAAGATTTCAAAGGGTGGCTTGAGAAGACAAAGTATTATAATGAAAGTGCAAAGAGTCGGAGTTAGAAAACCAAAAGGGAAGAACATACTCAATATTTCTCAAACTGAAAGAACTGAAGAAAAACTTCAAGCCTTGAGTTGCTCTACTGAAGGATTCTATGGGCAAATATTGAATGACTGTTCTGGTTACCTAGTGCTGCTCTGACAAGAATATACCACAAATGGGATGGTCTTAACAAACAGGAGTTTATTCTCTTAAAGTTTGGGAGGCTAGAAGTCCAAGTTTGAAGTGCTAGGCTCTAGAGGCTCTGTGAAAGCCCCTCGACCTTGGTCTTCAACTCTGCTTTTTGCTCCCAGCCCACTGAAGCTAGAGGCATCTTTTCATTCAGGCAGCTACTGGCTGCTGAGGCTAACAAGCCAAAGGTGGACAAATAAAATGGCACAGTCCCAATGTTACCAAACCACACTGCAGGCCATTGATTTAAGTCCATTGAAAGTCCCAAGGTCAGCAGAGTATGGCAGGCTGCCGAACAACAAGACAGCTACATGCAGGGTTCAAGCTTGCCATAAGCTAGAGACCATTACCAAAGCTGTTTCTTATATACAGAAAGCAGACCACATATCCAAAGGCTCACAGTAGATTCCACCATGGAGCTGATTACCAGTCTCATCATAGGGAATACTACATCCAGCTGCCCAGCCACTCAACTAGGCCTAGCCAAGTTGACACACAAACTTAACCACCACAGATAGGAACATGAAAAGAAGATGGAAGGAATATACAGAGTCGCTGCACCAAAGGCATTGGTGGAAAACAAGGCTCCAGGAATTGACAGATTATCAATTGAAATGTTTCAACAAATGAATTCAGTACTGGAGGTGCTTACTCATCTATGCCAAGAAATTTGGAAGACATTCACCTGGCCAACCAGCTGGAAGAAATCGGTATTTGTGCCCAATCCAGAGAAAGATGATCCAACAGAATGCAGAAATTATCAAATAGTATCATTACTATTACATGTAAGTAAAATTTTACTGGAGGTAATTTTAAAAAATGATTATAGCAGTACATTGACAAGGAGCTGCCAGATTCAGAAGAGGATGTGGAACAAAGTATATCATTGCTGATGTCAGATAGATGTTGGCTGAAAACAAAGAATACCAGAAAGATGTATCTGTGTTTTATTGACTATGCAGAGGCATTTGTCTGTGTGGATCATGACAAATTATGGATAGCATTGCAAAGAATGGGTATTCCAGAACACTTAATTGTACTCATGCAGAACATGTACATAGACCAATAGTAAGTTATTTGAACAGAACAAGGGGATACTGCATGGTTTAAAATTAAGAAGGGTGTGTGCCAGGGTTGTATCCTTCCACCATACTTATTCAGTCTGTATGCTGAGGAAATACCAAAAAGCTGGCCCATATGAAGAACACAGCATGAGGAATGGAGGAAAACTTACTAACAATCTCCAATGTGCAGATAACACAACATTGCTTGCTGAGAGTGAAGAGGACTTGAACTTACTGATGAAGACCCAAGTCTACAGCTGTCAGTGTGGATTACACATCAGTATACAATAAAAATCCTCACAACTGGACCAATAGGCAACATCAAGATAAACAGAGAAAAGATGGACGTTATCAAGGATTTCATTTTGCTTGGACCCACAATCAATGCCCATAGAAGCAGCAGTCAGGAAATCAAATCATATATTGCATTGGGCAAATCTGCTGCAAAAGACCTCTTTGAGGTGTTCAAAAGCATAATGTCACTTTGAAGACTAAGGTGCACCTGACTCAAGCCATTGTATTTTCAGTCACTGTATATGCATGTGAAAGCTAGATAATGATAAGGAAGACTAAAGAAGAGTTGATACCTTTGATTATGCTGTTGGCAAAGTATATTAAGTATACCGTGGACTGCCAGGAAAACCCTGTCTCAGAAGAAGTATAGCCTGATGGGTCTCAGAAGTGAGGACAGCGAGACTTCGTCTCACAAACTTTGGACTTTGGACATGTTATAAGGAAGGACCAGTCCCTGTAGAAGGATATCATGCGTGGTATAGTAAAGGGTCAGCAAAAAAGAAGATGACTCAACAAGATGGATTGACACAATGGCTACAACAATAGGTTCAAACATAGTGAGGATTGTAAAATGTCACAGGATGGGGCAGTGTTTCATTCTGTTGCTGAGTTCAGAACTGACTTGGTGACATCTAACAACAATCACAACAACAACATGGTCTTGTTAGGGCCCCTGGGTGGTGCAAGCCATTTGTAATCGGCTGCTCACCTAATAGCTGGCAGTTTGAACCTACTCAGTCATGTCCCAGAAGACCTGGTAGACTGCTTCTTTAAAGATTGTTGTTGTTATGTGCCGTCGAGTCAAACCCGACTCATAGCGACCCCTCCTTGGGTTTCCGAGGCAGTATCACTATGGAAGTAGGATTGCCCAACCTTCCTTCCGAGGAGTGGCTGGTGGGTTTGAACCGCCAGCCGTCTGGCTAGCAGGCAAGTGTCTTAGCCACTATGCTACCAGAGCTCCCTCTTTAAAGATTAGAGCCTAGGAAACCCTATGGAACAGGAATGCTCTCTAACACATGGGATTGCTGTGAGTCAGAATCAACTTGCCAGCACCATTCTTAGCCCCTTTTTGTATGACCTGTTTTAAGAAGAAAAGGCATTAGAGAAAAAGTATGCATCTCAAATCATATTTTGGCTTCTTTCTGTTTCAGTGTTTTACATGCATTTTATACTGTAAAATCACCCACCTACCCTTTTAAACCAGCGTTGTACAGGAAGATTCTGGGTTTTTTTGTGTTTTTTTTTTTTTTTTTTTTTTTTGCCAACTTGTAGGTATATTTTTCCAACCCTGATTGCAGTAGCTGTTAGAGGAAGTTTGGAACCAGCTCAGAAGTCTGAGATGAAGGGGAAAGGTGTTCTCTTCTCAGCTGTAATATGCTGCCAGGGAAGTGACTGTGTTATTAAACTTGCCTCACTTCATCTAGGAGAAAATGTGGGGGGGAAATGCCAGCATAAGTGAACAAGTTGTGCTCTTTAGAAAAGAAAAATGTAATGGTTTATTTTAACTGTGACATTCAACTTTCTACTTATAAGCAACGAAATGCACACATATGGCCAGTGTTACAAACACCTAGCTGTCCTCTCCCTAGACCAGTTCCTTCTTGGGCTCCAGGTCACCCCAGGAGGGCTGGTGTGAAGCATCTCATTAGTAGTTACTTGCTCTACACCCCGGGCAACCAGAACACTTAAGGACTGTTGGGTTCTCCCCAACCCAGCTTACCTTTCTCCAGTCTTTGAATTCTAAGTCTAGAACGGAGACATTCCCATCTTCTTTGTCAAGTAGTTTTGAACAGCAGAAGAGTAAATAAACATGCAAACAATAGGATTTCATTAAAATACAAGTTTAAAGACTCATTGTGGAAGATTAAAAAAAAAAAATACTGAAAAAGTTGAATGAAGGAAAAAAATTACAGATCCCATCTGTCAAAAACATTTCAGCTTCCTTTCCTATGTGTAGGGGCTTTTGAAAAAAAAAGTTGTCATTCTCTTAATTGTATAATTTATTTTTATTTTCACATAATACAAGACCAGCATTTTCTGTTTCATTACCTAATTTTCCTGACCATCATTGGATGATGACTGTATGACATTCTTTTCAAGAGAGTTTATGTCTTTTGCTGTTACTCTATTGTTGGACTTTAAAGTGCCTCTGTATTTTCTTTGTTCCATTGACACTGAGATGAATTTTTTGGGGGGAGAAAGCTTTTGAAATATTTAGAATTTGTTTCCTGGAATGAAAAAAGTATGAAATAACTGAGTATAAGCAATTTGCCTAATTCTTTTAAGTGCTTGACTATTCATTCAGAGTACAATAAAAAGTGGTTCTAAAAAGAAATTTGAAATAAAACAGCTTTAAATATTCTTTAAAGTGTTTTCACAATCTCATTGACATTAAGTGTTGTGATAATTGTGGATATTGAATTTCTCTTTTTCTTTCTAATAGGCTTACTATGCCCGTGATGCTTTGGCTAAAAACCTCTACAGCAGGTTGTTTTCATGGTTGGTCAATCGAATCAATGAAAGCATTAAGGTACTGATTCTCTATAAGCAAATAAATTGGCTATAATAAATGGTAGTTAGAGTGTAAACATTAAGTTGAAGAAAATTTAATTTTATATTCAGAATAATGATAACCATCTATAATGATTTTTCTTTAAGAAGAATTTACCCTGCGTAGAATTGAAATTTGGCAGAGATTTTGCTCATTTCATCTTGCCGTGTATTGTAAATATCTTATTGGTGAATAGTCTGGAGTTCTTTGTAGAGTTACTTTATGGGAAGTCATCATCTTAGCTTCTAATTCTGCCTCATCTGTTAACTAGCTCTAAACATTTGGCTGTTAGGGTAATTTTACCACTCTAGGTCCTAATAATATGTTCTTCTGTAAAATGCGAGTATTGGCCTAGTTTATTTTGAAAGACCTTGTATGTTGTAAGCTACATAGATCTGTTTTTATAATTAAGCATGATAGATTCTTTCTTTAAATAAATCACCTATTCCTAAGACTTCTGGAACATTCCATACCAATATCCTTATCTCATAGATTAAAAGGAAAAGTTATAATTATTCTCTTCGTAATGAAACACAGTGCAGTTATAATATAGACTATATTCCTTGATAGGTTTTGTTTAATGTTGTATTTCATGCCTAAATAAATTAATTTGAAACTTCTCTTAAAGGCACAGACAAAAGTGAGAAAGAAGGTCATGGGTGTCTTGGACATTTATGGCTTCGAAATTTTTGAGGTAAGATTATTTTATTTATTTATTTTTGGTAGCATAAGTGGAACATTTGAAAACTAAATCACACATTCTATAGGTAGTAGTTATCAGAAATAACTATAGCTTTGAAACTACAAATAATTTTTGTGAAAATGTAACAAAATGTGGTTGTATGTGTATGTTTTAAGTGCCAAGTGCCAACACTTTGGAGACAGTGACATTTAAAAAGTACTTCTTGTATCAGTACTTACAAATTCAAGTCTTACTGTGAAAATTCTAAACCGCCACATGGACATTATGCCTGTAGACATTTGTTTATTTATAGATTGTTTGGAAAGTGAGGCAGGTTGATTCTGGAAAGAAAGCTAGGAAAAGGGACCAGATGCTAGTAGTCGTGGGCTGACCATAACAGGTTACTTCATTTCTCTGAGACTTGGGGATTCAGGGAGGGAGGGTCTGGATTAGATGATTGGTAGGGTCTCATACAAGGAGGCCTGGTAGCACAGTGGTCAATTTTTTTGGTTGCTAACCACAGGGTCAGTGGTTCAAACCCACTAGTCGCTCTGTGGAAGAAAGATGTGGCGATGTGTTTCCATCAAAATTTACAGCATTGGAAACCCCATGAGACAGTTCTGCTCTGTCCTGTTTGGTCACTACTAGTTGGAATTGACTTGATGGCAAAGGGTTTTCTGGTTTTGGTAGCATTTGATACAGGTCTCATTTAGTTAAGATCTTGTAATGTGAATTCATCTGTGAAGGTTAAAATAATTTCTGCCAAAGTTCACAGTGAGTTTTTTAATGGCTTCATGCCTGCTACAGATTAAATGTTTAAAAATCATATATCAATATATCCTGTTTAGTCCTTGTTAGCTTTAACATTTAGAAGGACCCTTTAAAACTCTTCCTCTCACTTTTAGGAGTGGTATTTTAGTTGGTATCAGGGAAGTAACCAATAGATAAGCCTCTTCCTTTCTTGATCACTACTTTCAGTTACTGATTTGTGAACTCTTTAGATACCAAGCCCTGCATAGAATGACCACCCAAACAACTGCATATTCCAAGAAATCATATCCACAGAATCACAGAACAGCTTGAGCTACCCAAGGTTGAGGCTCTTCAAATTAGCCTCTTTGCATCAAAACATTCTGTTCAGCTAAACCAGTCTTTTCTAACAAATGCCTTTTTCTTCATTGTTTGCAGTAATACAATCTTCCTGCTTAACCATGTTCATTATTTAATAAATAGTGGTGAAAATTGTTGAAGGCTAACTGTATATAAGCACTGTGGTAGGTATTGTGTATGTTTTCTAATTTTATTTTCACAGCAACTTCATAGAGTAGCTGGTATTATTATTCCCATTTTACAGATGAGGAAGAAGGAGACTTTGCATGGTCTGGGAACTCCCCCTAAGGTTACACAGTTACTTCATGACAGATTCAGGCTCTAAACCCCAAACCTCATAATATTTTCCTTTCTTTCCTACTATAGTTGAAGTCAGGGTCATTTCCTTACCTTTCCCCTCAAACCTACAATGTTCCCAGTATGTGGTCAAATGCTGTGATGAGTCTCCGATTTCCTTGTTTTTTCCATTGTTGTTGTTATGTGCCGTCAAGTCGGCCCCGACTCATAGCGACCCCTCCTTGGGTTTCCGAGACAGTATCACTACGGAAGTAGGATTGCCCAACCTTCCTTCCGAGGAGTGGCTGGTGGGTTTGAACTGCCAGCCATCTGGTTAGCAGGCAATTGTCTTAGCCACTATGCTACCAGAGCTTTTCCATTGTACTCATTACAAACTCCAGACCACTTTCGGGAGCCTTCCCAGAGCTGGTGTGTGTTTTGGCAGCAGGGCAGGGGGCGCTTTGTGTTGTATGCTAGCTGCTGTCCCCCATGGTCCACCCACAACAGTGCCCTACAGCACGATGTCTGTTTGCATTGGTGCCCCTTTAGCACATGCTACAAAGGAAGACCTCAAGTTGTTTGGTGTTGGAGCAGAATTCAAGGTTTATGTGATACAGAAGCATTGCTTGAGTGAATTCCCGAATCACTAGGCCAAAGTTAAGTTCTTTCTAGTAAGACCTCAGGTTACTGTCACTAACTGGGCAGAATGTCCTTCACTCTTGGCAGGGAAAATTGTTCCTCCCTGGCACATTGCTGAATTTAAGTGGTCTTGATGATCTGGGCAGATTGTAGTAGAGATTCCATTAGAAAGTTTGAAGGAAAGGACACATTCCATCCATGGTATTACAGATTTGAAGTTATTTGATTTTTGTTTGCCAGAAAGAGATTTATTGATTATTGAGCCAGTGGGAAGGTGCTTAATGTTATGTCCTAATAGATGGAAACTGGTTTATTATTATTATTTTAAATCCCTTTACCCCTATCAAACCTGTCTCTTAATTGTTTACCTATTTTTCCTCCCCTCCCCTTGGAAACTGTTTTTTATGATGAGAAATCAGTTTAACTTCATCTTCTATTATATCCTAAGATCTAATTAGGTGTGAGAAAAGATACACCACCCATAGGGAACTGAGTTGTATGCTTCATGTGAAGTTTGACCACGTATGAGTGATGGTATTTATTGAGTGACTAACATGAACCTATGAGTTGGAATCAACTCAATGGCAGCAGGGTTTTTTTATTTTTTAAATGTGAGCCAGATACAGTGGTAAACAAGACAGAGAGCTCTTTGCACACACGGGCAAGGTGTGGGTCCTAAGACTGAGACACTTTTGTCTGCTGAGGATACTTATCTGATCAAAGGTCTGTCAGGAAACTAGATTGCTTTCTCACGGTGTGTTGCTTACAAACCTAATCATAACGGAAGTTCGATATTCCTGGTGAAAGCATGTTTTAAAATGGAGCTGGGTGAAATACTCTTCTATCATCCAGGAATACATTTCACTTATAGTTAATTAACGTTTCTCTCCAAGCTTGTCTTTTTCAACATGTCATTTCTGCAGATTATATCATCATTTTTCTCAATACCGTTACAACTAAGTTATGAAAATGCTTACATGATATTTCTAAATGCTTTTCCTTTCTTCAGAGGAATACGCTAATAAGGTTCACAAACTTAGCCTCACGTTGGAATCACCTGGGGAAGGTCTTGAAAATTCAAATATTCAGAGTATGCCCTAGACCAATTAAATGAGGCTCTCTTGGGTTGGGGCTCTGGCATCAGTATTTTAAAGCTCTATAGGTGATTCCAGTGTGCAGTCAACAACTTCTCCAGTAAACAATGTCCAGAGTGAACAGAAATGCCAAACATACCTGGTATGCAGACTGTTTGACTTCTGCACACAATACCCTTGTGAAACACTCTGTCTTACCTACTACTGTCTATTTAAATGTAATCTGTGTGTACCTAATAGCTTTAAAAACCAAACAGATTACATTTTTACTCTTTAAATAGTAATTTTAGCCAAGTCCAAATCCAGTCAGTTGTATGTCTACAGCAAATCTAATGCTGACCATAAAAATAGTTAAACATCAGTTTTTCTTCTCTGTGAGGGAAGTGTTTTGCTATTCTTTTCTTCATATTCTTTGAGAGAATTAAGATGTTTTTCTTCATAATTAATTCCATTTTCCTATCTAACCCATCTCATATTAATCTTCCAAACCTCTTGGTGTTTAATAATCTGTGCCCTAATTTATTTTGAGGGAGCTCTGATGGCGTAGTGCCTAAACTATTTGACTGCTAACCAGAAGGCTGGTGGTTCAAACCCATCAGCCACTCCTTGGAGGGAAGGTTGGGCAGTCCACTTCCGTAGAGATACCACCTCAGAAGCCAAAGGAGGGTTCGCTATGAGTTGGAACTGACTTGATGGCAGTGAGTTTGATTTTAGTTTATTGTGAGAAGGTCAGATAGAGATTTAGTTAGGTGTTTTGGATACTTTTACATCTTCTTAGTACAGAATTAGAAAACACTTTTTCTTTATGATTTATTCACACACACACACACACACCCAGATGCCAACCTACATTTTCCTAGTTTCTCAGCAAAATAAGAACACACTGAAACTCCAGGAAGCCCATAGAAACCAGATAATTAAGGACTTAAAAGTACCACAAGTGAAAGTACAAGGGATAAGGGTATGACTAAGGAAGATGCATTCAGAATTCACGTCAATGAAGAAATGAAAATTTCTATGGTATTTTCCACCCAAGTGAAAATTAACCAATAGAAGAAGATAAAATTCTGCTTTTGATGTTCAGTGGAAAATGACTGTAGGAATTAACAATTCTGCCTTTAGAGATTCCCTGGACGTTACTTTAAAATTGGTCTAGAACATTTTTTTCAATGCTCTAAATCAGCCTCATGATCCCACTGACAGTTCCCATGAAAACTGTTTTCAGCTGAGCTGGTGGAAACCTTTCATTCACTCTGCTCCCTCTCTTAATGAGAGCAGGAAACTGATGCATTCATTCAGTCATGGAGTGATGACACATGAATGACTGCAAAAGATTCCCATACCAGCTGGGTGAATAAACTCTGCCTTGCTGGTTACATGTGATCTGATGTCTGTTGGGAAAACAGATTAGCAGATCATTGATAGAAAAAATATGGTGAAATGAATTAAAATTCATAGAGGAAAAACAATCCAGCTATAAAATTTGTAGTACATGAGTCTAG
Source organism: Orycteropus afer afer (assembly GCF_000298275.1). Classification (NCBI taxonomy): domain Eukaryota; kingdom Metazoa; phylum Chordata; class Mammalia; order Tubulidentata; family Orycteropodidae; genus Orycteropus; species Orycteropus afer. Next base: position 3,564,065 of record NW_006921588.1, on the reverse strand, counting down.
CTTTCCAAACTAAGATGATAATACAAATACTCCAAAGTAGCACAGTTAAGTTTGGACTTTCCTATAATTAAAAACATGGCCTTTGATCTCTGAGAAATAATGGTAACATCTCCATAAAAGAAAAAGTGCTATTCTTATTGAAAAAATAAAATGGATTTGAAAAGTAAGCTGAACAACTTAAGTTGAATCACTTTTTCTGTTTTAAAGTCTTTAGCTAATAAATATTAAAATAGACAGTTTACTGGGAGAAGTTGATCCTTAGTGTCCTGGAGAAATAAGCATGGTAGCAATGGCTGAATAGTTCACTTTTATTACAATTGAGGTGGCTTTGCTGTAGGCAAACCACTAGTTATTTTGAATCCTGAGCTCATTATGTGTGTGTGTGTGTGTGTGTATCATAAGTACGTGATAGGCCAGATGCAATGATTGTTCCAAATAAAACAACTTAATAGTTGGGCAGGAGTCCACATAACACAATTAAGCCCCTCTCATAATTATTTTACTCCAGACTTACTGCCATCAAGTTGATTCCGACTCATAGCGACCCTCCCTTGGGTTTCTGAGGCTGTAAATCTTTCAGAAGTAGAGTGCCCCATCTTCCTTCTGTGGAGTAGCTGAACCACTGATCTTCTGGTCAGCAGTCAAATGTTTTACCCACTATGCCACCAGAGCTCCTTATCTCATGATTGTAGAGTTTGTTTTCTAAATTATTTATTTTTAAAAGAAAATTGATTTGGTTTGCAGCCAACACCCTCTCTTCAAGTTCCTCTATTGCCTTCAGTTTTCTCCTTCATGTGTTAATGAAGAAGGAGACAATTTAAAGTAGATATAAAAATTAAATAGTGAGAATTAATGCCCTGGTGGTATAAACGGCTAAGCACTTGGTTGTGTTGGTTGGTGGATTGAACCCATCCAGCTGCTCCATGAAGAAAGATCTGGCCATTTGCATCCATAAAAATTACAGCCAAGAAAACCCTATGAGACATTTCCACTCTGTTTCACATGAAGGTCTCTATGAGTCAAAATTGACTTGCAACACCCAACAACAACATATGTATATCATTATTCTTGCCCTGATTCTGTATTCTTTAAATCAAAGTTTATTTAAACATGTTTAGAAAGAGCAGTACAACAAACGTTTTTCTTAAAATTTACCATATTCCAGTATGTACCTACAATAATAATGTTACATATTAAATGGAAGTTTTCTAAAATCATAACCAGTCTTTTAATTCTGGAACATCTGAAAAAGAGAACATTTAATAGTAAATGTTTTTCTCACCTTTCAAAGACTATTTTTTTGAGTTAGTTTCTAAAGCGAGCAATTCTTAACTTGAGGGATCTACTTTTCGAAATTGTGATTTAAAAAAATGGATTATTATTAACTGTATTAGTGGCTGGGAGCTCTGGTAGCATAGTGGCTAAGGCACTTGACTGCTAACCAGAAGGCTGGCAGTTCAAACCCACCAGCCACTCCTTGGAAGGAAGATGGGGCAATCTACTTTCGTAGTGATACTGCCTCGGAAACCCAAGAAGGGGTCACTCGATGGCACATAACAACAACAACAACAACATAGAAACAGCATTATTATAATAGGAGACTCCATTCCCATTCCCCCACCCCCACCTCCCAAAAGGCATTACTCCAAGTAAATCTTTGCTGGGATAACAGCATTTTTTTTTTTTTTTAATTGTGCTTTGGGTGCAAATTTACAAGGCAAACTTATTTAACATTCAACAGTTCGTGCACATTTGATTTCACAGCCCAATTACAATCCCCAACCATAAAAAACTCTCCTCCCCTCTCCTCACTGTGACTAACCCCTCCCTGTGCCCTTCTTATCTATGCATTCCTGTCTGTCCAGCTTCCCTCAATGTGAATGCTAGCACTCTGATGTCTCTTGGTTGATTGATCTAAGGGCTCCATCTCCCTAGTGTAGGTGGATGCATCTCCCATAGAAGTGAGTCCATTTCTAGGCCCAAAGGATAACCCAGCCCCGTAGTCTCGGGGGTTCCACCAATCTCTTTCCTACCAGTAATTCTGGTCAATTTTGTGCTTTTGAACTTTGTTGCACATTTTCCCTCCTACCCTAACCAGCGTCTCCAATTTTGATCCCTTTCTGAGTGGTTGGCATTGGTAGCCAGGTAGCATCTAGTTCTTTTGGTCTCAGGGTCCATCATATCTTTGGACTAATTGTTTCCAAATGACTTTGATTTTCTTCATTCTTCTTTACACCAGGTGAGAAGAGACCAATAGTTGCATCTTAGATGGCCACTGGAAAGCTTTTAAGACCCCAGTCACTACTCTCCAAAGTAGGATATAGAACAAGAATTTTTTGTACTATGTTGTGCCAATTGAGCATGATGCCCCCCGAGACTATGGTCCCAAGCCCATAGGCCCAGTGATACTCTCTCTCAAGGTGTTTGGACCAACAGCATGTTGCAAAGCAGTAATGCATCCTGGATTCCTCTAAAGTAGTGACATTACACTCAAGTCCTGTAACTTTTATATAAATGTACTATTTCATTTATTATGCAAGAGACAACATTATATGTAAAATATAGAACCCTGCCCACCTTGTTATTTCCAAAGTTTGACCTCATGTATATAATTAACAGTACTTCTGGCTTGAATAGGTATGATCTTTGTGTTTGAACTGCCCTGTTGTTTCCTATGTATAATATTTATCTACAAACTTCTTTCCATCCCACCAGCCTAAAGATGGGGTAGAGCTGTCACCTTTATTTTTACAACCTTTCAATATTCATTGTTTTTAAAGAGTACAAGATATTAAAAAGTATCTATAGGCCTTAAGTAGTACAAGATAGCATTAGCCTCCTCTGTTACTAAGGGGACTATAAAACTGTCATAATAGACCAGTATTTTTGATACGTTTTTCAGAATCATTCCACATGGAAAGTTCATGATTGAGGCTTAAGAGCATGAACTAACAATGAGCTCTATT
>NW_006921588.1:3559168-3560999 GCF_000298275.1 Orycteropus afer afer | reverse complement strand
AGATCTTACAGGTTTTCTTGTATTTTCTTCTTCCCTTTGATTTTTTTTTTTTTTTTTTTTTTACTTTGAAATCAACTCCAGAATTTTTGAAAAAAGCCCTGGAGTTTTAAATTTAGATATGTTACATACTTCTAAATACAGTAAGCAACTTCTAACACAACCTACAGTTGGTAAATAAGTGTGAAACCTTATAGAATCCAGACACTTTTTGTTTACCTGTGTTCCCTAGAACAGCCTGGGTGGTGAGGGTATTCTGTGAGTGTCATTTGAGGGGACAATCACAGAATATTGTATTTATTGAAGGTGCTCCCAAAAGTTTCAGTTTTTTGCTCAGTTTTAGGCATAAAAGTGGGTAAGACAGTGGAAAAAAATTCCATGCATGAAATATGAGAGGAAAACTGGAGAGGGAGGAGATGAGTCATGTATGAGGGCAAGCCTACTTCCTCTTGGGAGACTTTGATTCATGAGATTGACACATGGGAGAGGTGCCAGCTCAGGGACACACAGTTCTTGACGCAACAAAGAGGTACCCAAAGTAAAATTGCATTAGGGCCTTCATATTCATGTAATTATTTATACACTCAGTTTAGCTATTTTATAAATGGGAAGGGGACTCATGTTAAAAAAGCCAATGCTATTTAATACCTATATAAATGGGGAAATACAGTCATGTGTTAAACCTTACATAAGCTGCAGCTATTATTAGGGTGTGCCTTAAATTCTTGCAAATTCTTTCTTAATTTTTTCAAATTATTACTAAAAGGTTTTGAAACCCATCTCCTCCCCAAATGGAACAATATCAGCAACTCTGGTGGTGTAGTGCTTAAGGCATTTGACTGCTGTGTTAAACTGGGTTCTCTAGAGAAACAAAACCAGTAAAGCTTATGTAGAGAGAGAAAGAGAAATTTATCTTAGGAAAATGGCTCACACACATAGAAGCTGGCAAGTCCAAAGTTCTTGGATCAAACGTCAAGCTGGAGGCTTTTCTCAACTCACACAGCTGCAGGGGCTGAGGACCTCAAGCATGGTAGGCAGTACACTGGCTGTTGACTCCAACGAATGATGAATCCAAGATCTCCAGGCCAAATGGTGGATTGTTCGCTCATGGACAGTTGTAGGCAGAATCCCGATCCACAGAAGAGTGTCTCTTCGCTCATGGACAGTTGTAGGCAGAATCCCGATCCACAGAAGAGTGTCTCTTTTCCAAGGATGTCCATAAATATACTGGAAGCAGGCCACACCCCTAGGGCATTTCCCTTTCAATGGATTGGCTGCTCAAGACTTATATATCTGGTTCCATCATTGGAACAACCCACATCACAATTGCTTAAACCAGACAGAATTGTGGTCCAGCCAAGTTGACACACAGTTCCAACTATCACAGTCCACCCCTTGTCAACTTGGCAGTTGTACACATCTTCTTTACCATATATAATCTCTATATAAGGATGGTTATAAAGTCATATTTGTGCCTAACATGATAAGCTAACACACGTACAACCGAAACACGTTAACCTTACTTGCATTTCACAGTTCATAACAGAAGGAAACCAAAATATTTGATGCACATATACAATGAAGAAATATAGCAATCACAGTCCTTGTTTCTGCAGCTGGTCACGTGGTCGTAGCTGATATTCAGAACTGCCTTCTTCCATCACCCATTCTGTATTTCCCTTGCCCTCAGCAAGCACCTCAGCTGGTCGTGGTTCTTTGCCTGGTGGGGTGACCCAAACCTTCATTCCTGAAGGGTCTGGGCCATTAGCAGTCATATCAGAATTGGGTTGCTGTAATTTTCCATTGACTTTAATCACAGGGCATGGTAGTACTA
>NW_006921588.1:3535594-3558998 GCF_000298275.1 Orycteropus afer afer | reverse complement strand
GCATGAGGAAGCCAAAATGACCAGGTGACATTCTTAATTTCCAGTTCAATGCAATCAGTATTGTGTCTCCAGGTGAGAGTGTTCCTCCCTTTGGGACTAAGATCTCCAGACCCACAGAGCATAGGGTAGCAGGGACACGAAGCAAAAATTTTTTGAGTGGGTCACTAGGGATAATAGTGAGTGGTACCACTCCTGTTTCAACCCTTTGGTTCCTGGACCCATGAATCCTGGCTATTGGAGAAACAGAACCATATATTGGATGCTGGTTTAGAGCATATACAGCCTCCTGGAGAACATTGCCCTAACCCTTCAAAGTATTACCACCTAGCTGGCACCATAATAGTGTTTTCAGTAGGCTATTCCATCCTTCTGTCAAGCCAGCTGCTTCATGATGATGAGGAACATGGTAAGACCAGTGAATTCCATGAGCATAGGCCCATTGCCACACTTCATTTGCTGTGAAGTGAGTCCCTTGATCTGAAGCAATGCTGTGTGGGATATCATGATGGTGGATAAGGCATTCTGTAAGTCCACAGATGATAGTTTGGGCAGAAACATTGAGTGCGGGGAAGGCGAACCCATATCCAGAATAAGTACTATTCCAGTAAGAACAAAGTGCTGTCCTTTCCATGGTGGAAGTGGTCCAATGTAATCAACCTTCCGCCACATTGCTGGCTGATCACCCCAAGGAATGGATCCATATTGCGGACTCAGTGTTGGTCTCTGCTGCTGGCAGATTGGTCACTCAACAATGGCGGTAGCCAAATCAGCCTTGGTAAGTGGGAGTCCATGTTGCTGAGCCCATGCATAACCTCCATCCCTGCCACCATGGCCACTTTGTTCATGAGCCCATTGAGCAATGACTGGTGTAGCTGGGGAAAAAGAATGGCTGATTTCCACCAAATGTGTCATCCTATCCACCTGATTGTTAAAGTCCTCCTCTGCCGAGGTCACCTTTTGGTGGGCATGCACATGAGACACAAATATCTTTACTTCTTTGGCCCATTTAGAGAGATCTATCCACATACCTCTTCCCCATACATCCTTGACACCAATGTTCCAATCATGCTCCTTCCAAGTCCCAGACCATCCAGCCAAGCCATTAACCACAGCCCATGAATCTGTATATAATCCCACATCTAGCTATTTCTTATTCCATGCAAAGTGAGCAGCCATATGCACTGTTCGAAATTCTGCCCATTGGGATGATTTAACTACTGTCCTTCAAGGAAGTCCCAGAAAGGGGCTGCAGTGCTGATGCTGTCCACTTTCGAGTGGTGCTTGCATATTGTGCAGAACCATCTGTAAACTAGGCATAAGTTTTCTCTTCCTCAGTCAACTGATCATAAGGAACTCCCCATGAGACCATAGGTGCAGACTGGGAGAGGGAAGGTAATGTGACTGGAGTGGAGACCATATGCATTTGGGCCACTTCCTCATGTAACTTACTTCTGCCGTCAGGTCCTGCTCGAGCCTGATCTCTGATATACCACTTCCATTTAATGATGGAGTGCTGCTGTGCACATCCAACTTTATGACTCTATGGGTCAGACAATATTCAGTTCCTGATGGGCATCTCAGGCCTCATGGTGACTTGGTGGCCCATGGTTAGGTGTTCATTCTCTACTAAAGCCCAGTAATGAGCTAAAAGTTGTTTCTCAAGAGGAGAGTAATTATCTGCAGAGGGTGGCAGGGCTTTGCTCCAAAATCCCAAGTGTCTGTGTTGCATTTCACCAATAGGGACCTGCCAAAGACTCCAGACAGCATCTCTATCTACTACAGACACTTCAAGCACCATTGGATCAGCTGGATCATGTGGCAGAGCAGCCTGCATGGCAGCCTGAATGTGTTGAAGAGCCTTCTGTTGTTCTGGGCCCCACTCAAAACTAGCAGCTTTCCGAGTCACTTGATAAATAGGCTGCAGCAACACACCCAAATGAAGGATATGTTGCCTCCAAAATCCAAAGAGACCCACCAGACATTGTGCCTCCTTTTTAGTTGTGGGCGAAGCCAGATACAATAACTTATCCTTCACTTTAGTAGGAATGTCTCGACATGCCCCACACCATTGGACCCCTAGAAATTTCACTGAGGTGGAAGGTGCCTGAATTTTTGTTGGGTTAATTTCCCAACCTCTAGCACATATATGTCTCACCAATAAGTCTATAGTTATCGATACTTCTTCTTTACTAGGTCCAATCAGCATAATGTCATCAATATAATGGACCAGTGTGATGTCTTGTGGAAGGGAAAGGCGATCAAGATCCCTATGGACTAAATTATGACATAGTGCCAGGGAGCTGATAAACCCCTGAGGAAGGACTGAGAAAGTATACTGTTGGCCTTGCCAGCTGAAGGCAAATTGCTTCTGATGGTCTTTTGAAATTGGTATTGAGAAAAAGGCATTGGCCAGATCAATAGCTGCATATCAGGTACCAGGAGATGTACTAATTTGCTTAAGCAGTGAAACCACATCAGGAACAGCAGTTGTAATTGGAGTCACCACCTGATTAAGTTTACAATAATCTACTGTCATTCTCCAAGATCCATCTGTTTTTTGCACAGGCCAAATAGGTGAATTAAATGGGGATGTTCTGGGAATCATCACCCCTGCATCCTTCAAGTCCTTGATGGTGGCAGTAATCTCTGCAACCCCTCCAGGGTTGCTATATTGCTTTTGATTTACTATTTTTGCAGGTAGAAGCAGTTCTATTGGCTTCCACTTAGCTTTTCCTACCATAATAACCCCTACTTCACATGTCAGGGTCCCAATGTGGGAATTCTGCCAATTGCTCAGTCTATTCCAATTATGCATTCTGTAACTGGGGAAATCACTACAGGATGGGTTTGGGGACCCACCGGACCCACTGTGAGACGTACCTTAGCTAAGACTCCGTCGACATCATTATTGCCCTGATGATACGTGATGTGTTTTGGAGACTATGAAGGTGGTATGTTTGCAATAAATGCTTTCATGCTCCTGTTGGGGAATGAGTTGATGTCTGTCTTCATTGCTGTTGTATTTTTGCTAAGCAGCGGAATAAAGTTAGAGAGTCAAGTTTTTATTCTTAAATTTTGGAAGGGGAGGCTCAGTACAGTACAACGCCGGAGTGGGCCACTGTGGTGGGAAAGGGGAGTGACTTCTGGATCTTGCTGAACATCTTCACTGTTTTGGTGATCTGTCCATTGACTATTTCTTTGGGTAGATATGGGCCTTGGGTGTATGTCATATGCATTTAATTTTTCTTGTGAATTTAGAATTAGAGATACTAGATTCTGAAACTTAGGGCTTAAGCAATTACATGGTATATAATTATTTCAGTTGAATTGTTCTTATCCTCAATAGTTCTAACATAGTAGAACCACAGTTCAGACACCATATTGTGGTGTTTCCATTCTTTTGGATTGATTGGACCTGTGTGGTGATCTAAAGTTTTATGCCAATTGAAAGTATGGCTTTAATATGTTTAAAAAAAAAAAGTCATTTGCAATCATGAATAATAGTCAGTGTTTACTTGTAGAAGTTTACTGCTAATTAAGAACTGACTGCATTTTGTGTAATCTGTTCCTTTTTGCACCAGAATGCAGTAAGTATGAACTGTGTGCAGTGGTGGTCTCTTGCATGCCTCCTGTGTTAACAACTTCTCTGGCTGTGTGAGTTTTGTAATAAATGGCTGTTGATTAACTGTGTGGATATGAAATACAGAATTTATACAGGAATTTTTTAATGTTGAGGGCAAATTTAATTGAGCTATGACTTAATTATTTAGTTGTGTTGTAATTGTGAAGCTTTGCCTCTGGTTTCTAATCTGCTTGTGTGCATTTCCTAGTTCTGTTGTAGAAGTATGCTCCAAGCTGTTCATAACCATGTCATGTGCTGAAAGACACTAGTTCCTCTCTTCCTCCTCCTCCTTAGTCGCCACTTACAGATTTAGCATAAGTTTGTTTGAATAGCTCCATGAGTACAGATTTGATAAATAACAGAAAGAATGTCCTCTATGAATCTAAAGCAAACCAAAGATATGCTCAGATAAACCAACTAAAATTTTAATTATGTTTATAAGCCTTCTCTTCATAGTAGTAGTGTTATATAAGGACATATTTTACCAAACCAAGAAAACTGAATTTGGCCTTGTGCCGATGGTAGTAATCATATAGCATCCACACCAGACTGACTTTAGTCTAACATTGAAATTGTTAGGTCCTGAGAATTGGAGCATATGGTTTTTAAAAGTCTGTGTGAAAATGAGTACTGGGGAATGCACTTGATGTCTAAGAGTGTATTTGTTGAAAGTATTGAAAATAAATGTTTGCTCTTTAATAAGAACATCCAGGATTTAAGGAGAAAAACAAAAAATCTTTGACTAAATTTAGCATTAACAAGATCAGTCAGTGATCGTGTATATGTGTCATTTATGATTTAGAGTTAAAAATATCCTCTTGTCAATTCATTGCTGGTGGTGAAGATTCTTAGTTGACTTCCCACAAAGAATGTAGTCAGATGCTGCATCATTAGTGCCATTTTAAAATTTGTCCTAGATAATACCAAAGTTGATTTTTTTGTCATCTTTTAACAATCTCCATCTTTTTTCCTTTCATCATTTATGGAGGGAAGGAACCCTGGTGGCACAAATGGTTAAGTACCCGGCTGCTAGCTGAAAGGTTGGCAGTTTGAATCTACGCAGCTGCTATAGGAGAGGAACGCTTGGCAATCTGGTCGCATGAAGACTGTAGCCATGAAAACCCTATGGGTGGTTCTACTCTTTCTCATGGGATTGCTGAGTCGAAAATCCACTCCATGGCACACCATAACCTCATTTACAGAGGGATTTGCAAGCTAACTGCTCTGTGCATATTCATGGGGAGCAGAGAGCTTCAATTCCACCATTACCTGTGAGGACTCATAGCACATTAGACCTGGATTGGCCACCATAGTGGGAGAACAATCAGTCCCACTGCGAAGCATGGAAGTAGAGGTGAAACTAGCTTAAGTTTTAATGCCATATTTACTTCTTCCTGAAAAATGTTGTTTTTGGTGAAGTGTATTCATTCAACAGATGTGTATTTTGTGCTCTCAGTGTATACAGCAATACATTAAGCTCCACAGATTATTCAGAAATCATTTAGGCATGAATCTTCCGTCAGAGAGTTTGCAGGAGATAATATGAAATAGGAACTGCTGAGTTTCATAAGTATTGTACTGAGAAGAGAGAGATTTCTTCTAGCTAGGGAGATGATTTTAATGTGCTAATTCCTTTGGTTCTCCATTTTGCAGGAACTTCATTCAACCATTCTCTTATCAAATATATATTGGGTGCTAGCAATAGGCTAGGTGCTGTGCAAAGCAAGGAAAATACAGTGGTCAACAGAGACATGGTCCATCATTGTCTTTAAGGAGTATAAAGTCTACTGAGACAAATGAATATGAAACTAATCAATAGACATGTACACATATATATGCACTTATTTACTACTTGACTTTTGAAAAGTACATGAGGTTGCCATGAGTTGGAATCAACTCAGTGGCAATTAACATCAACAACCGGTATATAAGAACCATAATGAAGGATCTGACCCTGGATGGGTGGTAAGAAGGAATAAGTGGTCAGGTCAGGACACCTTGAGACCAGAAGAGTGAGCACTTGGGTGACATATTGTTAATTTACAGTTTATTTTCTGATCCTTAAGGGGAAAATGTACTGGTTTTTTTTTTTTTTTTAAGTGTACGGGGTGCATCTCTTAAACTAACAAACTTCATTCTTCAAATACTGCATATTTTGTGTATACTTCATTCATTTGCTTATTCATGCATCATTTCTGATGTGCAAGCCTCTGTCCTAGGACCTGTGTGGTGGGCCACCGTTAAATCTGAAGTACATACAGTATGTGGTATTTTCTTGTGGATGAGATGCCAGATTGTCATTGTTATGAACCAGCTGATAGCATAGTTATAAAGCTATCTTAATTTTTCTCTATACAGGACAACAGTTTTGAGCAGTTCATCATTAATTATTGTAATGAAAAGCTGCAACAAATCTTCATTGAACTGACCCTTAAAGAAGAGCAGGAGGAGTATATACGGGAGGTAATGTTCAAGTACTCTAAAAAAAATATTTTTCTTTTGTATTCATAAATTGTGGATTCCAAAAACGGTGTATGTGAAATCACATATATTGAAGCTTAGCCTTATTCTATCTTTAAACAATTTATTTGATACGACATATAAGCTAACTTGAATTTTCTTTGCTACTGTGCCCCTAATACCAGTAATGTCTAGCACATAAAAAACAACAAAACCCCTTTGCCATCGAGTTGCTTTTGATTCATAGCAACTTCATAGGACAGAGTAGAACTGCCTCATAGGGTTTCCAAGGCTGTCAATCATTACAGAAGCAGACTGCCTCATCCTTCTTCTGCAGAGCAGCTGGTAGGTTTGAACTACCAACTTCTCAGTTAGCATCAAAGTGTGTAACCACTGCACCACCAAGGCTGCTACCTAGAACATAGTAGGTACTCAATAAATATCAGTTAACTGACTTTAGACCAATTGGATTCCAATGTAATAATGTAAAGTAATACCATGTTAAGAAAATAGCCTGTAATAATGTTAAAGTAAGATTTTTTTCAACCATATTTATGAAAAAAATGAATGTAAAATAAAATAAGACACCATTTTTAGCTTACCATCTTACAAAATTTAGTGATACCCAAAAGCTGCTGATCCAGTAAATCAATACTTATACTCTTTTGAAGGGCAATTTAGCTACAGTTTTTCAAAGTTAAAATGCACATATGCTGCGCCAGGAAGTCTGTTGTTAGAAATGTACCCTCTGGATATACTTGCAAAATTGTATATAAACTTATTAATTAAAATACTTTTATAAGAAGAAAGAAAATAGCCTAGACAAACACATTCATATAACGGAATACCACTCAACAATTGAAAGGAAGGTGCCATTCACACCTGCAACATCATGGATGAATCTCAAATACATTATGCTAAGTGAAAGAAGCCGGACTCAAAAGTAGGATTCCACTTGTATGTTATTTTGGGAAAGACAGAGCTGTAGTGACAGAAAACAGTCAGCAGTTGCAGGATGTGCAGGAGGGTTTGACCGCAAAGTGGAGAGAGGAATTCTGGGGACTGGTTGTAGTGGCGGTTACACAACACTATGCGTTTCCCAAAACTTCGAGAGCTGTACACCAAAAAGAATCAATGTTAGTGTATGTTAATTAGAATGTAATTTGAGGCCTTACTCACTCACTCTTGAAAAACTCTAAAATTTCGTAACAGAAATAGCTAACATTTGTCAAGTGCTTATTATATACCGAAGATTATACTAAGTGCTATATTTGGATTATATCATTTAATGTAATTATAAAATAGCCAGAAGTAATGTTTATAAAGTCTTTTCATCTTTTAATTGTAAAACACTTGTTTTTTCACCCTTTCATCTTTTAAATGATGATTCTTTCTCCAAGCTTGAACTCATTTATTTAAACAAAATAATAGAATTATTTTATTATCTGGATTTTTGTCTTCTATTTATTTATATGCTTACTATTTTAGTAATGACATTACTTGCTTTTGTTATTTTATATCATGTCATTGTAATCCATTAAGGACAGTGAATCTTTTCTTTTTTGTCTCTTGGTGTAGATTTTTTTTTTAATGTGGTTGTTATCCCCAGTGATTTGGTAAAACAACCCATTTTACTATAAATCATAAATACTTCATCTTTCTTTGAGAATGATTATTATGCTTTAGAAACATATTATACTTGTCTGGCACCTTTGGGTAACATAAACATCCTAAAAGCAAGATTCATTCTCTTCCTCTCTTCTTATCATAAAGAGAATACTCAAACTTTGATCTGAAACTTAAAACGGTTTGTACAGATTGTCTAAAACACTTCTCAGAGCATAGCGGAAGATGGCTAGCATGCTGTATGAATTAAATTTCTTCCCCTCTGAAGCAAAATAAATGTTTATACTTATGGACAAAATGTAAACATGTACAGAATGATTAACTGGACTTACAGACTTGGCTTGATAGGTAGGGTTAGAACCAGTCGATCGATTTTCACGGCTTTCTTTGTGTTAAATGAACTTTTTTTTTTAGCAGTAGGCTTTTTTATACTTGAAATAGTTAACTACCTTACAACTGTAAATTTTAAAATATCTGAAAAATCTTGACTTGCCTTTATTCATAAGGTTGACTTCTAAAATTAAATTTTTCCTTGTGATTAAAATTAAAGAACAGAAAAATCTAGGCCTTAGATTCTTGGAATCAACTTCTGACTTATTTCCTTATAAACATTGTAAATATATACAAAGTAATATTGACTCAAGGGCCTGTTGAGTAGAGACTTGGCCCAGTGCCAGTGAAGTACATGGGAAATGGCCACAGATGGAAGAGTGGAGTGGGAGGCGGTCTTGGGACTGTTGAAGGTCATTTGTTTCAATCAGATTGATTCAGTGGTGGACTGCTGCATTAAGAAAGTTTGCAGAACTAGAAGATGGCATTTGCAGCACTGATTCTATAAAGGAAATAGAGAGGAAGTAAAATAGGGTAAGAGAAGCAAAGTGTTTTATGGTTGGTAGTGTTGTCTCACTATGATACAGAATTTCATTTTGTTTTTGTTTTGCTTTTTAGGGAATAGAATGGACTCACATTGACTACTTCAATAATGCTATCATTTGTGACCTAATAGAAAATGTGAGTACTTAAGTATTGTTGTTGTTGTTGTTGTTATGTGCCGTCGAGTCGGCCCCGACTCATAGCGACCCCTCCTTGGGTTTCCGAGGCAGTATCACTACGGAAGTAGGATTGCCCAACCTTCCTTCCGAGGAGTGGCTGGTGGGTTTGAACCGCCAGCCTTCTGGTTAGCAGGCAAGTGTCTTAGCCACTATGCTACCAGAGCTCCTGTACTTAAGTATAGCTTCCTTAAAAAAAAAAGTTAGTCCCAGAAATATTACTCAGGAATGTTCTCACTGCCTTCGGTGGTAAGCATTAGTATTTTCTCCACTTTAACACCTATTTTTAAGGAACTGTAGAGTTCTGGAGACCATTGTGGCTGTAAGAAACCATATGCTATTCTTGAACACATACATGAACACCTGAACATTTTAATAGTTCCTCAGGACTCCCTTTGCTCATACCGTGAGCCCACTCATGCTTTACGTACCAGCCCTTAGATACAGCAACCTCCCTTGTGTGGTTGGAGCCCAGGTCCTATCCGTGGTTCCTGGCAATGTGAACACCAAGTAGAGTAGGTTCAGAGCAGGCATTCCAGTGTTTTGCCAAATCAAACTATCCATTTCATTTCTAAAACTCCAGTGACCTGTTAATGTACTGTTCATATTAAGATCAAGGAGGAGAAAGGAACTATTTGGGGGTGAATTTAGTGGGACCCCAGAAATGGCTCAGGTGTAGACATAGCTTTGACTCATGGAATATGTGCAGAGGGTATTGCATGTATGACAGTGGCAAAGGCCATGAGTTTTTCAGAAGACCCAAGTAAAGGCTTAATGTGTGACAAATTACTAGATGCTTTTTACCTTGGATCTAAGATTTTTATTTTTGGTACTGTATTCTATATTTACTGTAAATGTGAATTAATTGTAAAGAGAGGGATTTGTGTAGGAAAACCAGGAAGCTCTTTTATCTTATGGTTAGTATAAGTTACAGTCCTGCCCTCTGTGATAGTATTTTGAAACTGTACATAACCTTTATTGTCTTACGGTCCTTTTAACTGTTAACTTGACAGCTCATGGAAGTGAGTGCTTTGTTTGTGGAATAAAATCACATGCTCACAGAAAATCACTTCCTATTCATCTTTAATAAAACCCTTTTGGAAATTATACAATTAGACAATATTTGTTCTCTATTCAAAGGTATTAATTCCTGAGTGTGGGATCTTTGATTAAGTTGAACATTACCAATAGTCTAAAAAGCACTATTTTTGAATAAAAATATGCATGAGGAACTTTGGTGGCATAGTCCCTAAGGCATTTGACTGCTAACCAGAAGGTTGGCAGTTGAAATGCACCAGCCACTCCATGGAAGGAAGACTGGGCAATCTACTTCCATAAAGATTTACCACCTCAGAAATATGAGCAGTCTTAAAATGTTCACACTAGATATTCCACATAGGCATTTCAGAGCTCTCCTAAAATCCAGGAAATCCACTGTACGTTTTCCTGGTAAATTTTGTGACCAAGGTAATCTTGTTGTGGGAGCTTTAACTTTAAGAATTCCTGAACTGGCATATTTTCCTTCATAAACATAGCATTGTACATTATTATTTCCTTTTGAGAAAAAGAGTCTTTAAGAAAAAAAAAAAAAAAAGGAAAAGCCGTAATGCACTTGATTTAGCTAGATTATCTCAGCCAAAATATTCCCTTGCATATATGATTGAAAAAACTCATGTTCACGCAGGAGACTAAGTACATAAATAAAGGAAATGTTTCCTTCCAGCATCACTTAACAATAATGTTTATTCTGGGGCTGTTTTGAACACATTTGATCCTTGAGAGTCCATACTTCCCCTGGGTTTTGACTAGAGTGAATAGATGCCAGTTAGAGGATGTCATGGCCCTGTGAGGAGAGGGGAAAAGAACAGAGAACTTTGCCTCAGTGGAAGTGGGTGGGGTTGACTGTTGGTAGAAATGGAAGTTGTTCTCTTCGGAGCTGAAACATACAGGCCATTTGTTGACATGGGCCTGTAGGAGCAATCCAAGATATTGCAATCTTCATTCAGCAAAGTAGGAGATTCCTGACTTCTGATTCTCTTTAGGATAAGTATGATCACAAGCTCTGAACACACAACTAATAAGTTTTTACTCATGTTTACCATCCATTTAGAAATACTCTATGGAATCTGAATTTTATTCTAAATGGATACTCTTGAAAACTGCTTGATTGCATTAATCATTAAAAGTAGCATTCCAAATCACAGCATTATTATTATTATTTTTCTTCTAGAAAATGTTATTTTGAACACATGAACAATTTGGAAACATCTGAAACCAATTTCTTTCCCAAGCTAAGAATCAAACAATGGCCTTTGAAGACTGCGTTGTGATTTGTGACAATGTTATGGGGATTGTATTGTCACATTAGTTTCTGATTTGTTGTAGTCTCGAAGGCCTTTGAAGTCTCATGTGCCTTTTTTCTTTTTCTTCTTAAACAATAGGAATTGCAGTCATCATCCCCTTAAGGTGGCTAAGGTGACTAAGCCCTGTTGTGTAGGAGGAAGGGAGTCAGGGTGGGGGTTGGGAGGTACTGATAAGACACACTCCACACACACACACCTGGGACATGCTGGAGGAGGGCTTTGTCTTATTTGTTTTGCCCCTCTACCTTTTGTTTTAACTGAGCAGAATTTTTCTTGTGACCGGAATTTTCTTGTGACTGAGTTGATTGTGTTTGATGGTGTAATTAGGAGTAATTATTAAAACAATACAGTGAGGAAGGAAGGAAACTTTATTTCCTCTCTCTCAGAACACAAATGGAATCCTAGCCATGCTGGATGAAGAGTGCCTAAGACCCGGCACAGTCACCGATGAGACCTTCTTAGAGAAACTGAACCAGGTCTGCGCCACCCACCAGCATTTTGAGAGCAGAATGAGCAAGTGCTCTCGGTTCCTCAATGACACGTCTCTGCCTCACAGCTGCTTCAGAATTCAGCATTACGCTGGCAAGGTATGGAGCACCTGCGGTGTTAAGCCAGGTCTGCAGTCATCCCCAAGGTGACTGTGTCTCAGTTGTCGTCAAGTTGATCAGATTCATGGCAGCCCTATGGGTGCAGAGCATAACTGTGCTCCGTAAGGTTTTCAGTGACTGACTTTTCAGAAGTAGGTCACCAGGCCTTTCTTCCAAGGTACCCCAGGGGGCTTCAAACCACCACCCTTTCCTTTAGTAGCCAAGTGAAATGTTGTCTCAGGGACTCCCTGTGTCTCAGACATAGGCATTCTAAAAATGTTGGGTTAGGAGGATAAGTTAACTGACAAGTAGTGAATCATTGAGTGTCCCATAGAAATAGAGTCTGAACCATGTTGAGTAAAATCTTATTAGTCCTGTGACCAAAGCTAGTGGACTTAATGAAGAGTATGAAGAGATTTAAAAATTTTATTTTATTTATTGTCAAGCACTAAGCCATGGAGAAGATCTATCAACACTAAAAAAAAACCTTTTATCAGTAAAAATTGGGATATGGTAAAGACTGACAGTTAGGTTTTAAAAGTACAAATCATTTAACAAAAACAGTGATTTTTTTGAGATTTTGAAATGACACTAGGGAGACTTTCTACCTTTTTTTTAAAAAAATCACTCAATCATTTGCTTGGTATGTGCAGACATTAATTTCATGTCATTTAATAAAAAATGATATTAAAAATAATTTGACAACATTAATTTTTAATTAACTTTTAGAAGTATCAAATTAGAGTTAATACCTCCCTTCTGATGAATAAGATTTAAACATCAAAGGGAAGAGTTTTATGTATTTAGTAAAGAGTAAGTATATAGAATCTGAATTAGTTTTATTTTCAAAATATTGGCACTTGGTATTTTTTAAGTTTTCACTACACTATATTATTAAAAGATACTTTTCTGATCAACTGCTTTGCTGGTTTAGTTTGTCTATGAAAATACCATTTTCATACATTATTTTTCTGCCTACTTTTGAACAGACTAGAATTGGTACATGTGAACTAGAAAGTAAAGTAAAACCTCAAAAATAAGCCCCAACATCAAAAAAAAAAAATCTAAATGAAATGAAAATGTTATGATAACATTTCTAGAGTTTATTCTTGTAGATCCTGAAGGTAATAGAATTTATTTTGAACTCTCCTGTAATATAAACAGATGGTATTAGCGTGTGACTAACATGGTAAGGGTTTTTGATGGAGAAAGAGGATGAAATATAGTCTTGGAATATTTTCCTTGACAGTTGTTTGACATGATAGTGTGCCCTCTGCTAGCTGTTGACTTCCATGTGCCCATCATAGGTGCTGTACCAGGTGGAAGGATTTGTTGACAAAAACAATGACCTTCTCTATCGTGACCTGTCCCAAGCCATGTGGAAGGCTGGCCACTCTCTCATCAAGTCTTTGTTCCCTGAAGGGAATCCTACCAAGATCAACCTAAAAAGGCCTCCTACAGCAGGATCACAGTTCAAGGCTTCTGTGGCCACATTGATGAAAAACCTACAGACCAAGAACCCAAACTACATTAGGTATTTCTGGCACATAAAATTTTTACCAGCTCAAATGTGAAGACATTTTGGAGGAAGATGATTTACTTGTTTGCTTAAATCTGAGCATAGCCCAAGCCAAGAATAGAAATAATGTTATTTTAGGCTTTGCATAAAAATACCTGAGTGCTCCCAACTACTAAAACAAAGGGAAAAGTAGTGAAGCTGGGTGGTTGGCATGTAGGATTCTCAACTTTCTACATGTTTACTTTTGTTATTATTATTATTATTGACAAGTTGAAAAAAAAAAATGTAAAATTTTCCTAATCAGAGTTTTGCAGAAAACTCTTACTGGAATCATTTTGGGTTCTTTGTATTAGAGGACAGCATTGAAGCAAGAGGGGTTACAGCTTTGGAGTTGGGAAACATGTGCTTTCTTTCCTGAGAAAAATTTCCAAAGAAATAGAAGAAACTCCTAAAGAATCACCTCAATTGTTTTTTACTGCCTTTAGGGAATATTATATCAAACTCTCAACATTCAGTAAAGGCCAACTATGATTAGAGCTTGTGATGAATGTATTTGGTGAAAGGAGCCCTGGTAGCACAGTGGTTAAGTGCTTAGCTGCTAACTGAAGGGTTAGTGGTTTGAACCTGCCACCTGTTCCATGGAACAAAGATGTAGCGATCTGCTCCTATAAAGATTACCACTTTGGAAACCCTATGGAGCAGTTCTACTCTGTTCTATAGGATTACTGTGAGTTGGGTTAATGGAAATTTGGTGCACCAAATAAGAGATGATGTGTGCGTGATGGGTCAGTTTCATATAATACATGCGCGCACACACACACACACACATACACACACACCCTCTATAATTGTCTTTGAAAATTCAGATATGACACAATGGAATACTATGCAACATTAAAGAATAACAATGAATCTGCAAAACATCTCACAACATGGATGAGTGAACTTAGAGGTCATTATGCTGAATGAAGTCAGTCAATCACAGATGGACAAATACTGTGTGAAACCACTATTGTGAAACAAGTCAAAAAAAAGGGTTTCACAAAAGGGAAATATTCTTTGATGGTTATCAGGTGTTGATGGAGAAGGGAGGGTAAACCAGTAGCTTGAGGCACATATTAACTTGGGTTAAAGGGAGGGCAAAAATATAAAAAATATATTTAAAAAAAGAGACAAAGAGAATTTACTGGCTCATGTAACTGGGAAGTCCTGAGGTATGGTAGCTTCAGGCACAGCTGGATCCAGGGGCTCAAAGGAGGGATGGGTTCCTTGCTCTACTCTTCAGCTCTTCTTCATTCAATAGAAATTCATCCTTGAACAGGCTTCCTTCGAAAAAGAAAAAAAAAAAAAAAAAAAAGAGGAAGAAAGAAAATTCAGGTATGAGGAAACTAGAGTAAAGAACATTTTTATGTTTTGTTTGTTTACTTACTGTTTATATTAGGAAAAATCACAAATAGGCAAAATCCTCAGAATTTATTATAATCAGATTAAAAGATATATTGGATAAAATTCCTAGTGTCCAAAATAATCAGGAAACTTGCTGTGATTGGTTGCTCTTGTTTCTCTCAATTGAGTAGACATTATTTTTATAAATGTAAAAGAAAAACTGTAAAAACACCAAGGCTAAACTAGGTAAGATTTATTTATGTACATATTTTGTGTGTGTGAAATTTATTTGACATCTGTAAGTAGGCTGAATGTTTAACAATATATTAATAAGGATATAGGGATTGCAAAATTCGATCCCAAAATAATATTGTTTAAACAAGGTTGAAAGTGATTTCTCCAGGCTCCTTCTATTTTGTGGCTCTGCCTTTCCTTACCTGCATGGTCAAAGATGACTCTCTACTATGTCAGCATTCTCAGCCAGCTAGAAGTGGGAGGAGGTCCATTCTTTTTAACGATAAAGCCCAGAGGTGGCACACATTACTTCCACTCTGATCCTACTGGCCAGAATTTGTTCATATGGCCACGGCTCCCAATGATGTCTGGGACGTGTAGTCGTTCCCTGGGCAGCGAAGTGTCCTGCTAAAAATGAGAACAGAAATAGAGAAACAACAACGTATTTTACTTTTTTATGAAGCTATAACGTACATAGAATAAAACCCATGAATCTTAAATGTAGAACTTGCTGAATTTCTACATATGTATACCCTTGTGTAAACACATTCAGATAAAGATATAAAATGTTTCCATCATCCAGTAGATTCTATTGCCCCTTCCCTGTCAGTTCCCACCATCACTTCTCTCCAGAGGGAATAGCAGTACTGACTTCTAACCACAGACTAACTTTTCTTGAACTTCGTATGAATGGAACCATGCAGTATATATTCTTTTATGTCTGCCTTCTTTCACTCAGCAAAATGTCTGTGTTACTCATCAATGTTGCATGTATTAGTGATCTTTTTTTTTTTATTATTGCTATGAAGTATTTATTTTTTAGGTTATTGTAAAATGATTTGAAACAATATTAAAAGAAAAGAGTGGGTTTGCCAAGAATGATAAATGATTGTTTCCCTATGAAATAATTAAATATAAGTGGTTTGTAAAACATGGACAGATATGTCCATAGGAGACAGAATTTAAAATTTAAACTCTTTGTAATATCTTAGGTGTATCAAGCCAAATGATAAAAAAGCAGCACACATCTTCAATGAGGCTCTAGTATGTCATCAAATCAGGTACCTGGGTCTTTTGGAGAATGTTCGTGTGAGGAGAGCAGGCTATGCCTTCCGGCAGGCCTATGAACCTTGCCTAGAAAGATACAAAATGCTTTGTAAACAAACATGGCCTCATTGGAAAGGCCCAGCAAGGTAAGAAATTCATTGACTGTATGTAATAATGAGTTTTTAAAGCATTTAAATAACGTTGTGGGTTTTTTTGTTTTGTTTTGTTTTTGTCTTGTTTTGCATGGTGTTACACAAAACTTTGAATTCTATGAAAAATTGGGATATAATCTTTGTTTTGGAGCCCCTTCCATCAGAATATGGAGCTCTGGTGGTGCAGTGCCTGAGGCATTTGACTGCTCACCAGAATGTTGGTGGTTCAGACCCACCAGCCACTCCACAGAAGGAAGACTAGGCAATCATCTACTTCCGTAAAGATTTACTGCCTTAGAAACCCAATGGAGGTTGCTATGAGTTGGAATCGACTCAGTGGCAGTCGGTTTGGTTTTTTGGTTTCCATCAGGATACTATTTTGTCCAAATTCTTGATTAATTAGAATTTTGGATTTTCTATTAGGACAGAATAAGGTTTATCAGATCCACATTTGGAACTTGTTTGTCAATAGAAATTTTATAATCCTCCTGTGGCAAATGAATTGTTGTTGCTAGGTACCACCAAGTTGATTTTGACTTACAGAAATTCCATGTGACAGAGTAGAACTGCCTCATAGGGTTTTTCAGGCTGTAATCTTTGCAGGAGCAGATTGCCAGGTCTTTTTCCCACAAAGCAGGTGGTTGGGTTTGAACCTCCAACCTTTTGGCTAGCAGCCAAGCACTTAACCATTGCACCATTTGGTCTCCTTCTGGCAAATGTGTGGGAGGAAATTAGTAAGTGGTATTTGTATTTGGATAAAATCATGGTAATAGAGGCATGTTGGATTACTATGTCTAAGGAGATCTGGTGGTGTAGCAGTTAAGGCATTTGGCTGCTAATCAAAAAGTCAGTGGTTTGAACCCACTAGCTCCTCTGCAGAAGAAAGATGAGGCCATCTGCTTCCGTAAAGATTTACAGCCTTGGAAGCCCAATGAGGATCGATATTGACCTGATAGCAATGAGTTTGGTTGGGATGGTTTTGATTACTGCTTCTAGCTTTTCACTTTTCACATGGTTTATATATATATATGGAGAGTCAATGAGTGGGCCCATCCACTTTGCCCAAGTCTGAACTGAGAAATAGATCCAGGAGCAGAAAATGTTCAGAGTGTTAATCACTAATAAAGCTGGATTGAGATAATGGCTTGGACCTAAGGCCAAGTGCTTTTAACTCATACTCTCTGAACTGCACTTACCCAGCTAGTCACAGACAGAGTGAGGGGCTACTGCAGACCCCTCCAGTTGAACAGCCCCATGAGCCCTCCATCTGCAGAGATAACTAGTGTGCTGTGGGTGGGCTACCGCAGGTCTTACTGGTGCAGTGGCCTTTCTGCTGCTCTCACTGCTTGGAGAAATGACCCTCCTCTCGGGAGGCAGAAGCTCTCTCCACAGTACTCATAAGAGGGCTGATGTGCCTGTTTCATGAACCCAGGCTGGCACTTTTGGATCTTCCTTCCACCATATTGGTGTTGCCTTCATGTTCTCACTGGCCCTGGCCTTTCACAGGAACATTCGTCAACAGCATTAGACCTCCCTTGCATTATAAGAGATGTAGAAACTCCAGATAGATGTGGTCTGTGGTGCATAATACAGTGTTCCAAAGGGTGGGATCTGGGTACTTTTTTTTTAGTCCCCCACTGCTAAATTCCTGAGGATTATGGTCAGCATGTATCATGATACTTAGAACATGCACTCTCTCTCTCTCTCTGCTCAGCACATAGTCCACAGGGCAGTGGGCAAAGTTTTGGTTTTAACAACTGATGTTGAAACTGGGGTCCAGGATGGAGAGATGTGGTCAGACCCAAGTCCAAACCTTGCTTCCGTCACATAAGGTCCACATTCCTTAGCATCCTGCGGGTCTGGCATTTAGCACTCTATTTTAGGCCCAGCTTGCCCCTGGAGGGGCAGGAGCAATGGTTAAAATATTATCAAAAATTAACTGAGTAGCTCTGGGTTCCCTGCACACCAACCTGGCCCTGCTAGGGACATTGTTATGGGTAAGTTAGGTACAAATTGTTACCTCTGCTAATAAAATCAAGAAATTGGCTTTGATGCCACATTTTCTTAAAATACGTAATTCTGAAACCAAATTTTTCTTTTATAGCATTTACTAGATTTGGTTTCATTTGTGGAATTCAGCCTAGAAAAGTCTTTGATAGAAAGCTACTTACTGAAAGAGCATTCACACTTGGAAATGAAGCTATTTTTTTGTATACTACTGAGAACCTGAAAATCATCATTTAAGAGAAGATAAACTAATTTTGGACCTCATTGTTTTATTTCTGATTATTTTTATAGATCTGGTGTGGAAGTCCTGTTTAATGAATTAGAAATTCCTGTGGAAGAATATTCCTTTGGTAGATCAAAGATATTCATCCGAAACCCAAGAACAGTATGTAATCAAAACTCTTACATTCTGAACTTAATTTGTAATCAGATAGTCAAGTTCTTAAAGGTCAAGATCACACCATTACCTGAGATGCTACCAGAATTCTACATTCTTGTGTTTATTCGAATGTCCACAAGGACAAGTCAAATAAGGAGTAGTGGAAAAAATATGTATATTTTTTATAAAACTTCCACGTCTTTGATCTGATAGATTATAAACACTGCGGATGTCATTAAAAAAAATTATACAACAATAAAACCTCTCTAATTCATAGTAACTTATGGTAAATTCAGTGTGTATTTGTAATACCTGAGTTACACAATTTCTTATTATTTAGAAGTACATGAAAATACTCAAATTAAAAAATTTTAAAGCTAAAAAGAACACTTTAAATTCTGCCTTGTAAAAACTCTAAGAGGGCCAATTTATAAATGAATAGAACTGGCATGAAGTATAATTAGTATATAGCAGTGGAATGGCAACGTGAAAATTAAGAGAATTTGAAAAATGTTTAAATTGTTTATGAGGTAAACTTTGCCACCCTCTCCTTTACATTAGTAATTTGCATCCTCATAGACTTTTTTTTTTTTTTTTTAATTTTATTGTGTTTCTAGTAGTGTATACATAGCAGTTTAGATTCCCATTCAATAATTTCCACATAGGTTATTCAGTGACTGGTTACATTCTTCACAATGCATTAACATTATCATTATTTCTTTCTGGTTGTTCCATTTCTGTTACTATATTTTTCTGCATATAACATTCCCACATAAATTGCATCCACACACATATAATGCACATAGTGAACATAGAAACTAATATGCGAGGGGGTTGTGCAGTTTGCAAAAACTGTATATCACACGTGTTATTTGCGTAAAAATAGAGTAATCTAGTTTCCTTGCCTCTTTACATTCTCATCTTTGTTTAAATTTGGTCATATATAGGTGATTTTTTTTTTAAAGGAGCACAGTACTTACAGATGAAAAGTATTATTTTTTGAGCCAATTTGTTACCTAGCTATAAGGTGACCTCAGGTTAGTTTCAGTCCAGAGTTTGAAGAGTGTCTCATGTGATCATCCTCTAGTTACAACCAGTCCAGTAGGTCTGGGTTTTGTTTTTAGAAATTAGAAGGTTTTTCCACATTCTTCTCCCATTCTACCAGGATCCTTTTATTATGGCCATGATTAATAGACATTTTACCTCCTGAGAATTCTTTTCATCTATGTCATGAATTTTGGGTAGGTTTCGATAAGTCCATCTGTCATTTCTTATTAGTTATTCAAATTAGAAGACCTGAGGAAGCAACGGCTCGAGGACTTGGCCACTCTCATTCAGAAGATTTATCGAGGGTGGAAGTGCCGTACTCACTTCCTACTAATGAAAAAAAGTCAAATTGTGATTGCTGCCTGGTACAGGAGATATGCGGTAAGATTCTCGGTCATTTTAATCTGTAATAATGATACTAATCTTTATTCTAGACTTTCTGTATATGTAATGTTTACATATTTAGTCCTCCCAAGAACTTCATGAGGTGGATGCTCTTATGGTCCCTTTTTTTAAGATGAGAAGACTAAGGCACAGAGCAGTTTAAGAAATTTGCCCACAGCCAGACAGCTGCATAGCATTTAAGCAAATAGTCAGAAAAATTGTAGATTGTAGTAAGTACTAGGAAGGACATAGAGAAGGACAAAGAATAATAGAGTGATGGGACATAACTGTAGCTGAAATGGTCAAGGAAGACCTTTAGGGAGGGCCCATTTGGTCAGATAGCATGTTAAAAGATGGCACCAAGAAGAGAGAATACTTTGAAGCACTTGATAGTTATTCATTCACTGCACACTTACTATCTGCTGTGTGTCTGACCCTATGTTAATGAGCATAATACAAAGAGCAGATATAAATAGTGGTGACTCCCAAGCCATTTAGACATATTAATTATAGTTAGCATCATGGAAGCATACTTTGAATTAACTATAATAATTTTGGACTCTTTTAATACTTCCGTTTCTTTATATGTTGACTTCTGGAAGAAGTCGGATTTGCATGAAGTGACCAAACACTCTTTGTCAATCCTGGCAGTGTGTGTAGGCCTGTCCCTTGTGTGCATTACAGATGTGCAAATAGAACTGCTAATACCTTCCCTTTGTATCCTACAGCAACAAAAGAGGTATCAACAGATGAAGAGTTCTGCCTTGGTAATTCAGTCTTATATTCGGGGTTGGAAGGTGAGTTTAAAATAACTATGTCTTATTTATTTGGGGTTTCTGGATCCTTCACAAAGGATGGTATCTTTAGGTTCACTCTGCAGGGGATGCTCCCTATCTCCTGCCTACCCTGTAAACAGTCAGATGGAAAAAATAAATATTATGGGTAAGCTGGGGTTCTGATGACCATGTCTTGGCTGCTTCCTTCTAACTGGTGCTCTTTTTAAGAGCTTTGTTCTCTAAGCAGGAAGTCCTGGAAATAATACAGTACATGATTTCAATATTCTCTTGCCCCATGTTTGCCAGGGAGGCTAAAGTCCAGAAAGCTGTCTCACAGGCATTGCCTTCACACCTGTGAGTTCTGCCAAATCTCAGCACCCCCAGGCCAACACCTTTCCATAACTTCCCAGTGACTATCTTGAGGGCTCAATGAAGAGCAAGAGGTCCTGGGCACCTCCAGTTGAAGAGGGAGTCACGGTGGTTCCAGGTCTTTCCCAAAGACCAAGGCTGGTTCAGGGGTAGGCAAACTATGTCCTGTAGACCAGTTCCAGCCAGTTGCCCACATTTGTAAAAGAATGGATTTTACCATTGTTTTTAAGAAAAGGCATGAAAATATTTATTGATCATGATAAGAAATTCATAAGTTTTCACTGGAACACAGCCATGCTCATTTATTTTACATATTCTTTATGGCTGCTTGAATGCTACAACAGCGAAGTTGAGTAGCTGCAACAGACAGATTAGCACACAAAGGCAAAAATATTTATTTACAATCTAGCCCTTTATAGGGAGCTCTGATAGCGTGGTACCTAACGCACTTGACGGCTAACCAGAAGGCTGGCAGTTCAAACCCACCAGCCACTCCTCAAAAAGAAGGTTGAGCAATCTACTTCTGTAGTTATACTGCCTCGGAAACCCAAGGAAGGGTCGCTATTAGTCAGATCCAGCTCGACGGCAAATAACAACAGCAGCAGCCCTATATAGGAAAAAGTTTGGCAACCCCTGCTCTAGGTCAGATACTTCAGGGCCTGTTCTGACCACTATCCTGTAAGGAGATTTTATGGAGTAGTCTGGACCCAGAGAGGATACTTCTAGATAATTACCTAGGCCTATAGCCTCTTCAGCAATTAGAGACCTGGCCAGTGTCCTGTGGCATCCATTTAACTTTGTCTAGGCCTGTGGGCAACTGATATGCTGGTCTTCTCGCAGCAAATACTGAAATACAAACCAGAACAGATAAAGTGAGTGAAGCTGCTGCTTTTAGGTCCTTCCTGGACTACCTTCTCTAGTCCAAAGGCTTCAGAGACAGGACCCGAAGTCGTGTGAACCAGATGTCCTCCTGGCCACCACAAAGTCAGTTTCCAGCAGCTGCTGAAAAGAGGGCACTGGTTTGGGACCAGGGAGATAATTTTGTTTTAGCAATTTTTGAAATAATCTCCTTTGAATAAAAAGTACCCGTTGCTTGCTGTTGAATCAATTCTGACTCATAGTGACCCTATGTCACAGATTAGAAAACTGCCCCATAGGGTTTCCAAGGCTGTAATCTTTATAGAAGCAGTCTGCCACGTCTTTTTCCCATGAAGCAGCTGGGGGGTTCAAACCACTGACCTTTCAGTTAGCAGCCGAGCACTTAACTGCTGAACCACTAGGGCTAGGTCAAAGATACTTCAGGGCCTGTTCTGACCACTAAGAAGGAAAGCTATAGTTATGTTCCACATGGTAATGATAAAAGATGAAAAGGACTTTGGGGAGAATCACTTAGGATCCTCTGACCACATTCTGAGATCTGTCCCCTTCCTTCTGATGTGTGTCATCTTGGATTGTGGTGGCAGCTTCTCCCTGCCCTGTGTCAGGGCCTGGCAAACTGCTGGCCAGTCTGAAGCAGAGGCCTCACTGCTGTGCTTGATGACATCTTCACGTACTGCCTTATCATAGTCACTTTTGGACTAAGAAATTTCCCCTTCTCCTTTCTTTAAGCTATTGATTTTTTCAGTAAGAATGGGTTTGATAGTTATCATCTCTTCAGGTAACATTTCAAGTTACCACCAATTCCTTTTCTTTTCTTTTTTAACTTTGTGTTGGGCTATTATGTACCTTAGGCTCGGAAAATCCTGCGGGAACTGAAACATCAGAAACGCTGTAAGGAAGCAGCCACAACCATTGCAGCATATTGGCATGGTACCCAGGTAGGCCGTGCTACCCGGGTCCCTCTTGTTCAGGGGCAGAAAATGGTTCACTGGCTTCAGCTACTGAGCACGCATTGCCTCTCGCGCTTTCCAGCTGTGTGGTGTGGGGTGGTGGCACACACTTTTGCGTTTGCTATGTGGTGGTGACTGGTGTCTTTCTTTTTCTTTCTCCATTGGGAACCAGCAGTAACCTTTCCTGCCTTAAACATTTCTGTAACTCCTTTTCACATGCATCACAGGCGCGAAGGGAACTGAGACGGCTGAAGGAGGAGGCTAGGACTAAACATGCTATTGCAGTTATTTGGGCTTACTGGCTTGGATCTAAGGTACTTGATGCACACATCCCACCGCTCCATTCTGGAATTCTGCAATAATGAGTCCTGCTCTCCAGTGTATTTGGGGGTTGGTTAATGGCTACAGTTAATAGTGACTCACACTGATGCATGGCCTAGCAGCCAGATTTAAGATTTAATAAACCAGGAGATGTTAGTGTCACTAGTGTAAACAGGAAACTTAAGCATGTGTAGGCAAAAATACTAATTGCTTACTAATAAGGCCTTAGTAAAGTTATTTTATTTTA